>NC_035108.1:297140337-297800922 GCF_002204515.2 Aedes aegypti
GTTCTCAACTTAAAGGATGATTTTCACTCTTAAAATTAAAACGTACTGATTATTGAAACTTCTCAGAGATAGTACTGTGCTATCTTTTATCACATACGAGTTATTCGATAATCAAACCTCTGAAAACCTCCGAAACGATGAAATCCCAAATTCACTGGTTTTAAAGTTCGCGTTGTGAGAATGCGTTCAATGCGCACGACTGATTTGAAAAGCGGAGCGGAGTTATTTTTAGATATGGATTCGTGTGTTCCACGCTGTAAGGGAATGTTTGCATGTTAGCGATGGACGATTTTGAATCGATGTTCCGAACATCGATTTTCTCGTTTCAATTAATCGATTTTTTGAAACTACAAATTGAACTTTAACACTTCACTTTTGTAAATTTTTAATCGAAGTAAGGATCACTCAAAATCGAATGAATCGATTTTCTTCATACGATTTTTTGTTTCGGTTCAACAAATATGAAATTGATTAGAATTTTACAATGAGTTGATAAATCTTAAACCTAGTTTTGAAGCATTGAATGTATAATCTTTAAATTCAAACGTTATTTAATTGTAGGAATTAGATACTCAAACACGATAGCATTTGGTCTTATTTTCGGAGCTTTTTTGTAGATTTTCATACGAGCTTTAAAATCGAATCAATTTGAAAACATCGATTAAAATGATTCGATTAAATAGGAGAATCGATTCGTCATATCGAATTTGAAACGATTCAGTAACATCGATGTTCTGGTTAAATTTGCTCAACGCTATTGCATGTATTGGATAAAATAGAATAAAACTTCAAATATGAAGAGCTACCGGAGGACACAATACAATTCTTGTATAATTCTAGACCTTTGACACCATTTATATAATTACGATAGGTAAGTGATTCTTGAGATTTTTCAACCATTATTGCATAATAAGAAAGAATTGTCTACCGGTCAACTATTACTCCGTAACAAGTTGGCATCGTGCAATCTTATTTTAATATTTTCAGTGGAAAAAAGATGCGGAAAATAATTCTCTGTACCATTTTTAAGTTGCCTCTCTGACAGTTTTAAACAGAAATAAAAAAGTTTTAGAATTAATTTGACGTTGAACTAAACAAATTGACGTTGAACTAAAGCTTTTAGAAATCATAGAACTTCTCTAAAAGAGGTTGCCAAACATTACGATATTAATGTGTCTACTTCGGACAGCCAATTGAAAAGAAGACGTTGATTGAAAAAATCCAATATAAGAGAACACATGGAAATAACGTAAAGCTATTTCAAAACATTAAAATGGAGTATAGATCTATCATCATAAGAAATGTTCTAAGTACTTTATTTAATGATTCCGTTCCAAGAAACGGAGAAACGATTTCTTTCAAAGAGTTATCCGACGTCAAATCCAACTTTCGTAAAAACAATTAACAGATATATAAAAATCTACAGAAGAAAACTTAACTGACAAGAATAACAATACATAACATCTTGGTTACAAGTTATTAATGTGATTGTTCATTTGGGATTCCTTAACAAATGTTGAAATTGATGGAAATCGTAAATATAACTGTTAGTATTTAAATTTATTGTTCAAAATGATAAACTTTTGAATTGCTCCATTAATGAGGCAAATGAAAAGAAGGGATACATTTTTTAATAGCTTTGTATGTATTTTTTTTTTCAATTTTACATAAAAATCAATTTCAGCATACCGCTTATTGGTGGTAGTCAAGTTAAAAAATAAACACGACCTTATTTATTTGAACTTAAAGTCTTTAGAATTGGAAGAATCTCAACTATACACTTTCCATTACACCACTTGCCCCATGGTATTGCTGTGTGCATTTGAAATGCAAATATCAAATGCGGGAACACCAAATGCGGTAAGATTTTCAACAAGGAAGGCGAAGTCAAAATTTGATTTTCTTTGCTAGGTTGGCGGTGATATGCATCATGGTTGCTAAGTATCCTTTGATTACTTGGTGTTACCGCATTTGAAGTTCAGTTAGACTGGATTTGCACGTCAAACGCAAACAGAAATACCTTATAAGATTTTTATTTTGCGTCTACATGTTCTTTCATTATTTCCTTGCTGACATTACGTCACTGCTGGGACAAAGCCGGCTTCTCAGCTTAGCGTTCATATGAGCCTTTTCACTGTTATTAACTGTGGGGGCCCCATACATATATATTATAGTTATATAAATTATGTTGGAAACAGTACCCCTACAGGCCAAGTTCTCAACTAAAAGGATGATCATTAGCTCTGTAAGGTAGATCTAAAGAGTACTGAAACTCCATCGAAAACAGCATTGAGCTATCTCTTAGCACATACGAGATATTCAATAATATCTCAAAAAATGAATTTTCACAAAGTTATAATGTTCGCGTAGTAGTCGTGCGCCTAATTGGAGACCCGACTGTATTCGAATGTCAACTAGACTCGAAAGAAGGAAAGCAAACTGTGGAGCTGATGTATCACGTAATGCTATCCCACTTCGTCTTAAAGAGAATCGAAGTTATTTTTAGACATGGCTGTGTGCTTTTAAATTTCAAGGGGGATGTTTGCATGTGTTGGATAAAATGAAGTAAAACATTTTAATACAATGAGCTGCCGGTAGGCTCATTACAATTATTGTATTGTTCTTATGCAGAGATTGTATTAGGGGGGACCTTGCAATTTTTGTAAGAGATTTTTATTTTGCGTGTACATTTCTTTTTACTGGCACCTCTTAGCGGGTGTATTCTCATTTAGACTATTCTACGTCAGATAGTCCTCCATAGGCTGAACATCTATTTCGAAGACACCAACCTTCTTGTTTCAAGGTTCTTAAGATACAGACAATTTAAGAAAATTTTCTGCTAACGCCATCTAGTGGATAAATTCTCATTCAGGCCCTCTACCACCAGATATCCTTCAATAGATGATGAATAACTTTGCCGAAGACACCAACCTTCTAGCTGATAAGGATTTTGAGGTAGAGAAGATTTGTTTTTACTAGCACTACCATGCGGATGAATTTCCAATCAGACTCTTCACTGCCAGATAGCCCTTGAACTGCTGTATAGCTTTGCAGAAGACACCAACCTTCTAGCTGTTAAGGATCTTGAGATAGAAAATTTGTCACTAGCGGTACCTAGCCGAAAAATTCTCAATCAGACTTTTCACCGCCAGATTGCCCTTGATCTGCTGAACAGCTTTGCCGAAGACACCAACCTTCTAGGCATTTCGATGTTGAGATATTCGTTTGAAACCAATTTTCCACCCCTCCTGTCCACGCTTTTTCCGTTACCAAGAGAAGGGGGAGGGGTCAGGGGGGATGTCTCGCCCAAGAATTGTAAGACCAACTAATCGCATTTACCTCAAAATTTATTTAAAATTATTTGATCTACTAGTCTCCGAATTGTGGTCATTAAAAAATTCAAGGTCCGTCTCGGGATTTTAAGAGTTAATAAGAGTTCACACAACTAAATTCGGAAGGAAATCAACACACATCAGATGCGTCAGCTTTGGCTATGTTCAAAGTTTAGAACAGCGTAAGCGTTTTTAGTACATGCGTGCATTTGACGCAACGCTCCATTGTGAGTTGCTTGATTGAAAATTATTACCGTCAAACGGGGCTTCTTTTGACATTATTTCCACATTCTTCAACTTTGAGGATTTGTAACTCTTAGAATTATGGATAGATATTGATAATTTTTGCCTATATTTAAGTTGTATATGTACGTACCAAATGTGCAAAATATGAGGCAAATCCATCAAAAAATAACAAAAATACTTGAATAGCGAAAAAAGTGTGTCCTTCAAGATAAAAAGGGGCTACTTTGGACATTTTCACAATTTACTAATGAAATGATTTTCCTTATAACTTTCAAACTGATTCAAAAGATTGTCGTCCGCTGTGATGTTATTGAACGTTTTTCATTGATAAACTTAATGTAGAAAATCGCAAAGCTAGAATCAATTACACATATATAACAAATTTCAACGAAACATGCAATTCACTATTCTTAGTTTGAAGTATGAAACTTAAATTTTCAACTTCCTCTTAAATGGAACTATCAAATACGAATGCTCGATTTTCAAATTGACATAAACGAACGACGTAACTACTAGGTACTACGATGATAAATGAGTTATGTACAAAAACTCTTTTTTTCTATTCTTACTGTTATATGAACGATATGTAGAAGGATCACATTAATACCGGTAACTAATTTACTATCAGTATGTAATTTTCATTAAAAACGCAATCTATGAAGTAAATTTTTGCAAGATCGTAAAGAAGTAAGTTTGCTTTTTTAGTATGCTTTTAGCTTCTTAGCAGTTTAGAGCTGGCTTAAGAATAGTTTAATTTAAGCATTTGAAGGATGCAACTGTTCTGTACTACAAATTCATGTAAAATATGACGAAAAATAGTTTTTTAGAGATTATATTGTGAATTTGGCATTGGTACGTATTGAAATATCTGTGTTTTATGTCTATTCACTTTAACAAACATTTATTTTATTTTTTTTTCATGTTGTAAAATACACAAACCAAAACACTATAATAAAATAAAAGTCGCAAATATAAGACCTTTGATCAATTATTTTAATAAAACAACAATTTTAAGCAAAATAAATCACAAGATTTTCATGAATCATGACGATTCGATAGTTTTGTGATGCTCAAAATAAGTTTCCACGACATGGGTAAAATTCAAACAATGTTTGTATAGCCAATGTTTTATACCTTGTGAATATTTATTCGAGCTTTTTTGAAATGTTTTCTTGTTTATCCTGTTATTGTTGATGTTGTTCCAAGAAAAAATCATGCCTAGTGGTAGAGCATATATTGGTTAATAAAAGTGCTGAAGACACAAAATTGTTCAGATTAATATATCGCTGCTAATAACTACAATAACTACATTTTATAAATATTGAGCAATTCTCGCTGAGACCGGCCCACTATTTACACTTGGTCTTTCGAAATGTTTAAATTTAAGCTCATTCGAAAGCTCTTGTCGAGTAACTAAGGGAACTGCATTCGGTTGGTCAAATTGATGGACCCCTGGATAGTTGTAATCAAAACAGTTATTGAGGACCCCTAGATTTTTGCCAATTCTTGCCTCACTCAAACTGCCATAACTCGAAAATTTCTACAACAACCCCTTCACTAAACATGGGAGAAAACATTGGAGCTTCATTTGCAAAAATAAAAAAAAATGTCGGCCATATTGAATGTGGCCGCCATATTGGATTTTATCAGAAATATTGAATTTTCATGGTGTTCGCAATTACCGATTCTAAAAGTTTTTGCATCAATGGAAAGCTGAGCTAGTTTTACACCAAATATGCAAAAATCAGAGGTGTATGTTTTTTTTGATCAAAAGTTATGTGCGATTTTGTAGACCATTTCTTATCGCGCTGGTGTAATTTTCATGCATATAACAGAGCGGAAGCGATTTACGCTTGCTGTGATGTATTTAAAATATGAAAAATTATCTCTTATCTGCTTAACATAAGATAGGGAAAGTGTACCAGTTATGGCCATAGTGGTTCCCTATTTGGCCATATGCAAAATTTGGAAAACTTTTACATTTTTAATCTTTTTGAATGCTTCAACATCAAGATTTATCCTTCATTTTACTGCTAAAACACAAAAGATTTTTCAAAATGTGAAGGCATTCAAGATATCACGTATGGCGAAATAGGGAAGCACTATGGCCATAACTGGTACACCTACCCTATTATATGTATTGGTGCTCCTCCTTTCGGGTACAAATAGAGGGAGGGTGTTAATATAGAAGCCCCCCCTACTAGTATTGAAATATAATTATCTCTTGTAATAATCATTCGATTCGGTATCGGGCACATATCTTGTTGTTCTCAATCTAGATACTTCATAGAGGTCACACGCAAATCATGCTACGCTCCAAGGGGTGGTGGAGGTCAGACAGAGCGTGACCAGCTTAAAACATCTTCGGAAGTCTTTTTCAAAAGACGTTTCACGGAAGGGTGGGGATAGGCGGTCAAAAATATCCCAATTTAGGGTGACATAATGGGGCCTTATTATGCCTAGTGATTAAGCCCGCGGGCACAGAGGTGTCTTGGTTCGATTCTCGGTCGGTTCAAAAACCTTTTCGTAATGAAAATTTCTGTTACTCCTCTGACCATAGATAGAGTATCATTGTGCTTGCTAGTCGATATACGGATGCGTAAAATGGCAACAATGCCAAAGAAAGCTCTCATTTAATAATTGTTGAAGTGCTCAGCGACCGTCCATAAATGACAAAAAATTTTAGGGGGGAGGGGGGAGTCTACTCTTTTGTGACGAACCATGTATTAGATATGCGAAAAAAGGCTACGATGTAAAAAGCGGGTGTCAACAATTTTCCAAAAATGCTACGTCATTTATGGACGTTCCTTCATGAAAAAATCAAGCTGAGAGGGCTCTGTCCCTCATGGGACATAACTCAAGCAGAAGAAGAAGAATTATTTGTGTATTGTTGATCTAGGATACTCGACTGGAAGGATTTTGACTGTGATTTATGGCTTTCTCAGTCTAGGGAAATCAAAACGGAAAGTTTTGTTTTGCCCTTTGTGTATTGTATTTGTGTGTCATCCCATAATTACAGGTCGGACTCAATTATCCAGAGGCTTGATTATCCGGTGACTCGATTATCCGGGATTCGATTATCCGGAAATTTAGACTCGACTATCCGGAATATTTTTTTTTTTCTATTATTGTTTTCAATTATAATTTTGAGATAATTTAGTATTGCAATATACAATATGAATGTTTCAGCAGGGGTTTTTGTGTATGCCGGTTAAAATTTATTTTTCTTCTCAAAACCCCTAATATGCCTAGAAAGAATTTTTGGCTACGCCACTGCATCTTTCAAATAAAACAACGAAAAAAAATAATATTTAAGTTCATTTATAGCTGATTTTAATTTTTTTTTAGTGATTCGATTATCCGGAGGATTCTATTATCGATACTCCGGATAATCGAGTTCGACCTGTATATTCCGTATTAATTCTAATTGCACTGACGCTTTGAGCTCACCAAAAATGATTATTTCGCCAACGTTTAGAATGCAGCACGTAGAACAAGTTATAATTATGGATCTCAAACGAAAAATAAATCGGAATTTATTGCTACAAAGGCGAGCGCCCGGTTTTCCGAAGCGTCTGACAATTCGGTGTCTCCACAGAAGATTTGCAGATTTAGAAAATTCGAAGGTTTTTTAACGCCTCCACCACCCCTTGGAGCGTGGCAGGATTTACGTGTGACCCATATGAAGTATCTAGATTGACAACAGCAAGGTATGTGTGCCCGATACCGAATCGAATGATTATTACAAGAGATAATTATATTTCAATACTAGGGGAGGTGGCTTCTATATTAACACCCTCCCTCTTTTCGTACTCCTCCTTTCTAGCACCAATACATATACCTAATATCTTATGTTAAGCAGATAAGAGATAATTTTTCACATTTCAAATACATCACAGGAAGCGTAAATCGCTTCTGCTCTGTTATATCCCTTTCGGGACGAACCAGCACAATTGTGCTGTTCGGCACCCTTGACATCGAATGACTATTTCAGCCAATAAATCATTGTTTTACTAAACTTTTTCGATTTCGATTATTGAATTATCATTGATACTTGTAATCAAGCACAACAGCTTTTGTTTACATCGTGTTTAGAAAACACCAGCTCAGGGTAAACAAAAAGTAAACAAACACCGTAAGAATTGAAAAAGTTTTATCTGTCGCAACTTTTCAACTATTCGTTTTTTCTAGGTATGCACGGATACGAATCGAGAGTGAAAGAGTCATTCTTTGAAATGCTGAAGACCAAATGAGAATTGATTCACACAGCAAATATTTCTGGAGGGACAAAGTGGGACCAGCACAATTGTGCTGGTGCCGGCACTTACCCGGTCGATGTTCGTTGTAGACTACCAATTTTCATTTTCAGTATTTTGATCGAATTAAGTGGCTGAATCTGGTTCTAATGTCCACAATAGTGCATAATATTGCATTAAAACATGAATGAGTGATTTCATACGAATCATAAGGATGATGTACCGTTCGAAAACTATGTAACAGAAACTCATAGCTTTGGTTTAAAAACTTTTATTTTTTATACGTCCATATTTGAAATAGATTGGGAATCACATTTAATATTTTAAATCTCCTTTAGCAAAGTTTAAGACAAAGTAAAAGTTTAGGGGAACGTTGAAAAATTACGTCATTCATTTAGGGGAGTAGAGGTGTATGGAAGTGCGACAGTGCATGTGGGCAAAAGCGTGATAGTGGATATGGGGAGGATTTAGATTGACTTAAAAACAATGGACGTAATTTTTGAATTTCCCCTTGCTTTGATAATCGATCAATACCATGTTGACGCGATAATCCATTTTGGTGTTCTACAATGAATGCCGGTTCAATATCTACCATAATATTTATGAAATTTGACAACTGAAGCTGAAAACCTTTACTTACTATTTGCTTCCGAACCACAGAGTCTATTAAATGGCATACTATTGATGTATGCAGCCCATGCTAGTCTTCTTCTTCTTCTTGGCATTACATCCTCACTGGGACAGAGCCTGCTTCTCAGCTTAGTGTTCAATGAGCACTTCCATAGTTATTACCTGAGAGCTTGCCAAAGTTGCCATTTTCACATTCGCAAGTACGATGAAACTCTATGCCCAGGGAAGTCAAAAAAATTTCCATTACGAAAAGATCCTGGACTGACCGGGAATCGAACCCAGACACCTTCCGCATGGCTTTGCTTTTTTGTCGTGGACTCTAACCACTCGGCTAAGGAAGGCCCCTGCTGGTATTACTCGCAAATAATATGTTTTTGATGTATGAAATGCGTTTGAAATAGTCTACCTAACTATTAAACAATGTATTAAGTTATGGAGTCTAGATTATCCGCTCATATAAAAAATATCGTTTCATTCCTTTTACGCTTAAAAATATATTGTCTAAATCTGGAATTTTGAGACTTAGATAAGCTGATATATTAAAAATAAAAATCTGTACTTGCAAAGCAACTAGCAGTATCGATCAAAGAAGTTTAGGTTCAATTCCCGCTGCAGTATTTTTTTCGTCAGATACGTATTACGATTGTGCCATTTGGCGTTGCATGCTAGTCTGTTGATTCGTGTGATGCTTCCTTTAAAGGCCATAATCGTACATAATGCTTTCCAGGAAACTTTCTACGGTAGGATTGACAGCTAAAAATGTGCATGCAACCGAAACGAAAGGGAAAACAAAACTTACGAGTATGGTCGAGCTTTACATTTTCCTTAGTAATCTAACGGTCACACCGATTGCGAAACTTTAAAAGCTCATGGAAAATCAAAAAGTCTACTGTTTGCAGCTGTCTTCTGTATTGTATTATTAGAATCATTGTCAGTGTCTTTATTTTCAAATCTGGAAGCTTCCAAATATTTAAATACATTAAAAAAAATTGATTGTTCTATATAATTTATAAATTAGCTGGAATAACAATTTCAAAAATCAAATTCATTCTTTAATATGGTTATTGACCTGATTTTGTCAATCCTTTTTAAATGGGTTTTTGAATTCCCTGTTATATGTAAGCTATCCGACATAGTTCTTTCAATCCTACACACTACTAAAAACTAATACAGTACTGACCCGATTTTGTCTGCCCTCGATTTTGTCAGCTTTTTGACCCGATTTTGTCAGCCTATCTTGAATATATCCAAAAATTGTCTTCGTCATGTAGTACCCGTTTACATTAATACTGATGACGATGTTCGATGTCATGCACACATGGGCGTAGCCAGAGGGGGCAATGGCAATCCTTCTTCCCTCTGTACAAAAGAACAATTTTATTATGAGAATTAATCTTGTGTTTGAATTCTTCAAAGATTGTCTCCAGCACTCGTATTTATGCAGTAGTTACGTCATGGTACATTATATAACTTAAAAAGTCTACCAAACATCAGACTTTTTGAAAACATCTTGCCAGACATTGTTCGAAGGTTTTATCAACAGTCCGCAATGGAGATATGCACAACTGAGTAGTCGACAAACGAATTACATACATTCTCGAGTATCAGTAAATCGTGCTTCGTTACTTGGCAACCTGGCAATTATTTGTTAAAAATGAAAAACCGAAAAACACAGCCGAGTTCACGAAAAAGAAATTTGGTATGTAGGGTCATTCATGAATTCCTCTAAAAATTTCTCTAAAGGTTAAGATGCATCGAAGCCAAACCTCGGATTTTCAAGAACACATATCTAGAGAACCAGGTAACCGTTTGTACTGGAAATTTAACTCATTAGTCACATTTTGTTACATTCTTTCAGGTTTTTGTAAGTAATATCTCGAAGATTTCCTTTAAAATTTCCTTCTAATGTTTTATTGGTTTTCTGCCTTGAATAACTCTATAAGCTCTTGAAAGTATCCCTTCAAAATTACATTTTGATGAAATTTGCTCACAGTATTCTTAATGTAGTTTGGCCTAGGACTCATCAATAGTTTCAAAAACTCCTCTCAAAACTGTCTTAGAGATTTCTTCAGAAATTCCTCTAATTTCACTTCTATTTTTTTGCAAATCTGCTAAGATTATGAAGGATTCTTACTGGAATCATCTCACGAGATTTTTCATTAATTCGACCAGGAATTTCACGAAGATCTTTTTCAAGCATTTAATCATCCCATTGGTATGGCAATAATTTCAGATATTTATTCACGACTTTATCGAATGTCATTTATGAATACCCCTAAGAACACAAACTAAAGAAAGTTTCTTAAAATATTATTTTTTAATTTTCATACTGGAAACAATTTTTTAACAACAATTCCAGGTCAAATTCTTGATGAAACTTTTAAAACAATTCTATAAAAATCTTAAAAACAGTTCTGGATGAACTTAAAAATGTTTTAAAATTTACATAGAAATCTCCAGTTGAAATATTCTATTAATTATACTTAAGAAATTGCAAGAAGAGCTTCGAGGCAATTACTGATGCCATTTTAAAAGAAAATCTGAAAAAAAAACCTAAAGAAATTTTCGATTGATTTTTCTTAGGAATTGCGGTGTCCTAAGAAAAATGATTAGATAATTCAACGCTTAGGTAGAACTAAGATTCAGATTGATGCCGGTTGTCTTACAGGCCAGAGCAAAATTGCTGATCAAAGGGATCCTTTGGCGTGAAATTTGAGAATGAAATTGTGAGGGTTGCTTTTCTCCCCCTGATAAACAAAATAAAACCTAACTACGCCCATGTCCCTCGCCCCCCTTTAAAAACTATGTAGGTCTTAAACGTAGTTCATAAGCAAATATTAACACGTTAAAATTTGAAAAACAGAAAAAATTGTCAGGTTCCCGATTTTGTCAGCCTAAGATTCATCGGGGGCTGACAAAATCGGGTCTCTACTGTATTACAATGACTTAAATTCCATTTTAAGCAAATAGACTCGATGTAAAAAATAAAATAAAGCAAATTTGATATTGGGAGCCAGATAGCCATAACGGTATACACGCAGATACTAAGCAAGATCATGCTGAGGGTCGTAGGTTAGAGTCCAGCCGGTCGAGCATCTTTTCGTAAAGGGAATTTTCTCGACTTCCCTGAGCGTAGAGTATGATCGTACCTGTCACAAGATATACACATGCAACATTGGTCGATTGCCAAAGAGAGCTGTTAGTTAATATCTGTGGAAGTGCTCATGAGAAGTTGAGAAGCAGGCTTCTTTAGCGTCAGAAAGAAGAAGAAGAAATTTTATGGTAATTATTAGCACTTAAAAACGTCCAAGCTGTCGGGCACATATGACGTAAATTTACATGAATTTTTAGGAAAGCTGCTTATGCAGACTGAATATTTTGACGTTTCCATTTTAGCTCTAGGAATAAAATGAATGATTCCACTTATCTATATAAATAAAAATGGAATGGTGTTTGTATGTCACGAAATGGCTCACGAACGGGGCAACGGATTTGGATAATTCTTCCCCCATTTTGTTCGTCAAGGGTTCCGATGTGTTTGTGTGTATAAAAGTTTCAGGATGTTCACCGGGAATGTAGGAGAAACGGGACTGAACGGAACTGTCATTTTGTATGGGACGATTCATAGCGGTTTTCAACAGCCTACTTGATGGCAAGACGAAGTTTGCCGGGACCATTAGTTTAAAATAAATTAGTTCCATGTTACCAACCTTAACAAAAATATCGTTCAAGCATCATTTGAAGGAGGGCTATGTGATTTCAAAAGTGATAGTGTATATGTTAGGTAAAGTGAGTGAAAGAGGTTGGAGGGAGTCTCTAAAAAAATAATTTAATTTTCGAGTCTAGTACACGACTCTGACAACGGCCATATAGTGGAGGTCGAATTATGCGTAACTGTCAAAGCATACAAACTGTAGTGGAATAAAATGATATAGTTCTCAATTCGGTTTTCATTTATTTATAGGTATTCCACTAAACAATTCGAAGGTTTATTATTATTTTCAATTTTAATTTTTATTGCATAATTATTTTTGGAGAAAAATCCCACATAATTTAGGAGGATATAAACAAACATAGCAAAACAAAGACGATTTGATTGAGCCAATTAGTTTTCAAGTTATTCATACATGTATTTTTACCCATTTTTATATGACGTAGACTAGTTCTTGAATAATCTCGATAAAAGTCATTGTCACGTGATGCTTTGAATCTTAGAAAGAATATGAAGTATTTTTATCTCTCGTACATTGTTCTCGTTCCATTTATAAAAAAAATCATATTAATTAAAGTACATTATTTTTTTAAATTTCAATGTGCATTAAAAAAAACATAATTATTTCTGAATTTCTGGGTCACCCTATCTCACGAAAGAGCACCCTAATGACGAAATAAAAAAATACGGGTCCAAAATTTTTTAAAAAGGCATGATTTGAACAACTTTCTAAAAAAATAAAAAAATATATTTTTTTTTCGAACATCGACCGCCTTGGGGACGGACCAGCACAATTGTGCTGGTCTGAATTTGACCCTAAAAAGTTCATGGAGTGATAGAATAGCCAAAATAAAGAATGTTTTGTTCTACGAGATGATGAGTTTATAAGGTAAATTTTGAAATAATCACTCAAATATGGTCCGTCCCGAAAGGGATATGCATGAAAATTACACCAGCGCGATAAGAAATGGTCTACAAAATCGCACATAACTTTTGATCAAAAAACATACAACTCTGATTTTTGCATATTTTGTGTAAAACTAGCTCAGTGAAGGGGTTGTTGATGAAATTTTCGAGTTATGGCAGTCTGAGTGAGGCAAGAATTGGTAAAAATCGAGGGGTCGTCAACAACTGTTTTGATTACAACTAGCGAGGGGTCCATCAATTTGACCAACCGAATACAGTTTCGTTACTTACTCGACAAGGGCTTTCGAATGAGCATAAATTGAAACATTTTAAAAGACCAAGTGTAAATACTGGGCCGATCTCAGCGAGAATCACTTATTGATACCTTTCTGAGCCTTGTTGGGTTTCGCTATTTTTCACTGGACCCGTTTGCGAAAGTTAATTTTCCTAAATAGAAATAATCTCTCTTAGACCTTTGAACAAAAATCTTCCGAATGTTTACTGAATATTATTGCTACCACAAACAAAAGAACGAATCACTGAATTCACAACTTCCTTCCAAAGAAGTGGAATTCAAAACTGTCGCTAAACGTTTAAAAATTAAAAAGTGGCATTTCTCCGGAGTACGCGCTTTCTGCATGTAAATGAGCAATCAGTTCGATACTTACTCTAGCGCAGGCTTTTTAATTCCAGTTGTGGAAGCACAGGATGTCGTCTTGCGTAGTAAGAATTCTTGGATTTGGTGGATTTAGGAAGAATATGAAGATAGATTTTTAAATTATTCTACAGTTTTGCACATGCAGATGCTACTTCTTCTTTTTTGGCATTACGTCCCAACTGGGATAGAACTGGGTTCTCAGCTTATTGTTCCTATGGACACTTCCACAGTTATTAACTGGAAACTTTCTTTTCCATTTGTTCATTTTTGCATAAGGATGTCAAGAAAAGATCCTTGAACGGCGGGATTCGAACTCATGATCCTCAGCTTGGTCTTGCTGAAAAGCTGCGCGTTAAACGCTACGGCTGTCTGGGCCCCTAGAGGCAAAAACAGACCCGTTACAAACATACATGCTCATAATATATGCCCAAAATAGACATATACACATGCATGCTGACTGCCCCAACAGGATTGCTAACTTCGCACATCACTTCATTAAGCTTTGTGCTTGCTGGCGTGTAACTTTCCACTAACTTTTTCCTGTTTCCTTTTTCCGATTCAACCTCTCGACCCCACAATGCAATACTGGTGTCGGAAAAACGGCTCGCTTTCCGCCGCGTGTACATAACTCACAAGATACCTACTGGCTTCTTCGCTGCATTTCTTTTCACTCCCGAGTTTGCTGCTGATACCATCTCCGCCACATTTTCAAGAAAATGAAAGGGAACACTCTCAGTGTAAAGAAGCGAGCGCAAAATGCCTCCGACCGGGATTACGATAATTGGCGTGATGTATCTTTTTGATAAATTACATACACGATAAACTCATCGCCATATTAGGACGTAATTATTTTAACGAGCTCAACCCGTTTAATCCTTCGGCATGGGATTCGGAGGCATGAAACAATGGCGTTGCTAGGGTTTTTGGGGCTCGTCAAATTTAAAGACTCCCATTTTTTTTTAAATAATATTTGTGGTGGGCCTTCCTAAACCGAGTGGTTAGAGTCCGCGGCTACAAAGCAAAGCCATGCTGAAGGTGTCTGGATTCGATTCCCGGTTAGTCCAGGATCTTTTCGTAATGGAAATTTCCTTGATTTCCCTGGACATAAAGTACCTTCCACACGATATACAAATGCGAAAATGGCAACTTTGGCAAAGAATGCTCTCAATTAATAACTGTGGAAGTGCTCATATGAACACTATGCTGAAAAGCTAGTTCTGTATCAGTGAGGACGTAATGCCAAAAAAGGAGAAGAAGAAGTAAGAAATGGTCTTTTTTTCTTTTTTTTGACTTTATTTGTGTGAATTTTAACTCATCAGGCTAGTTCTTCACTCAAGAAATGGTATATTACAAGCAATCAAACCCTAGTTTGCTAAAAATCAAATTTCCCAGGGAAATGTGTACCCACTGCACCCCCTAGCTGCGCCACTAGCACAGAGAGCCTTTTTTCTTCAGTCTGAATCGGTTTGTTATAACCAGCTGGGTCACACTTATCATCTTCGATATCGCAGTCAGTATAGTTGCTGGAAAAATCGAGCAATAAAAGTCATCTGTTGTCATGTTCGTCCTTTTTTTCTCGCCCAACCTCGATAACGGTCGTTGTTGATATATTTATTCCACATTGTCTTTTTTGTTCTTCGCTGTTAGTGACTGCGGTATTCCCATATTGCTTGCCCATCCTCCAGAGCAGGTCGCACGCCAACAACATCAATTATCATATATTTACCCCTTCCGTGGAAACCAACGGGAAAAGAACGGGGGCAAGAAGGTGGGAGAGTCGCATAAAATATGGGATTTATATGCATTTATGCGGCGAGAAAATCTAATTTATTTTCAATTTAGAATTTCCTGGTAAATAAATGCATAAATTTGGCCACACGACGTTATCTGGTCGCATCGTGTGAGGAATTTAAGTGTTCATGTAGTTCAGGTATGTTCAGTGAATTATGCTGCGCCTGGAGAGAAATTCCCCATGTGAACGTAATACATTTAATGGATTGCATACGAAACACATGTTGTTGCTCGCCACAGACGGGAAGCTGTTCACATGGTGAAAGTAAGTGCATTTTTGTGGCTGCATTTTCCATGTTACGATGCTTGTGTGAGTGTTGAATTTCCGGGACTGACATGTTATGAAAGCCAAGCGAATGCTTGCTTACTTACAATGTATATGTATCCAATAACTGGAAATTTGCGAAGATGAATGAAATTGATATCGAAAGACGAGCTTGGACGAGCTTTACCGACATCATCATTATGCCACATGTGCCAACTTCGTCAAGCGATTGAATGTCCTTTGATGGTGGCTGGACTATGAATCTAGTGGATGGGTTGAATTAAGTATGAAATATGTGGTGAAAAACTGGAAACCCGACCAGAAAGATATGTTAATTCTTTTCGTTGTCAATTCAAACCGTTTTCGATCATGCAGTTCAAAACTCTAATAAAATAAATGTAATACATCAGTATTACATTTTCCGAATGGTGAAGAAAACCGAGAATCGAGCAACTTTTTTGCTAGGCCAAGTGCTACGCTTTTGTACTATGAATCGTTCAATAACTAACTCAAGTCATGTCAACAGATTCCTCAGCTTAGAATATCAAGAAAGCTGAGTTTTCTGCGTTTGCCAGATGCTGATGATTTGAAAGGTTGGGTCACCTTCTGCAAGGTGGTTTGGATTGTCAACCTTCCGGATGTCATGCGATTTGTCACCGTCAGTACTACCACGCTGATGCGATATACATACAGCAGTGAGGCTCATCCTTCGGTCTGTGGGCCGTATTGGGCCCTCGAATGTGGCTTTCATTTTTTTAATATATGCGTTACTGAGAGAACAAACAAAATTCTACATTATAACAATAAATTTGAAATACATATTCTTCTTATAAATTTAACCAGATTTGATGTACAATGTTTTGTGACTTTATAAGTATTCTACAAGAAGTACATAACCTTCATCGATTACAGTTCCTCTGTGGAATATGATCTGTCCATGAAACAAGTTATTCATGGAATTCCAGATCAACTTTGATGTATAAATATTCCACGCATTTTCTACGCAAAGTTCCAGAATGTCGATTCCTACAGGAGATATTTCACTGAAGGGTCCCGTATCAATTGATCCACTGGCTTCGATGTCTTCAATGAAAACTCTTCCGCTTTCCGAAACCTTTAGGAAACTTGTACGGTTTAAGTTGCTGAACTGGCAGTTATCAACTTCGCTTTGGGGAACAAACAAGCCCGCAGACCACTTCTTCATCTTCTTGGATGGTCTCAGTTTTATTGAGGCACTCTGGTCGATGAAACCTGTAAAGCATGCATCTTACTTTCTTACAAAAATAAGAGAGCAGATGTGTGCACTGGTCGAAAGATCAAATAAGATTACCTTTGATTGGGTCCCTTGACATTGCTTAATTTATGGCACTGAAAAGGCGAACTCTCTCGCAAAGGTGGGCGTTGAGGAAGGTGAGATTTATGATAGGCGAATTTCACATGATATTTTTTTCCTTTAATACGTTTCACGGTTGACAAATCGATTGGCTAAATGGCTAACTACATTCCATAGTTCATAGAGTTTGCTTGCGACCCTGGTGGAATGGTTTGGACGTAAGTCAAGATTTCATTTACGTGATGTCAAGGCTTATGTCCAACCTTTACTTGCTAGATGAAAATGTGTACAGGATTAACCTCACGCTGAGCAATATTTGTAATAGGTGTGGTTCCGGTTATGATGACATCGTTCACGTAGTTTGGAAGTGCCCGGATTCGGACGCCTCCAGAGCACATATTTGTAGTTCACTGCCAAAATTTCATGCCGATTGCTCATATGGAAACAAAGTTACAGCATGCCAAAGTTGAGCATTTTGTATGGAAATCGGCTTTCACTACTATTATTCTGAACACAACTGTACGTGAAACTTTGCAAATTGATGCATCGCATAACGTAAAAGGTGATTTCGTTATGCCACATTCCAGCGTAACGCGGCACCACGAGGAACCGTCTTTCTTTAACAATTTAATGTTCTCGGAAATATGCCTTGTGACCATGTGATGAAACAGATATTCTATTTTGCATATTAAATGTTCTTGATGTTGTGACATTCATTTTGAAACATAGCATTGTATATATGGTTAATAAAAGCAGTTGCATTTCGTGACGCAAAATCATTATATAGCAATATCGCCTATATCTGCTCCGCTATAATTTTTAACAATCCGGGTTTGTTCTAGGCAAACCCTCTATGTATTGGTAGGAATTATAGTGTGACATCAAACTTGAAAAAAATATTGAATAATTGCAGGATCTCATTGATTTCATTTTATGAGCACCGCGTTACGTTTATTGTTCTGCAAATGGTGTAGTGAAAATTTATATTAACTTACGCATACCTACCTTGATACCTTGATGGCTACAGCGTAGCCATCTTCGTCGGTGTTGGGCGAAACTTCTCCAGTTGCCCCGAACGTTTAGGGTCGCCAGGTCCTCTTCCAGTGCGTACAGCCAGCGTATTCGTGGTCTTCCCCGAAGCCGCCAACCTCTACCTGGTTCCCTGCTGAATATTATTTTCGCAATTCTTTCTTCCGACATTCGCACTAAGTGACCAGCCCACTGAAGTCTGCCGTATTTTACACGATTGATAATATTCGCATCTTTGTACACTTGATACAACTCGTGATTCATGCGTCTGCGCTACACACCATTTTGAGTTTCCCACCGAGTATTGTCCGCAGCACTTTACGCTCGAAAACACCGAGAGCTTTCCGGTCTGACTCTTTCAACGTTCACGCTTCGTGCCCGTAGAGAGCCACCGGAAGAATCAATGCTTTATACAGGGCGAATTTTGTTTCGGTTTGCAAGCTGCGGGACCTAAGCTGGTTACGTAGTCCGTAAAAGGCTCTATTCGCAGTTGCAACACGTCTTTTCACTTCGCGGGAAACGTCGTTGTCACATGTCACAAGTGTTCCAAGGTTAACAAATTCTTCAACAACTTCAAACACATCCCCATCAAACACTACCTCAGCACCTACACCACCATGCCTGACTCTATCTCTACCTGCAACCATGTACTTCGTCTTGGTAGAATTGATGGTCAGGCCTATTCTCGCTGTCTCCCTCTTAAGAGGCTCGAAGGCCTCTTCCACTGACCTGCGATCGATTCCAATTAGGTCTATATCGTCCGCAAGGCCAAGGAGCATGTGCGACCTTGTGATAATAGTGCCATTTCTTTGCACGCCAGATCTCCTAATAGCACCCTCAAGTGCAATGTTGAACAGTAAATTCGAAAGTGCGTCTCCCTGCTTCAATCCGTCTAACGTCACAAACGAGGTTGACACCTCGTCTGCGATCCGAACACTTGATTTCGAACCATCCAGCGTAGCACGTATCAGCCTAATTAGTTTCGCCGGAAAACCATTTTCGGACATTATCTGCCAAAGCTCATTTCTTTTCACTGAGTCGTACGCTGCCTTGAAATCAATAAACAGATGGTGAGTCTGCAAGTTATACTCCCGGAATTTGTCTAGGATCATTCGCAATCTAAACATCTGGTCCGTTGTCGAACGGCCCTCACGAAAACCAGCTTGGTATTCGCCGACGAAGGACTCCTCGAGCGGTCTCAGTCTGTTAAACAGGATGCGCGACAGAATTTTGTACGCCGAATTCAGCAGGGTAATTCCTCTGTAATTGGCACACTCCAGGTGTGTTTGCGGATATTCTTTTGCGCGAAGTATGTACTGCTGATTGCCATCCCTTTAGCAGCAGCGAAGGTTACTAGCCGCAGGCCATTATCATTGGTAACGAAATGAAGGCTTTCCGTTCCAATGACGGGTCGGAAGAAATCTTCTTTCCCGATCTGCGCATTTGCGTCGCCGATGACTATCTTGACGTCTTGTTTTGGGCACTCTCCGTAGGCCTAATCCAGGCTCTCATAGAACTCATCCTTCATGTCATCGGGCTTATCGTTCGTTGGCGCATATATGCTGATCAGGCTGTAGTTGAAGAACTTGCCCGTCATTCTCAACACACAGATTCGGTCGCTTACCACCGAATAATTCGCTTCATCTGCTTCCCAGTCACTATGAAGCCAACTCCACGTTCTGCTCTGTCGCCACCGCTGTAGTAGATGTGGTACTTGAATGAAGTGTTGGCGATGGGGTCCACCGCTCGGAATTCGCGTTCTCCGGTTCTCGGCCAGCGTATTTCCTGGATAGCTGCCACGTTCACGCCGACATTCCGCAGTTCACGAGCCAGGAGCCCAACACGCGCGGGTTCATTCAAAGTTCTCACGTTCCAAGATCCAACTTTCCAATCGTTGTCCTTTATTCGTTGCCGGGTCTGTTGCCATAAAATCAATCCGTTTGCTCTACTTTTGCCTTTCTTGGTTGGTGAAGAGTCTTCGATAGGCCACCTAACCAGGGTTGCGCTACCTACATCGTGCTAGAGGGGCTGCCTCCTCGATGCTGACACGATACAGCATCGTCTGCTTGTTCTTTACATGATGACCACGGTCATAGCCATCACAACCATCCACCTTTATCAGAGCTTTGGACCTGTAGCTCTGGTTCTCAATAGTTTCAAGTTCTTTCGGACATGCTACTATGGTGAGCCGTCATGCGCTAGCGGTGTTACGCATAAGAATTGTAAATAAAATTAGTAAACCTTTTAATGATGTACTTTGAAAAATATACTTTCGGCTATGTCGATAGGCAGACGTTTATGGTTGTCAGAACTAGCCGAAATTCAATAATATATTGAAGTTAATGGATCTGATAAATGGACAGAATTATTCAAAATTTCAATAAAGCAATTTAAGAATATTTATTCAGAAATTTGTAGAAGACCATAAGCTAGCTTCCAAATGGTGGATCGACAAATCTGTAGATCTGATGTACAGTGGGGTAATTGCACTTTTTGGGTAAATTTGTTAATCGTCCCTATGATATTTTTTGAAGATGATGCTTCCGACTGCGTTATAGAGAGTATTTAGCATGCAGGTGCGTAGAATTTACTAATGGTGGTCTGAAGGGTACGGATTTTTGCCGCACAGGGGTGTAATTGAACCTGATATTAGGCTTATAACACTGCGGGACACGTTTTTGTCTCAAGCACTAGAATACCGCTACTTATACAATTAATGGTTCCTGAATCCATCGCCGTTTTCAAAAAATATTATACCACGTCTAGTTTTTGAAATATTGGCTATTGCATATGGAAAAATTGACTATTTCAGCCAACTTGCATGCAAGTTTGTCAGCTTGTAGGGTAATTTATTTGCCTAATTTTCCACAGAATTTCAACTTTATGCGTACAGCAATACAAATCAATAAATGTGATGCGATGCGGAAAACTTATTTTTTGATGTCATGAAAAAGTATTATATTTTCCCATATAAGAGAAACGAAGAATTTTGTATGGAAACAGCAAGCATGCTGAAAAAACGGTTCAATCTAAATTTAAAATTTGCAATTTCAGCCAAATTATGTCCAAATTGAAAGTTCAGGTCCTATTTTGCAGGCTTGGTGGATAAGATCATAACAAAGTTTGATGAATTATATTCTAAGTTCTATGTAAACATCAATAAAACCTGTGTTTTATACAACTTTGTAACCTGTAGCTAACAATTGTGACGTGCTGGAACATTTCTGAGAATGGCAACAGCTTCAACATCTTCAAAACTACTAGAGACACATAATTTGATCCTTGAGGCACGCAAAAATGTCATTTTTGTTAAGCTGTGTTATATATCCATATAGTATTTTTAAGATCATGTTTTCAGCAAAATTGTGGAGGACGTTTCTGGTCTCAAAATAGTAATCTGAATAACATGAAATTCTGTCGCACAGAGGAGTTAGTAGATCAGATTATTAGGCGAAGTTATGAATACATTTTAACTTATAGCATGTCAGAACAATTTTCAAAGTGCTCGTTTCTATCAATTTGAAGGGAAATAGTTGTACCAATTTTAAGCAATTCGTCTGAAACCGTCCACGTTTTTGTGAGATGCAAATATATATTTTCTTTGTTTTTTATGCACAAAGCTGAGCAGATCTGGTTTTTGGTCTGATTATCAGAAGTGACCCAAATCTTATCAGAAAGGTGTCGGTCGGTGAATGGATAGCCTCACACATATTGGGGACTACTTGGCTTCAACCTCATTCACTGGAAAATCCACAATATTCATAAACATTATCAATTCTTAGACAACTAGGGTTATCATGTCTATTACGGCTTAAACCACGGCTTTCAAAACACCGTCGGCTGGTTTAAGCCGTAATAGACATGACAAAGTTGCGTAAAATCGAGCGGCGATCTCTCTATCGCTAAAGGGGTCGATTTGACGAGATACGACCACGTCGAGAGCCGGACCCTAACTAACCATCTCATTGAGCCAACGTTGGTTTATGAGTAGTGTGGTACAAACAAGGCAACAGTGCGATGTAAAAAATGAAATCTCTCACTGTTGTTCGTAGACACGCTTAGGAGAGTCGAATTAGGCATCTAAGAGAGCGGAGGAGGTGTAGGGTTGTGAAGGAGAATATGGGGTCGTAACAAACTTTAGTTTCGATTGCGCTGCAGAATCGTTACCCGTTCTGGGGCGTAGTTGGCTACCCGAGCAAAGGCGGATAACTGGATGATATCAAATTGATAACAACTTTTATTATCGCTGTTATCATTTTGATATTATGTTATCAATGGTAACCGAATGATAACAAAATTTGTTATCATTGTGTCGTGACAGACATTTTTGATAACAGGTTGATAACAAAATATGTTATCATACATGTTTTCTATTACATTTTTATAAAGCGTGTGTTATTACACAAAGTTGACTTTTCGCCATATAAAATTCTGTAAAATTATTTGGAGCGTAAGTTTAATCTAAAACACTCATCTCTCAAAAATTTTCCCTGAATTATCACCATAAAATTCAAAATTATATGATGATGTAAATTTAGTTATCAACTTGAACTCAATGATAACATAATTTATTATTACTTTGTTGTTCGACAAACAAATTTGAGTTCTCATTTTTGTTATGT
This sequence comes from Aedes aegypti, assembly GCF_002204515.2. NCBI lineage: Eukaryota > Metazoa > Arthropoda > Insecta > Diptera > Culicidae > Aedes > Aedes aegypti. Next base: position 297,163,118 of record NC_035108.1, read on the forward strand.
TGGCTGTTAATTCAGCCAAGGTGATAACAAAATCAGTTATCAAATGATGATAACCAGGTAACAAGATTTGTTATCATTTTGCTATTCAACTTTGCTCGGGATAACGCGCCCAGTCTAGCGTATTGGGAGCCGTGGGAACGAAGCCCACCAGAACGATTCCATTATTTTTTACAATTTTACCTCTCAATTTGTCCAAATTGACTTTTGTGTCATGCAACCTTTGTGGCGTAAATTTTCAAGTTTTATTCAAAGGGCCAACTTAGTTTGCATGTCATTTGGATATGTAAAACTGTTTTACATCTGCATCAAGTGTTTATGCATGGGAAACGTATTTATTTTAACAGAAATAAATTAAATCCAATCGGTTTATTCATACAACCGTTACAATATGTCATGCAGAGAAAATGAATCCATCAGACTTTTTTTCAATTTTTTTTTTCAATTTCTGAGCTAAAAGCGAAACGTCGAAAGACAAAATGTTGAAAGCGGTGAATTTTCAACAATGTTTACCAGACTTCTTTCTTGACATCGGTATCGAATACGTATAGGTATGAATAAGGTCTGGCACTAATGAATAAATTATTCTTTCGGAACAATTTCAATTTCTTTCTATTCGACGTTTTGTCGATTTGACGTTTTGGCATTCGTCTTCAATCGTATGTTAATGGCGGGGGCACAAAAAAATAAAAACCAGTGTGAGCATTTCTTTTGTCCTTAAGAAAGATTTTCTCTACATTTTGACATGTTCATTGACTTGGTTATGCTGTGCAAACCATAAATTAGGACATAAAACCAAAATCACTCCCTTTAAGGGTCTAAAACAGTGGTCCTCAGCCTAACTGGTTGTGCGGGCCACCATTTTGCTCTTATAACACGTCGCGGGCCACAAGATGTAAATATATAAGTCCGATCGAAACGACTCATTAAAATTACTGTCGACAAAAAAAAAATCGCTTAGCACGACTCATTCAGTCGAGTTTTTCGACATATGTTACTCAACTTGAATAGGTATCTATTGGGATCGACCTGAAACCAGGGACGAAAAAATCATGCTCACTATACTCAATTCACTGAATTTATGCCACCATCAAAGTAACCGCACCACCACCAATATGATTGTACCAATGAAGATGGCACAAAAGTAGATGGGCAAAACAAACAATGATGCCCGTATGTCGTTGGTGTTTTTGATTATCAGAAGCAAAAGAGTGTCAGTTTTAGAAAATTGGTTACCAATGAGGTTCAAATTAATTAAAAACTATGCTGTTATACGGGTAATGAACGATCCGTTGCACGGAATCGATTATATTGACGCGTCTTTAGTGTGTCTCGTGCAAAAGTTACAACTTCCCGAAGCGGAATGTAAAAAAGTCAAGCTGGTCAGAATGAATATCATTTTTTGTTTCCGATTATCAAAAAGCGGTTGAGTAGCAGCAGGTTAAAAGGAAACTGACTATCTTGCGCAAACGCTTTGCCAATCTTTGTTGTGTTGTCAAGGTGAGGATAAAAACAAATAAAACTCAACGAAGATTCTACCCAGCAAGTATCAATGTAGGCGAGGGTAGATTGAGTATTTTCGTCCCTGCCTGAAACGAGACTCGACAACACGTATTTAAATTTCGTGCCAAAATGAACCAGCCTCTGATTCGTCCGCCAGACAGCGTTACCAGCAATGATTATTGTTTAGTTTAGCTTCAGCACCTTCTGTGCTCAGCTTTTTTTTCTCTTCTTTTCAATTTTCAATGATGTGTACCAGTTTTCTTACAACACAAGGATCATACAAAAGAGGAAAACTAATAAGAAGCCAGGTGTAACATCTTGTTTTATAGGGCGACAGGTGATTTCTGGAACATGCATGCGTATTGTGTCTGACAGTTACTAGCGGTTTCAATAATCTTTCCAAATAACACTGATGTCCCTGGATTCTCGTGCAAACATAAATGTCAAAAATTATAGGATTTCCGAAAGTGAAACATCATGATCATAATCACTTCAATACCGATTCAAGAGACAAGGCGGGTGGATTATTTCTTTAAAGATGAGAATGGATTTGATAAACTTTTAATATTATCAGCATCTTTTTATACAAAAATTGTACAGTTAACTCTTCTTTACTCGATATTCCGTATCTCGATATCGAGTTAGAGAACCATAATAAAAGTTAGTATTCATGGCTACCTCGATGGTCCCTTGGATCGCAGTTACACTGGTTTTGTGTTCTGTAAATCGATACCTCCCTTATTCGATGGTCCCTTCAATATCGAGTAAAGGAGAGATGACTGTAACATTATAATAATGACAACAATTAACCTCCATATAATAGAATAAACCTTTCTTACTTGAACTTTGAAAACTGCGCTACTAGAACGTTGGAAACTTTGGTGTTTTGAAGAAACGATGATATCAAACTTGGAGAAACTTTGGGTCATCGAACAAACTCCAGAAATAATAATACGTATCATTTTCCCTTCGTTTCTTGATAACCATTTCACTGCTTAATGCATGAGAAAGAGAAAATCTGGAAAATAACTTTTTAACTTCTGAAATCACAAGATGCGGGCCGCACTACCTCAATATTCGAAATCACTCCGCGGGCCGCACAAAACTTTGCTGAGGGCCGCATGCGGCCCGCGGGCCGCAGTTTGGTGACCACTGGTCTAAAATACGACAGTTAACTTCTTGTTCTTGGCATTAACGTTTCCACAGGTACTGAGTCGGCTACTCAGCGTAGTATTCTAAGAGCACACTATGGGGGATCAGGCGAGTATAAATCGAAAAAAAATGTTTCCTAAATATTTTTTTGTTATTTTCTACTTATTACAAACAACATTATTAAGAAGAATCCAAAATTTTAAGATGCTACTTGCTTTAGTTTCTGAGATACACAGAATCAAAGTAAAAAATGAACGCAAAATTTGCACTTTTCGGCGAAAAAAAAACTTTTTCTTCAAGTTTTTTAAACAATTACATGTTTCATTATTGCACTTCATCTAAATACGTTCCCATCAAGGTTTTAACATAAGCTTTCTGTTGGACTATTAAAATATTGGCATATTACTAATAAAAAAAATAAAAACGAAATAAATTTATTTTTTTTGAAAATAATGCCAAATTTCAACTTTGATAGTCAAGAACTTTTTTTCCTCGCATTTCTGTTAAGATAGAAACCAATCTTGAAACTTCCACAAACATGCCCCTCAAATAAACCTTGCAAAAAATTGCAACTTTGAATGTTATATCATTTTTAATGTTTTTTGTCAGTACATATATAAGATTCCTTCCACATTAAGGCGAAGTAGGCCGTCATTAAAAATTGTACGCACCGTTGATGATTGTTGCTGATTCATCTCACGATTTTGAATAAAAAAAATAGTTGGTTTTGCACTGACACACCTGAAAAAGTATCAGCATATCTTATGTATGTTGGCGCGTACAGTTATACATTTTCAAGTCAATATAAACTATCAAGAATTAGTTTTATCACTTTGAAAGTGCACGCAGCAAAGCCATCATTGCTGCCAAAACGAATGACGGGCTACTTCGCCTTAAAAAAGTTTACAGATGGTCAGAATCTCGTTGTTCTTAGTTGGCCTACAAGTTTTTGATTTATTTCATATCAATATTTTATTTTGTCCTAAGGGTAGCCATCTTAAGGATAGGGTGGCCAGTAAACATGGTTTTAGGAAATATGTATTGAAGCTATTTTTAAACTAAAGACAGTAAATGCATGGTTTCGTTACTTGTTTATTCATAGCCACGACCACCTCCGCCGCCATGAGATTCGGAATAATATTTCTCCATTAGGTATCTAGGAAACATCAATCGCTCTTTGTTGAGCACAAACGAAAATATGCTTGTTTGATTTCTTCGACAACAGCTTCGACAACAGCTACCTAAAACTGGCAATTGAATTTTATTATGAGTAGAGCATTTCAATGTCAGTGCTTTTGAAAATGATGCTATTGTTGAACAACTTTTCCTAGTTGTTGTTGTGTGAGCACCATCCAAAACAATGATAAGTGAAGCTATGGATAATCGCGCTGTTATTTCTCTTTTTGATGTAAAATTAAATCATATGGAGAATGTTGAAAATGCTTCCAAACATATTTGTGTCAATTATGGAAAAGCAGAAGATGATTACGAAGACTTAAAAGCTATATAAACTGGAATGTTGGAAGCTTAACATATTAAAGATTTATTGCAAGGTTACATAATATTCTGAAAGCAATCAACTGTTAAGAGCCAATAAACCCACAAAAATTTGATGAGTATTGTAAAGCTACTTACCAACAATATTTCAATTTGTATAGTTGGTATAAAATTCCTACAACTGTTCATAAAGTTCTGGCTCATGCTGGTGGAATAATAATTCACTCACCTGCACTTTTAGTTTCACTGACTGAAGAAACTTCTGGATGCCAGCAGAAACTTTTGGAAAAAAAAAATGAGAACCACCATTTAAGAAAACGATCTAGAGAGGCCAACTTGCACGACGTTTTTCTTTGGACGTTTTGGAGTTGTGCGAAACTTTATGATATTCGAGGATTCTAAATGCGATTTATCTGGTGACACCTTAGATGAATGAATCATGGCTTATTTTCATCGTTTTTTTAAATTCAAAAAATGCTTATTGTTACCACTATCTCCCCCCTCCAAAACAAAAACTCTACATGGAATGAATAGAAACACAACCATTCTGTATAATACTTCTAAATTTTGCAAGGAGGGGGGGGGGGGGGTAGTAGTGGGGTGTCCCGTAATACTCATATTTTACAAAGTTAGATTATACCTTGCTTTGCTGATTATACCTATATTTGTTGTTAAATGAAAAAAACGCTTTAAAACTAAAAAATTATTTTTGACCGCCCTGTTCTATGGGTTTAATGGGGTGGGGTGTATTAACCAGAGTCACCCTAAGTGACATTTTGATCGAGTTTGAGTAACTGTTATACTGTTTTCGAGTTTTCACGGTATTTTAAGGTTATTTTTTTGTCCAACAGAAAAAAATAACCACCTCTTTTATTTTTCATAAGCAGATTTTTGTTACCTACACCCCTTTGGCCCTCCGTCTTGTATTTTTTTATTTTTTTAAGTATTTTAAGTACATTATAACCTTATTCTTTAAATGTAAGATAATTCAACATCATGAGTTAACATTCTGCATACTTACAAACCAATTCACAATAGGATCCTTAAGCCCTGTCCCAATATCAATACCGAACGCTTAAGCTTAGACCAGAAACAAACCTTTGAAATGTTTTTGTTGGGATAAGTCCAAAAATCAATGTTTACTTTTTTTTAATATTTTGTTTCATCCCCAAGTTTAAACTCAAATTTTGTGTGTATTTTGTTTTCCGTGTCCCTCTCAAAATGTCAGACAGGTACAACCCCAGTGTTTAAACTATAATCCCTGTTGAGTTTTTGTCGACTAAGTGAACGTTAAACATGATCAACTGTGTCATGGTTCATATTTGGACTCATTTTTTGAATTAAAGTTTAAATATTATATAGCCGATATTTGAGCGGGTAAAATTGCTAAAGTAGTTGCAAGAACATGCTCTTTCGTGCTATCAAATAAAAACAAGATTTCATTGAAAATTTTAGGACCCTATTCTGGGCACATTTAAACAAAACAAATAGATTTCAACATTTTTATTCACATTGACATTAATTATGCAACTGATTTTTATAATATATTACAATACTTTGGTGGTCTTCCGGAAAAACTTCTATACAGCAGTATCAAAACAATAAAAATCAAAATCATTATTGGAGCAGCCACCAACCAAACTGTGCTATCACTTCTGATTTCTTGCCAAGTGACGTCCGGATCATTTCCATAGGGATGCATGCTTCCTCTTCGAAAACCACTTCCACCCTGTGGATCCGTCAACATCTGCGCTTCCACATTACTGAATTTAACGCGAGGCACATCATGGCTTGGCACCGATTCAACATGTTTAGTAACAACAGTGCCACCCACTGGAATTACTCTCGCTTGGGTTCTATCAATGATCCAATCCTGTTGCTGCATTATATCGAGAAAAAGCGCTGTCCCGTTAAACCACTCTCGTTCTCCTGTCATCAAACTTAATCCGCGTAGCCTTGCATCACAAACCAGCAATGAGCCTTTCCGTCTGAAGTGTTGTGATTCTTCATGTCCAGTATCAGTTCCGGTGCATATCAGAGCTTCCAGTAGCGGTACATTATTAGCATCGGTTCGCGAACAATAAGTCATGTTAATATGCGATGGGTTTTGATCCTTGAGTATCGGTTTCGATATGTGTCTTCCAGTAGAAACGGTTGCCTGCCAACCGCATATTGTGCACACTGAACTCTCAATCGGATTATAATCATTCGCCAACTGAAGCGGTGCAAACCCATCTGAGAAATTTAAACTCTCATTCAATCGTAGCACAGCCAAATTATTGATTCCCCCGCCTGGAGTATATTGCGGATGGAGCCACAAGGCTGCAACGCTGCGAGCTATCGGATGTGGTTGGTTCGCACCGGATATGCTGCTTAGAAGAACTCGAAACTCGGCAGCATCACGAATGACATCTCCACGATAAACACACTCAGCCATCGTCAGCACGTCTTGACCGGTTATCAAAGCACCATCACACAAGTATTCATCGTGATCTGCGCCTATTAATTGGATTGAAATTGCGTATGAACATTGTTGGCCTTCAACTAGAGCGAGCGTTGCAAGTATCAGACACGTCAAAATTGCTCCGATGTGTGACATTGCAGCTGACAACGTCTAAATCGTTGATGCAGAACCCTACAAAACCGAAAGGCTGACGATAGCTGACGCAGTTGACGAAGACCGAGAATGTCCACGGTACGATGATGACTGGGCCGTTACCATCGTTGAAAAGTGACCTTTCCAGCCTCTCTAGTGGACGTCGAATTCATTCAATTAGAATTAGAAGTCAATTCGATTAAATTTTGCGTACGCATGTTCGTGCCTACCTCCTATACGCGTAGGCATGGCCAACGGTAGACCAAATCACTTTCGATATACGACGGAGGTCTATTGCATCAAAGTCAATTTCTCTTCTACCGAGTTTTACTTGTCAATTGAAATAAAGCTTGTACGTGGCTGCATAGCATTGAACGCTCAATTTCAATGTGATTAAATTCAAACACGCATTCTTCGAAAAAATCGTGTAATTTTGTGTCATATAAGACCGACATATTAAAGCAAGTAAAATGACATAAAATTTCGTTAGAATTCATTTTACACTCGTGGTTTTATGAGCAAAACTAGTGATTTTACTAGTGTCAATGTTGTGTGCTATAAATTTTGAATATGACGTAATTGATAATTGCATATCAACATAACCTCAAACATTCCAAGGGATTTCCCACAATCATTTATTTCGGAAACTGATTTTGAGTAATAATGAACACTTAAGTCAAATTTTCACATCGTATTTTATTCTTCGAAACTATAATTTACAAATAATTTCATTCAAACGATTGATTGCTGTATCGCCGGGTGCAAGAGAAACATCTTCCTTGAAATCGATCAAGCAGCAGCTGCATGCCACCACGGGCACAATGATATATAAAAATTACTAAACACTCTTTTATATTTCTTATGCACTGCATTCACTTAACACTTGCCAAGTTAAAGAACATTTTAATTGCACTGAATTGATAGTCATACCAAAGTTTTGACTCGAAATCTAAACATTACTTGGCTCATACAGGTTTTGTTTTACTCCGATTGCGTTTGACGTTCAACAAATGTGCTGCGGTGCATTATGTCATCGTTCGAGTAATTTTAAATCATTATGCTGAAAAATCAAGTCCAGTAACAAAATACTGCAATGCATGTCTCAAAATGGAACTGAATTTATGTGGTTTCATGTTTACGTCATCGTTGATTTTATAATGTTTCAGATTTCAATTTGTGTCATGATCAATAACGTCAATATAGACGTCACCTTCAAAAATGAGATTTTTTTAGTGTGCGTGTCAAACATAAGAAATGCATGACTTGAATAATGGAGACGCATGGTATCTTAATGATTTATAAACGCACACTCGTAAAACACACACACGTTGAAACAAAAATTAGGATAAATTGCCAATTATTGCACAGTTAAGAAAGCAGCGTCAATAATTTGGTTATCAAATATATCAGAATCCCTTAAAGTTAAACTGAATTTCGCCCAAAACCAGAAAAAATATATTCTGAAATCAAATTTCCCATCGATTCTTTAATTGATTTGATTAAATTTTTTCGTCATTCACAAACCTTTGTCAAAACCCAATTGCTGCACACTTCGAAAACATCCGCATCCTAATATTGCACACATACAGCCATCTCTCCCTTATCGATATTGAAGGGACCATCGAGTTAGGGAGGTATCGAGTTACAGAACACAACACCAGTGCAACTGCGATCCAAGGGACCATCGAGTTCCCAGACAACCAGAAATCGCATGAAAGTTCACGTTACAACTCGTTTATTCATACTAATTACATCAAACCCGCAAAATACCGTGGATAAACTCGTCAGATTGATGACCTTCCTCGCATAAAACACTTCTTTTCTGAGTTCACTTGTACATTTTGTTTCGTCTCGTACACCCGTACAAACAAAATCGGATCACTCCGTAGCAGCTGTCAAATCAACATTTGTTATCATAAGTTAAGTCGGATAAGATCACAGGTTAGTTCGGTAGAAAATTTATAGACTCGCAATGTATGTTATTATTCATCACATAATGTATGCACGCATATCGCCTCCACTTTTGTACGTAGAAGGCCTTTTTGCGACATCTTATAAGTGAAATGTTGCACATACAAAGCCTCCAGGTGATTGCGTTATACATACATTTTGGTTGTCTGGGTTAGCCATGAAAACCAACTTTTACTATGGTTCTCTAACTCGATATTGAGATACGGAATTTCGAGTAAGGGAGAGTTAACTCATTTTGTGAGTTAACTGTATTTAACATTCCAACGAGTAACTGTATAACATTCCAAACAATAAATTTCACGAATCACGATGACTTTGCATGATAAGGCCGGAACAAATTAGAAATTTTAATTCTGTCAACCCCCCCTTCAAATTTTTCAAAAAGGCTGAGGGGAGAAATAAATAAAATGATTTATTTTCTGCATTGGTTTTCACTATTTTGCGTGTATTTTGCTAGTTTTGTATTTCGTCCTTAAGATATTACATTAGCTAACTTACTTTACTTTTATCGGCTCTACGTCCTTCAAGACATGACCTGCGCCACAATGTTACGCCAACTAACTCGGTCCATGGCTGCTAAACTCCAATTCCTCGATCGCCCACACTTCCAAGATCCTGCTCCACTTGGTCAAACCACCTAGCTCGTTGCGCTCCCCTTCGTCTTGTACCGGCCGGATTTGAGTTGAACACCATTTTTGCGGGATTGTTGTCCGGAATTCTCACAACATGTCCCGCCCATCGTACCCTTCCAGCTTTGGTGACTTTCGTGATACTGGGTTCACCGTAGAGTTGCGCAAGCTCGTGGTTCATTCTTCTCCTCCATACGCCGTTCTCACATACTCCGCCGAAGATTGTCCTAAGCACACGTCGTTCAAAAACTCTTAGCGCTTGCAGGTCCTCTTCGAGCATTGTCCACGTCTCATGCCCGTAGAGGACTACCGGTCTTATTAGCGTCTTATACATGGTACACTTAGTACGGAAGTGAAGTTTACCAGACCGCAAGGTCTTATGGAGTCCATAGTAAGCACGACTTCCGGCAATGATACGTCTTCGAACTTCTTTGCTGCAGTTGTTATCCGACGTTATCAGACAAAATAGTCCACCACCTCGAACTCATCCCCGTCGATCGTCACGCGTCTGCCTATGCGAGCTCTATCGCGCTCGGTTCCTCCAGCCAGCAGATATTCTTCGACGTATTTACCTTCAATCCAACCCCATCTGCTTCACGTTTCAGCTTGGTATACTGTTCAGCAACCACCTGGAACGTTCTTCCGACAATGTCTATTAGCCTGGGACACGGTTATATGAAAAATTTAGATTCTTGCTCCAGTCCACTTTTTGGATTGCATTTAGGTCCCATTTCCCAAATTTCTGCTTGATCGGTGAAACTATATTTTATCGCCAGCCGTTCAAAGTTTGTATGCGTTTTACTATGGGAAAACTTACTTTTGCAAAGAAAAATCGTCAGAGGTCGCCCATTGACCTCTATAAAAATTCTGAACACACTTCTCGATAGGTATTTCTACGATGAACAACATTGCCGAAGACCGCAAAGCAATCCGATGCTTGTGAAAAAAAAGTTATTCAGCATAGACTATTCGGAAATTTTGCCCGATTTTGTTATTATTGTTATTCCTTTACGTGTTAATCAACGTTGTCTTGCCAATAGGTTTTCATTGAATAACTTTTTTTACAAGTGTTGGATTGTTTCGCGGTCTTCGGAAATATTCTACAACGTAAAAGTATCTATCTAGGTCTGTGTTCAGAATTTTTATAGAGGTCAAGGGACGACCTCTGGCGGTTTTTCTTTGCAAAAGTAAGTTTTCCCATAGTAAACCCCATACAAACTTTGAATGGCTGGCGCTAAAATATAGTTTCTCCGATCGAGCTGAAATTTTGCACAGTTGTTGTGGGACCTAAATGCAATCCAAAAAGTGGCCTGGAGCGTGAATCTAAATATTGTCCCAAACTAATGTCCATGTCGTCAGCGAAACAAATGAACTGGCTGGATTTATTGAAGATCGTGCCCCGCATGTTGAAGCCCACCCGTTTCATAACACCTTCTAGCGCAATATTGAACAGGAGGCAGGAAAGACCATCACCTTGCCGAAGTCCTTTGCATGTTTCAAACGGGTCCGATAATGCACCCGATATCTTCAAACAGCACTGTACACTATCCATCGTTGCTTTGATCAGCCTAGTCAGTTTCCCGGGAAAATCATTCTCGTCCCTAATTTTCCATAGCTCTTCGATTACATCAGCTAATAGGTGTTATTAGTTTATAAGTCCTAAATCTGTTTGTTAATGCCAATTGGTTTGGGACTTTTCTTGAACGTTTTTCTTTTAGAATAATGTTTACGCCATTTTTACTGTAGCAGTGCAGCTTTAGAGAATAGAATATTTTAGTGATTTCCATGAATTATCATATCTATAAACCTTCAAAGTACATCTTGTCAAATCAATACATTAATTGGTTCTTAGTATTTATTTGAATGCATGTTTTCCTATGGGATTCTCATTCTTCTGGATGTATAAATATTGAATGCGTAATCATCTACAAGCTGCGTATCAAATGTGTTACTATACCTTGCCTTCATTGCGTTATAAATCTATTTTTCGTTAAAGAATAGAATCATATTTATGGAGAAAATTGCTCTATAAATATAAAAACTGAATGTAGAATAAGTGCATGATGCTTTTCGGGACACATTATCTCACATTCGCTAAGGTTTGCAAAGAACATGGCACAAGTGGGTGTAGAATGGCAATATTTCTCACAGTGCCAATTTCATTCAAAACTAGTGATTTTTTTTACATTCAGGAGAATATAACATACATGTTATAACAAATTAAAACAATGTAAGTTTAATTTCAAGTTCTTAGTACAACAGTTTAGTAATGTTGTTAATATTATAACTAATTTAAACACATTTTGAAAATTATTCTGATTGATTTTATCAATCTAGTATTTTTTGTCACCAAAACCCATGATTATGGGTAAAAACCTGGAGATTTTTGCTATGAAAAATGTTATATGTACGATCAATGTTATGAGAAGTAAAAAATGACGTGATAATACTTCAAAAAATTTTGATTGGCGGGTACCTATATGTTGCAAAAACATAGTTTTGCAGAATATTAGAAAGAAAGAAATTTACCTAAATTTCCATTTTATTATTTTTTGTTCCCCCCTCGACATATTTTGATGGAAAGTGACAAAAGTAAATTTTAAGATTTGTTCCGGCCTAATTTGATGAAATAATGATATTATCAAAGGAAAAGCCAAAACTGCATTTTGCTCTGTCAGTTTTGTTTATATTCTGTTACAATGGGCATTGCATACCTCGCGGCGTTTACTCCATAGCCAATAGATTAGGCTACAGCTGCTGGCGGTGCGCCAGTTATTGAACGCTTTAAAATTCACAAAGAAAAACCACTTTTCCGCGCATTATGAAACCATAACATTAATCTCCGTTTTCGTTGAAAAAATATTAAAACCTTTTTGATTTGACTTCGCTAGAAACTTCTTTGCGGGAAATATTTGAGTCATGGTGTAACAATTTGAGTGCTAATTAAATAGCGCTGCACACGATTGTTTAATTTCGCTTTAAGTACATGATTTTGAACTTTTTAATGACAAACAAACTGCTGGTAGCTGAAATGAAGTATTCATCAGTGTTAGTGTCAGATTTTTCACTTTTAGAACGCACATCGGTATTAGGTATGGCTACAACAGGGAAGAGGGGTTTCGAAAACCTTCCAAAAAATGCTACGTCCTTTATGGACCCTGCTTTATATGAAACATTTCTAAGTGGAAGGAAATTGATGCTGATACTTGAAGTGACGAACCATGTAGTTATACATTATTAACATAGTAACGAACTGTGTAGTTATACATAATTAACATATTTGAAATAAAAGAATGAAACGAGCACACCAATTGATCCTCCATGTCTGACTCAGCAGGCATAAACACTTTTAGCTTGAGCTTCACGAAGCACTACCGATCATAACGCGCGAGCATTAGCATGAGCATAAGCATAGATGACCGTACAATTCATAGTTGCTATTCCGTGATTGACCAGAACAATCGAAGTTGCACAGAAATTGAATCAATGGGTCTTGGGATAACCTAACCATTCTCAATGTGCACAAATCGAGAGCTCAATATTTGAAAGTCAATAACAGCGTCCTTATGGTTATCAGGGAAGGAATCTTGGTTAGACAATCATTGTTACTAGAGACTTCTGCATCTCCACAGGTGTCATGGAAAGGATATTGGGTTAGTGGGATCTGGGATTCACCAATGGTTGGTGATGCGATCCATGACATATACACGCCTAACCAGATTCGCGAAATTAATCGTTAATCGCATTGTACACCTAACAAGTGTTCATCGCTCGCCCTCGTAAGAGCAAGCGACACGATCAGTAGATTAAACAATACTATGCCCCAAAACTTTGATATATATACCAACTGCAACCGATAGCTAGTACTTGTTTTGAAAATAAAAATTATTATTTTTTGGTACAGCAAGCATTAATATTCAAGTTTTCTTCGAAAAAAAAAAAAACTATCAAAGTTACCCCGTTTTAGGTAACTACTAGTTCAATACAGTTGAGTAGGCTGGGTCCGACTAAGGGGATTTTTACTTGGTAGCGGAACGTTCAGCGTTTGTAGAGGCGACTGTAGTAAAGTCAGCTTTCTTACTTATAAGTAAACCCGATGTTTCCCGCTACAATTTTTGCATGCAGTTTGCCACATGAATGGCAACTGTACAAAAGAATTGAAAATTACTCACTGCATCTTACCAGGCCTTTCCTTCACTGTAGAATATAGGTCAGTACCTGGGAGGGAGAAACCGATACGAAATTTCTGTACGTCATAGTGAGCCGAGATTCTGATGTCACGAACTGTCACTGTGAGCCCGGATCTCAAACAATGGACAATCTTGGAAAAAGTGCGTAATTGATCAAAACATTTTTTGGCATTTCATCAAATGTGACAAAAAATCGATTGATAAGCTATTCATGCCTATTCAAAAGTAATGTCACGATATCACCTTTTATTCTGATTGAATTTAAAGTACTTAAATACGCATCATTTTACTTTTTCTAATAAAAACAAAAATGAAATGCATAGAAAACTTTGGCCCTTTTTTAATGTTTGTCCGAAAAGGTGGAAGGTACACAACAAAAGAAGCGATTTTCATCAAGTCTGCCTTGATTGTCGTTGGCAAGCTAGAGTTTTCTTGCAGTTTGAAAAAAATCATGTCATATTTCGTGTGTAGTATCGGTGCCTCCCTCCCAGATCAGTACCTGGGAGGGAGAAACCAATACAAAATTTCTGTACGTCATAGTGAGCCGGGATTCCGCTGTCACGAACTGTCACTGTGAGCCCAGATCTCAAACATTGGACTAACATGGAAAAAGCGCGTAACTGATTAAAACACATTTTCGCATTTCATCAAAAGTGACAAAAATAGAATGAAAATCAATTCATGCACACAATCCAAGTAATGTTACGTGAGCACCTAGAATCGGATTGAATATAAAGCATTGAAAAACGCATCGTTTTACTTTTTCCAATAAAAATGAATATTTAGTGCATAGAAAACTGTGGCCCTTTTTCCATGTTTGTCAGGAAAAATCGAAAGTACACAACAAAAGAAAACTAGTGATTTTCCCAAGCCTGCCTTGATTGTTGTTGGCAAGCTGGAGTTATCTTGCAGTTCAAACAAACATTGTTCTATATTTCGTGTGTATCGGTGCCTCCCTCCCAGGTCAGTACTAATGGGAATGTAAAAATTTGTGACAGCCTTCTACTGTGGGAGTATCACAGCCTACTTGATTGAAAAGTACTGAGCCTATACTACGCATGGATGGCTACGTGGGTTTTCTTGTACCTATGTAACTTGTTGTGATCCTAAAATCAGATTAAAATGGATTTTTTCGTAATTACAAATAATGTTTCAATGTAATTACAAATAATGTTTCACTGTAATTCAACTCGTAGCAAAATTCGATTTTTCCAGCATTCGTCGTATGGTCAACAAGAAAAAGTTATTTATGTACAAGTTTAATAAAAACATGTGCATAACTAACTTTTTCTTGTTGACCACTTTACAACGTGATTCTACAGAAAAAAAAATCCGTTCTCGTATCCGTGAACAGCAGACGTGAACTCGTCAACAAGCAAAATACACCGTGAACTAGATCATGTTTATGCGTAAACATGATGGTAGTTCATGGTGTATTTTTGACAGTTCACGTTTTCCAGAATTCTTTTTTGAGCGTGTCGTTTATGAGTTTGCTCATCAACCAGTTTATGCCTTTAACGGAAACTTACCAAATCAATTAGACAACCTGACTCAACAAAATACCTATATCAACCAGGAAAATCAGTTTCTTTTGAAACTCAATTGCTAGACAACCCGCATTTACAGCGCTCACTTCACAGCAGCCTTTGCTGAAACTGTTCCAACAAAATTAGTTTCTTTTTCTCATACGCTTTTTCCACAACGTCCTTTTCAACTTGCTATCAAAAACCTCCTTCAATCGTTAATGAAGTGTATCTTTGCTCTTATCCCATCTTTTCTTGACAGAACGTCTTCGCAGAGTGTGCTGTTTGAAGCGACCCATCTATCTTAACGTATATTACGTCGTACATTTCCCGGTTGAAAAATCTGTCTGGCAGAGTGACACCTGCCACCAGTGAAGGCAAAGGACCCTCATTTCCCGGTGCTAAATCCGTACCGTTAAAAAGGTTGGCGGTAAATTTTTAATAATCACACCGGGAACGTCTCAATCCTTCGCAGTCAAAAGCCCGGAACCGAAAAGATGGCAAGTTTGGTACAACCGTCGACGGCAAGGTCGCAACAGGTGCTCCAACAGCAGCAGCAGCAAATCGCTATCGAGATAGCAGCCGATCCGGTTCCACATCCTCCGCAGCAAATCCACCATCAGGAGCTTCAGGCCCATGCCTTGCTAGCCCAATGCCAACAGCAGCAGCCACAGTCTTTGCCGACGCCGAACGTTGACATCGTATTGCGGGAGTCCACCCGCGCCAACCTGATCAGTCGCAAGAAATCATCCACCACCGGGGAGCACCGAAGAAGTGGCAAGTCCAAGGACGACAAGAACGAGGGAAAATCCGTCTACCGAAAGTTCTTCAAGCGCATCAAGACGATACTGGATGGAGCGGACCCCACGACGAGCAGCAGTGAGTATTTTGCTATGTGATTGCAACAACTTTTTAAACACAGACATAGAACATTGTAGACATTGACGTTGTCAGAGGGCGTGGCCCCCTAACCCCTTAGTTGGCGAAAAAATCCAAATAACAGATTTGGCATGAACAGTGATGTATACATTCGAAATTTTACGCGACGTTCGTTTCGCTCCCATGGTGAGCAGTAAAATTATTTCTTTACACTCATCCGCTACCCTCACAAACAGCAAGAGCGGTAGAATGACCATCGAGAAAAAAATCAACTGTGGAATGAATGTTGTCTCACACGATGACATTTTCGTAAATCATGAGTTTTGTTTAGTTAGATACGATATTATACTTGAATCTGACACACATACTATACTATGAAAGCAGCAGTCATAAGAATTACGATAGAAATGAAGAAAATAGTCTCGTTTTCTAATAACGCCATCGTCCCATTGTATGCAGCTGAAACAATTCATTTTTTCGTACGTTCGTTTGATCGTTCGTGTTGTGAATGTTGAAGGCGTTGAATGTCAACGAAAACGTGTCGAGTACCGTGATTACTAACAACATTGGGTACGAAGAAAATATTTTTTTTATATTTTTTAAGATTGCAGCTTTATGTATATGCTATGCTTAATATCCAATCGCAAATTCTTCTACAGTGCTCATATATCTTCTGAACAGGCAATATTGCTGCGTCTGGCGCGAAAGATAGCATACATAAATCATGGCTACTATGTTTTACTGCATATATATAGTGATGCCTGCAGATCAGCCCAATTAGTATTGCCAAAGTTTTACAACTCACATAAAAATCAATAACTAATTACTGAGGCGTCCGATTTGAAAACGGTCTTCGGCAAAGTTGTAGCTGATGAATGTTTCTCACAGTGCCAACGTAGTTATAATCCCAAAGAGCACACGGGCAAACACTATGACCAATTGAATGATTTGCTTGCTTTTCCCATAGTAAATGCCATATAAACTTTGAAGGGCTTGTGCAGTTTCAATTTTCATCCGAATGAGCTCAAATTTTGGGAGGACACTCAGAATTTGATCTTGAATCGAATGAGCGGTGTGGAGCAAAAAGGATTTTTTGGACCACTCTAATGCTTATACTTTGTTTTCAAAAATTGCAGCATTATAGGGCTGTTTAAACTTCCAAAAAGTTTTATAATTATATTTCCCAAAGACATTGAATGATTATGTTAAGAACTGCCAATCGGACACCACTGTACTAGGTGTTGATTTAAAGGTGGCCCAAAGACGATGTAGGATTGTATGGAAATAACTATGGGGAAATTTTGAAAAATTTTATAAACATGTTTTTTTTTCTTCTTAGCAATGGGGGGATAATCTGCTCAACAGACTCCCGGACCCCGAAGGTCCAGGAGTGTGGGATTGGGGACCGTTTACAACATGCAAAGCAGCAGACAGGACTACATCCCCGACCCACTAAACCAATAAAGTTTGCAAACAATAATTCGAAACATATTCTGAATTTTTGTGACTCTTCCAAGTATTCGTCTAACAGTTCCACTGGAACTTTGATGAATTTAATCATGAGCACCTCAGGGTTTTCCTCATGAGCTACTATCGCGATCCGCGACACTATTATATCGTGCTACGCGAACGATGTGCAACACGATTGATCCGGCTCACGCCACCCGTCTCGGCAGGAGCAAATATCGCGGCCAAACGATCAAGCACTACCCATGAGCACCTCAGGGATTTTCTTTAGGCAATTTTTTTTTCAGTAGTATCAAAAGAATCATCTGAGAAATATTCATGGAGTTCCCCAGAGGAATTTTTAAGAACTTCCACAAGCAATCATAACATGATTTTTCCGAATTTATTTTGTTTTACTTATATTACGTTTTTGTTTAAGAATTCTTCTAGAAACTGATCCAGTAATTTGTTCAAAAGCTCCTTTTCTGGTATTGTTCCAATAGTTTTGTGTTGATTTCCTCCAGAATTTTTACGGACATTTTTTCATAATTTGACTGAAGAATTCATTCAGTCATTTCCCCAGGAATTCATGTAATAATTTGTGAAATCCTTGGAAAATTTCAAAGTAAATCATCTTGGCAATTCATGGAGGAATCTTTGTTAAAACTTCTGGAAAAGTATAACTTCATGACTTATTTAGGGCATTAATACTTTTGATAATATACTTAGAAATTTTGAATCCAGAATATATGGAAGGAATGCTAGAAAATTTGATGTTTGAATTTCCGCGAAAGTAGCCAAACTTTGTAACCACAGGGTAGCTCAACGCTCTGAGCCAAAAAGAATACTTCTTAGGTTTTTTTGGAACCTCTGAAGCGCGAGAACCCAATAATTATCACAAAAATAAAATTTCACTTGTATCCGTCTTTTGTATAACATATTAACAGCTATGGTAAAAATTAGCTTTGAGTGTTTTCGCTGTATCGTGCAAAGTTTCACTACACGGAGGAATCAGACTACCAAACAAAAAGTTCTTTTTACTCAAATTTGAGGAAACTGCATTTAGTTCTTACCTGTTATGTTGTCAAAAACAGAGAAAGACACACCGACCCAGCAACGAATGTCCGTGGAATAAGCCAAATTGGGGTTCTTTCAAGTTTTCCTGCTTTTTCCGCTGTCGTGAAACGAAAACTAAATACTGACAGCTATATAGCCAGTTAGCCCAAATTTAGGTTATGGGGATTTTTTTTTTATTTCCATACGGGTTTGGGCCGATAGGTCTCAGATTTTCATGAAACTTTTTCCACAGACAGGGCTCATCAATGTATGAATAAAAAAAATTGAGAAAAAATCAGGGTCGCCTATTTTCCCGGAAAACTCAGTTGATTTTTTTTGTTTTCCCCTGACACTACTTACTTTGGAAAATCATAACTCAAGAACGAAGCATCACAGAAACAAAGTTTTTTTTTATGAAAATGAAAGCAAATTTTCTCAGGAATAAAAAAAATATTATCTGGAAAAAGTTTTCCACAAAATTTTCTACCGTTGAGAAAATTCGTAAAGAAAAGCCGGAAAAACTATGATCCAACTCCTAGAAAATTTTCAAAAAATATGTTTGAGAAGATAATTTCATAAGCTTTAATCGCTGAAATTTTTGAAATATACTTTTTTTCGTTTTTGAGTTATGGCCAATTTTGTAAAAAATGTGCAAATGTGCCATTTTGAGCCTTTTCTTTGAAAAATCATAACTCAAGAAAGAAGCATCGTAGAAACAAAGTTTTTATTATAAAAATGAAAGCAAATTTTCTCAGAAATAAAAAAAAATACTGGAAACAGTTTTCCACAAAATTTTCCACCGTTGAGAAAATTCGTAAAGAAAAGCCGGAAAAACTATGTTCCAATTAGTGGAAAACTTTAAAAAATATATTTTTGAGAAAATAATTTCATAAGCTTTAATCGCTGAAATTTTTGATACGTACTTTTTTTTTCGTTTTTGAGTTATGGCCAATTTTGTGGAAAATGACCATATAAGCCTTTTCTTTGAAAACCCATATTTCAATCGAAGCATCGGAAAAACAAAGATTTTTTATCAAAGCAATTGCAAATTTTCTAAAACATCTGAAAAAAAGATATGGGATTGGTTTTGATGCAGTATAAGTCGAAATGGGTGATATTTTTCATGAAAAATTACAACGCTAAGAAAAACTGAAAAAAAAAACTGTTTCTGCCTCAATTTTTCATTACACTGAAAAGGGATTCTTTCTTTTCTATGGAACAAATAAGATTATTATAATTATTTTTTTTAATTTTATTTATTCAATTATTCAGTATATAACTTTCATTTTCGGTTGGTAAATGGCTGGGCATGGCGTACCATTGGTACCTCGCGTACCTGAAGGAATAAAATAGACCCCTTTGTGCGGTCCTTAGCCTCTTGCCCAGCAACTCCTATCCCTACCTCCTCGCGGTACTGGCCGGGGTACGAGTAACCTTAGGGAAGATCGGGTAACCAACCCCCGGTGGGAACTTCGGTCGTATGCTGACAGGGAAGGGGGGGTTTGCATTTGCTTTTGCTTATGCAAACCTTGAGCGTCTGTACTCCATGTTAGGAGCGGCTCACAACAGCGTCTGTTCCCCATGTCAGGGGCGGCTGATCATCGTCCGAGTGCCAGAGAAGGACTCTAAGCTAAACTGCGCACTATGGTCCTCCGAACATTTAGGGGGAATGGTCCTCCGGAAATCTAGGGGGTTGGTGTCAGGCCCTGCAAGCCAGCCGTAAAAACATCAAGCAACGAATAATCAACGAGAGAATACGAACCGGGACAATCGGCGAAGACCACAGCGACGTAAAGGGACTAGCGATTGGAAGCTCGGTACGTGGAACTGTAAGTCTCTCAACTTCATCGGGAGCACACGCATACTCGCCGACGTGCTGAAGGACCGTGGATTCGGCATCGTAGCGTTGCAGGAAGTGTGTTGGAAGGGATCAATGGTGCGAACGTTTAGAGGTAACCATACCATCTACCAGAGTTGCGGCAATACACATGAGCTGGGAACAGCTTTTATAGTGATGGGTGATATGCAGAGGCGCGTGATCGGGTGGTGGCCGATCAATGAGAGAATGTGCAAGTTGAGGATCAAAGGCCGGTTCTTCAACTTCAGCATAATAAACGTGCACAGCCCACACTCCGGAAGCACTGATGATGATAAAGACGCTTTTTACGCGCAGCTCGAACGCGAGTACGACAGCTGCCCAAGCCACGACGTCAAAATCATCATAGGAGATCTAAACGCTCAGGTTGGCCAGGAGGAGGAGTTCAGACCGACGATTGGAAAGTTCAGCGCCCACCGGCTGACGAACGAAAACGGCCTACGACTAATTGATTTTGCCGCCTCCAAAAATATGGCCATTCGTAGCACCTACTTCCAGCACAGCCTTCCGTACCGATACACCTGGAGATCACCACAGCAGACAGAATCGCAAATCGACCACGTTCTGATTGATGGTCGGCACTTCTCCGACATTATCGACGTCAGGACCTATCGTGGCGCTAACATCGACTCTGACCACTATCTGGTGATGGTCAAACTGCGCCCAAAACTCTCCGTCGTTAACAACGTACGGTACCGACGGCCGCCCCGGTATGACCTAGAGCGGCTCAAGCAACCGGATGTCGCAGCGGCATACGCGCAGCAACTCGAGGCTGCATTACCGGAAGAGGGTGAGCTGGACGAAGCCCCTCTTGAAGACTGCTGGAGAACAGTAAAAGCAGCCATCAACGATGCAGCTGAGAGCAACGTCGGGTACGTAGGACGGAGTCGACGGAACGATTGGTTCGACGAGGAGTGCCAGGAGGTTTTGGAGGAGAAGAATGCAGCGCGGGCGGTCATGCTGCAGCAAGGGACCCGGCAGAACGTGGAACGCTATAAACGGAAACGGCAACAGCAGACCCGCCTCTTTCGGGAGAAAAAACGCCGCCTGGAGGAGACGGAGTGCGAGGAGATGGAACAGCTGTGCCGGTCTCAGGAAACGCGTAGGTTCTATCAGAAGCTCAACGCATCCCGCAACGGCTTCGTGCCGCGAGCCGAGATGTGCAGGGATAAGGATGGGAGCATTCTGACGGACGAGCGTGAGGTGATCGAAAGGTGGAAGCAGCACTTCGACGAGCACCTGAATGGTGCTGAGAGCACAGGCAATGAAGGACGGGACAACGGAGGAAATGCCTTCGTCAGTACTGCGGAAGATGGAAACCAACCAGCCCCCACTTTGAGGGAGGTTAAGGATGCCATTCACCAGCTCAAGAACAATAAAGCTGCTGGTAAGGATGGTATCGGAGCTGAACTCATAAAGATGGGTCCGGAAAGGCTGGCCATTTGTCTGCACCGGCTGATAGGCACAATCTGGGAAACAGAACAGCTACCGGAGGAGTGGAAGGAAGGGGTAATCTGCCCTATCTACAAGAAAGGCGACAAGTTAGATTGTGAGAACTTTCGAGCGATCACCATTCTAAATGCGGCCTACAAAGTACTATCCCAGATCATCTTCCGTCGTCTGTCACCTGTAGTAAACGAGTTCGTGGGAAGTTATCAAGCCGGCTTCGTTGACGGCCGATCGACAACGGACCAGATCTTTACTGTACGGCAAATCCTCCAAAAATGTCGTGAATACCAGGTCCCAACGCATCACCTTTTCATTGATTTCAAGGCGGCATACGACAGTATCGACCGCGTAGAGCTATGGAAAATCATGGACGAGAACAGCTTTCCCGGGAAGCTCACGAGACTGATAAGAGCAACGATGGAAGGTGTGCAAAATTGTGTGAAGGTTTCAGGCGAACACTCCAGTTCGTTTGGATCCCACCGGGGACTACGACAAGGTGATGGACTTTCGTGCCTGTTGTTCAATATTGCGCTAGAAGGTGTTATGCGGAGAGCCGGGCTTAACAGCCGGGGTACGATTTTTACGAGATCCAGTCAATTTGTTTGCTTCGCGGATGATATGGACATCGTCGGCCGAACATTTGAAAAGGTGGCAGACCTGTACACCCGCCTGAAACGCGAGGCAGCAAAAGTTGGACTGGTGGTGAATGCGGCCAAGACAAAGTACATGCTAGCTGGTGGGGCCGAGCGCGACAGGGCTCGCCTAGGTAGCAGTGTTACGATAGACGGGGATACGTTCGAGGTGGTCGACGAGTTCGTCTACCTTGGATCCTTGCTGACGGCTGACAATAACGTTAGCCGTGAAATACGGAGGCGCATCATCAGTGGAAGTCGGGCCTACTATGGCCTCCAGAAGAAGCTGCGGTCAAAAAAGATTCACGCCCGCACCAAATGTACCATGTACAAAACGCTCATAAGGCCGGTAGTCCTCTACGGGCATGAAACGTGGACGATGCTCGAGGAGGACTTGCAAGCACTTGGAGTTTTCGAACGTCGGGTGCTTAGGACGATCTTCGGCGGTGTGCAGGAGAACGGTGTGTGGCGGCGAAGGATGAACCACGAGCTCGCCCAACTCTACGGCGAACCCAGTATCCAGAAGGTGGCCAAAGCTGGAAGGATACGATGGGCAGGGCATGTTGCAAGAATGCCGGACAGCAACCCTGCAAAGATAGTATTCGCTTCGGATCCGGTTGGTACAAGAAGGCGTGGAGCGCAGCGAGCTAGGTGGGCGGATCAAGTGCGTATCGATTTGGCGAGCGTGGGGCAGAACCGAGGATGGAGAGATGCGGCCACGAACCGAGTATTGTGGCGTGAAATTGTTGATTCAGTGTTATCTGTGTAGATGTTAACTAAATAAATGAAATGAACTTTCATTTTCATCTTAATACTATCTATTTTTTCAACCGGGAAGATTGTCTTTGGTTGCTAACACTAGAAGATTTTCGTTTCTTTGTATTTTTAAGAACAAAGCATGCTGTATTTTCTTGGTTTTCATGTGCATCTGAGAATTCACTAGCAAAAATGCTTCATTCGTCTTTTGGTATGAATGAATGATATTTTTTTGTTCCAGGAATTGGAACAAGGTTAGAAAATCTTTCCTGAAGCAAATTTTCAGGCTCTGATTAGTCATTTTCAGTTGCATAGATAAATTCCCCATCTTTTTTTTTAAATAATAATAATAATCTTATTTGTATTATTTTTTTTAAATCCCTGAAAAAATTTGCTTTCATTTTAATTAAAAAACTTTGTTTCTACGATGCTGCTTTCTTGAGTTATGATTTTTCAAAGAAAAGGCTCAAAATGGCACATTTGCACATTTTTTACAAAATTGGCCATAACTCAAAAACGAAAAAAAGTACATATCAAAAATTTCAGCGATTGAAGCTTATGAAATTATTTTCTCAAAAATATATTTTTGAAAGTTTTCCACTAATTGGAACATAATTTTTCCGGCTTTTCGTTACAAATTTTATCAACGGATGATTTTTCAAAGTAAGTAGTGTCAGAGGAAAACAAAAAAATCCAACTAAGTTTTCCGGGAAAATAAGCGGCCCTGAATTTTTCTCAATTTTTTTTATTCATATATTGATGAGCCCTGCCTGTGAAAAAAGTTTCATGAAAATCTGAGACCCTTCCGCCCACTTTGTACGGAAATAAAAAAAATCCCCTTATCTCGCGGAAAAGCGGAATTGAACAAAAGTCAAAATTAGGTTAATTTGTAACTTCGTGTATACTTTTTTCATACACGGAGACGGGACTTTTGTTTTTTTTTTTCAACGTAATTCTGTAGCTGAGCCCAATTACTTAATGCTGGCTAAGTTTCCAATGTCCCCAGTAGGTCGTTTTCCTTTAATTCCATTTGAAAAATTTATTTATTTATTTAAAATAATATTTATTTGAAATATACTCACCTTTGGGTTTATTTAAGGCACAATGATTTTTTTCAATTCAAAGATTAGAAAATTTGCTGTTACTGGAAAAAGTTGGAGTGTGATAAGAATAAAACGTCGATCGCGTTCAATGGTTGAAGTAAGACTGATTATTACTAATTTTAAATGTGGTGCCGTGCGCACCAAAGAATCTGGGAATCGCTGACTAAGGTGTCGGATGACAGCCACTTACTTGTTCTTCGTTGGTGCCAGTGCAACACAGGAATCGTTGAATCTAAGGTGTCGGGTGACACCCACTCAGACGTCTAAGTTGCGTCGCCTCGCAACTGCTTCCAGGGATTTCAGGCGGTTTAGGTTCTGCCGCCACTTTCATATGATAATCACCAGGATTAGAACGATGATGAAAACGCCGTCCATAGAATAGGACACGACATCATGTGCCGTGATGGTATTCTGGGTTGTTTCGCTGTCTCCGAACGGCCACATGTTGTGTTGATAATTTCTTCGGTTGAGTTACACTGCTGTGGTGGGTCTCTGCGTGGTGTGACTTTATTGGCGTTCGGGTCCGTGAAGTGCCTCTGGATGACACTTTTTCTGCCGATGTTGGTGATTTTCGAATGCAATCCTTTGTGCGTTGCCGATTTCCAACGTGGAGCACATTTTGTGATGAGTTTGGAGTTCTTGATGTGAACCCCATCGCCTTGATTTGCTTTTTCCTCGGATCGATTGTGCAAGAAAGTTGCTATCAATTGCATTTCTTGCCAATTGCTGGGTGGGCTGCCTTTTGCCCATAGGGTAGCCACCCCTTCTGGCTTGAACTACCTCCAGTTGCATTTACCCTAATTTGGCTTATTGGGTCAAAGTGGGTAGATGCAACTTTATCTATTTTTGACAACATTCGTGAGGAAGAAAGAGAATACCAAGAGATCTTGGGATGAAAGTATAATGGATATATGTATAGTTTTGTGTAAAGTGAACTCAAAATTTAGGTAAAAAATGTCTGCGTGTACAAATTGCAAAGGAGGTCATAGTGCGTGGATGTACATTAGGTTGTCTGGACGAACATGTTGCAGTTTGTCAACGCCATGTTACCTGTATTGATATATTCTTCAAAATTTTTAATCTTTGCTTTAAATAGTTGCGGAGCTCAAAAGTTATCAAAAATTTAATTTTGGTGTCAATGTTGACCGTCAAATCTGAAAATGAAATAATCTTCACACCCCTGGGAATCTCAAGATAAATGCTGAGTCGTTTTAAACGGATTCCAAGCAGGAATGTTAAAAAAAATGTTCAGGATGCCAACACAAATTTTAAGGTCGTTCGCCCTACCCCCTGATGCAGACCGTGGCTACGCCCATGGTTATAGAGACGTACTTTGCCTCTTCCTTTTCGGTAGGTTGTGTCGGTTCTGGGGATCATTGAAACTGGTTGCGATTGAGACATTCCGGCGAGTCGGGTTCGGGTGCAATGCTTCTCCATATTCATCACAGCTTTATGGTGTACCCTCATAAAAATGCACAGTTCACTTGTACGATAAAATGAATTGTTATTACCATTAATTAAATTGAAGATGAATTGAAATGGACTTTCACTAAGGCTTCTGTAGATAGCATTTTTCAAATTACAAATGAGTTGTTGGGAAAAATCCTAATTGTTTCGAAAAGTACGTATCTATAATTTCTACTTGATGTATTTCCTTTTCTTAGAATTTTACACAACAAACCTCTAAATCAATCTGCCAATAACATTTTTGTGTAATTCTTCTTCTTCTTCTTGGCATTAACGCTCTCACTGGGACAGAGCCTGCTTTTCAGCTTAGTGATTTTATGAGCAGGTACGACTATACTCTATGCTCATGGAATTTAAGGAAATTTCCATTACGAAAAGATCCTGGATCAACCGGGAATCGAACCCAGACACCTTCAGCATGGCTTTGCTCTGTAGCCGCGGACTCTAACCACTCGGCTAAGGAAGGCCCTTTTTGTGTACGCATATTAATACTGTCTACAAGAATATTGATCATAATTATACGGGATTGTGTTCTAACACTTGTGCAAATATTCTTCGGGTAGCCACTTTCATTTCGGAATAAATTGCATTCGTCTTGACTCCGAATAGCAATTCCGGGCAGGCACGTGCTTCGCCTTCGAGAAGCGTCGTTAAATTTAAATAGACGTTTTAATTACACCGGATTGAATTGCAAGCACTTGCACAGTTAAAGCGGATTTTATTGTGGCAGAAATCCTGCTGTAAATAATGTTTCAATTCAATTTGGAAGAGTGGATGTGGTTTTTTTTTTTGTTTCGAGTTAACAGCGCAAACAGATATAAGAAAGTTGATAGTGTTCTTCTGTTTCCAAAATTCTGCCTTGAGGAAGACAAACTTTTACAGGAATTCTATAAGACTTGGGTTCTGATAATTAACTTGAAGTGTATGATTTTACAGAAAACTTTGGATTATTCTAACAATGTATATTGAAAAATCAAAGTTTTTAAATTTTACAATCAAGCCTTCATGCCAAACACTATCGATTTCTTTTCTATGTCTAGAAGAGCAATTTCAGTAGAATAGCCTTCAGATATGTTGGAACGAAACAAATTTGTTACAAGTAAAAGTTGATGAGGGTCGAATGTCCATGTTAGAATCCGAACTGTTCATTGGCAAAAAATGAATTTTCGTTGATTTGGATTATCATTCTGTTCAAAATGACCATTTTCAAAAAGTTTATTAATGGAGGAGAGCAAATTGATTGGACGATAGCTAGAAGCTTCTGCAGGATTTTTGTCTGGTTTTCAAATTGGTACTACCTTGGCATTTGTCTATTTGTTAGAAAAAATGCCAACTGAAAACTATTAAACAAACGTCAACCGAGAATGATAAGCTACTCCACGGAAGTTTCTCGATGAGGATGTAGATAATTCCATTACGCCAGGGGCTTTCATATTTTTTTAAATAGTGCTCACTTCTTCCAAATCAGTTTCTCAAGAATTTTCGAAAACGTCCTCTTGATTGAGAATGCTTTTGAAGCCCTGAGTAGCTTGATTTTCACTCAGACATTACCCTGTTCGAGAAACAAGTATCTTATTTTAGATCTTTGGATGTCTGCTACTCCACTGATTTTGAATTTTTACCTCCTACATATCGAAAGATTAGCACTTGAATTCAAAAAGAACTTGTCTAATGAATTGAAACCAGCCTCAGATGCTGATTGAGTCATTTTTCCACTTCTACGATCATCTAGGATGAATATATGAGTCTTTGTGACTTGTTACTCTCTTACATTTTTCCGACCGTAACTTATTAGCATTAGGGTGAAAATGAATCGAAGTCAAACGTCAAATTTTCAAGAGCACGGATCTGGAGAACCAAACTTCCGTTTAAGCTGAAAACTGAATCGATTGGTCACTAGCTGGTGGTGACCAATCGATTCAGTTTTCAGCTCACACAGATGTATGGTTCCCCAGATCCGTGCTCTTGAAAATTTGAAGTTTGGCTTCAATTCATCTTCACCTTAACGAGAACAGCTAGAACAAGAGTACAATATGGTAGATCTTATCCCGTAACGCACCTCGAATAAGTAATCTACCCGTATCACGGGTCTTAACCAGTTCCCTCTAACTTCATCTTGTAGTCTCAAAGAGAATAACCTATTTCGCATAAAGACGTTTCGCATACGGATGTTTGGCATAATGGACGTTAAACATGAAATAGTTTCATAATGAGCAATTCTCGTTGAAACCAGGCCACCATCGGTACCCATCCTTAGAATTCCAATTCTATGTCACTGATCGCTAGAGCTTTCGATAAAACTTAAGGGTGGTCCTTTCGGTTTTTCAAATTGGTGGACCCCTCGTACGCCAGCTACCTAAACA
Organism: Aedes aegypti; assembly: GCF_002204515.2. Lineage (NCBI taxonomy): Eukaryota > Metazoa > Arthropoda > Insecta > Diptera > Culicidae > Aedes > Aedes aegypti. The sequence goes on from NC_035108.1 coordinate 297,191,203, forward strand.
GTTTGCGAAAAAGTCCATTTTTTGATAAATCTTGGGTATTTCTTCACGTGATATGTCTCATATTTTGCTTGAAACACATAGCAAACTTAGTGGCATCGAAAAGAGAAAGGAAGTTAAAAAAAAAATTGGCGGCCATTTTGAATTTGGCCACCATCTTGAATTTTGTTAGAAAAATAGTTTTTTCACCGCTCGTTTTGAATTCTGAGATCACCATCTGAAAGCTGAGTATAAATTGCGTAAGATAGGCTACAGAAACTAGGTGAGCAATTTACCCTATGAAATGAACTACAGTCAACTCTCCCTAACTCGATATTGAAGGGACCATCGAGTTAGGGAGGTATCGAGTTACAGAACACAAAACCAGTGCAACTGCGATCCAAGGGACCATCGAGTTAGCCATGAAAACCAACTTTTGCTATGGTTCTCTAACTCGATATCGAGATTGTGTTCTGTAACTCGATACCTCCCTAACTCGATGGTCCCTTTAATATCGAGTTAGGGAGAGTTGACTGTAGTTTCCGTTTTTTTTGTGTTTTGAAGGCCTCGGGACCAAAGGGGCTATTGCTGTTCTCATTTCAAAAAAATTTACGTCTACTGTCAAATTTTCAGCGATGTATGTTTTTTAGTTTTTGAGATATATTTTTTTGAAAATAAAAAATCAGTCATTTTTCATCGGCACACACTGTAGGTCTCAGCGCATAAGATTGTTTATTTTAGAAAAAAAAAACATTATTTTTGAACAGCTTAACCGATTTCCAATCTTTTTTATGGAATGAAAGCTTAAAATTCCAACTTTTCAGACAAAACAGCAATAGCCCCTTTGGTCCCGAGGCCTTCAAAACACGAAAAAACGGGAACTATTGAGTTTTTCCATGTAAAAAACACAATTTTTGTGAAATTTTATATTTTTCCTGAAAAGTCGAAATCTCTAGCTTTCATTTCGTCCAAAAAGATTGGAAATCGGTCGAACGGTTCAAAAGCTATAATTATTTTAAAAATAAAAATTTTGCAAAATTTTTCTGGTCACTCTATTTTGGAAATGGTCACCCTAATCAAAAAATCCATCTAGTGTCCCACCAGATCGGTTGTTCATGGAATGGCTGTATATATACATCGTGTCCAATATATTCTCATACACTTTTTCTTTTCTTTGGTATAACTTTACTGAATGTAGGATAATCCAATGTTGTAGTATTTCATTGTAGTCTGGTAGTATTATACTAACGTAGAATAGCTTGTTTTACGAATAAGAAACAATAATTGCTAGGATAAGTGATGAAATGTCCATTGAAGTCGTGTTTTGCACTTAAAATGAATTTTTGTTCATATTGGTCTGGTTAACAAAGTAAAAATCAGAGCATTCACAAAAAAGTTTCAGAAACTTTAAGTTAATTATATTGCGTTTTGAATAGATAAATATTGATAAAATTTGATAAATATATGTGCGATAACTGCAGATTGAAATTGGGGTCTGCCTATGAGCGTGCCGCTGGAAATATTTTTCTTAAATTCTTAAGTTGATAAAATAAGTTTATAATTGAAATATTTCCAAAATATTTCCTGTAGTGAATCAGTATTATAACCACTTTCAAAAAATATTATTACCAATGATGTCAGTTAAACAAGCGCAAAGTAATGTTATCTCGAATTTGTATGAGAATATACTGGACACGGTGTATATATATATATATATATATATATATATATATATATATATATATATATATATATATATATATATATATATATATATATATATATATATATATATATATATATATATATATATATATATATATATATATATATATATATATATATATATATATATATATATATATATATATATATATATTTATATATACGGCCGCCAAAATTTGTTTAACTTTAAAGCTATATCCTTTCTTTATACGATAACACTAAGTTTGCTATCTGTTCCAAGGGAAATATGAGACATATCACGTGAAGAAATACCCAAGATTTATCAAAAAATGGGCTTTTTCGCAAACTGTTTAGCTAGCTGGCGTACGAGGGGTCCACCAATTTGAGAAAACCGAAAGGACCATCCTTAAGTTTTATCGAAAGCTAGCGATCAGTGACATAGAATGGAATTCTAAGGATGGGTGCCGATGGCGGACTGCTTTCAGCGAGAATTGCTCAATAGAAAAGGTGGCATTTAAAAGAAGGCATATAATTCTAATAATGCCAAATGTCCATTATGTCAATCATTATGCTAAACGTCTTTATGCAAAATGTCCCACCCCCAGACTCAGATATCACCTCATTATTATGGGATTGTTGAACACACCACAAACCAAACTGTTGCATTGCCGGACTGCTTCAATTGTTGGATGTTGTTCACTTCGATCGGTTCAATTACTGTGCAATTAAATATTAAACTGTGTCCAGGTAAGCTCCCAACTCAACATGTTGAACACAATCCGGTTATCATTGTTATGCATTGCAAATTCGATTCCGCTGTGTCCCTAGGAGCATTACGCTAATCGATCCAACTGTAATCATGTAACGCTGAGTTTATATCCATGCCTGAACTTTGACAACAGATATTCCTACCTCTTTGTGATGTCAAACGTTACCTGTTTCCAGCTTGCTAGCCGGATGTTGTGTACTACGCTGTGAAACTATTAAATTTTAATGATGTGTTACCGGTTACACGCTAACTATACTCCGTTCGGATGGTATCACAACAGAGAAGAGCCGGCTGCTCCCTCTGATAGTGTAGCTTAGTTACCTGTAGAGCATTTCCAGCTCTAAACGTTAATCGCGTAGACGCTACCTTTCTCGAATTCTTACTTGAATGGCAATTTGTGAACTCATTCAATGGTTTATTATAACTTCCAAACGGTTTCTTATGATCCACCCTATTTCAACCTAGAATTTGTTGAACTGAAGACGGTGTAAATAAATAAAATAAAAAAAAAACAATCTAAATCGGTCAATTTAAGGCAACAGAAAACTTCTTTTGACAAAGTTGCAAGAAATTAAAAGGTTTCCAATTTTTCGGAAGCACGTATACCATAATTTTTACAAATAAGATAGATCGTTGTACCGTTTCTGTTAAATTGGGATCACTCTAGTTTTGAATAACATCAAACAAAGGGCCTATCTAAAACGAACAAATTTGTAGAAGACAAGCACTAAGCACAGTCCGAAAAGGCAAATTTTATTTGCGCATTGAGCTGGAAATGCTCTATATCGTTCACTAACGCTGAAATGCTGACTGTGCCGTGTGAAGTAGAGTTGCCAATGTGCTAAGCTACGCTAAGCAGCTCCATTGCCTAGAAATGACAATACCGTGACGATATACATACGTGCAATGGAAGAAAGGAGAGGTTTGGTCCAGGTTTTAAAGTCCTCGGTGGACCCTCGACTGGTAATAATGGTAAGCGCTTTTACCTGTTGAATATTTAAGCCCGGATGAATGGCAATCATATCCCCATAATGGCATGTGATGATGGCATTAGGACGTGTGCACGTACACACATGCTTAACTGGAGAAACAGGTAGGTGAAGGTGTAAATATGTGAAGTCATTCAGTGAGAGAGAAACGGTATTAAGATTTGATTTTGATTTTTCGGCATAAATATACGGGCTTTAATCATCCAATTATATGCACTTGAACCACAAGAGCACAGCTATTTATAACAATTGCGCTATTAAAACATAACTTCATGGCTAATGAAATATAAACAGACTTCGATTCATTATACCCAATGATGACAGAAATAATGAGGGCTTCAAAATTCGACAATACGGACAATATGAACGTATTGCGTGCGATATCAACTTCATGATGAAAATGACAGGCACCGTTTACCCATCTCGTGTTTCGAACGAAGACAAATAAACGAATGGCGAAAGCATGAGTTGCAGCAGAACAGACTAATTGAAAATGTATTTCCTTCCGTCACCGTCATTGTCCACCAGGTTAAATTTAATTCACCAGCCGAAAACGAATTGGTTCGTACGCTAGCTGATATGTGCGTGTTTGTGATCAATTATTACTGTTTTTACAGTTCACCGTTCATTGTGACGCTGTTTTTACAGAACTTCTTTTGCAGACGTTCTCGTCCATTCGTCACATTCTATAGAACAACTGGTGGAGACGCATGGTGGATAGTAGAAAGGGCGTATGGATGGAAGGTAAAACAGGTAAATTTTAAAAATGTATAAGGGTTTATTCACAAATTTCATAACGCCAAAAATGGCTATTTTAGACACCCACCCACCCCCTTGTAACACTGTTTGTATGAATATTTTACAAATTTGTATGAGCCATAACATCACGAGGACACCCACCCACCCCCTTCAGCGTTATGAAATTTGTGAATGAGCCCTAAGTCTGTAACGCGGGGCCTTCCTTAGAGTGTTTAGAGTCTGTGGCTACAAAGCAAAGACATGATGAAGGTGACTGGGTTCGATTCCCGGTCGGTCCAGGATCTTTTCGTAATCGAAATTTTCTTTACTTCCCTGGGCATATAGTATAATCGTACCTGCCACACGATATACGAATGCAAAAATGGCAACTTTGGCAAAGAAACCTCTCAGTTATTAACTGTGGAAATGCTCATTGAACACTAAGCTGAGAAGCAGACTCTGTCCCAGTGAGGACGTCATGCCAAGAAGAAAAGAAGAAGAAGTCTGTAACGCACGCAATTATTGAAAAAAAAAACTGCTCCTGAATTTAATTTATGATTATGAAAAATTTGCAATTTCAAAAAATAATGAATGGAATGTTCAAAATTCAAACTATTTTTGGCAGTCTAAGTTAAAGTTTCCAATTTTCCCGGGTAGACAAAATTGTCATTTTCGGGAAATTCTCATAAAACTTGAAATATAGCAAATTTGATGGAATATTCTTCTTTAAATCATTCGTATTCCATGTATATTAATTTTATACCGGTAAGTGTGTATGTTTTTTCCTCTATTTTGGTAATAATTTATTCGTTGCTAATAAAAAGTCAGTTGACATCGTTTTAAATGATAGGCATCGAAAAAACAAAGCATATAACATTAAGCATAAGTCCATGTGGAGCTTATTTTTGACAAATCGTATGGAGTTCAAATAATATTTACCAACATTGAATCAATTCTTTCAAGTACTAGAATAACAACCAACTAGAGAAGGCCTGCCCAATCCTTTTTGGCTTTTGAAATGGCTGCCGTGTACGAAACAATAGTCCTATCTGAGAAATTTGTACCTCAAACGAATGCTTGGTATATCTGACTAATCAATGTATAAAAAATCGACTTTATATCAAACACATTGTTACAGATGCAGTTAAGTCAAAAAATTGGTGTGGCTCGCGGGCCGTTGTCTGCATCGCTAACAAAGAGTTTAATATACAGGGTGTCCGCAAATTATCCGTCGTACAAACTTTAAAGACATGGCTCTATACAAACAAGTATAATAAATTCAGTATTCTTGCATGGTTGTAAACATTGGCTTATTATATTCTTAAGAAGCAAGTTTAAAACATTTCCGATTCCAAATATTTGCAAAACCAAGCCAAATGTATTGAGGTGTCTTAAAGGGAGCTGTTTTTCGAGCTTTGTGACGGAATAGAAATTTCCATAGAACCCACTGGATTTCAACCGTATAATTTTCTATATCCAGTCTAACTTGAAGATTACTTCAAATAATAATAGGACATTCATCTCTTTTAGATTTAAGGAATAACACATCTCCAGTATGACTTGCGACCCTCAGAAAAAACATCTCCGAAAAATTTAAATGCTCCCATCTCAGTAACAAGCAACCATTTTGAATTTTTTTAAAGTTATATTTTGTGTTAACATATAGATGTATTATAAAAGGTACATGGACATTGATTTTTCATTGTTTTCAATGCGAGATCATCTTTCCAATATTTTGCTGTTCGGATAATTTGCGGACACCCTGTAATTTTGATTTTTTATACATAGATCAATCAGATGTTATACCAAGCTTTCTTTTAAGGTACATATTTCTCAGATCGGATCATTATTGCGAACGTGGCAACCATTTATGTAAAAAAAGGGTCAAAAAGGTTGAGCAGGCCTGAACTAGAGTCTTATGTTGAGAATTGTGACTGTTACATCCATAAAAACTTTAAAACCGAAAAAGGTCCCTCGAAAAATTCGTTATTTTTTATAACATACAATCTTTTTTGAAAAAAAAAAAACAAAAAAGATGTACATTTTATCAACAACTACTTAATTACGAAAAACAACAAATCAACATCGAAATATAACTACAGATCTAATGAGAGCATTGGTTAGAATGATATGAAAAATAAATGGTGCGATTGTTTTTGTTTGAAAATAGGTGGTCAATTCTATTTTTTTATAAGAACTACTCGAGGTATACGGGAATTGCGGGAAACAGAAAATCATTTCCCTAGAAACGGGATTCCCGGGAAATTTCATTTCCTGGGAAATGACCCCGGGATTGGAAACTAACTTAATGCGAAATGAACAATTGAAATTGTTATTGAATTAATTTGTGACTATTTTTTGATGTGTTAGATTCAAATGCTCGACCATCGTGTCGTGCTATAGTAACGTATCGTTGTTTGTTGTGAAAGTATAAGTTTCTTCTCCATTTTCTATTCTGCAACTAATTACAAACTTCTTCCATTTTAGATTGCTAAGGAATGGAAAATATAATACATTTGAAATATATGCATGATGAATGCCGTCCATAGGTTTATGAGACATCAGGTATCAGATTACAGTGCTGTTTAGAAGCAGGAGTAACCGGAACAGCTTTCCAGAAAAAATAACAGTATGTGCCTCACTGGTGACGGATGGAAGTCCGCATCAAGCTCTTTGATCAAAATCTAAGTGGAAATATAGCATGATAATTATTTGTCCTCATAGTTTGTTTTATTTCCTTCAGCGCCTATAGAAGACAAGCAGAGTACGATAAGCTAGATTAAGGTTCCGCAGACTCCCGGTCATGTAGAAAACTCGCTGAAAAGAGCACCTTTCAGTAAGTCAACCTTCCGTGGTTGCCCAAGTTAAAAAAAAAAACGTTGATATACCAAATCTTTCTCCTTGTGATAAATCTGATGAATCAGGAAACATTGCCTTGAACATTCCATTAATATTTCTTTGACCTACTCATACAGACATTTTTCGTAGTTATTGAGTTGCTTCTTGAGGAACAAATATTTTTTTATATGGTTCAAACGAAATGGAACACTACGAAATGGAACGCAGAATCAAAATCCATCTACGATTGATTTGGTCTTAACCGACTCTAGTCATCTTTGTAGCCAACTGATTACTCATGCTGATTTTGATTCTGATCATGTCCCTGTTACATTTCAAATATCCCAAGAAGCGATTCTCAATCCTATCAGCTCCACTTTCAATTATTTACGAGCCGACTGGAATATATATAAAACGTATGTTGACTCCAATCTTGATGTTAACATTTCTTTAGAAACTAAACTTGATATTGACAATGCTCTTGAAACTTTAACAAATTCCATTGTTGAAGCCCGGAGCATTGCAATTCCAAAATGTGAAGTAAAATTTGAATCCGTGATTATAGACGATTATAAACTCTTGATCCGTCTTAAAAACGTGAGGAGAAGACAATTTCAACGCACTCGCGATCCTGCTATGAAAATTATATGGCAGGATTTGCAGAAAGAAATCAAGAAACGTTTTGCTCAATTAAGAAACAAAAATTTTGAAAATAAAATTTCTCAATTGGACCCTGGCTCTAAGCCCTTTTGGAAATTATCGAAAATCTTGAAAAAACCTCAGAAGCCAATACCGGCATTGAAAGAGGAAAACAAATTACTACTAACTAATTGCGAAAAAGCTCAAAAACTTGCTATGCAGTTTGAAAGTGCGCACAATTTTAATTTAGAACTTACTAGTCCAATTGAAAATGAAGTTTCTCAGGAGTTCGAAAATATTCTCAATCAAGAGAACGTTTTCGAAAATGCCTGGGAGACTGATTTGGAAGAAGTGAGAACTATTATTAAAAAATTCAAAAACATGAAAGCTCCTGGCGATGATGGAATTTTCTACATCCTCATCAAGAAACTTCCAGAAAGTAGCTTATCATTTTTAGTTGATATATTTAACAAATGTTTTCAATTAGCATATTTTCCTGACAAATGGAAAAATGCTAAGGTTGTTCCAATTTTAAAACCAGACAAAAATCCTGCAGAAGCTTCTAGCTATCGTCCAATCAGTTTGCTTTCTTCCATCAGTAAACTTTTTGAAAAGGTTATTTTGAACAGAATGGTGGCCCACATCAACGAAAATTCAATTTTTGCTAATGAACAGTTCGGATTCCGCCATGGACATTCGACCACTCATCAACTTTTACGTGTAACAAATTTGATTCGTTCCAACAAATCTGAAGGCTATTCTACTGGTCTTGCTCTTCTAGACATAGAAAAAGCATTCGACAGTGTTTGGCATGAAGGTTTGATCGTAAAATTAAAAAACTTTAATTTTCCAACATACATTGTTAGAATAATTCAAAGTTATCTGTCAAATCGTACACTTCAGGTTAATTATCAGAACTCCAGATCTGAAAGACTTCCTGTAAGAGCTGGTGTTCCTCAAGGCAGCATTTTGGGACCAATATTATACAATATTTTCACATCTGACTTACCTGAGCTACCTCAGGGATGTCAAAAATCTTTGTTTGCGGATGACACAGGCCTCTCCGCCAAAGGACGAAGCCTGCGTGTCATCTGTAGTCGATTGCAAAAAAGTTTGGATATTTTTTCTTCATACTTGCAAAAATGGAAGATTTCTCCTAATGCTTCCAAAACTCAACTAATAATATTCCCACATAAACCAAAAGCTCTTTATTTGAAACCTTCAAGTAGACATGTTGTCACGATGAGAGGGGTTCCAATAAATTGGTCAGATGAAGTTAAGTATCTAGGGCTCATGCTAGATAGGAATTTAACTTTCAAAAATCACATTGAGGGCATTCAAGCCAAATGTAATAAATATGTAAAATGTCTCTATCCCCTTATTAATAGAAAATCAAAACTTTGTCTTAAGAACAAGCTGTTGATATTCAAACAAATTTTCAGGCCAGCCATGTTGTATGCTGTACCAATATGGACTAGCTGTTGTAATACCAGGAAGAAAGCTCTGCAGAGAATTCAAAATAAAATTTTGAAAATGATTCTGAGGCTTCCTCCCTGGTATAGTACCAATGAGTTACATAGAATATCCAATGTTGAAACATTGGAACAAATGTCAAATACAATCATTAATAATTTCAGGCAAAAATCGTTACAATCTTCTATTGCCACGATTAATGCGTTATATGTTTAGGTTAAGTTAGGTTAAGTATATTAAAAACGTTTTTTTTTCTCTTATAAGCAGGTGAAATCAACTCACCTGTAAAAAAACTGAACTGCTACGGCAAATGAAATGTAATATGTTGTTAACAAAATGTTAATTAAATCTTAAATTTGTTTTACCAAATTAGGATGATAGTGTTGTCAAATAACACAGAACACCTAGATATAAGAAATGAATGTAATGTTTGGAATGATACTAATAAATAAATTAAAAAAAAAAAAAAAAAAAAAAAAAAAAAAGGAACGCAGAATCAAAACAAAACACCCAAAGGGGTGACACGACAATTCAAATTAAAAATGAACCCCGGTGGTTTCATGAGGTATTGTTCAAATAAGCGGAGGTACACTATAAAGGGGCGAACACGAAATTATGAAAATGTCATGCCAATTTTCTTATAATGTTTAGAATCAAACCAAAATTTTAGGGTAATTTTATACATATATTTATTTCAAAAATCAAAAGAAAGTTAATTGATGAAACCTTGACTGTAAAATTGAAGGCATTTTCGCTTGATGCCCTCCATCAAAGTCTTTACAGTGTCATCCAGTACCAGTTTCTCAGTTTTTTGTTTCCATTTTCATAACATGTCCTTCTCGTCTTTGACTGTCTTCTTGCTCTTCCGAAGTGCCCGCTTCATTATTGCCCAGTACTGCTCCACCGGGCGTTGTATTCATCCAACTCGGCGAGCCTCGTTGGATAAATGTACAACTCGTGCTGAAAAAATCATCATTTTGCAACTAGTTGCATAAATAACTATTTTCATTAAACGATATTTGGAGCGTAATCGAAAGTTCTATTTCTGTGGCCACCGGGAACTTGCTAGGCGAGATGCACCAACTTTCGACCTGACAATAATTTTCGACCTATTCATAGGATATTGGCCTACTTTATATGGAGATCTGAAAGTTGGCACAGATTTCTTGTTGGTCGAAAATTAGTGCTTTTCCCCTACATCTGAAGAAAGTCTCTTTACACCCTAAATTTTTATTGCTGTAAACCAGCAAATTTTGCTGATTTTTTTGTGCTGTAATTTCAGCAATCGATCCAGCAAAATAAAATTTGCTGAATCTTTCAGCAAAGCAATTCTCATCAAAGTGACAGCCAGTTTGCTGACCATCCAGCAAAGCACATTTGAATTTGCTGATCAACCAGTAGTTGATCATTGGTTTTTCTTGTGGGATATTTTGCTGGTTTCCAGCAATTTCAGGTCGCCAGCAACCGCTTTATGATAAATTAATAGCTAATATTCATTACTGTTCTTATGAAAATGAAATAAAATGCTGTTGCGTTACACTTAATAAACATTTGTTTTCACATTAACATAGGGAAATTAACATAGGTGGAGGCAAAGCACCGTCTGCCACTCCGGTATCATAACCATCCTAATGACTCACCAAAAATGATGTTCCAAAGAATGCACGAAAAATATGACTAGTTGGTTAAATTTGTATTAAAACCCCATGCTGATAACGAAACGAGCGCGAGAGATTTTTTTTAATTTTAAGTTTATCGGTTGGCAAGAACAACCACTGTTTGCTGGTTTTTCAGCAAACAGAAATTTGCTGATTCGAGTTCAGTAATTATGTTTACTGGTTTACGGCAAATCTTCAATTTGATTGCTGGTTAACAATCATCGTACATACAATTTACTGAAAATCGATGATGTTGACAAGTAACCAGCAAGTTAGATAGCTGAATTCCAGTAAACAATTTTAGAAATGCTGTATATTAGTGAAATGTAATAGGGGACAAGTTACTGGGGTATGTACATCCCCTGAAAATTTCAGTCCAATATGATACATGCGGAACCAATTCCTGGAGTCCCGAATGGTGGCCAATCCGGACAATTCGATGAAATTACTTGGACTTATACCGCAAAACCAAAATAATGACGTTCACATCTTTATGATTTATTATGTTCGATTGTCTTTTGCGTAAAGGATGAATAGGTGGTTGTTCTGGTCTCTTTGGAGCACCGGCATGGCCACCGGGAGACCCGTAATATAAAATCACTTAGTTTCAGCTCCAAAACTAAGCATACGACGGCTCATTCTTTCTGATTTTGAATACCTGTGTCTCTTCTAGTTCAATTACACAGCGTAACAAAAATGACATATTTACGTGTCCAAAGGATCAAATTTTGTGTCCCTAAAGCCAGTTCATTTATGAAAGTGGACACGTGTTTTTTACAGGAAACTGTTTATTTTCGAACAAATTCATGAGTTCACCTAAAATACAGTTGACTCTCCCTTACTCGATATTCTCGATATCGAGTTAGAGAACCATAGTAAAAGTTGGTTTTCATGGCTAACTCGATGGTCCCTTGGAACGCAGTTGCACTTCTTTTGTGTTCTGTAACTCGATGGTCCCTTCAATATCGAGTAAGGGAGAGATGACTGTACATATAAATCAACGTAATTTCGACCAAATTCACATAAATTTGAACATTTATTGAGCATTCCTGGAGAGTGCTCTTACTTTTCTCTTGATACCTCACATAAGCTGCCCATAAATGCATAATTGTCCCATGTGAATAGGAAATCCAGCAAACATGGGACTGACATGCGTTTATGGGCAGTAAGGTTCTGCACAACTTTTTCCTTAACTTTTCGTTGTGCTGCTGTTCACATTTTCTTGAAAAATCGATGGAGCTTGCTTCTCTTCCATCCTTCTTAAGAAGCCGTTTGATTATTGCCCAATATATTTCAATAGGGCGTAGTTCAGGCAATTTGATGGATTCGGCCATTTTTCTACAAATTCGACTTTTTCAACATCTCCAAAGTCGCTGAAGCATAGTGAGCCGATGCTAGGTCTGGCAAAAACAATGGAGTCATAGCATGCTTTCGGTAGATAATTTTGAGTTACTCACATTTGCTTAGAAATCAACAAATTAACTCTTACTGCTGTTAATCTTGCTTCTGTTTTCAGTTAATTTCACGTGGAGAAGTTTTTTTCTGGGATTTGATAGGCGCAAAACATCGGTTGTCGTAACAAAAAAGGGGGTTCATCTAATTAATAGTTTCAATAGCTTAAGGGTGACTTAAAATATGAGGCTGGTCCTAGTGTTTTTTTTATGTAACCCACTCTTATATCAAATAATTGATCAAAGATTCCCCAAGGACATATTCAGCACGTTACAGTATACAGGATACGATTTATAGGTTGCAGAATACTAGAGATGTACCGAATATTCAGCCGGCAGAATATTCGGGCCGAATATCTCGATTATTTTGATTTTGCCTAATATTTGGTCTGCCGAATAATGAAATCCGTTATTCGGCCGAATAGGCCGAATAGTGACCGAATAATAACATAATAAAATAAAATGTTATAAAACATTATGTTTCACACAATGGAAAATGTAAAAAAATCAAATTTGTTGGATTCCATAGAGAATTTTTCTATTCTACGGCATTAAGGCGACTACGGTCAGAGCTATCAACAGCTTCGATATTTTTGCGACACTTCAAAGACACCAAACCGTAATGCTTTCAGTGAACGGTTATGTCCTTTGAAGGAAGCACTACACTAGACAATGGACTAGCATGCAACGACCAGCGTAACAGTCGGAAAACGTTGCTGACGAAAAGTTTTCCGGACTAAAGCGGGAATCGAACCCACATTCCTTGGATCGTCTGGTATGATACCATAAAGGACTTATCGGAATTAGTCAACTTGACTCTATGGTTGTTGATTATGTTCTGTCTTTTATTTTGAAGTCAATCTTACAGCTAACCTCGAGCTTAATCTAGTACTCCACTATATTACGAGAAGGCTGAAACAACCAATATCAATTAACCAATCATAGAATACAAATTTAAAAGAAGGCGTTTACCAAACGGATGGGTAAACGTTTACATGTGTGTTCGCTGGGCCGTTGCACTGTCGGGTCAAATCAGTGCAAAGGCAAAAGTAGAAATTGTCTTTATGGGAATTGAAATATGAAGCTTCTCAGCATGAATGCGCTTCGTCATGAGAACAAAATAAGTTGCTCAAGTTGTGTGGTATGTGGATAATCGATGGGTTGTGAAAAATGAAACCTAGTCGATTAGTTGAAAAATGACATGTACCAAATGCTTTGAAGATGCAAGTACAGCTAACTTGCGTGTGGGAATGTTTTCCTAGAAGTTGAGCAATGTAAGCTGTCATGATCCTTAAATTATGATCTTTTTGAAATGCGTTAAAATAAACATGCTACACCATCCCCCTTTGGGTGAATGACGTAACGTAGTGAAGACATTCAATTCTTGTCAACATATGTGATATAAATGAAAAAAAAAAAATGTTGTTTCAATCTCCTTTACAATGTTAGATTATATTATTTTGATAGAATATTGGTAAATGTATTCAAAAACAAGAAGAAAAAATGCTTAATTAAATATCCGAATTTCTCACTTCTCAGCTTGCGCTAAGAATTTTGACCTATCTCATTTTTTTACTGTTTTTTGATTTTCATTATTTTTTTTATGAGATTAGGCTCGGTTTTAAAACTAACACTTCCTAGGATTTAGTTAACCTATTTTTATGAACTAAAGATAATTGATTTGTTTGTAAATTGATGATCTCACAATTTGGTTCTGTTATTGATTTTACTTTATATGGACCTGAATAAAATGAATCTAATTTACGTCTGTTTTCTTTTTGCAAATAAACTATATCTCCTATCTTGATTTGTAATGGGTTTATCGAACGATCATTTATTTCCTTTCGTATTTGTTTTTGTTCAAGTAATTTTTGTTTAACTATTTCATGTGACTTTTGAAGTTTGTATCTTAATTCTTTACTATAGAGATCAAAATTATAAACAGGATCAATTCTATCTGTGTATGTTTCGTGTGGTACTCTTGCTTTAACTCCAAAAACCAATTCATATGGTGTTAAACCATGATCAGTGTGTGGGCTAGTATTATATGTAAATGCATAAAATTGTAACCAATCATCCCAATCTGACTGATGTTCGTTGACAAAATTTCGCAGGTATTCATTTAAACACCTGTGATTTCTTTCCAACGAACCAATCGTTTGAGGATGATAGGCTGTAGAAAAAGTTTGCTTAACCTGTAATAGTTTACAAATTTGATCAAGGACTTCATTTTTGTATTCAGTTCCTTGATCCGATTTTAACTCTAAAAATTTTCCATATATTAAAATAAAATTTTCAACTAAAGATTTAGCAATTACGTTTGCTTCTTTTGTTGGAATAGGGACTAAAACTACATATTTAGTTAATTCACACTGTATCGTTACAGCATATCTATTATTATTGTTTGATTTGGGAAGTGGTCCTATAGTATCAATAGATACCACTTCAAACGGTTTAGACGGTGTATTTGTAATTGTTAATTTTTCCTTTGTATGTTTGGTAATCTTGTTCAGTTTACACAATTCACAGGCCTTTATAAATTGTGCTATTGAACTTTTCATATTTGTCCAATTATAAATTTCTCTCAACTTGAGGTATAGTCTGTGCTGACCTATATGTCCTCCAGTCGGTGTTTGATGGTAATTTTCAAGTATTCTTTTAATCTCATCAAGATCACTAATGAACTTGGGTGGATTATATATTATTATCTGCAAATTTTTTATAGATTTCAAAACTAGTTCTTTAAATGTTTCTTTGGGTACCCATTCAAAAATACAGTCATGACTCGATAGCGCGATTTTTGTAATTCTCTTCATTTGCATTTCTTTTTCTAACACTGAAAGTGCAAACACTAATGTTTGTCTTATACTTCGCAGTTGTGTTGTAATTCGTATTATTATTTTATTCTTTTGTGATGCTTCATGTAATGTAAAAATTAAATTCTCATTTTCCATTGCACTTCGAAGTTTTGGTAGTTTTCTAGTTTCAGTCGGATTCTCTGTCGTATAAATAACAAGTTGATCAGGCTTATTATTAACGGCATTGTTTTGACTTTTGTTTTCATCAGGTAGTTCCTGACTATGTTTAGACTCTTTCAGTTTTCTTTTTGTCATGGCTCGTGTATTAACAGTAAATATACTTTTAGATTTTAATTCATCTGACGTCGTTACTATACGTGATAACGCGTCGGCAGTAACATTTGTTTTACCTTGAATATATTCAATAGTAAAATCGAAATCTTCCAAATCTAATCTCATCCGGGTCAGTTTGGATGTTGGGTTTTTCATATTAAATAAAAATACCAATGGACGATGATCTGTACGAATTACAAATTTACGTCCATACAAATAAGCTTTGAAGTAATCGATAGCCCAATGTATTGCTGTCAATTCCTTCAAAATTACTGATTTATTCTTTTCTCCAGGCGTAAAACTTTTACTGGCAAACGCTATGGGTAAATCGTTGCCATCAATATTCTGTGATAATACCGCACCACATCCTACATCTGATGCGTCGGTAGTCAATATAAATGTTTGCTTAAAATCTGGATATTGTAATAGTTTTGGTGACATCAAAAATGATTTTAGAGCATTAAAAGCATCTTCACATTTTGATGACCATTCAAATTTTATGTTTTTTCTCAACAATTGATTCAACGGGTATGCAATTGTTGCAAAATTTGGGACGAATTTCCGGTAGTAGTTACAAAAAGCTACAAACCTTCTGACTTCGTCACTGTTCTTGGGAACTGGATAGTTCTTTACGGTATCATATTTACTACTGTCAGGCAAAATACCTCTATCGGTTATTCTGTGCCCTAAGTACGTTACTTCTGTATTAAAAAATTTGCATTTTGACAAATTTAATTTTAAATTATATTTTCGAATTCTTTCAAAAACAACTGATAAGTTGTGTAAATGGTGTTGCATTGAACAACCTACAACAATTATATCATCGATGTAAACAAATGCTAGTTCTGGCGTCAACCCAGACATTGCAATTGTCATCATCCTTTGAAAGCTGTTTGGGCTAATGTTTAGTCCAAACGGCAATCTTGTAAACTGCTAATGACCTGATTGGGTCGAAAAAGCTGTATATTTTTTCGAATTTTCATCCAATGGGATTTGGTGAAATCCCGACATTAAATCTAAAGTTGAAAAATACTTCGCTCTACCAAGCTGATCTAATATGGAATCAATTCTTGGTAAAGGAAATTTGTCACTTAAAATCTTTTTGTTGAGTTGTCTAAAATCTATGACAAGACGCCATTTTTTCTTATCATCTGTTGATTTCTTCGGAACCAAGAGTATTGGACTATTATATGAGGATACTGAGGGTTCAATAATATTATCCTTCAACATTTTATTAACTTGGGATTGTATTTCATTACTTTGAGAATGAATAGTTTTATAATTTGGTATATAAGTTGGAACTGGATCATTCAAATTAATGGTCTGTTCGTAAAAATTGTTTGTAGTTACTGGTTCATCGGGTAGTGAAAAAATATCTGTATATTTTGTAATTAATTGTTTTAAATCATTTTTTGCATAATCTGGAACATTTGTTAAGTCAACTTCCTTCAAAATTTCATTATTTCTTTTCTGTGTGTCATCGGGTTTATTAATTTTTTCTAGTATTTAATATTTGATAACGGGTTAATGGTTCTAACATAAATTCTAGGTCAACATTTGAAACATTGATGGGTCGTGATGTAGTATTCATAAATTTTACATACTGACAGGTTGGTGAAATTATTGCATTACCACAGAAAAGACCAGGCTTAATTTCCTTAGAAAATAAAACCATGTCTTCCGTGATTTTTAAATCTTTGATCTTCCGAATCACTTCACATCTCTGCGGAATTATGTAATTCTCATTTACTGTATCTTGGATTGGAACAGATACAGCTATATTATCAATATTAAAATTCAAAAGCCAAGATTCGTAATCAATATTGCATCTAAAAAGAGACAAAAAATCTCTTCCTAAAATACCATCTGTTAAAATCGGAAAATTCGCATCAACTAAATGAAATGAATGATTAACTCTTATCCCATTTCCAAAATTCAACACTGTCTCTGTTATTGCCATTGTTTCAATTTCTCCTTCTGTAATGCCTGTAATTCTTGTTTTAACTTTGTAGTTTATATTGTGATTTGTTAAAATTTTTTCAGTTTTAAATATAGAAATGTCCGCACCAGAATCTACAAGTAAAGTACAAACTGAATTTGCCATTTCTACTCCAATCTCGATAAAATTAGAAGCAGAAAGGTTTATGGTTAACACTGACCTAAAAAATTTCTTTGACTTTGTTGTTGTTGTTGTTGTTGGGGAGCAGCTCTGTTTGGAGCATCGCGGTTCTGGTTTTGTGGTGGGCCGTACGGTTGATCCACATTTGCCACATATACTCGATTAGGGTTGTCATATCGTGGACGATTATCATTAAATCTTCCACGATTATTGTATCCGTTATGGTAACCACCACGTTGGTATCTTCCACGCGAAGAGTTATGATAATAATTGTTTTGGGGTCTTTGAGAAAAACCTCCTCTATAGCAATTTCCAAAATTTCGGTTTCTGTTGAAACCATTACCTCGGAAATTCATTTTCCTTTCATTTGGGTTAAAT
Source organism: Aedes aegypti (assembly GCF_002204515.2). Taxonomy (NCBI): domain Eukaryota; kingdom Metazoa; phylum Arthropoda; class Insecta; order Diptera; family Culicidae; genus Aedes; species Aedes aegypti. The sequence goes on from NC_035108.1 coordinate 297,209,048, forward strand.
TGTTTATTCCGCAAATTGAAAACTTGCGATGATGTATTATCAGTAGCACTCTCTTGTGCTTTTTGCAAGGCTTCTCTAATCGAAGAGAAATTGCCAGCTTTTAGGATTAGTTTAGTTTCGCTAGCGTTAATGCCATTAATGAGAGCATTTACGCCTGCTTTTGTGGTCATTGCCTTTGCTACATTTTCCGGGACCTTTTGGGAAATGTAACTATTTTCGAGTTTGCTACAGAGATTTTCAATCTCTTCACAGAAATTTAATACTTGCCCTCTCTGTTTTGTTGCATTTAATTTTGCAACAATCAGATCTGGTGTTAAAGTATCTTGACACTTTATTTTAATGTGCTCAATTAATGCATCAATTGTTACTATCGTATCTGGAAAGCCACAGCGAGCTTTTCCTGTTAAACGTGTTTTAAGGAATTTTACGGCCATTGCCGTATGGTTAGGTTGAATCAATTCTTTTAAAAAATTTACAGAATCGATAAACGATTCCAAACCAGCCGCACTACCATCATAGGGCTGCACTAGCGCTGTTGCTTGTTTAACGTCAAACTGACGTTCCACTTCTGGTTGCACCATACTGATCGAAGTTTCGTCCAACTGGTTTTTGGTGTTTAAATTATCTAACTTGGCTTTTAAAACTTGATTTATTTCTAAATACCACTTTTTTGCATTACTTATTAAAATTTCATCCACAGAGTTTTCACTAAAATAAATTTGCAAATTTTCATAAATTTCCTTACAAGAATCTGATTTCTCTCTCAGGGTGTTCTCTGTGAGAGGAGTGTTAATTGATTTTTTTTATATAATTATATAAATGTTTTAATTTTTCATATTCACTCATTTGAAATTCAAGATTATTAAATCTTTGGAAATTATTAACTATAAATGAAATTACTAAAATAACAATAAATTTGTGATGCTTGCTATGTGTTACGTAATAATTTTTCTTAAATCAGTATATGATGGTGATGTAATAGTGATGTAATTGCACGTAGAGAAATAGATACACTGACCTCATCTAGTCGACTGGTCCGCGACTACAAACCTCAGCGACGGTAAGCCGGAATCATCTTACGTACGAACTGGTCCGCATTCCGCAACCACGAATCTCCGCGGCAGCAAGCAGGCATCATCTTCTTATTAAGCTGCCTAGAATCACTGGACACTGGCACCATCCCTGTACGTTGAATTGTTGCACCACTGCTCCACCGCAAAAAATCTCAAATTTACACGACTCGCAATTTCACCTTGAACCATGTAAAGTCATTCTTTTCCACTTTTCTGAAATAACTTTTTCCGTGAACTCTCAAAATGCTCACATAATTGTGCACTGTACGGCGGTATTAGATTTTCATTTGCACACATACTGTACTGGAACCAAGAATGTTTTGTTCGTAATCACCTTTTAACCTTTTCAAACTGTGCGGAGGTTACTTAATTGTACTTCTCTCCTCGCTTCTTCTTTCACTTTTCCTTGCATGTACTTTGTGTACATCCTCATTATGACGAAAAGAATTAAAACTGCCACAATCACTACGAGTGTAGATGCAATTACTGTGTTCTCGGGCGTGGATGCATTGGCAACAATCTCATCGTTACTGAAAAAGCCCATTATCACTTATAATATCACTGTTTTTCCACTAAAACTTTGTCTGATTTTCCACTAAGACTTTGTCAGTTTTTCCACTAAAACTTTGTTGACTGTGAATATTTCACAAAGTGTCAACCAGTCCGGTCGCCATCTGGTATGATACCATAAAGGACTTATCGGAATTAGTCAACTTGACTCTATGGTTGTTGATTATGTTCTGTCTTTTATTTTGAAGTCAATCTTACAGCTAACCTCGAGCTTAATCTAGTACTCCACTATATTACGAGAAGGCTGAAACAACCAATATCAATTAACCAATCATAGAATACAAATTTAAAAGAAGGCGTTTACCAAACGGATGGGTAAACGTTTACATGTGTGTTCGCTGGGCCGTTGCACTGTCGGGTCAAATCAGTGCAAAGGCAAAAGTAGAAATTGTCTTTATGGGAATTGAAATATGAAGCTTCTCAGCATGAATGCGCTTCGTCATGAGAACAAAATAAGTTGCTCAAGTTGTGTGGTATGTGGATAATCGATGGGTTGTGAAAAATGAAACCTAGTCGATTAGTTGAAAAATGACATGTACCAAATGCTTTGAAGATGCAAGTACAGCTAACTTGCGTGTGGGAATGTTTTCCTAGAAGTTGAGCAATGTAAGCTGTCATGATCCTTAAATTATGATCTTTTTGAAATGCGTTAAAATAAACATGCTACAATCGATACGGCTATATGCTTAGTAACACTAACCGCACGGCCACGAAGCCCACACGATCGCGTTCTTCCTATATTATGCGAGTCAGTGGTCTGCGTTGGTATATTTACTCCAATTTCTATAAAGCACTTCCAGAAGTCGGATGAGGAATCAAGTGAAGTATTACCCGAGTTTCTTAAAGAAATGAAATGGATAAATAATACCATCAATTGTTAATTATTAATAAGATACAACTCCTTAACTTCAGAAAATCAAATCCTCTGAACTTTATTCCGCCACTAGACTATCGCAAAAGTTTTAACAAGTGCGGGAACGCTAATAAAAGTGCGCAATGGCATCAAATCGGGGTGTCGTAAAATCAGAGAATAAGTGCTCTGAAGATACCAACATGATTTGATGCAATCCCGCACTTTTATTCACACTTTCGTACTTATAAGGCCGCACTACGCAGTCCAGTGGTTAAAGAAATACACAATACGATTATTGTAATTTCTTCGATCGATTTGAAAAGCTCAATAAAACGATCATTCCGTTCAATTCTTCACCTCGGAAGTGTTTCCTATTTAAAAAAACTAGCTTTTTTTGCTGTTGATCAAAACTAAAAATGTAGTTTTCAGAAAATTGGACGAATATATGAGTGTTATTCGGCCGATTTTTGATGTTTTATTTGGCCGAAAATACAGTTATTATTCGGCCGAATGTTCGGTTGAATATTCGTTTGGCCGAATAATTATATTTCAACTATTCGGTATTCGGCCGAAAGCCGAATAGTGCTATTCGGTACATCTCTACAGAATACAATTAGGACTCAGCTGACGATGGACTTACTTCTGGTTTCCAGTGTGGAAAGTATTTCACCGCATTCACTTTTCAATAAGTAATAGAATAATTGCTAATTTCATTCGATGATCGCTCATAAAATATATGGATAAAGTTAAGAGCAAGCATTTTCTTGCAACAAACGATCTCTGACCCGGCGGGATTGTCAGCTACATACGACACGATACGAAAAAAAATTTCACTGGGAAACAAACAACTCAACATTTATGGTTGCTATGGGCACATGCCGACGACTAAATTGAGTTATGCAGAGTTGCTCAGAGTTGCACAAAAACAACACCTGATCTAACTCAAGATTAGTAGGCTGTCCCACCCCTTGTCTCGGAATGACAGTTATTCTGAACATCATTTGTGCAGAAAAAAATGGCGTGTCGCCATGTCAATCCGACCCATCGCTTGGAATTTATAATTGTTTCAATGTCAACTTTTGTTTGCTGTCAAAATAAACACTTGAGTACCCACTGAAACAAAATTTTATTTGTTTTTATGGAATTTTTACACCAAAATGTTAATATTTAGGTGTTCACTTTCTAAATGAACAGTCATTAATAGATTTGGGATTGCTGAATCTGATGCTGTTCTCAGAAATGATCCAGCACGTCACAATTTTTAGCTACAGGTCGACAAAGTTGTATAAAATATTGGTTTTACTGATGTTTACATAAAATTTCAAGTATTTCAAGTATAATTTATTAATCGTTTTTAGTTCACAGAGCATACAAAATAGGTCTTTCATTTTAGATATAACTTGGTTGAAATTGCACGATTAAATTGATATTACACATATTTTTCAATATTCTTGCAGTCTCCATACAAAACTCTTCGTTTCTCCTATATAGCAAATTACAACACTTTTCAAAAAAAAAAAAAAGATAATTTACATCGTCTTCAGCCAAAGGCTGACTGAACGATTACAAACATTAGGCAACGGACAACACACGGAACACCCAGTAGCCCAGTGATGAATTTTTCGTTTGATGAAAAGTTTCCACCGAAACCGACCCCGTGGCATAATACGCCTAAACGACTGACGCCCCTAACCGCACGACACCGAAGCCCACAACCATCAAAAAATAACTTTTTCGTATCAAAAATATTATAAACTTCGATGATCAGTACCGTTTTGTCTCAAATTCCAAACATATTTCGAACACTCGGTTTTTGTATGGCGATTTGGTTGAAATGTTTCGCTGAAATATGTCACCAAATAACAAGGAAATGGTAGTCAATTGCATTTCAACTTTAACGTCTCCAATATAATTTATTCCGCGGGAGTAGTGATGATTCTCTAGATAGAGACCAGTAGACCAAGCTCAGATTAATGTACCGTGTTGTCTCAAATTCCGAACAGACTCATATTCCGAACACTCGGTTTTTGTATGGCGATTTGGTTGAAATGTTTCGCTGAAATATGTCATCAAATTACCAGGAAATGACATCAATTGCAATTCAATTTCAACGACTCCCATTCTATTTTATACCTCGGGAGTAGTGATGATTGTCTAGTTCGAGACCAGTTAAACTAGCTCAGATAAATTTATTTGCGATATTATTCATTTGAATACGATTTATTCGTGCTGTTCGGAATTTGAATCAAGGTGTTCGGAATATGAGACAGAATGAACACAGTGTTCGGCATTAGAATCATGTTGTTCCTTCCTTTTGCGTTAAAACAATACTAAACAAGTTAAAATAAACATTTTTAGTAGCACACTCAACAGCTAACAGTTAAGCTTTGCGAAGAAATCAAAATTTTCGCAAATATCTACCAATTTATGCCCATCAGATGCATTCGAAGTCACCGCTGGCCTTAAGTGTTCGGAATATGAATCAAAATGGTATTTGCGAAATTATTAATTTGAATACGATTTATTCGTGCTGTTCGAAATTTGAATCAAGGTGTTCGGAATATGAGACAGAATGAACACAGTGTTCGGCATTTGAATCAAAATGTTGTTGCATACCGTTTTGTCTCAAATTCCGAACAGACTCATATTCCGAACACTTCGTTTTTGTATGGTGATTTGGTTGAAATGATTCTCTAGTTTGAGACCAGTAGTACATGCTCAGATCAATTTATTTGCGAAATAATTCATTTGAATGTGATTTATTCATGCTGTTCGGAATTTGAATCAAGGTGTTCGGAATATGAGACAGAATAAACACAGTGTTCGGGATTTGAATCAAAATTGTGTTCCATTCTTTCATATAAAAACAATACTCAAACTAATTAAATCAACATTATTATTGGTACACCCAACAGCTAACCGTTAGGCTTTGCGAAGAAAAATTAAATTTCACAAATATCAGCCAATTTATGCCAATCATATGCATTTGAAGTCGTTCTTGGCCTTAAGGTGAAGATGCATCGAAGCCAAACCTCAAATTTTCAAGAGCACAAATCTAGAGAACCTGACAACCGTTCGTGCTGAAAATCTAATCGATTGGTCACCACCAGTGAGTGACCAGTGAGTAGCATTTTCAGCACAAACGGTTGTCTGGTTCTCTAGATTGGTGCTCTTGAAAATTCGAAGTTTGGCTTCGATGCATCTTCACGTTAAGTGTTCGGAATATGAGTCAGAACGGTACTTTTTTGTTAAAACAATACTTAAATTAACTGAATCAACATTATTATCGGTACACTCAACAGCTAACAGTTAGACTTTGCGAAGAAATTAAAATTTACACAAATATCAGCCAATCTAGGTCAATCAGATGCATTTGAAGTCACTGTTGGCCTTAAGCGTACGGAATATGAGTCAAAACGGTATTGCTAAACGCATAAAATTTGAATTCTGTGGCAAATTAAGGTGATTATAAAACGAAGCCAAACTTTGAATTTTCAAGTGCACAAGACGAGAGTATCTGACAATAGTTCGCGTTGAAAATTAATCCAATTGCTTGCTTGCTGGTGTTGACCAATGGAATAGATTTTCTAGGCGGAGCGCCGTTTGGTTCTCAAGTCTTGTGCTCTTTTAAATTTGAGGTGTGGCTTCGTTCTATTATCACCTTAAGCAAATAAATTGTCTTACAAGCTGGAAAACTTACATGCAAATTGTCAGAAATGGTCATTTTTTGCATTTTCAATGCTATAATATTTTTGAAAATGGCAATGGATTCAGTAACCCTTTAGCTGTTTTTTGGGGCTTTAGACAAAAACGTGTTCCACAGTGTAATGAGTGAATGACCACTCTGGTTCTTTGTGAGCTTTAATATCACCCAGAAATGGCCAACAAAGAAGTTCATATAGTGGGTCATTTAGATTTTAGTTTTTATCGGTATGCACCACTACTGTATTACGGTCCCTATCGAAATCCCATGTCAAATGCGAAACAAGAAAGTTTTAATTGTTTTTCGACTGCACATGTTACACTGTCTTTCCCATCAACTAAGCATTTTTTCCATTCTTCACATAGAACTTTGTTTGGAATTTACCCCAAAAACCAACGTTGACTGACGTTGAAATTCGATTCGATTTACTGACTACCCATCACAAAACATGTAGCTGTGTATCCAGTAACTGCCCACCCGGATAAAAATACTAAACAAATATAATATATTGTAAATTTCGCACCTTATCGAACGCGATGATTTGTAATCGTCGCTGGTGAAACCGTCGCCAAAATCGTCGCCAGCCAAACAGCCGCTGCAAACTTGACATTACACCAGTCTTACCAACACAACGGCGAATCACCTCCTTTGATTCGTTTGCTGGCGACGATTTTGTCGATCTGTTTGAAAGTTGGCGGCGCGTTTTGTTGGCCATGAAACAGACAATAACGTATAACACAGTTTGAAACAATAAAAACATAATACAGTACATTGTAAAACAAACGATATAATTAATTTAGACATTGTTATGAACAATTCACTGTATTTTTATGAAGCTCTCATAATATAACACAATATAATAGCATCTAAAATACAAATATTGATATTTTCTCATTTATACAATAAGATATACTGACCATTTTGACTATCGGAATATATAGAAACCCATTATGATAATTTGTGGGTTGAAATATATAAATTTTCAGTATGATCCAAAAATCTGAAAACAAAAACTGTTTCTCGCAGCAGCGTGGATTTAAACTAAAAACCTTGTGATCGATCAGCTCGTTCGTATACCGCACAACTATCGACGATTTGATGTAGGGGATGCCAAAACGATACATAAAGCGTTCGTAAATATAATATTGCAATATTGCAATAATCGTTCCAAAAGGCATAATGTTTGAAATTCTTTATTCCAGTTCGCTACGTGTAGGTAAAATACACCTACACGTTAATGCTTCCAGTGGATGATTTGCCCTTTGAAGGAAGCACCACACTAGACAACGGACTAGCATGCAACGCCCAGTGGCACAATCGGAAAACATTCCTGACGAAAAGTTTTCCGGACTGAAGTGGGAATCGAACCCACACTCCTCGACACGATGCGGCTAAATGCTTGGTAACACTAACCGCACGGCCACGAAGCCCACAACAAAAATCTAACAGATTACCGTTGAAACAATTATAACCCTTTAAATGTAGAGATTTTTATCATTGCTGCATTTGTCTTTTGAATCACATCTAAAATCACTTTTTTTGGTAAAACATTTTTTTCACTTTTTATTTATTATTCATCCAATATTTCTTGCTTTCTGGACTCGTTCTGAGTACTTATGTCAATCAGAAATCTGTTACATAACATTCAATTGTTGTTTGATTGTATCCACAAATAAGAAAAATGTTGCTTTGATATTCAATTACAATACTTTTTAGTGTTGCCAATTGTACATTAATGGTTCATTCCATTCACTGAATGGTACGTTTTTATCCGGGCATACAACGGCTTCTGTGAGATACTGTCTGCTGAACGGTTGCAACTGGTCGATCTGGCAGTTGTGTTTGCCACGCCGCCGGTTGGCATTTTACACTCGAACAACATCCAATTTCAAAATAATAAAATTTGTAAAATTAGCCTCTGTTGTTGTCTTTCGTCGGTTTTGGCGATTTTACGACTTTTTTGGTGTGTTGTTTATATTTAGCGTGGCGGTGTGTTAGGGAATCGGGAAAGTGAGCAGCCAGTCCAATACCGTACCAGAGTCGTTCAGATTGCCTGCCAGTCAGATGAGTTTAGTAGGGTGATATTCGTTTCTGGGTTTTGGGTTATTCTAGATATGAATATGTAGTAGGGGTGCACTCTATTTTGAACAGGGAGCAATAGCTGACGTTCACAAAATGAATATTCAAACTAAACTTAATTGGACGATTTTTGGACTTAATTACATACAGTTCAAAAGGTTGACTCTAAAAAATTGTACTACTGCTTATTCCCTAAGAAGTGCTACATCGATTATCCCTAAACCTCAACCACCCATTGTGACTGTTTTATCTTGATTTCCAATTGTACAGCCTTCTCATAGTGCTCACTACACAGAGTGGCATCCAAACGAAATCGTATTTTGTTCGGCCAAAAGTGTCGCGTGGGAGTTACCCTTAACGTGTTGGCGTAATTGTCAACATACCACAACTGTGTTGAACGAGGGACAGCACGCGAACATCATCAGATGTTTCGTAGCTATTGACATTGGGTTGCACAGATTGGTTATTTGCTTTGGGGGGAGCTATGAAATTATACATTTATGGTTGGTGAAAATTGAATAGACTAACGTGCGCAGTTAAAATTTAGTGGGCATAAATGATTTTAGAGCGCTTTCACTTAGTCGGTATAACAGCCTATCTGTAGGATAAAACATTTTCGGTGAAGGTTTTTGATTCAGAAGCTTGGGAGGACTACAATGTTGTTGTGTCTGAATCTCAAATATTATTTTTGATGGGTTTGAAATTAGTATATTTTTACTGACTTCAAACTATAGGCTGAAAATATTACTATTTATTATTGCTTAAGCCATTGTCTGTGTTTGGGGTCAATATGACCCCAGAGCACTTTGAAGAGCTGTAACTTTTTTTATTAGTGATCCGATATGTGAAATTTTTTCACACTTTGGTGTGTTTCCGCAAAATCTTTTTTTTTTTGGAGATTGTTTTTTTATTATCTTGAAAAACAGTTTTCAAGATTAATTTTCATGAAAGTAGTACGTTATCTGTGCCTTGGGGTCATATTGATCCCAATTTCATATCTCTATAACTTAGCGTTATTTAAACGGTTTTTTTGCAGCTTTGAAAAGCATTTGTTTTCGTTTCGCTGAAAAATATAAGAAAATTCAAAAGGGGAATGGTTTATCGCGGGGAGGGATTATTGTAAAAAAAAAGAATAAAAACAGCAAATTTTCGATACTTTAGACCAGTGCTTTCCAAACTTTTTGACTTTCACCCCCTTGAGGTTAAAATACTTTTAGAATCGCCCCCTGATATGTTTTACAAATATTTGTATTAGACGCTCTACTTTGCTAAAATTCAGACCAATATTGCTGTGTGCGTTTGAAACGCAAATATTAAATGCGAGAACACCAAACGCGGTAAGATTTTCTACAGGCAATCCGATGTCAACGTAAGCTTTTCTATGCTAGGTTGGCGGTGATGTGTGTAATCGTTGCTAGGTGTCCTTTGATTGTTTTGTCTTACCGCATTTGAAGGACATTCAGTGAAGATTTGCACCTCAAATGCACACAGCAATATATTACCAAAAATAATCAAAGATTGGTTAAGTTATCAAGTTTAATTATGTAAAAATGTTATATATATGTGGTTTTGAAGTTTCAATTAACCATATCATATTCGTTGATATTCTTGTATCATAAAATCTATCAGCAGATCTGCATAATATCATCATGATATATTTTCTTAAATTTCAATAAATGACCGTTTTAAAATGATGTACTGGTAAGTAATTCATAACAGCAAACAACCTAGGTGCTGCTGCCCCAGTTTTCACTGCACTTAATAAATTTGGCTGACTTCCTGAATTTCGAAACTTATTAGTTTGATTGATTATATATGTCATTTTTATAATTGTCAAACAAATGTTAGAGATTTTATGAAATACATGTTCAACAATTTTAAAAACTCCAAAACTTAAAAAAGAACTTCCATTGTCTTGGTAACTGCAGTTTAAGAACGTTCTTTGGTAAAGAATCAGAGGGGGTTGTGTACAAGACACGACCGCATGACGTTAACTACGCCAAGTGATAATTTGCATTTGAATTTTAGTCGATTTTCATAGTTGCATCCTTCCTTTAGTTCAAACTTTAACATAATTTCGTGACGGTCGCAACATTTTAGATTTTCAATTGACACCCAGTATATTGCCGCAAGACGTAGTTAACGTCCAAAGAGAATCACTGAAAAGAAATCGCTCATGTCAGTTAAGCCTTGATTACACTACGCGCGTAATGCACGAACGTTCGCTCAAAATGTTCGTTTAATATTTGCGCGAACTGTTCGTGGTTTTGTAAGTACGAACTGTTCGCTTATATTGCTGTTCGCATTTGAGATGCAAATCTTGACTAAACGTCCTTCAAATGCGGAAACACAAAACAATCAAAGGACACCTAGCAACGATTGTATAAATCAAGGCCGACCTAGCAAGAAAAATCTATCTTTGACATCGCATTTCCTGAGAAAAATCTTACCGCATTTGGTGTTCCCGCATTTGATATTTGCATTTCAAACGCACACAGCAATATATTACACAGTTCGAACAAACACGTAAGTTCAAGTTCCATGACTGATGGTCGTAGCAACCTGTAGCAACCAATGTATTAATTGTTAGTCAAAATGTCGCTACTGCTGTTGCTGTTATTAGAGTATATTGTTAACAAATGTTTTCCCTCAACTAATCCTTCTTTATTTTTAGGTATGAACTAATCCTTCTTTATTTTTAGGTATGAATTCAAATTCTCCGATGAATGCCTTCATAGGCCCTTCCAAAAAGGAATGCAAGAATTTTCACTATTGCATTAATGAATGACGCAATAATAATGTCAAGGAAGTCTTTTGGAAATTTCGTTCGGAACTCGGAAATTGCATGGTTTTTAGAAATTCCTCCAGGATATCGTCTATTGAACTTGCAGCGATTCCTTCCAAAACCCAGTTACAGACTTCGTGCTAAATTTCTCCTGCGTTTTCGTCAAGATTGTTTCCAAAAAGTTTTGCTGTGATTTTACATATTTTATTTGAATCAATCCAACAAATCCTCCAGAAATTCGCTCTGTAAATCTTCAAGACATAAATCAAAACTATTTTCCGGTTTTTCAACATTCTTTGTCAGTTACTTCTAGAAGATACCTCACGAATCCGTCCTTATATTTCAAAGCCATCGTCTAAAAAACTGTGAAGAACTTCATTGAACGTTTGTAGAGATGTATACGGGAATATTTATGTAAATTTCGGAAGTATCCTGTGAATTTCTCAGATACATAAAAGTTTGTAATCTGAAGAAAAGTTACACAAATATATATATATATACTAGGTACTGCTACATCACATTCCTTCAGAATTATTAGAATTGGTAGAACTACAAATATTTTAAGAGTTTCCTCCAGTGCTCTCATATTTCTCATAATTATCCTAGAGTAGACTAGCTGGCTTTTAACCAAAAATATCCACTTTTTTAGAATGTCACTTTTTTGAGGACTCGGTTTGGAATGGAATAGAATTTTCAAAATTGAATTCAATATGATTCAATTTCTTTTTTAATGTATTTGAAAAACTAATGGAGCATTGCAGATCCAGATTATTTAAGGAATCCTTAAAAAAAAAATCATTAATCGGACAGGATCCGGCATTAATTTTAGGATTTATAAAAGCAGATTTTTTTTCTCATTTGAAATCGACAACATTTTCAGTAAAAAGTGTTCACTATATATTATTCTTTTCAATAGGGAGCAGAACAACTTCTTCTGAACAATCTGAAGTTTCGATCATTACGATGACGGATTTTTCAACGTTAAAATATTACGAAATTAATTAAGAAAACTTTCTTAGAGAACTTTTTCGCGAAAATTTGGCAACAAATATTACAAAGGAAAAATCTACTAGTGTTTCCTGAAAGCCAATATAAATTCTTCATTTCATAAATATTTACTGCAATTCCTTAATCATTGTTTCTTTTCATTCGCTAAAGATTTTTAATATCTTCTCGAAATTCCTCAAAGATTTCCTTGGAAACATAAGCGATGAATTTTCTTGAGATTCCATCAAGAATTTCTTCATGAATTATTTTGATTTAAAGTTTCAGTGAATTTGTAATTAATTGCTCTAGAAAATTTCCACCGTGTTTTTTTTTTCAAAAATGTTAACACATGTATTTCAGAGAATTTTACAGGCCAGATGTTCTTACACCAAGATCAGCTCTAGAATAAAGGTTTACTGATAAATTTTACTAATTTAAGTTCACCTCGTATGTAGCTTCCAAACGAAATCGAGGTTGGAGGGGTTATTCTCTGTAAGAATTGTATAAAGGACCCATAATGAATTTCTAGAGTTATACTAGTAGCTATTTGTTGAAAAAACACAGGGAAAAATTCTGGTAGAACTCCTGAAACCACTCTTGGATGAATAACTAAAATAATTGAATTGAATTCCTGAAGCATTGAGCACCTTCGAGTTATTTGCCATATTTTGTTTTTTTTTGTGAGTTAATTACTGGTAGAATCCAAGAGAGAATTTCTGAATGGTTTCCTGAAGGAATGCCTGAAATAATCCTAGAGGAATTCTTGTAAGGAAATTGGAAAAAAAAACCTTTAAAATCTTTGGACTGATTTAAGAAGGAAAGTATTTTTAAAAACATCCTGCGATAAGTTCTTGGAAAAATTCATGTTTTTATTTTCACGTGGAAATAATAATAAAGTCATTATGCAGCTTTTTATAATCTACTAATCTACTGAATAATTTTAAATTGGAAAATTGTAGGAAGATTTTCTATTTAAAATGTTTGATAAAGATTTCTCACATTCTATAGCTTTTTTTTGGATTTTATTATTTATTCATGGATTTTACTTGGAAACGTTCTTTACCTAACTTAATATATTCCTTTGAAAACTTCTTCAAAATCAATGCACTTTTACGATATATTTACAAAGATACTTTCAAAAACTTTACTGTTTTATGGATTTTTCAGATGCTCATCAAATTTTACAACGTTTTTTCAAAAACTCTCTAAGATCCCTTTTTAATGTTATTCAAAAAATTTATTAGGGACTTTCGCAAAAAAAAAACTCCCGAGATTTCATTTCCGAGTAGTTACCCGGCTAACGTTATACTGCCACCCAGTAGGTCGTTTCATTATTCAAAATTTTCTTCAAATCACTACAATATCTATTTCTCCTGGGATTCCTCTAAATATTTTTTCAATGAATTTCTCCAAACAATAATCTAGGAATTCCTTTAGGAAGAACTTTCAATCACAACCGTATATTCTAAACCAGTTCCAATAGCGCTCCATTCCAATACTCCTAAGAATTTCTCTAAATAATTCTTCCAGAGACTCCTCCGGTGATTCCTCCAGTTGTTGTTTGATCAGGGGGACTTTAACCCGAGGGTCATTCGTCCCTTGATTCCTCCAGTAATATTTCCAGAGATGTTTCCTGGTATTTCTCCATAAAATCCATAACTCGTCCAAGGATTATTCCAGGCAAATTCTACCCCATTACCCTGAATGCCATCACTCCTAATTCCATTACCCCGAATTCCATGGAATGTGATTTCCCCGAATTAACATTTAGCTTAACATGATTAGGGATCATTCAAATATAACGTAACACAAAATTTGCCAATTTGAGACCACCCCGCACGTAACTGCTTTTGTATGGAGAATTTAAAAATTTTGTATGGACCGTAACATCATGGACGACCCCCTCCCTCCCTTTATTGCGTTACGTAATATTTGAATGAGCCCTTATATTGATGGCATTTCCCCATATATTGGAATTCGGAGTAAAGTCATTCTCGGGGTTTTCGAGTTCGGGGTAATGGCGTTCGGGTCAATGACATTCGGAGTAATGGGATTCGGGGTAATGCGGTAGAGTCGTCTGAGCATATTCCAGGGATTTACTAATTTACAATTTACTCGGGTAATCATCCTTAGATTTCTCCAGCAATTTCTTAAGGAATTTCCCCAGAGATTATATCAGAAAACTCTTTTTATTATTCCTTCGAAAATTGTTCTAGGAATTTTGTCAGCAATTCCTCCAGAGATTTTCCCAGGTATTCCAGAATTTCTCCAGGATTTTTTTTCCAAAGATTTAACCAGAGATTCTTCCATGAATTCTCGCAAGGGATTCCTCCATAAAATCTTACAGGGATTTATTTTTTTTTAAAGTGGCGAACTCGCCAAGAGCGAAAAGCCACTCAAATAAAGATAAATAATAATAATATATTTTTTTTCAGAGGTTTTTCTAGGGCATAGTTTCCCAGACCTGGGAATCCCAACGCCTCGTCACCTCGCTTTTTATTGTACATACAAAGCGAAGCGCTGACGGGTCGAGAATGCTCTAGGGATTGCTCTAGGGATTGCTCCTGGAATATATCTAACAAGGGAAGGTCACGATGGTGTTACACGGGGTTTTCAACCGGACTATTTTTGTTAGATTCTACATGTCGAAATATGAAAAACCCCAAAGCCTTTCGGGTGATGGACCAGTGGTGTAGCCAGGAGGGGCTCTGAAAGGGGCAATTTTGTACGTATATTATATTATTAAGCTAATTGCAAATTTGACAAAAATATTTTTTTAGTATCTATTGTGATGGTAGAAAACAGAATTGACATTAATGTATGTTTAAAATGTATTTTCCATGCCATTGGCTGAACTAACATGGAATATGGACACCCACACAAATTTGGTTTTATTAGAATAGTATACCAATACTAAACCCATCCTGATTGCGCCTATGGCATGGAAAATACATTTTAAACATACATTAATGTCAAATCTGTTCTCTACCATCACAATAGATACTGAAAAAAATATTTTTGTCAAATTTGCAATTAGCTTAATAATATAATATACGTACAAAATTGCCCCTTTCATAGCCCCTCCTGGCTACACCACTGGTCCATCACCCGAAAAGCTTTGGGGTTTTTCATATTTCGACATGTAGAATCTAACAAAAATAGTCCGGTTGAAAACCCCGTGTAACACCATCGTGACCTTCCCTTGTAAGAATTTCTCCAAAAACGTCCTTTGATAATCCTCTGATTAAATTCGGGTGGAATTCATGGTTGAATCTCTGGAGGAATTTCTGTTTGTTTGAGGCTCGGCTCAGAACAATTATTTGGAGAGATTTCTGGAGTAATGTCTATAGTAATACTAGAAGAAGTTGCTCTGGTGTAATCCTTGTAGGATTTCCTGAAGAAAACCAGAAAGATTTTTCTGGAGGAATCTTTGGAGCAATCTCCGCAAGATGCCTGGAGAAATCTCTAAGGGAACATCATGAGAAAGCGCTTGAAAAATCCCCGAAAGAATCCATGAAGGAATCCTTGTACAAGCTACTGGAGAAATTCTTTAAAAAACTTATAGAGGAATCTCATTAAAAATATTGAATCTATGGAGGCATTTCTGCAGGAACTCCTTAAGAAACTCCTTGTGTAATCTCTAGCGGAATCCCTGTAAATATATTTCTGGAGGGATCTTTGGAATAATCCTTGGTGAAATCCGTGAAGAAGCTTCTGGTATAATTCCTAGAGGAATTGCTAAATTTACTCCTGGAGTTCTATCTGAGCCGGTCTGAAAAAAATGAAGGTTATTACAAATTCTTCCTAGAGAAATCTCTAAAAGTATCTTTGGAGTAGTCTACGGAAGAATTCCTGGAGAAATTTATGAGGAGACATCATAAGAAATTGCTTGGAAAATCCCTGGAAGAATGAAGGAATCACTGGAGGCATTCCTGCAGGAACTTCTAAAATTACTACTTGTGTAATACTTTAAAAATATTTCTGGAGGAATCTTTGGAATAATCCTTGGTGAAATCCGTGAAGAAACTTCTGATAGGAATGGATCGATGCACGAGTTCACTATCTGACGTTTGAGCGGTGCCGTGTTATTTACGTGACCATGGCAACCAGTGAATTCGGCACCGCTCAAACGTCAAATTCGTGAACTCGTGCATCGGTCCATTGCAAGGTACTCCTGGATCCCTATCTGAGCCGGTCTGGAAAAAATCTGGGTATGATTAAAAGTTCTTCCTAGAGGAATCTCTGGCAAAATTCTTTGTGGAATCCCTGGAAAATCGCTGTTAGGATCACTGTAGAAATTTCTGTAACATCCCTGGGGAGAACTTCAGAACCATTCTGAAGACTCTGGAGATTTTTTTCCGTCACCAATGTTTTCATTATCAATCTGACCAAATGAGTAATTTGTTTTCCTGTTTTTCTACACAACATTCTACGGTTGCTATGCAACGCAAGTTCGACGAACCAACATATTTGAATGCACGAATATGTTCCAATAAAATGTTTGCTTGTAGTTCGTGCACATATTACACAGTTCGCGCAAACATTCTTGCAACTTGCACAAATGTTCGTGCATAGCGCGCACTGTGTAATCAAGGCTTTAGGCCCTATTGAAGAAACAGCACAGAAATTGTTAAAACTTCTATAATTATAATAAAAATGCACGGAGTTATTTGCAATTTGGCATATTTATCCTACGTTAAATGAAAAAGGCGAAGTAGGCCATCATTGAAATTCGTACTGGGCATCGATGAGTGTGGCTGATTTGTCTAACGATTGCGAATTGAAGAAAATCTCCTGGTTGTGCGCTGATATAGCTGAAAAAGTATCAGCATACTTTTTGCATGTAAACGCAAGTAGTGATACTTTTCTGAATCAATTTTACATATGATGACTGAGTATTATCAAATTGAACCATGGATACATATTTATATTTTTACTCTTCGGTGAAAACAGCAGCCGGCATTCGCCACGCTGCCTTGTAGGCTCCGCCCATTCGTAGCACAACCAGGTAAAAACACGTCAAATGCAATCGCTCGCAGGGTTGTGACGGAGAGATGAATGAACGATCGCAAAAAAATCAGTGCGCATCGTACCTTCGTGCTGTGCGTACACGAATTCTCTCTGCTCTTGGAAGTTTTCTTAAAAACTACCTAAAGCAATAAAACAGTACTTTTCAGTGCTACACAAACAGTACTTTTCAGTGCTAAAATTAAAAACGGTACTTTTCAGTGCTACTTAAACAGTACTTTTCAGTACTATTTTTTCTACTATTGATCCCTTTACGATCCTTGTTTGGACCCGTGCCTTCGATTTTTCGTTGGACCCGTTGGCGAAAGCTAGCGGTGGTAATCCTTCTTGGACACCGTCTAGGGAAAAAACCTCTCGAAGGTCACGTCTTTCTCGTTTATTAACTAAACATGGTATCAACAACAAACAAAAGGAAGGGTGAATCTCTGAATTCACTACTTCCTTCCAAAAAAGTGGGTTTTAAAACTGTCACTACACGTGGCAAGAATGGAAGAAAGGACGTTTTCCCGGAATGCGAAGTTTCTTCCAAGGATGAAATGAATAATTGTATCGAAATGAGCAATCAGTTCGATGCTCTAGAAAAATTTTCCGAACACCAAATCGAAGCAGCCTCTAGCCCAGGCTCTTTGATTCAAGTGAGGAAGCAAAGAGTGCCGCCTATCGTGGTCAGTTAATCCGAATTTGGGGGATTTAGGCAGGAGATCTTGAACTCCATTAGGGGAATCAAGGTTTCCTTCCAAATCGCAAAGACAGGAGACTGTCGCGTTTTGCCGGAAACTATTAAAGATCGTGAACTTCTTCTCAGACATCTTGAAGAGAAGAAGCACAAATTTTTTACTTATGACGACAAAACTGAACGTTTGTTCAAAGTTGTCTTGAAAGGTCTCTCAAGTGACTATAAGTCACCTGAAGAGATCAAACATGGAATAAATGATTTACTTGGATTTTCCCCAGTCCAAGTAATCATTATGAAAAAGAGAACCCAATCTGGCATTGTTCGGAAAGGGCTTTCTCAAGAATATTATTTAGTTCACTTCAACAAAAAAGAACTAAATAATATTAAAGCTTTAGAAAAAGCTAAACTTATGTTTGATGTTCGTGTGACGTGGGAACATTTCCAGAAACCTGGAGGAGATTACCAGAACCCCACTCAGTGCCGTCGGTGCCAAAAGTGGGGTCATGGTACAAAATTTGTCGCATGGATGCTAAATGCATGATTTGCGGAGGTTCTTCTCACGTTTTCAGAAAAATCACAAATGACTAAAAATTCATCATCTTGTAATGTATTTTTCGTATTTTTTAAAAAGCGGGATTGCTCTGTTTTAATAAAGTCGTGAGGAATTAAACTTTCTAATTTCAAGCAAAAAAATGACACAAACTCATCTACAGGTTTTACTATAGTTTCTAGGTCACACCTATCCGTGGTCACCCATTGCTCAAATGATAACTGATCAATATAATTTTCTTCAAACTCAGCGAATAAAGTATTTTCCAATGATGAAGAATCTGGACAATCCGAACAAGATCGTAGATAGCAATTTGATGTTGTATTTTCACACAAAAGACTACCAGTTAACATTTTAATATCCTTTGATAAATTGATTCTTTTCAAACTATGTAAGATTAGGTTAATATTTTCGTGTGTTGTGCACACACAAACATTATGTGTTCCTGAATTGGATAGAAGCTTGCATTGCCTTGGACGAAGGCTTGCAAATGAGGAAAAACCTACCTTAATATTTTCGTTAATTTCCTTTTAGCGTGTATACGCTTCTTTCAAAGTAGTCATCATTAATCGTTTTTGGATTGCTTGACGCTTTCCATCTTTTTTTACAGATACATAATCTTTTTGGCCAGGCATAGCTATACTTCCTTCATCGTCTTCAAAATATTGAATTATTTTTTCTTTTGTCTCATCTGTTAATGAAGTACTCGACCTAGCATTTTTGGTTGCAAGACAGTTATTTTTGAATTGTTTTGCCTCTTTTGCTGTATTTCTATTGGTTTTGAACTCATCAATGGCGTCTTGAATAGACCACGAGCTTGGCAGCATCGACAAAATCAATAATTTTTCTTTCCTTGTCGTGGCTAGATTCGAGAACCTTTCCTTCATATTCATAATTACCTCATCGTAGTCTGTATTTCCACATCCTCAGGTCCTAATTTGAAGAGGTTTCTTCGTACAGCTTCGTTGATTTCACGGTATTTTTTCTCGGGATAATTGACGTAACCCATCTTCGTCCATTTAATCGGAGTCACTTTTATTCCAGCTATCCCTTCGTTGAAGCGTTCGATGTTGACCTTCTGGATGCACTCATCTTCTGATTGATTTGTTGAAACAGATGTCGCTGATGGTACCGTGGCAAGACTATCTGCACTTGGTACTTCTGGTAACTCCTCAGTTGTTGTCGGTGCATCTAGTAATTCCTCAGTTGTTGTTGTTTTCGAACTTCCTGCAACCTGATCCACCGATGATGTACAGATTGCCCGTTTGTCAACGTTTAAACGGCAGGACGTACAAATGCGTAAATTTGTATTCAATGTAGACATTGGCGCATAACCAGCCGCTTTCAGTTTATCTATGGTGCTTTCGGTGAGATTTCGTAGCTCTTTCGAACACTTTTTTTCTGCAAACGGCCTGCAACAGTTGAGAAAGCGACTACTCATGTTGCTCGTTAGATTTTAATAAACAAAATCACTTTTAAGTTTTTACTGACTAGTTTGGTGTCGTTTGCTTGACTGAAGAAAAATTTTACAATTAAATCTTTTATAACCATAGTGGTAGTATATTTTTAGCTTTTTCGTGAGTATGTTCATGGTATGTATCTATCATGTTTTTGATGTTGTTGAAGTTACTCGCTTTCTCCCAAATATGATTAACAAAGTCTATTCTCTACCAAGGCGGGTCTATACCCAGGTGTAATCAGATTTTAACTTTGTGGAGAAAACCAGCGCCGAGAAAACCGACCTGCTTTACGTATACTAGATCACCTGGGTATAGACCCGCCTTGTTCTCTACGAGGTAAACTTTTTGCAGGTAAACTAGTCGTATACCTGTATAGAAAACATTTTTTGTAGCTTTTGTCTTCAATATTAGATTTCTTATAGGTTTCTTTTATCAAAAGATTTCAACACTATTGAGAGAATTTTTCTTCAGTTACGTACAATAAAAAATATGACACTATCAAGACTTTAGATCACAACACTGGATCGCGTCTAACTTTCTAATAGATGCTATAATAGTTATGAATAATTAAATAAAATATCATGAAAACAACTTGTTAACCTCATGTGGTACCCTTAACAAAAATTCAGCAACAAACTGCTTTCCTAAAAAAATTAACAATGAAAAAAAAAAATTTTTTTTTTACTAAGTGTCAAATTTGTGAAATATTTGAAATGTCATAACTTTTTTGTTTATTGGCTTACCATCACCAAATTTTTATGGTAGATAGCTAATATAATGAATGACCGTTTTCCCTCAAAAAAATACGTTGGTATTCCGATAGGGTTTTGAGATATTTGAGTTTTTGTGACAAAAATGATGTTTTTTAATGCAAAAAAAAAAAAAATTTTTACTGTGTGTATTTATTTTTGGAATCTTTATTTAGTTGTCTAACTTTGTTTCTTTAGTTGTCTAACAATCGAACGAACCGTTTTTGCTGTGCAGCTTTTTGAATATTTTTGAACCATTTTCACATACACCCTTTTGAAAAGTTAGTCGTGACTCAACTTGAAGATTTGATATCGGAAAATGACGATTTAGATGGAACTGAAAAACTGTGCAAAGTTTCAGATATTTTTGAAATGGTCGATCAGAATCGACTTGCATGCCTCCGTGGAATCCCTCAAAATGTTAATAAAATCTTAGATTTGTTTAACCAAATTAGGATGATAGTGTTGTCTAATAACACAGAGCACCTAGATATAAGAAATAATGAATGTAATGTTTGGAATGATACTAATAAAAAAAAAAAAAAATCGCAAATAAATGATTCTGCACGCGTTCACATTAATATGATATTATCTAGATTTCCACTAGTTTATGTAGCATTCGAAATTAGTAATTTTGAGATATATTCTGTAACTCGCGAAATAGACCTATTAACTTTTTTTTTATGAGAGTTTTATTTTATGGGACAATCCAAAAGTATATTGAAATAATATACGAACAAGACCAAATGAGTTCGGGAGCTTAGACAAAAGTAGTAATCCCTTCACACCGTACTCATTAAAAGCTTTTTTGTATATTTCATCAAAAACCAAGTTAAAATTTTAATTTTGTTTTGTGCATTATGAACTTTATTCAAATTACTTTTCTGTTACGTGAATCACGTATTTCTTCCAATATTGTTTCTTAATGTTATGAATAAATGAGAGCTGCATCAAGTTCGTCAGTTTGGAACGGACAACGAAGCGATCGAGGCACATCGAGACTCGTCAGTGCTTCGTGAAGGAGCTGTGTGAAGCAAGAGTTTTGGAGCTGCTTTACTGTTCCACAGAGGAGATGGTTGCGGATATATTCACCAAGGCACTTGGGCAGGTGATGCTTCGGAAGTTCGCTGGTATGGGGTCATCCATTAATAACGTAAGGGTTTATGGGGGGAGGGGGGGTTGGAGATTTATTACGCGCCATACAAATTATTTTTAAGTTTCATACAAAAAATCTTACCATGGGGTCCAAAAACCTCCAAAATTGTCTTACGTAATTAATAAACCGCCCATATGCTCGGTTTGGCTGGTGGTGATCGTTGAGGAGGAGTATTGGAAGGAGCAACGTTCAAGATGCTCTTACCGACCTAAGTATATTGACAGCTATAGAAGGTATGCTATTCACGACTGTGCATTAGTATTAGTAGATAGTTATAAACTTTTTCCGGATTTGTATGGCATTTGTTGTATTTTAATACAAGTTAAGTAAATTTAGGTGTTTAGGATAACAAAATATCGATATTTTAGCAGAAAAATTTGTTACGTATCCGATTGGGAGGTCATTTAATGTATTTTTTCTATTTATGAGGAGTATTTTTCATGTTTCACATCACAGCGCATTACCTCCCTCAGAAATGACTAGCCGTGCAAGTTGATTTTTATTTTATATACATGAATATATTTACTATATGTACGGAATGCTGAAATTGAATCTGGTATAATTTGAGAAATTTGACCGAATGTCTAGATCACATAAGGGGCCCAAATACCAAGGAGTGAGAGTGACATTTAAGTCGTTTTTGAGTTCAACATACTGAAAAGCTTCAAGCTTTACAACAGTGTTTTCGGAAGATTTTCGATCGACCCTTTCGATATTTTAGCTAGGTATCAGTGTAATTTAACTTTCGTTAAAAACTTACATCAGGATTTTCTTTATTTTCTTCCACTATGGTCCTGCTACCTGATTCTCGGAAGTGCTTGGAACAGACGAAAAGATTCGTGGTATTTGTTTTCAAGTTTAAGCCCAAAAATGTTAGCCGTCGGTTTCTCTGAACATTGATCGTAGGGAAAGTATGGAACGTAACCGGTTCACATGGTTCTGGTTTGGGGTTTCTTCGAATATAATTTGCATGACACGACATTTTGATGGTGAAATTTAAGCACTTTTCTAATTCCGAACCGCTGAAAACTGGCACTGAAAAAGTTTTCGTTGCTTGATCGAAAGAGTACATTTTTCTATTTGATAGCGCTTCAATATCTTAATCTTATTATTATCTTAATCTTGTTATAAATAATTAATGAAGATTCAAATCTGTAGACTCAATGATATTTCAATTTACATAATGACAGCTCGTCCCGTAGTAACGTTTGCCGAGCAATGATTCAAAAGCGGTTTCCATACTAACGTCAAATGTGTTTTAAAAATAGTTCCAGGGCACGAAAAATTATGAAACTTTGGATTCTGGCTCAATTTTTAACGTAGAATCATGATATATAAAAAACTTGATACCCCTAAACAAGCAAATTGAATAAATTGGATTTATATTGCGATTTCAGTACAAATCTGACGGATTTATCTGTGTGAGTAATTTCGTGTAAGATAAACAAAAATGCAGCGTACGTTTAGTAGCTGTCAAAACACGTTGCTTACCGACAATACTGTCTTGTTTTAATTATGAATCGTGGTTTACGGCCAACCAGCCGAGTGGAAGTTTAACAACTACCGAAAAGCTAAACATTACATATAATTTGCAATTGGATTTAGATGGACAAATTGATGTGAAGATTTGCGAAAAAGTTACACGTCTTCTCAGTGAGAATCGAACTCACGACTCCCCGATCTCTAGTTGGGGCGCGTTAACCACTACGCCATGAGAGGACTCATGAACGCAGAAGTTAACCTGAATTCGATTTCAGCTCAATAATCACGTGGTCCTCTTTCGCAAAGTGCACCTCTTTCGGAAGAATTAGATGCCCATCCAAACACAACGCTTTCTATATATATCCAATGCCTAGCCCGAGAGCGCATTGTTTTTTAGATATAGGAATAGCACACTACACTAGCCAGCAACTGCGCTGGCTGAGGTTTCTATTGTGTGGGCTTCCAATGGGTCGCGACGTTCTCAAACGACCGGTTACGGAACATGAGTCCGTTGCTCGATAAATACTTGTTTTAATTATGAATCGTGGTTTACGGCCAACCAGCCGAGTGGAAGTTTAACAACTACCGAAAAGCTAAACATTACATATAATTTGCAATTGGATTAGATGGACAAATTGATGTGAAGATTTGCGAAAAAGTTACACGTCTTCTCAGTGAGAATCGAACTCACGACTCCCCGATCTCTAGTTGGGGCGCGTTAACCACTACGCCATGAGAGGACTCATGAACGCAGAAGTTAACCTGAATTCGATTTCAGCTCAATAATCACGTGGTCCTCTTTCGCAAAGTGCACCTCTTTCGGAAGAATTAGATGCCCATCCAAACACAACGCTTTCTATATATATCCAATGCCTAGCCCGAGAGCGCATTGTTTTTTAGATATAGGAATAGCACACTACACTAGCCAGCAACTGCGCTGGCTGAGGTTTCTATTGTGTGGGCTTCCAATGGGTCGCGACGTTCTCAAACGACCGGTTACGGAACATGAGTCCGTTGCTCGATAAATACTTGTTTTAATTATGAATCGTGGTTTACGGCCAACCAGCCGAGTGGAAGTTTAACAACTACCGAAAAGCTAAACATTACATATAATTTGCAATTGGATTAGATGGACAAATTGATGTGAAGATTTGCGAAAAAGTTACACGTCTTCTCAGTGAGAATCGAACTCACGACTCCCCGATCTCTAGTTGGGGCGCGTTAACCACTACGCCATGAGAGGACTCATGAACGCAGAAGTTAACCTGAATTCGATTTCAGCTCAATAATCACGTGGTCCTCTTTCGCAAAGTGCACCTCTTTCGGAAGAATTAGATGCCCATCCAAACACAACGCTTTCTATATATATCCAATGCCTAGCCCGAGAGCGCATTGTTTTTTAGATATAGGAATAGCACACTACACTAGCCAGCAACTGCGCTGGCTGAGGTTTCTATTGTGTGGGCTTCCAATGGGTGCTGTCATACTGTGCTGTCAACTGTGACGCACATTAGGCAACACGCGAAAGCATCACCTACTATGATGGCGAAAAGCTTGTTAAGCGGATCCAGCGCGCCATTCATCCCCACTCTCATTCAAAAGTGAAAGCGCCATTCAAGTGTGAACATCAAATTCACTCTCGTTTTATTTCCGTTTAATAAAGTTAGTTTGTTTCTACAGTATTCTCGTTACTTGTTTCCACTTATTGAAAGACATTTCCAATAAATAAAACCTAATTACTATATAATACCATAATATTGTATGCATAGATAGGTGCGAGTTATTCGTTTCTGTTAGGAAGGAGAAGGCCCGGGACCTCATTGTATTCCAATAAGACGATAGCCATCCTTCTCGTTAATTTAACTAAAGATGCTTAAACTTCAGCTGTGATGCGCAATTTTCTGAAAAACAAATGACACCCGTCACAGTTCGTCAGAACAAACTATTCCAAAAGTAACAGTACACCCACTATCGCAATTTACTACCCCTTCGACGAACACGCTACCAAAGCGGAATCGATGATAATTGAACAAATTTTCCGGCAATTTCCTCACGATCGGCACCGTCTGCCTGCCGCCACACACAGTCAAAATAATTTACTTTCGGTAGGGGGATTTTGTGTAAAATGCGCCGTTGAGATAAAATGTGATAAAAAGTATTTCAGTCAGATTTGAAAATTTCATACGATGTTTTCAATGTTGACGCCTCTCACGATACAAAATACAAGAACGATTTTGAAAACCTTGGGATTTAATGACGTAGGGAAAAGGGAATGATTGCTAAGAAAACGGTTTAAGGACAAAACGTCAAATCCCAAAACGTAGATAGGGACCAAACGTTGAAGGGACAAAACGTATAATGATTTATTTTTTTGAAAGAGAATCATTCCTCCAATATTGTCTTTTCCTTACATTCCTCTCTTTTCTACGTTTTGTCCTTTCGACATTTTGGCATTCGACGTTTTAAAATTCAACGTTTCGGCTTTTGACGTTTTGACATCCAACCAACCAATGAATATTTTTAGTAATTTCGAGGTTTTTTTATGTATGTAAACCCAATTAGAATAACGTTTGCAACGAAATTTTCAGTTTAAAAAAAATCCTTTTTCTTCTTCTTGGAATTAACGTCCCCACTGGGACAGAGCCGGCTACTCAGTATAGTGTTCTTATGAGCACTTCCACAGTTTTTAACTGAGAGCTTCCTTTGCCAAAGTTGAAATTTTCGCATTCGTATATCGTGTGGCAGGTACGATTATACTCTATGCCCAGGGAAGTCAAGGAAATTTCCATTACGAAAAGATCCTGGACCGACCGGGAATCGAACCCAGACACCTTCAGCATGGCTTTGCTTTGTAGCCGCGGACTCTAACCACTCGGCTAAGGAAGGCCCCAAAAAATCCTTAAGAGGCGTAAATTACCCCGTCTTCCCTCACAGCAGCGTGGTAGTTCACTCGTCCGTTCATCCATCACAAGACGGTTACGTTCACACTCATCGCTCTCCCGCCAGTTAAATGTGCCTCCCACGCAACTAACCCCTCGCCCCTTGGCCAGAAAAAATCACAAAATAATCGCACGATTGCTCGCCTAGCCATGTCCGTGAAGTACGCGCCTAGTCAGTTTTACGGTGAAACCGATCGTCTGATGATCATCGCGCCAATTCGGAGTGAAGAAATTTTCCTTTCTATAATATAAAATTACCCCGCACTTCTGCTGGGAAGTTTTTCACTCACCACTGGAACGGGGGGTCAGTCAAGTAGAAGTTCGAAAGTGTTACGCGCGCGTTTGTGTGTTCGTAGGTGTGTTTGTGCTCTCTTAAGTGCGCGCCCTGGATATTTACCCTCGTCGGTGCGGATTTTTTTTCTCAATATTTAAGCGTTCCATGGTGAATCGGCAGAAATTTTACTGGTGAAGATTTTGTGAACATCACGGCGATTACTTCACTTACAAATGCCGGAGTTGAGCAAAAAGTCAACGTTTGACATTCGTCATTTCTTTTTTCTTTTATGTGGCTCTAAGTAGTAACTGGGCCTGCCGTTTCAGTTTTGTGCTCGCATGATCATTTCCCAGTTATTATTTGAAGTCATTTAACAGATAAACGTGTAGTGAGTCAACGAAAAAATCTGGAAACTAGTAATTCTTATGTACAATTTCCTGGGGAATAGAGCAATACTTTCGGGAATTTTCATTTCTGGACCAGAAACTCGACAATTTCCAGAAATAAGTGCCAAAAGCGGACAAAAAACTCTGAAACTGATATGTGGAAAAACACCATAACGAATGTCGATTTACTATGGAATAACCTAGGATAGGAATTAGTTGTTTATATTGTTTGTTTTATCCATCGTTCGGTGTGCGGAAAATTGGTTTTTGATATACAGCAGCAGCATCAGCATTGGCCCAAGCCTGTAAGCAAGCAAGTAAGGGATTGCCATTTGGGACGAAAGATCGCTCGCCAAGTCAACAAGTGCCCGCACACGTGCTCACGAGAGCTGCTCCCGATCATCCCGGATCAGATTGTTTGTTGAATCGCCGAGGGACGGCCAAGGCAAAACCAGTCATCGCTCAGTCACTGACCGGCGCTTCCACGGGCTAAATGAGAGGTGAGAGATTCTTTTGGCGCTTGTCATTACGCTTGCTAACATTTTGATGGTTTTTAAGCGCGTCTAATCGCTAGTTTGCTCTAACGAATCGATCGACAAGTGTAAAATCGCGCGCGAGTTGTTTGAAGGATCAAGTTTCCCTGTGATTTGGTTTATTTAACTTTTTCAGTGGGTTCACGTCGCACTGGGTGCGAGTTTGAAACAAACAGCCGATGGCTGCTAGAGAGAAGATTTTGAGTGATTAGTTTGTGTAATTCAATTCGGATAAACGTTGTGGCAAAAGTGGTCAGAGCAAAAAGCCAGAAAACGAAAGAGTGCAAGTGATACAGTGAGGGTTGTGTTTCTGAAGGATAAAAAATTGGCCTGATTGATTGATGCTTGGCCGTTGATTGAGAAGTTGCGAATAAATGCGAAAATGGGGATATTGAATATCAGACAGTTCTATGGTAAGTTGTGGAGGATCGTTACCGGTCACATGTAATAACGTGAAAAAGTAACTTTAATTTAATTCAAGCTGGAAAAGTCATCTACAGTGTTAACAAACTTTTTAAAATGTGTCGGTTGATAAAGTGAAAGAAGAAATGTAGGGGGACGGAAATGGCAATTTTGAAATAGTTCTCGAGATTGTTTATGTTTCGAATAGGATGCAGAGCTAATTGGGCTCTTCCATGATTCACTTTGACATGGGTGGTTTTTCTCGACCGAATCGAAATTTAACTTTCCATTTCAGCATAGAAAATTGATTATGATAGTCTAGGGTAAAAATTTGTTATGAATGCTTAGGGTGGAGCCAAAAAATCATTTATTTTGATATTTTTTTATGTTTTCAATTTAACGTTGATGTGGTCTTTAAATGAGTTGCAGAGAAAGTAATAATACACATTTTTGCTGAAAATTGTAAGGTTGTAATTCTTATCATATTGAAATTATAATCAAATTTGAGTGAAAATCTTCGAAATCTTCAGATGTCTATAAATCATAGAGTTGTTTCGGTTAATTTTCTCTTGTAGTGACATTTTAAAAGTTATGCAATAGGTTCTTTACCTCACCTTGTGGTTTTATTATTATTATTTTAACGTTAGTAAAATAAGCCACGTATAATGTAAAATAAAAAATGATTCCAATGCCAATTCAGAAACCTTAGGTTTTTTTTGACGTTAACTACGTCTTACGGCAATATACTGGGTGTCAATTGGAAATCTAAAATTTTGCGACCGTCACGAAATTATGTTAGATTTTGAACGCTTATAACTCAGCCGTTTATCGATTGTTTTTCAATATTTTCCCATCAATCGGTTGGAATTTTGTAAACAATTTTCTCAAATGAAGAAAACTATTGATTATCGACAATAGACTATTGAAAATTGGGAAAATGTCGACCCCTTTCTTACGCAACCAATCACATTCAAGCAGTTTTCCAGGCTACTTTTGCGTTCCGCTACGCACTTTAACCCCTCTACCGGCAGCTTCATTTTTTACCGCAATATGAATATTCATATTCATTTTGGGGGCCCATATAGCCGTAGCGGTAAACAAAGCTATTCAGCATGACCATGCTGAGGGTCGTGGGTTCGAATCCCGCTGGTCGAGGATCTTTTCATAAAGGAAATTTTCTCGATTCCCTGGGCATAGAGTATCTTCGTACCTGCCACACGATATACATATGCGAAAATGGTCAATTGGCAAAGAAAGCTCTCAGTTAATAACTGTGGAAGGGCTCATAAGAACACTCATCTGAGAAAGCAGGCTTTGTCCCAGTTAGGACGTAACGCCAGAAAGAAGAAGAATGAATATTCAAATCGTTATAACTTGTGTTTTTTAATATTTTTGTAACTTTTTTTTCACAAGCTCTCAAAAAACTCTTGTTGTTTTAGGATTTGTGTCGAAATTAATCATTGGTCATCTGGTTTTAAAGATATTCCAAAATTCCTTGGGGGACCGACACGTAACCAGAACCCTCCGTTAATTTCTCAGGCTACACAATTTTAATCGTATTCGGATATTCACTCTTCGAAACAATAAAAAATGTGAAAAAATGAAGCAATTTGGTGCAGCCGTCTTCAAAAAATGAGCATTTAGGTTTCTGGAACCACGCTGGCCAAATAAAGATCTTAAAAACCTCAAAAACCATCATATCGTAATTTTCAGATATCTCCAAGAATTCTTAATTGATTTGTATGATTTTTTTTCAGAATTGCTCCTTACTACCTGGCATTATATAGTCCACATTTTATTTTTTTGATAAATTGACCAAAAACAAAATCGCCGCCAAAAACATTTTTCATGGGAAATGTCGGTCCCCCAAGAAACATCGGAATATATTCAAAACCAGATCACCAAAGATTAATATCGACATGGATTCCTAAACTAGAAGAATTGTTTGATAACTTGTGAAAAAATGGTGCAAAAATAGCATAGCATAGCATAGCATAGACTGACTGTACATGTCAATGGTTGCTACTCCGTGATTGATCGGAACTGGTAAGAATTGCACTACGATCCAAATGAATAAGGGATGGGAGTTTCCGCTTACTCTCGAAGTGCAATTTTAGCAGATCTAATATTATTGATCAATAACGGCGCCGGCCAAGTCCTTACAGTCAGTTGGGATGGGGAAGGAATGTTAGGGTGTAATGATTGTTGCTTCTAGAGACCGAGAATACCTCTGCATCTCCACAATCACCACGGGAAGGGTGTTTATTAGTGAGGGAGGAAAAGATCTGGGAGTCACCTCTGGTCGGTGATGCGATCCATGGACAAGGGGGAAATATACGACTTATATTTAAAGCTAGTTTTGTATTTTTGTCTCGAGAAGTTTTTGGTAGAAGCTTTAAAAAATAGGTCAACATCTATAATGTCGAACAATTCAAAAGTTGTTTTTATTAATGACGAAAACTGAAAATTACATGTATATATTTTAAATTATATGAAACAGGAATAATGCCGACACTTGTAGTGACGAACCATACATAGTTTGTTTGAAAATGACATATGAGTATTACTGTGCATTTTGTCTCGATATGGTAGAAGTTTTTAAAAAATACGTCAACATTCACAATGTCGAACAATTCAAAAGATAATTTTTAATAATGTCAAAAAGAGAAAAATATATGTATATTGAAATTGTATAAGAAAATAGCATTGTGCCGACACTTATAGTGACGAACCATACAAAGTTTGTTTTAATATTACATAAAAGTTACGCTTTCAAGAAAAAATGTGTTATCATAAGCATGAAACGAACTCACCAGTTAGTAATCCATTCTCGCCTGAACACAAAACTGACACTGACAGCAAAACTTCTTGGCGTTCCGAAAACAAACCGTCTTGCTTGGGCCTTCCCAAATACCTACCCAGCAAGACGCTCCAGAACAGGGGAAAAAAAAAAATTCTCCGGCGACGAAAACACGCGCGAAACCGTGAGCAAAATCTATCGGACGACGCATAACCGAACTGTCCAGCTTGGGCCTCACGAAGCACTACCCATCAAGACGCTCCAAAACAGGAAAAAAAATTCTCCGGCGACGAAAACGCGCGAAATCGTGAGCAAAATCGATCGGGCGACGTAAAACCGAACCGTCCAGCTTGGGCCTCACGAAGCACTACCCAGCAAGACGCTCCAAACAGGAAAAAAAATTCTCCGGCGACGAAAACGCGTGAAATTCTGAGCAAAATCTAACGGACGACGCAAAACCGAACTGTCCTGCTTGGGCCTCACGAAGCACTACCCAGCAAGACGCTCCAAAACAGGAAAAAAATTCTCCGGCGACGAAAACGCGCGAAATCGTGAGCAAAATCGATCGGGCGACGTAAAACCGAACCGTCCTGCTTGGGCCTCACGAAGCACTACCCAGCAAGACGCTCCAAACAGGAAAAAAAATTCTCCGGCGACGAAAACGCGTGAAATTCTGAGCAAAATCTAACGGACGACGCAAAACCGAACTGTCCTGCTTGGGCCTCACGAAGCACTACCCAGCAAGACGCTCCAAACAGGAAAAAAAATTCTCCGGCGACGAAAACGCGTGAAATTCTGATCAAAATCTAACGGACGACGCAAAACCGAACTGTCCTGCTTGGGCCTCACGAAGCACTCCTTGTGAAAAAATGGTGCAAAAATATTGAAAAACAAAAAAGTTATAACGATTTCAATATTTATTTTGCGGTAAAAAACGAAGCTGCCGGTAGAGGTGTTAAAAGCAGACGGATTCCTGCTTCTTTGCTCATTCTTCTTTTTGCCGTCAGACTGTGAACACGGTCGGCGAGCAAGTCTCGAGTGCGTTTCGCATTCTCAGCTCATTTTGCAATGGGATGTGACCAGCATCATCGTTTTCAGCCGAAAATCCGTCGCTAACTAAGATAATGATCGGACAACTGGGTATAGAATTTGATCCAGTCGCTGAATGGTTATCGCCACCGTAAATTCACAGTTCAATTGGCCAACAAATGTGTACTAAAGAGCTAATTGAGTATTATTTCCTAATGTGTATACCGCATATTTGCTATAATCACTTCATTCTTCTCGTAGCATCATACAATATCAGATTTGTTATGAATAATTGCCAAATGCTAAAAGGGGCCTACCTTAGCCGAGTGGTTGAAGTCCGCGGCTTCAAAGCAAAGCCAAACTGAAGGTGTCTGGGTTCGATTCCTGGTCGGACCAGGATCTTTTCGAAATGGGAATTTCCTTGACTTCCCTGGGCATTGAGGTTCACATCACCACATACGCGTAAAACTGAAAACATAAAATTTTGCTGAAGAACGCAACCACAAATTTTCTCAAACAAAAAAGTTTGGTTCAAAATCAAACCTTAATGAGAACCAACCAAATTCATTTATTTATTTTTTTCTAAGAAGATGCAAAACTTGCATCTTACGTCTAAAATCAACGAGAACAGAGGAAACACATGTTTTTTTGTTAAATTGTCGATTCGGACCATTGTGGATTGATACGAATGTGCAACATTACGCAAGGCAGAAAACAATGCGTATATGGTACATTAAAAATAAAAAAAATAAGCGAAGCTCACGTGCAAATTTTTACTCAGCAAATATACCCTACGTATCATGTTGAGCTTTCAAAAACTTTCGGAAATCTTTTAGACATCTTGAAAAAAAAGCAACAATATGTTGCCCTTACTTTAAAAGTAAATTTAGCGAAGAAACTTTATGTTAGACGTTAACGTGATATCACCGATGAAGTTAACTTAGCTTAGCTTAGCTTAGACTGACTACACATATCAATGGTTGCTATTCCGTGATTGACCGAAGTCAGAGAAAATGCACAAAGAATCAACTAGAAGTTCAGCTGGGATTGGCCATAATCTTCTTCAGTGTGCATAATTCAGTGCCTCTATTTATACAAGGTCAATAACGGCGCCGGCCATGTCCTTGCAGTCAGGTGGGATTGAGGGAAGGAATGTTAGTGTGTAACCTTTGCTATTTGGAGACCGTGTTTGCCTCTGCATCTCCACAAAGGTTACTGGGAGGGATGTTTGTTAATGGGGAGGATCGTTGGGTCAAAGGATTCACTTTGATAAGCGATTAGACCATGATAAACAATGATTTGTGAGATATATACATGCTTATACGTAAATATAATTGTTCATATAATTTCTATGTAGAGGAAAATTATGCCGACACTTGAGGTGACGAACCATTCAAAGTTTGTTGAACAAATACCTAAATGTAACATTCCTACAGCTGTCAGTACGAAAGCATGTGTTATTATATTTTACTCATTTGAAAAGAAACAAAAGACTCAATTGGTTGGGACATCATAGAACACTCTTATTCTTATGCCGACACTTACAGTGGCGAACCATCCAAAGTTTGTTGAATAAAGTGAACCTTTCGCAAGTCTACACTTGTAGTGTCGAACCATTCAAAGTTTTTTTAATTACAAAAATAAAGGTATATAAGGGGTGTTCTGAAAAAAAATGTTAAACATAAATAAATCATGAATCATAGTTTGTGTCGACACTCACAGTGACGAACCATCCATAGTTTGTTGAAACATCATATTTACATCCCACCATTGTAACGATTAAATGTGCAGTCATACATATTTTATAGATTAGAAATAGTAGCATGAAACGAGCTCACCAATTGATCCGTTATCCTTGACTTAGCAGCCACAATCCACTTTCAGCTTCACTCGTTTGCTCGGCTAGCACTCAGAAAAAAAAAAATAGGCGCGCGACCCGAAAAAAACACGGACGACAGCTCGGGCTTTCTTGACGCACTGCCCAGGAGCAAGCGTCAAGGTCGTCGAAAGATCAAAAAGAACGAACCGATCGCGGCACTTTTTAACTTACTCCAACCGAACTCCCCGATCACGCCACTTTTTCACTTACTAGACCGACGCGCGACATGTTTGATCCTGCCCTCGTCGCTCGCTCCGGTAAAAGCAAGCGTCATGATATCACCGATGAAGTTAACGTCTGAAAACTAAAGACTGTATATAGATGTTAACTTTATTGGTTGACAACTCTGATAATGTTTTTAAATTTACTTCTGAAAAACCGTTGAAATTATTGTACAAAAACCAAACTTTGTTCGTCGCATTCATTTAAAACACAAACTGAACAAATGTAATAAAACATTAGAGCTAAAACTAAATTGTAGCACAATTTGTTTAAGCTAAGAAAATATTAAACTTGTTGTAATTCAGTTATTGAACATAACAAAATGAGTTATATTTTTGTTTAAATTATAACATATTTTGTTTAGTGTAGAGAAAATTGTGTTATAAATTTTATTATTTGAACTACTAATCGACCAAAATTAGAATATTATTTGTTATAAAAAATGCGCTAACTGAGTAACAAAACCTGTTACAACTTTGTTTTAATCCATGTAGTTGGGTAACTAGAAACAGTAGGGCTGAAGTAGGGGCTAGTCCACACACCGCACTTCAATTGTCGATTGTAATAATCAAAATTATAAATTGAAATGAAAATGTGTTTCTATATTAGTATTTGTTACAAATAACAAGTTTTCCTTGATTTTTGTTAGAAGTACTGTGAATTGATGGAGGAAATTATAACACAATCAAGTAACCACAGTATCAGTATCAGTCTGTTTAGCAAACAATCTATATGCGATTAGCAATATTTGGGTAGTCGACTTGATGAACCCCACTTGCGTTTTTTACATTTTGTGCTGCTTTTTCGTTCAGGCTTGTTCAGCGTGTCGATATAACTTGATCTTACATGGAAGCAACCCAACCCTATTATTTTTGATCAAACTATTTATCGCTCCTAATTTAAATAAGAACCATTCAAATTTTTTACCACAAACTCTGTTATTCACCCAAAATTATCAACACCGTCAGCAAAGCCATATATTTGCTTCAAGAATGTTATCAAGCTGGTCACTAGCTGGTGGTGACCAATCAATTGAGTTTTTAGCTTAAACGGGTGTTCGGTTCTTCAGATTCGTGCTCTTGAAAATCTGTAGTTTGGCTTCAATTCATCTTCACCTTAAGATGTACTTCGCCATAAAGGTTTTCCTTCAAGCCTGCTTTTAAGATGTTTTAAGTTTGACTTCTGCATTCCAAAACCTTACCCACGTCCGTGAGTTTTGACTTGAAATTAAAAAAAAAAGATCCCGAGCACTCGCTCCGAATGCGTTTATCAGATGAATGCAGTTTATTACGAAGAACAGTGACATTTCAAAAGAATAATCAATTCCAAAAATTCTTATGTACACATCGTTGAGTAATATAAAAACTTGTGAAGCTGTTTTTCACAGAATAAAGATATTTTTCAGTCAATGTGCAAAAAAACTACTTTTAAAATGTTAATTTGAATAATCATCGAAATCCTAGATATTGGCATAACCTCAAACCACAAACAAATAGATATATGAAGTTGAAAAATATGACTACATAAGATTTCCCGTTGTTCATCCAACCAAAGCGACCCAGAAAACCAGAAGTTGCATAACAGTTTACGAACAAAGTCGTTTATTTACACAATTTTCATCACACCCTCACTACATGGTACATGATATTGTTTGACCGATGAGTTTCCTCGCATAAAACGCTGTTTTATGAGTTTATATGTACATTTCGTTTCGTCTCGTATACACGTACAAAGGCAGTCGGATCAATCCGTAGCAGCTGTCAAATCAACTTTGTTATCAAAATTTAAGTCGCATAAGAGTACAGACTGGTTCGCAATAAAATTTACACACTCGCATTGCATGTTGTTTTTCATCATATATATTATGCACGTATATCGCCTCCACTTCTGTACGTATAAGGCCTTTTCGCAACATCTTATACGTGAAACTTTGCGCATATATGCATCGCATAACGCAAAAGATGATTTCATTATATGTACGTACATTCTGGTTGTCTGGGGAATAATTAAGATTATCCAAAAGAATAAATCATCCCACCAACTTTGCTATATTTCAAGACAATAATCAATTTTATCAAATGATCTTTCGATAAACCATTTGAAAATAAGTTTTTGGCCAATTTCGTTCAACTATACGTCATTTGTCCACATAGGGTGCCGGTGCCATTAGTGGACTACCTAAGCTTTAAAAATCATAACAAAATAACGAAAAGCCTTAACAGATATCTTTCGGCGTCAACAGAAAGATCTCAACCTCTACTATATGGGAAAAATATAAAAAGAGTGATAAAACTATTTTTTTAACATAAAATCGCTTGAGCCACTATTGGTACACGTGTTCCAGTAGTTGCGCTAGTACATTTTTCCCTCGAAACAGCAATTAATATCTTTCGAATAAAGCATAAAGTACATCTCTGGGACTTTTCTTCATTTTTATACATCCATTTTAAAAACTGCTTCCATCCGTTGATCCACTACTGGAACACGACGGCGACTATTGGTGCAAGGGAGCAATTTTTTGCGTAAACTTAATTATTTATATGACTTTTTGATAGAATAAAAAGCTGAAATTTGGCAAATCGACTAAACTAGAGGCAATCTATCCACCAAAAATAACACATGTCATTTTTATCGAAAAATGTATGTTTTACTCCATTGTCCAATCTACTGGTACATTACAACCATTGGTATTCAGTTGCCTTTCTTCTCTAGTCTGTACTGGACGCAACAGCAGTGAGCGCTCGGTCGGAGAAATAAACAAGCAAGTGCCCTTTGTTGAGTGCTGCTTTTGTTCGCGCGGTTTGTGCAGTTTGGATATCAACGTTTGATACCATTATGGAAGCGTATGCTAACACGGTTCAATTTCGTTTCCCCGTGGGGGCTTTGCCTCCTTCATGGTCGGAAATTGCGGAATTTGTGAAACGGATGCATTCGGATGTAATGCAAATGGAAGTTGTTTATAAACTTCCTCAGCAAAGATCCGTGTGTGTGAAATTTAATTCACGGGAAGCCATGGAGAATGCACTAAGGCTGAACGAGGAGCTAATAAAGTTCTATTACGCTGACGGGAAAGCTGTGGATGTGCATATGTCCACTGCGGGAAACAAAGTGGCTTACGTCCGAGTGTTTGATCTCCCCCGGAGCTTCCCGACAGCACTCTGGTTTCGATTCTCGCGGAATATGGAAAAGTCGAAAATATCGCGCGTGAAAAGTTCCCTGAGGGACTGGGACTTGATCACCTGTATACTGGTGTTCGAGGTGTCTATATAGACATTACTAAAGAGATTCCGCCATGTTTGGAACTCAGCACCTGGAAGATGAGGATTTTTTACGATGGACTCAAGGAAAAATGTTTCTCGTGCAATCAGGAAGGGCACTACAAAAACTCTTGTCCGAAGCGGAAGCCGAAGAAGACAAAGCAGAAGGAAAAGCAGCCTGTTTCATACGCTGCAGTCGTTGAATGCGGAGCCACAACTTCGGAGGCATGCTCGGAGGTGATTATCGAGGAAGAAATCATAGAGGAAGAGGAGATTGGTATCGGGTACACAACTGAACAGCAAAGGAAAGAGCAAGTGGAAGCAGAACAAAAACGAGAGAGGCAGGAAAGAGCGATAGCCGAGTTGGCGAAAGTGGCCAACATGTTCAAGGATCATGTGAATAGGCATGAAGCGAGTGAACGTCGAGCTCAATTCGCAGCAGCAGGATCGGCATCGACGGAAATGTTGCGTCCGAAGAAAACTGCTAGAAAAAGTTGATTACGTTATTTTTGTTTAAATTATAACATATTTTGTTTAATGCAGAGGAAATTGTGTTTTAAATTCTATTATTTATTTTTTATTTTATTATATCTACCAAAATTATAATATAATTTGCTATAAAAAATGCGCAAACTGAGTAAAAAAAACCTGTTAAAACTTTGTTTTAATCCATGTGGTTGGGTAACTAGAAACAGTAGGGCTGAAGTAGGGGCTAGTCCACACACCGCTCTTTAATTGTCGATTGTAATAATCAAAATTATAAATTGAAATGAAAATGTGTTTCTATATTAGTATATCCCAACTAGCGGAGTACAACAAAATTATACCAGAATTATACCAAGATTTGTTACAAATAACAAATTTTGCTTGATTTTTGTTAGAAGCACTGTGAATTGATGTAGGAAATTATAGCACAATTAAGTAACCACATTGAAAAAAGTATCAGTCCGTTTAGCAACAATCTATATGCGATTAGCAATATTTGGGTAGTCAGTTTGATGAACCCGTCTTGCGTTTTTGACATTTTGTGCTGCTTTTTCGTTCAGGCTTGTTCAGCGTGTCGAGATAACTTGATCTTACATGAAAGCAACCCAACCCTATTAGTTTTTATCAAAATATTTATCGCTGCTAATTTAAATAAGAACCATTCAAATTTTTTACCGCAAACTTTGTTATTCACCCAAAATTATCAACACCGTCAGCAAAGCCATATATTTGCTTCAAGAATGTTATCAAGCTGAAAAACGCAATGAGTCAACTGGCCATA
Source organism: Aedes aegypti (assembly GCF_002204515.2). Taxonomy (NCBI): domain Eukaryota; kingdom Metazoa; phylum Arthropoda; class Insecta; order Diptera; family Culicidae; genus Aedes; species Aedes aegypti. The sequence goes on from NC_035108.1 coordinate 297,247,187, forward strand.
TTCAGTTACGACACTTAAGATTCATAATTATTCGCCATAAAGGTTTTCCTTTAAGCCTGTTTTAAGTTGTTTTAAGTTTGACTTTCGCAATCCAAAACCTTACCCACGTCCGTGAGATCCCGAGCAATCTCTTGCAGTTTATTACGAAGACCAATGACATTTCAAAAGAATATTCAATTCAAAAAATTCTTATGTACACATCGTTGAGTAATATAATAACTTGTGAAGCTGTTTTTCAAAGAATGAAGATATTTTTCAGTCAGAATTAGAAAAGATATTTTTCAGTCAATGTGCAAAAAACTACTTTTAAAATGTTAATTCGCATAATCATCGAAATCCTAGATATTGGCATAACCTCAAACCACAAACAAATAGATGTATGAAGTTGAAAAATATGACTACAAAGGGATTTCCCGTTGTTCATCCAACCAAAGCGAATAATTAAGATAATCCAAAAGAATAAATCATCCCACCAACTTTGCTATATTTCAAGACAATAATCAATTTTATCAAATGATCTTTCGATAAACCATTTGAAAATGAGTTTTTGACCAATTTCGTTCAACTATACGTCATTCGTCCAAATATCATTCAACAAAATGTTTTAAATATTTACAACCAGTGACCAGTCAGTGTTTTGACTGAATGTATTCTCGATCAAATGTCATTCAACCAAACGGCATTCGACGAAATGTCATTTGACCAAATGCCCTTTCAGCGGCATATGACATTTGGTCGAAAGGACATTTAGTTTAAAAAATATTCGAATAGGTATGTTTCTGACGATTTTTCAAAATGTCATTTTTCCGTTAATACACAGAGATTGGGTCGTCATTGATATAGGGGAAAGCATATGAGGTACGTGCTTTTACTGGAGCAAGCATATGCTAGAAAGAAACATGCATTGATGCACTGGTATTTCTTGAACAAACTTCAAGCTTTCAATATGCGACGAGCGATATTCTGGAACTCCAGTTGATCACCCAGACTTCCTCACCTAATCTATGGACCCCTAGCGTTGTTGACGTTAGCTGATGTGATTTTTTTTATTCAGGCTTATTCTGCGAGTCAGATGAAGCAAGTCGACTATTGTCACCTAAGTCGACTCGTCTCACTTCATGCAATTTTTTTTTATTCTATTTTTAATATTTTTTATATATTCTCGATTGAATTAAGTATCAACTTACTTTTAATGTCCTCATCATGTATTGTGTCATCGACAATGTTATCAAAGCCACATGTTTGTTCTAAGAATGTTAAATAGCTTTAGGACATTTTGTCGAAAGTGCATTTGGTCAAATTGACATTTGATGGAATGGTTTGAGAACATTTCGTCGAAAGATTATTTGATAATTATATAGAATCAAACTAATTTTTTGCACAATTGATGATTTTAGGTTTATTGTGGTCAAGCAAACTTCTCATCAGAAGTCAATAATTAATCTATCAACATGATAATTATTTCCTCCGCGCGTTTCCTAAAAGCCATGGCACTCAAAATTCAATTATAATAGTGCATTATATTAAAGTACAATCCGAGCTTCTCTAGTTGCTTTATGCCAAACTGTATCAGACCTAGTCCTTATATTCCAAATTTTTACCCTTGCTCGTACGTTATGAAACGTGATACTTAATAAAGATTCCGAGCACTCACACTGAAAGTTTTCATTGGATAAATATTAGCAGTCATATATGAAGAACGACGACATTGTGGAAGAATAATAAATTGAACAATGCTTGTTATTTAAATATTTGAGCAACAACAATATTTGGGAGACATTTTTCCAAAGACTATTGATTTTTGAAACATTGATAGTTTCCAACGTAGAGCATTTAATGAAGTGCTATTTCACAGAACACTCAATATTACGATATATATATATATATATATATATATATATATATATATATATATATATATATATATATATATATATATATATATATATATATATATATATATATATATATATATATATATATATATATATATATATATATATATATATATATATATATATATATATATATATATATATATATATATATATATATATATATATATATATATATATATATATATATATATATATATATATATATATATATATATATATATATATATATATATATATATATATATATATATATATATATATACATATATATATATATATATATATATATATATATATATATATATTTTAAAAATAGATTCGTTATTGACTTCTAATAAAAAGTCTGTTTGCCCAAATAAACTAGAGATCCAATGTTCGTTGTGCAAAAATTCTAGCTCGGTTTTATATCTGTTGAACCAAATGAATTCGTCCAAACGTCATTCGATCAAATATTTTTCGACCAAATGTCGTATAGCCGTAGAAAGTGCTTTAAAGTGATTTTTCGTTGGTATATACATAGTAGAGGAGTGCTCCGAAAAATGTTTTACGGTAGCGTAAAACATTGCAAAAGTTCTTCTTTGTCTTCTTGTTGTCATTTTCGCATTCGTATATCGTGTGTCAGGTACGATTATACTCTATGCTCAGGGAAGTCAAGGAAATTTCCATTACGAAAAGATCCATCTTCGTCATTGTTGATTGTTGAGAAATTCAAAACAATGGTCTTATAATGTTTGGAAATAAAATCTAATAACTTCCCACGAATATGTCATAGATTTTAAAGAAATCGTCAAAAAATCGTGAAAGAAATTGTCAAAGAATATCCCATTAGGATACTATGCCAGATATCTGTTGAGAAATCTTCATAGTTTTAGATTGGGGACTTTTCACGCCAAAACACATTCCGGACGGATAGATACCTTGTGTCTGTATGGCTAAGGAGGCCAAACGAAATATGAAACACACATCGATAGCAATCTTGATGTGAATATTTCTTTACGAACAAAACTTGTTATTGACAATGCTCTTATACTTTAACAAATTCTATAAAATTGTAATCCGTGATTATAGACGATGATCTTTAACTCTTGATCCGTCTTAAAAACGTGAAGAGAAGGCAATTTCAGCACACTCGCGATCCTGCTATGAAAATTATATGGCAGGATCTGCAGGAAGAAATTTAAAAACGATTTCCACAATTTAGCAACAAAAATTTTTAAAATGAAAATTCTCAAATGGACTCTGGCTCTAATTATTTAAAATTTTGAAAAAACCTCAGAAACCAATACCGGCATTGAAAAAGGAAAACAAATTATTACTAACTAATTACGAAAAAGCTCATCAACTTCCTATGCAATTTGAAAGCGCACAATTTTAATTTAGGATTTACTAGTCCAATAGAAAATCAAGTTACTCAGGACTTCGAAAACATTCTCAATCAGAAGAACGTTTTCGAAAAATCCTGGGAGACTGATTTAGAAGAAGTGAGAACTGTTATTAAAAAATAAATCAAAAATATGAAAGCCCTGGCGAAGATGTAATTTTCTACATCCTCATCAAGAGACTTACAGAAAGTAGCTTATCATTCTTAGTTATATATCTAAGAAATGTTTTCAATTTGCATATTTTCCTGACAAATAAAAAAAATGCCAAGGTTTTTCCAATTTTAAAACCATCAAAAATCCTGCAAGAGCTTTTAGCTATCGTCCAATCAGTTTGCTTTCCTCCATCAGAAAACTTTTTTTTTTTTGAAAAGGTCATTTTGAACAGAATGATGGTCCACATCAACGAAAATTAAATTTTTGCCAATAAACTGTTCGGATTCAGACAACTTTTACTTGTAACAAATTTGATTCGTTTCAACAAGTCTGATGGCTATTCTTGTGATCTTGCTCTTCAAGACATAGAAAAAGCATTCGAAAGTGTTTGGTATGAAGGTTAGATTTCAAATTAATTATCAGAACTCCAAGTCTGAAGACTTCCGTTTTTTTTTCTCTTATAAGCAGATGAAATCAACTCATCTGTAAAAATTCTGATCTGCTACGGCATATGAAATGTAATATGTTGTTAACAATATATTAATAAAAGCTTAATTTACCACCAGAGCATCTACTTCGTAGTTATAACAACCTCCTAGAGCAGAGAATTTATCAAAAATGTGTCGAAAATGCTGCATTTCATCTTGTTCCACGCGTTTAAATTTGCCTCTTTGTACCTTATTGTTGTTCTATGGAATAAACGACCGTAGATGAACATTGTCTGGCATCTCTTATTGCATACATAATAGATATTATTCTCCAAACACAATGCAGAAGGTCAGCGTCCAATAGCTGCTATCAGTTAGTAGTGAGATTCCATCGAGCTCAGTAACACGTGCTAGATTGGTCCATCGAGATTGAACTTTTGTTGGTTGTGTAAAGCCGTTGCTTCACCACTTTTATCGATCATGCCTCCAACGGACACTCAGAGTGCAGTGCCTACAGATTTGCTGTTCACCGGATTTGTTCACGGAAGATGCATACTCGCGGTAGAAACTATCGCTTGGGAGCTTCTCGAAGACATCTCCGATTTGGACGTGGACAAATATGACCCTTTTCTGGACGCGGAACGCTTTTTGGATAGTATCGACGACTTACGCAGACGCTACAAGACGCATCTGAAACACGTTTGCGAGTTGCTGCCAGAAGAGGATATCGTGGAGTATCGTGTAGCAGCAAAACGGATTGAGACTATTTTCGACGATTGCAGAGAGAAGTTGCTGATGTTGAAGTGTGACCCAGTGATCGTATTAGATGAAAAGACTATCGAAATTATTGAAGAAGTGCCAGAGTTTAATGGAAAAATAAGTGACTGGGCAAAGTTTCAGGTGAAGTTCAGAAAACGTGTTTTGGAAAATGTGGAACTATGTGAGGCTGAAAAACTCGAAGTGTTCAATCTGAAGGTGTCCGGCGAACTTCGACGCAGGCTAACGAACAGTGCTTCAATCGATGTTTTGTGGAAAGCGTTGTGTACTAAATTTGATCAAAACGCCATTAGATATCACGTAAAAGAACTGTTCGCAAATAAAAAGGTGTCTAAAAGGATGACTTCCGAAGAACTCACCACAATAGTTGAAAGCAGTGAAGAGCACGTGCAGGCACTCGAGTATTTAGGATATGTTACCAATCCGTTTTCAAACTTGCTCTTGGGCCATTTGCTCAAGAGTCAGACATCGAGCGACTTCCAGAACGATCTGGACAAATTGGATCGACTTCCAACGTGGGCCAGCATCAAGTCCATACTGTTGAAATCGGCCGCCTCGCGAAAGTTACAGAAACATCAGCAAAATGTTTCCGCGGACACACGCTGCTTTTACTGCCACCGTTCCCACATTTTGCGTTTGTGTCATAAATTTCGGAATCTTCCCTTCGAGCAACGGTTCAAGATAGTGGTACGAGACGCCAAAATTTGCCACATTTGCTTCAGCAGTAGCCATCGTGGCAGAATGTGCAATACAATGGTAAACTGCAAGCATTGCGGAGGAGCTCACAATACGACGTTGCACCCGGAAGATGACGACGAGGAGAAAATTGCCGTACTGAACAAACTTATGGTTTAACTGGAGTATTTTAAAAGGTGTCGAATAAATACAATTAATAAAAATGTCCACGTTCCAATGTTCTTCATTGTTATATCCTTGTTTCTTAAAGAATTATGGACATTGGCTTGTAACACGGTTATATGAAAAATATAAGTTCTCGGTATGTCCCCTTTTCTAGGTTCCATTTTGGTCTGTAAGCGACTGTACCAAATTTATGGTTAATATGGGATTCACTATGGAACAACTTCCATCTACAAATAAAAATCTCCATAGCTCACTCATTCACCTCTATGAAAAATGATCATGAACCTCAATAGGTAATTTCATGACAAAGAACTTTGCTGAAGACCACGAAGCAATCTGCAAAAAAAAGGTGCCAGGCCTTCCCCCCAGAATCATCCTTACCCCTTCCCACCAATTCCAAAGTCCCGGATTTTGATAAAAAGAAGATGTTCCTTCCGACTATCCACTATTTTCACTTCATTATTTCGTACTTCGAAATAAGTGCCGGGTGGCATAGCACCACTAGCCGAATAAAACATATCGTAGTACCGTGAAAAATCCATGACAGGAAAATTAAAGAACTGCCATCCGCACGCGTGGCTTGCTACGATCTCTCGTAATTTTACATGAATAAACTAATTGCTTAAACTCTAAACTACATTTTTTTTTTCAATAGAACTTATCATGTTTAAATTCTTAATAAATTTCAAATAAATTTGTTGCAAAATGTTTGAAGCAGCTCTTCGATAATCCATGAATAATTTTTGTTTAAGGTGACACGGGAGACCGTGTTATTTTCCCTTTCTTTTGTCTCACTCTAACAATTATCATCAAAACTTTGCAGAAGCAAATCTCTAGTTTTAGTGAACTGAAAATTTATTGGGTTGTGCACTACATATATATAATAATAGTGATACATTTTTGGCATCGATATATTGAGTGGAACTTGAGATTTGCTTCTTCAAATACCGTCCCGTGCGGCCCTTATCAAGTTCATCAAAGTACATCGAAGGGTGGCTTCAGAACTTTTGCTACAAATTTCTTGAAAATTAAACAAATAGTATTGTGAGTTTTGTTCATACTTTCAACACGACTTCCTCCTGTAGGTCAGTCATTTTTTTAACTCCTCTATTAACAGCTTAAATTTTTACCACAAACAAAAACAACAAATCGATAGATTTTTTGTTTTTTTTGCACCATATTTTTGAAATTTCACAAAAAAAACTCTTGTAGCTTAGGAATCTGTGTCGATATTAATCATTTGGGATCTCCATATAAAATGTCTTGAGCGGCCATTTTGTTTTTGATTAAAATGTGGACTGTTTAATTCCAGGCAATAAGGAGCTACTCTGAAAAAAATATACAAATCGGTTAAGTATTCTTGAAGATATCTGAAAATTACAACATGATGTTTTTGAAGTTTTCAAGATCTTGATTTGGTCAGCTTGCAACCAGAAACCTAAATGCTTATTACTCAAAGACGGCTGCACCAAATTGCTTCATTTTTTCGCAATATACTCTCATTAATTTATTGTTCCGAAGAATGAATATACGAAAACGATAAAAGTTATATAGCCTGAGAAACTTCAGCATAATAAACGTGCACAGCCCTCACTCCGGAAGCACTGATGAAGATAAAGCTGCATTTTACGTGCAGCTCGAACGCGAGTACGACAGCTGCCCAAGCCATGACGTCAAAATCATCACAGGAGATCTAAACACTCAGGTTGGCCAGGAGGAGGAGTTCAGACCGACTATTGGAAAGTTCAGCGCCCACCGGCTGACGAACGAAAACGGCTTACGACTAATTGATTTCGCCGCTTCCCAGAATATGACCATTCGTAGCACCTACTTCCAGCACAGCCTTCCATAGCGATACAGCTGGAGATCACCACAGCAGAGAGAATCACAAATCGATCACGTTCTGATTGATGGTTGGGTGGTAAACGACTGGACAATGCGTACCATTATTGGTACTTAGCGCACGCTATGTCTGAACCAGACGATTATAAAAATTGAATGTACATCGGATTTTTTATCACTAGAGTTTAGTATTTGGTCTATATTTTCATAATCGGAAGGTTTTAAAATATTCTATCGGTGAATTTTTTTCCATACATTTTGTAAAGGCGAAAATGCGTCGAAAACTTGATTTTCATGGGATTCAGTATGAAAAATTGCTAAAAAGTGGAAAAAATCAAAATTTCACCGATGGAATATTTTAAAATTGTCCGATTATAAAAATATAACCCAAATACTAAACTCTAGCGATAAAAAATCCGATGTACATTCGATTTTTTTAATCGTCTGGTTCAGACATAGCGTGTAGCGTACCTGCTGGTATAAAATAGACCCCATTTGTGGTCCTTAGACACTTGTCCAGTAACTCCTATCCCTACCTCCCCGTGGTGTCACCTGGGATACGAGTAACCTTAGGGACGATCGAGTAACCTACCCTGGTGGGACCTTGGTCGTATGCTGACAGGGAAGGGGGGGGTTCCTCTCTTCTGAGGGTGTAGCTTATCAGAGCGTATGTTTTCCATATTAGGAGCGGCTGATCATCGTCCTAATGCCAGCGTGGGACTCTAAACAGTGCTGTGCACGATGATCCTCCGGTGAGACTGGGGGTTGGTGCAGGCCTTACAAGCCAGCCGTAAAATCATCAGTACAGGAAGCATACAATGTGAATTCGCACCAAAACAATCGGCATAGACCCATGCATCGAAAACGGACTAACGATTGGAAACTAGGATCATGGAACTGTAAGTCTCTCAATTTCCTGGGAAGTACCCGCATTCTTTCCGAATTATTGAGGGTCCGCAAGTTAGACATCGTGGCGCTGCAGGAGATTTGCTGAAAAGGGTTGACGGTGCATACGTATAGAGATGGTTATACCATTTACCAGAGCTGCGGCAACAGACATGAGCTGGGCACAGTTTTTATCGTAATGCGCAAAATGCAGAGGTGCGTGATTGGGTGGTGGCCAATCGACAACAGAATGTGCAAGTTGAGGATCACAGGTCGTTTCTTCAATATCAGCATAATCAACGTGCACAGCCTTCACCTAGCAAGTGACGATGACGATAAGGACGCTTTCTACGCGCAGCAGAAACATAAATACGACGGCTGCCCAAGCCATGATGTCAAAATCGTTATCGGAGGTCTCAACGCTCAGGTTGGCCAGGAGGACGAATTTTGACCGATTATAGGGAAGTTCAGCGCTCACCAGCTTACGAAGGAAAACGGCCTTAGACTGATTGATTTCGCCGCCTCCAAGAACATGGCCATACGTAGTACCTACTTCCAGCACAGCCTCCTGAATCGGTACACCTGGAGATCACTCCAACAGACAGAATCGCAAATCGACCACGTTTTGATTGATGGAAGACACTTCTCGGACATTATCGACGTCAGAACCAATCGCGGCGCAAATATCGATTCGGATCTTGTGGCGGTTAAAGAGCGCCAAAGACTTTCCGTTGTGAACAACATTCGGTACCGACGCCCTCCACGGTACAATCTGGAACGACTCAAGCTACCCGAAGTTGCAACTGACTATGCGCAAAGCCTTGAAGCAGCGTTGCCAGAAGAGGGAAAGCTCTCCGAAGCCCCTCTTGAGGACTGCTCGAGTTATGTCGAAGCAGCCATTGACAACGCAGCGGAAGGTGCCATTGGGTTCGTGGAAGGAAATCGATGGAACGGTTGCTCCGACGAGGAGTGTCAGACGATTTTGGACGAGAAGAATGCAGCGCGGGCGATTATGCTGCAGCAAGGCATCCGTCAAAACGTGGAACGATACAAACAGAAGTGAAGACAGCAAACCAATCTATTCCGGGATAAAAAGCGCCGCCTGGAAGAGTTGAAGTGCGAAGTGATGGAGCAGCTGTATCGTTCTCAAGAAACGCGTAAGTTCTAGAAAAAACTTAATGCATCCCGCAAAGGCTTTGTGCCGCGAGCCAAAATGTGCCGGGATAAGAATGGAGGTATCTCGACGGACGAAGTGAGGTGATTGAAAGGTGGAAGCAGCACTACGATGAACACCTTAATGGCGTAGAGGAGAAAGACCAAGGCAGCAGAAGGAATGGTTTCATCAGTACGGCGGATGAGGGAGACGTGAAGTTAGGGATGCTATCAAACAGCTCAAGAACAACAAAGCAGCTTGAAAGGATGGCATTGGAGTGGAATTTATCAAAATGGGCCCAGACAGGTTGTTCACTTATCTGCACCGATTGATAGCCAGGATCTGGGATACAGAACAGCTACCGGAGGAGTGGAAGGAGGGAATAATATACCCAATACACAAACAGAGTCACAAGTTAGAATGTGAGAACTATCGAGCGATCACCATTCTAAACGCAGCCTATAAACCACTTTCCCAGATCATCTTTCGCCATCAATCGCCACTAGCAAGCAGATTTGTGGGAAGTTATCAAGCCGGTTTTGTGGACGGGCGATCGACGACAGACCAATTCTTTATGTTGCGGCAGATCCTCCAGAAGTGTTAAGAATATCAAGTCCCTATGCACCACCTATTCATCGATTTCGAGCTATGCAAGATTATGGACGAGAATGGTTTTCCTGGGAATCTGAATAGACTGATCAAAGCAACGATGGATAGTGTACAGTGCTGTGTGAAGATATCGCATAGGGGAATGTGGGGCAAGATGAGCACCCGGGGCAAGATGGGCACCCCTAGTTTGTGTCGTTCCTACCGATTTGTTTTCAATACATTCTTTGGGGTTCTGATGAATATCATTAAATTGATATGATGGCCATAAATTTCAGCTAAAAAATCAACAGCACAACGTAAATATTGTCCAAAATACATAGAAGTCCAAAAATTTACCTTTTCATATAAGATTTGTTCATTTAAAAGTGATATTTTTGTTGCGTAAACAAATTAATTAATACGTTTTTGGCCGTATAGTTATAGAATAATCTTCTGTAGATAATCAGGAGCCAAACTTTTTATCAAATTTAAAAAATATTTCAATTGTTTTGATTATATTAATAAATTTACACCCTTGGGGCAAGATGAGCACCATGTTCAAAATTAAGTAAAAGTGTGAAATTATAGAACCACATTTAGCTGTGAGCTTGACTTACGGTATTTTCTGCGCACAAAACAATTTTTCTAAAAATTATACAAACAAACAACAAATTTAATCGTTTTTTAAGTAAAATCTTAGCAATTTATGAAAAGTTATTTATTTTCTGATAAAAGTTTTGAAAACTAAGCTAGTTGAAGATATATATTATCAGATATTAAAGATAATATCTTGGGATATTGCAAGCATTGAAAGATAATAGTTTTCTTTAGTAAATTGCATCTTTTTATGGGGGTGCCCAACTTGCCCCACAGTTTTTTTGACCGATGATAAAAAAGTTATTTTTTAAAGTGTTATTTGGAAAACTATTTATCACTTTTTAAAACTTTTAATGGTTGGAGGTCAAAGTAATAATGTAAAAGAAAAGGATGGTTACCAATTTTACCAAAATAATAACGTTTAAGTAGGCTTAAATCGCGCTTATCCTTAGGGTGCTCATCTTGCCCCACCTGACCCTACATTCTCGGACCCGTTTGAAACACGCAAAGGACTTCGACAAGGCGATGGTCTTTCCTGCCTCCTATTCAATATTGCTCTAGAAGGTGTTATGAAACGGGCGGGCTTCAGCATGCGGGGCACGATCCTCAATAAATTCAGCCAGTTCATCTGGCCGACGTGGACAATGTCGGCTGAATAGTATACCAGGCTGATATGTGAAGCACACCGGGTTGAATTTATGGAAAATACGTCGAAGACGAAATATCTGCTGGCTGGGCGAACCGAGCGCGATAGAGCTCGCATCGGCAGACGCGTGATGATCGACGGGGATGAGTTCGAGGTAATGGACGAATTTTTCTACCTCGGATCATTTGTACGTCGGATAACAACTGCAGCAAAGAGATTTGAATATCATTGCTGGAAGCCGTGCTTACTACGGACTCCACAAGACCTTGCGGTCTGGTAAACTTCATCTCTGTACTAAGTGTACCATGTACAAGACGCTGATAAGACCGGTAGTCCTCTACAGACATGAGACGTGGTCAATGATCGAAGAGGACCTGCCAGCGCTAGGAGTTTCTGAACGATGTGTGCTCAGGCCGATCTGTGGCAGAGTATGTGAGAACGGCGTATGGGTAAGGAGAATGCACCACGAGAGTGCCCAACTCTCCGGTGAACCTAGTATCCAGAAAGTCGTTAAAACTGCAAGGGTACGATGGGCAGGGCACGTTGTGAGAATGCCGGACTACAATCCCGCAAAATTTTGTTCACCTCGAATCCGGCCGGTACAAGACGAAGAGGAGTGCAAAAAGCAAGGTGGTTTGATTGGTAGAGTTATTTGTAAAAAAATCACTTAAAATATTTTGATGAATCTGTCCAAACATTTTTTTTTGCAAATCCTTAGAAGAATTCATTATGCTGTTTGAAAAAAAATCTCTGGATAATACTTGGATGAATCTCTTATGAATTTTTCGGAAGAATCTTGGGACGGCATCTCAGGAGAAAAAAAAATATAATTCTCTGAAGAAATTCCTGCAAAAATTGCTTGAGATTTTTTTGTGTATTTTCGTGGAAGTGTTTTTTAGAGAACAGTTGAATATAATAATAATAAATTTTAGAATATAATTTTTGAGAGAGCATTATATCAAATGCGCAGGGGATTGGGACAACTTCATTATCACAGATTTCTGGAGAAGCACTTAGAGAATTTTCTGAGAAAAACGCAAAGATCCAAGGAGAGCTTACCTGAGAAATCGCTAAGAACATTTTCCCAATTGAATCCTGTTTAACTACTTATGAAAATTTTGTTAAATATCAAGAGGAAACCTTGTAGTAACACTTGAATGAATAATTTAATGGTTTTTGTAGGATGGCCTGCACAAATATTGCGAGCAGTCCTTGAAGTAGTTCCGAAAGATTTTCTGAAAAATTTGTTAGTGTAGTCTCAACAGAAACTTTGGAAAAAAAAAACTCAACAGCAAAGTTGTAATAACTGTTGGTGAACTCTCGGAAGAATTTGTTAAAATAATTATTGCTTTAAGAGCATTTTTCTAGTGCCATTTCTTGGAGAGATCCTCCGAAATTCCTGAAAATTCTAAACAAATGATTAAGAAACAAAATAATATTTCAAACTAACAATTGGTATTTATATGTAATAATTACGTATAGGCAAATCCTGGAGAAATGTTTAAACATTTTCTAAGCCATTTTCTAGCGGAATTCTTGAAGAGAGCAATTTGATAGAGATTCTTTGGAAAAACTTCCATTGAAAACTTCCGTGAATGATTTTTCGTGGGAATACCTGGAGGGACTTAGTAAAAACTTGTAAAGGAGTTTTTGAAAAAAAGCACTGAAAAGTACGGAAATAATTCAATAAGAAATCTCCGTAGGAATTCTCAGAGGAATCTCTTTAAAACAACATGGTTGAATACTTGAAAAAATTGTGGAAGATTCTTCGTTAGCTCTATGAACGAATTCTTGAAAGATTTATTTGAGTGGATTAAACAAAGGATGAATTTGTTCAAAATTGTAATTTGCAAATATCAAATAAGTGCAGCGATATGAAAAAAAAAATCACAAATATAATCCATATAATACTGAAAATCGTGATTATTGGGACTGACATTACGTTAATAAAACAAGAATTTATTAGACCCCACACTAGGCACTCTCCAGAAAAAAAATCTTATCTATGTCAATGTTTGTCGCAAGTCAGTCGATTGTATTCATGATGCAGAGGGCTATGGGGTCTTCCTTATCCGAGTAGTTAGAGTCCGCGGCTACAAAACAAAGCCATGCTGAAGGTGTCTGGGTTCGATGCCCTGTCGGTCCCTGTCGGAAATTTCCTTGGCTTCCCTGGGCAAAGAGTATCATAGTAACTGCCACACGATGTACGAATGCGAAAATGGCAATTTTGGCAAAGAAAGCTCTCAGTTAATAACTGTGGATGTGCTCATTGTACTAAGCTTTGTCCCAGTGAGGACGTATTGCCAAGAAGAAGAAGTCCTATCTTCGCTTATTTTCTGCAAAAATAATCACTGATTCGTGTTCTAGAATCTAATCAGTCCGCGATAGTTCAAAGCAGTCGAATCAACAACTTTTTCCCACCCAACTCTTATCTCCCCGTTTTAAACTTTTCCGACGCGGTAGCTGGATTCAATTTTCATCACCCCACAAGATTTGAAGGTGATGGTGATTTTACGGCGGGCTATGGCCACTAAAAAGCAATTCACTGCTTTCTCGCTGCCATTTCTCTGATGCGAGAGGAAATTGCAAAAGACACCCACTTTGCCAGATTTAACTTTTTTCCCTAAACTCTTCCAACCACCGGCTAAGCTTTGGGTGGCGCACAGTGGCTCGTGACTGGGCAAAACCTCAAAAATTGAAGTTTTTAAATTGTCTGTTTTATATGAAGATGGTTTCATGGGGCAAAAGTTTCCAAGATCTTATATCATTCCCTTGTTCTTTCCTTTAATTGGCTGTTTAATTTTTTTGTATTTAATTAGGATTTTATGTTGAAACATCTTTTTCAACTTAGTTAATAAAAAACGACACCTGGGAAATGTATAGGGTAAGTGATCCATTAGTTGTGAATGTTCCTATAGTTGCGGTAGTGCCATTTATACTGATTTATTTGAATTTACTGCAGATCCGACACCGCCAATCGACGTATTGACTTATTGATACACGAAATAGCTGGAAACATAGTTCAAATTGTTTTAAAAATGGTGAAATACCACCAAAATTGATTAAACTTTTCTCACTTGCACCAATAGTTGCGGTAAAATGTTTCTATAATGGAGGATCCCATAAGAAAACAATGGATACCGCAACTATAGGAACACAAATTAAAAAAAAAATACCTCAACTAAAGGAACAGTGTACCAATAGTGGAGGTATTATTTATGCTACTTGTAATTTGAGGGGTTAAATGAAGTTGAACCGTGCTTAATACTTCCACTATTGGAACAATTACCCTATGGAAAATAATTTTAGTTTTTAAATGTCCATGGAGATTACTTCAAGCATCAAGAATAGACGATAAATTACCATGATCCAAATATTTGGGACACTTTTCAGGTTATATCCAGCCTCTATATGAAAGTGCGCCACTGAGCGGCAAGGTGGTGCCGGAGATGATGGCCATTTTCCGAGAACTGATGAAATATTTACACTCACCGCTTTTCCCATCCAAATGTGGCTCAACGTTTCTCTTTCATTTTTTCCCTTTTCTACTCTGCTTTCAGAACCTGAAGCCGAAGATTTGCCTGTGCCCCAGCGCTACTATCCGGACTCGCTGGTAGAGCTAACGAAAACCGCCCGCTTCACCGAGGATGAAATCAAGCGAATATATCGTGGCTTTAAGGCGGAATGCCCCACCGGAATCGTCAAGGAGGACACCTTCAAGGGCATCTACTCGCAGTTTTTCCCGCTCGGTGGTAAGGACAGTTAGTATATCGGGGCTAGCCCTGCTGCTGATCGGTAGGACGATTGCGGCGCGCTGGTATTACGCGGTTTGTCTAGAACTGTTATTGACGAAAAAATACTATCAATTCTGCATCCACCACTCGAAGATATGGAATCCTAGCATGTTTTCAGTGAATTTCAAAATGTTTCATCGAGGGAAATGAAAATAAGGGGCCCAAATGCAAAGAGGTGTAAATGACATTTTTGCCGGTTTTAATAAGGTGTGCTATAAAATTCTACTGTTTTCAAGCATTCCTACGATATTTTTGGGTGATTTTTCTGTCTAACAGAAGGTACACTACCGTGCATAAGTTTGGGTTCACCCCCTCAAAAACATACAAAAGTGTTCTGTCCATATCTCTGTGATTACACGTCCAATTAAAACTCTTTGAGCTGCATTCGAAAGGCAAAGAGTTATTCTTACTTCGTATGTATTTTCCCAAAAATATTTTTTGAATTTTGTATACTAAATTTCTACCTAACGTTGTTACATTTAAAAAAAACACACTGAAAAATCATATCTAATTTCCTCAGCATTGGGTCGACCAAAATTTTGAATCAAAGTGTCATTAGAATCGTAATCTTATATTCTTTGAAGAAACCCCACGAAATTTTGGCGGAAAAATCTGGAAGGTATTCAAAATCAATGAAACAGTCAGTCAAGTCATCGTGCAAAAGTTTGGGTTCACCCCTCAGTATGATGCAAATCGTGCAAAAGTTTGGGTTCATCTGGGCCGTTTTTGTCAATGTCTCTGCTATTTTTCAACCGATTTTAATAGTTTAAAGCTTTTATGAGCGCAAATAATGGCGCGTACATGATTGGTTTGAGATTTCACAGATTTAAGTAAGTTCAGGTGAACCCAAACTTTTGCACGATGACTTCACTGACAGTTTCATTGATTTTGAATACTTTTCAGATTTTTCCGCAAAAATTTCGTGGGGTTTCTTCAATTAATTAATAATTAATAATGTTATTTTCAGTGTGTTTTTTGAAAAATGTCACAACTTCAAGTACAAATTTAGTATACAAAGATCAAAGAATGTTTTAGGAAAAATACATACGAAGTTAGAATAACTCTTTGCCTTTCAAATTCGGCTTAAAGAATTTGAATTGGACGTGTAATCACAGAGATATGGACTGAACACTTTTGCATGTTTTTTAGGGGCTGAACCCAAACTTATGCACGGGAGTGTATAATATAATTAGTAGAAGATTGACTTGTTTGTTTTGGCTCCTAATGACAAAATTGCTTTAAAACTTCAAAGTCGATTGCCAGATTTTTGTTACTTACATTCCTTTGTTTCTAGTCAATTCTAATTAGAAGATTTTGTGCCATTTACAACGGATTTTTTCATGTTGTTAAAAATCAAGAGATATGATATTTGAGTATCTCCATGTGATTTTGAAGCCTATTCGTTAAAAAAAAACCATACAGTGGTTTGCATATGATAGATGTTTTTCATGTGTTTTATTTTAGAACTCTTTTAGGTTAGATGTACCAATTATGGCAATATGTGGAACAAAAAGATATTTATTTCATTGTTCCAATAAAATTTATCTGCTAATATTCAATGATGAAACACTTTGTTTTTGCTAGTAAATAAGCTTTGATGAGAATAATCGTGCAATGCACTTCGAAAACCTACATTTTTGAAACAACCTTTTTAACAGTTTTTTTTAAAAAACATAAGCACTGAAATTTATTTTTTCTTCCGGTAAAATTACTTTTACCGATAAATGTGTATTGCTAGTGAGAGTATTTTTTTTCTTTATTAGCGAAATTTTTAGCTCAGGGCTATTTCATCTCGGAACCAACAGCTTTACTTCTCTTCTGAAGGAAACCGTCACTTTAACTTTAGCGTAATAAGTGGCTATACCGAGAAATTCGATCCCAGGTCCTCAGCGTGAGAGGCGTGTGTTCTGGCCACTAAACCAGGTCTGTCCCCCCAGAGAAAGCATATTAACAAATTTAGCTGATGTGTAATCAAATTTACCGTTTTAAGTTGAAAACCACGTTCTAACCATTATAGCGATAACTGGTACAAGGAATATATGAGAACCAAATTAAAGCCAATTAAAGCGGTACTCTAGAGGCTGTGGTTTTCATTTTTTGTACAGCGAAATAAACAAATATTATGATATATTACGGGTGACTTCCATGGCGAGACGAATCGGTAAGGCATTATTTTCAAGTCTTGTGCTAAATTACCAGGATTATTCCAAAATTAATATGTTAAAAAAGTTTGCAAGCAGCAGCAGTGGAGAAAATTATTTCAGTGAACCACAATTTTTGAATTTTTGCTCTTTTTTCTCAATATCTACCTTTTTTTGAAGTTCTCAACATGCCGACACCTTTTTAAAAATAAAAATATATGTATATATTAGAACCCTTCAACCCTTTGCTTTAAATTGACCTAACATCAATTTAACATAACACTTCTGGAAAATGTCAAAAACAATCACTTCATTGCTTTATGAGCTTTGCAATACCCATCGCTCTCAATGGTTTTTGATTTCATTTTGTACAAATAATTGATAATCTATAATTGGTCTATAATTGGTGCGTTTTTATGGAGAATGCCAGGAAACAATTGGTACAAAGACAACAATTTTGAAAAACATTTTTTTTAAACTTTTAGTCAATTTAAAACAAAAACTTTTTATTTCGTTTGATTCTCTTGGTTAGTAATAAACATCCACAAGTCATGCTTACGTATTAGAAGCGCAGCTAAAATTTTATTTTCATTGTTTAATGTGTTAATGTGTTTTTTTACTGTTTAAATTCGCACTGTTACTTCAATAGGGCCTAACTGACATGAGTGATTTTTCTTCATCGATCCTTTCTTTCGCTAATAACTTCGCTAAATAAAATAAATCCGTAATATTTCTTGTTTATTAATCCTACAGCACGAAAATATATTACGAAAAGGGAATCAGTTTTCGGCAATAACGTAAAGAGAACAACGATGGAGAGAAATCGATGAACCCGAATAGGCCCTTATAAAAAACCAATGCTGAAATAAATCCTTGAACTAACGTTTTAGATTTTTAGGTTCAACAACGGATTGTCTATGTATTGCACAATACTGCAATGTCTTTTTTGCAATTTCTCATCGTAATAGGCTGTTTTTCATCATGCCAATCTGTCACGAAACGGCTTACTTTCCTGCACTGAAGTATGCAGTGCGGGAATAGTCTTAAGCTACTGAAACCAGTGCTGTAATGATTTATTACACAACGTTTTCTCATTACGCAACTGTTTTGAGTTGCGTAATGAGTCATTATACAACATTTTTCCAGAAATTGCAAAATAATGGTGAATGCATTCCGATATAGTTTTTAATACCCTCAAGTGGTCTTCTACGAAATTACAAAAAAATGTTGTACATAACTCGTAGCAGAACTCGATTTTTACAGCATTCGTCGTTATTATCCTACTCTGCAAGCCTCGTAAAATAAATTTACGACTCGTGCTGTAAAAATCATCATTCCCGCAACTTGTTCCGTAAACTACTATTGATCAATTACGCTTCAATCATTTTTGTCCATTTCTTAAGATCCGGGCTCACAGTCACAGTTCGTGACAGCAGAATCTCGGCTCACCTTGACGTACAAAAATTTGGTATCGGTTTCTCGCTCCCAGAGATTAGTTATTTTTGCGATTTTTTACCGTAATAGGCTGTTTTTCATCACGCCAATTTGTCATTAAACGGCCTACTTTCCTGCACTGAGTTATGCAGTGTGGTAATAGTCGTAGTGCAATTGAAATCAGTTGCGTAATGATTATTACACAACGCTTTTTCATTACGCAACTGTTTTGAGTTGGGTTATGGATAACAACCAGTGAATCAATTGTCACCAAACACGCAGCAATAATGACATTGTCAACTCCTAATCTTGTTGCAACAATTTTATTCCGCAACAACAGGTTATCACCACTTGAACAGAATATAATAATGATCGCTCACCATGTACGCAGCAATTTTCTGATCTTCGTTTTGTAATTTTCGAGAACTTTCTCCGTGTTGGTAAATATTGACATTTTATCGAACAGCATCCATAAAACAAATTTGGCTTTCGAGGTGAACCAGCCTTAGGCTCTGAAAACCTCTATAATAAAGCAATAAAAAAAATTTGGATTTGTGTTCAAAATAACTGGTTAATCGCAAGTTTGAATTGTTGCAACAATGTTGTGCCCTGTGATTGTCATGACAATTTTGCTTGTGATTGTATCCAAATCCGTTAAAGTTGGGATAAACGATTGTGAGCGAGCTTGCTTTGTTGTTTGTTTTTCGTCTGCTTTGATGACAATTTGATTCACTGATCATTACACAATAATTTTCCAAAAATTTGAAATGATGGTGAATAAAGTGCTGTTTCTTTCGGTAGGAAAAGCAGGCAATTATGCTGTTCATCTTGTTGATAAAACTTATTTGATTCACATCAAAATTGCAATACACAATTTTGATGCATTTTATATGTCCGAACTGTAGTTCCCCATGCTCTATCAGAATCACTTCAACATGTTATTGCTTTTAGAAAATATGATCGAATTCTGTAAACGCAACAAGCTCACACGTTTCATGCATAATATTCAATGCATCAATTGGATAACGAAAAATTATTGTATATAAAAAAAATGTTATAAACACACCAGACTGCCATTTTTGCCACATTCGCATTTTCGAAGATTTCGGGTTAATACCGTGGAATGCCATCAAATCATACAGTCAACTCTCCCTTACTCGATATTTCAAAACATTCATAAGTATGTTCAATAAGGCAACATTAACGAATTACTGCTAAGAACTTAGAATTTCCTTAGGAAATTGCCTACCTTTAGGCGTATTCCGCGGTTCGAGGTGTTTTTAATTTTGAAATAACTCAAAAAGTAAATGGCT
The DNA here is from genome assembly GCF_002204515.2 of Aedes aegypti. Lineage (NCBI taxonomy): Eukaryota > Metazoa > Arthropoda > Insecta > Diptera > Culicidae > Aedes > Aedes aegypti. The sequence goes on from NC_035108.1 coordinate 297,267,079, forward strand.
TGTAAGCGTTTGACTTTCACATTCGGCTTCAGAAGCTATGATTTAAGTAAGTAACGGCATTTTTATTATTACCGAACGTTGTTGACAAAGGTGATCAATGATACCCCATATCAGCTGGATCGAAAAATTGCCTAGACTTCTTTTTTAAACATGCTTAAAACTTTAAAAATCCAAAAAAAAATTGGTCATGCACTATGCGTGACAGTACTTGTTTTAAAAATATAAAAATTGCAACATTTGCATTTTAAAATGAAATATTTAAGAAATATCCAAAAAACTGGATACCTACAGTTTAAAAATTTAAATTTAAAAAAACGCAATAAGTTTTTTAATCTAAAATTATTACATTTTGGCATTTTACAGATAAATATTCTCATAAAATGCCTTCAAACTTAGAAGCTTAGATATCACATTTTTAGAATGCTGAATGGAAAACTAAATACAGAAAAAAATCCGTTCTCGTATCCGTGAACAGCAGTCGTGAACTCGTCAACAAGCAAAAATACAACATGAACTAGATCATGTTTATGTAATCACGTTGCCTAGTTCCGAGAACAGTCAATTAAACATGATGGTTTAGTTCATGGTGTATTTTTGACAGTTCACGTTTTCCACGTTTTCCAAAACTCTTTTTTGAGCGTGAAGGTTATATTTCAGCTAATAACGCTTATATTACTAAAATTAATAATTCATATGTTAGGGAACATATTGTTATACGTAATTCATCACAATATACATTTTTAGAAATAGTAGTTTTTGTTTACTATATCAATAAACTTGAATGTTGAAACTACATAATATTGACAACATTAAATTTCTCCTGTGCAAAGTATCACGCATGTACTTTAACCTCTATCAACATATTAGTAGAAGGTTGAACGTCTTTTCATTACACTTCACACGTATTTTCCAGAATCTATTTGGTTTTACCAAAAAAATTTCATTTTTTTTTCGGTACGGTGTCTAAAACATCAAAAATGGGGGTGAGATTGAGTCAAGCATAAACGATAGTAAATGAAATTGCAAGTCCCCTTTTCGACATTTTACGATGCCGGGTGTTCTCTTTTTTCATAAAGATGTGTTTATTCATTCTAAATACAGCATCTGAAATATCTAACAACATCAAACAATTCTACTTGTGGGGGCGGACCTGGTGTAGTGGTTAGAACACACGCCCCTCACTAGACCTGGGATCGAATCCCATCCCCGAGATAGTCACAAAAATTTCAGTGATGACTTCATTCGGAAGGGAAGTAAAGCCGTTGGTCCCGAGATGAACTAGCCAAGAGCTAAAAATCTCGTTAATAAAGATAAAAAAAATCTACTTGAGCAGTCCGTGCATTGAATAACAATGCAATGCATTTTGAAAACTTCTCAAGCCAGCAACTGTGTTTCGTGCGCAACAACATCGTATAATTTTATCAAATGGATTTATTTTTAGGAATTTAATTATATATCAGTATTTTCAGGTTATAGCGACACCTCACGGAAGTGCAAATGAGTTGGATCGCTGAAATATTAGGATTATGACGTCAACATCTGCCTGATATGTATTGATCGTGGAATGTCGAACCGAAATTTTGCGAAGGTTTAAAATAATCACTGTTTCAGTACACCTTTGGGGAAACTTAAAAGGCTTTATGGCAATAGGGATGAGACTTTGAAGACAATTTGAGGGAAAAAACAAGTAAATTTATGTTAACTTGACGATAAATAATGGGTTTACATATTTTTTCTTCAATTTTTTGATATAATCGTTTTTTTGTGTGGGTTTATCATACCTGTGAAACATCTTAGATATCTTTTCGTCTTGTTTGTATCGTATTCCACCAATATTTTTCAGCTGTGAATGGTTTTGCAATCATATTCTCAAAACCAAGTTATTTCAATTACAGTGACCCAATGTCACCCCCTCTATGGGGTGAGATTGGGTCATTCTTCATTCACTTGTGGTGCCGATGTGAATAAATATTTTTCTTTAATTTTTTGTACAGTTGTTAATGTACCATCAAAGTACATACACTCCACATTGGAGTTCTCACCCCCAACGACGGTAGTGGATGATTCAGCCTATGAGCTTTTTTTTTCTAACATGAGAATATCTTAATTTCATTTCCTCCGATAAAACATTTTCAAACCACATAGGGAAAGTGTACCAGTTATGGCCATAGTGGTTCCCTATTTGGCCATATGCAAAATTTGGAGAACTTTTACATTTTTAATCTTTTTGAATGTTTTAACATCATGGTATATCCTATATTTTACTGCTTAAACACAAAAAACTTTAGCGAAATAGGGAACCACTATGACCATAACTGATACACCTACCCTGTTTCGAATGGTGAGTGCAGAATAGATGACAGTTTTTTTTTTGTGGATGACAGTTTTAAACACACCGTGATAAGAATCAGAATGTATGATAATGATAATGATGATAGCGATGCGTGATCTCGAGTGTGAATTACATACTTCTGAAGCGCCATTGACGGGTAGCCCGCTTCTAATGCTTGTGAAGAGATTCGATTTTTTGTTCATCTCATCTGACCTAGATTTCCAGTAGCTAGGGGTACTTGTGTTACTATCGATCCAAACCGTACGCAGATCCAGCTAGGCGAACGATTGTTGTTTCCATTATTTGTATATTTCGACTAATTAAACGCAAATTTTCATTACATATACATTTTGGAAACCACACACAAAGTCGGTTGGATAATCGGAGTCGATGTGTGAAACTGAACGTCGAAAAGCAAATTATTCAATTCATTCCACGGTTTTCCTCGGGGTTTTGGTCTGTGAATAGGTATATATATATTTTCAAATTGTTTACTCTGGCACAGAGAAAGTTTTTTGGTCCAGTTTGTTCTCGCAGCTTTCAATGTACTCCCACTCAAGCTACCGTCCTACCGGCAATACTAACGAATGTTTGCTTCGGAATAGGATATCTGTTTATTTACCAAACACCATTCGTAGTGTAGTGTTTCAATGTTTTGGGAGAAGTACTAAGAAAGAATGAAATTGTATGTCCGATTTCAGTGTTTTTATAATTTCGAAGCTAGATACGAAGTAGATAATCACTTCTAAAGCAAATAGACATTATGGAAAGAATGCATGCTATTGAGATGTATTTGTTCAATACACTGCCAATCATCTATTTACTTCAGAATATCAGTGTTTAACAGCAGTTACAGAAAATGCCTTGTATTCCGGTCTATTTGTTGAGTACAATAAGACGTTTTTTTGCAATACATTTTTAGATTTTGATATAACCCGCTCAGTAAATGGAAAAAAGTTCAACTTGCTGTCATTTCGCCAATATTTGATGGAAACGTTTGGATGTCTAGTTTGTCGAGGATCACTGGATTATTTGGAAATGTCGATTCGGAGTTATTCCTGTATCAGGTATCGGAAGACCGGCACACAGTGCGTTGTTTCAGACTCAGTACCAATTGTTTGTTATACGTCATATAGAAACCAATCAAGTGACAAAAATCAATCTTTTTGATTTCATGGTGAAATGCCTGTATGGTCATTAAATTCGAAATCCCTCCTGAAAAAAAATTGAACATCATCATTCATCCCGCACAAGCCTACCCTACATATGAGTGAACAGAATGCTAACGACCTATTGAATTATGGCAATCATATTAATCTTCAATCCGGTATCGGGTTACCGCAGAATCAACGGAAACAAAATAAATGAGCAATATATGAAATGCCTGTAGCACATCAATTTCTTTCCCCCGCTCGATTGGAGGGGATTTAAAAATAAATTCGTTCCGATCTCGCACAGGTCAAATTTCAACGCACAATTTCAGATGAGAATTGAAATAATTTGTAACACTGTCAGCTGTGTCGCACCATAACAAATAGAAAAAAATACTTCCCGGTTAAATCAAAGACAGCAGAATAGCAAACCGATTGCTATTTTCGTCCCGCCATGTGTAACGGTTTACCGGGAATTCTTTTATATTGGCCGCAAATGTTGCCGATATAGTGGATCAAATCTAGATTATGTCGTTATCTGAACATCAAAGGCTATTGGGCGCCAAAATCGGGTACCCAAGTTAGGATGTGATTTTTTTTTCGAAATAAAGTTTCATAACCAAATCCATTCTAAACGTGCAGCCAGAAAAAAAGAAATATATATGTACAGAGTATTGCGCTGTTCACACCAAATCGAACCGCACAATTTGAAAGTGTGACACTTAGAAGTGTGACGGCAAAGTGCAACCTTGCGATCTGACAGCATTTTGACAAAGGAAAATGTCATGAAAAGCCACGTGCTACCAATTTTGCCTTTGTCTTTCAATGTTTTGTTTTGGTTTTTGATCCTCCACCACCACCAACGGGCGAGCAAGGTTGCCAGTTATGCTATCTTTTTCATTAATTCCATTGAAAAAGTTTGTATTTGAATGAATTTGTTAAAAGATTATCGGCAACCAACTCCAAGCAAGAAAATAAGGGTGAACAACAAAGTGCACCGAAAATCTATATTTTAAAGCAACCTGCAATAAAGTGGGGCAAAAGTTTCAAAAGTGACTATAAGTCACCTGAAGAGATCAAAAATGGAATAAATGATTTACTTGGATTTTCCCCAGTCCAAGTAACATTATGGAACTGGCAATGTTCGGGAAAAGCTTTCTCAAGAATATTATTTAGTTCACTTCAACAAAAAAGATCTAAATAATATTAAAGCTTTAGAAAAAACTAAACTTATGTTCGATGTCCGTATGACGTGGGAACATTTCCAAAAACCTGGAGGAAGTTACCACAACCCTACTCAGTGCCGTCGGTGCCAAAAGTGAGGTCATGGTACAAAACATTGCCGCATGGATGCTAAATGCATGATTTGCGGAGGTTCTTCTCACGCTAAGGACGTCTGTCCAATGAAAGAAGATACCGATGAGTTCATATGCGCTAATTGCGGGGGCAATCATAAGTCATTTTTTGGGCTGGCCCTTCGCGTAGGAGAGTAGTCGAGGCTCGTGTCAGGCAGATAAACGGTAATATCCGTTACGATAACGGTCGTTTTCAGAATTTCCATGGTAGGGTATCGAACAATGCTCATTTTTCAGTTAACGATCGCTTGATCATGAATCATACCCATCAGGAAGATCATAATCATGCTTATTCACAAACTAAATTTACCGAAAATTTTAACGGAAAATCATCAAATGTAGCCACTTTAAGTGATATGTCTGCCTCTGATTATAATTTTCTAACTGAACAATTGAGTCTAATGATTGATGCAATATTCAAAGCCACCACTATGACTGAAGCAGTCCAAGTTGGTGTTAAATTTACAAATCAAATTCTTATTGGATTACGTTTTTCTAATGGATCCAAATAATAATTTAAATATTTTAAATTGGAATGCTCGTTCTCTGAATGATAAAGAGGACGAGCTGTTTAATTTTCTTACAGCTAATAACGTGCATATAGCAGTTATAACTGAAACGTATTTGAAACCTGGATCCAAACTAAAAAAAGATCCTTACTTTTCTGTTTATCGTAATGATCGACTGGATGGGACATGTTTGGGAGTTGCAATCATCATTCATAGGCGTATAAAACATCAACTGCTTTCGTCATTTGAAACTAAAGTTTTTGAAACTTTAGGTGTTTCTGTTGAAATACAGCTTGGTAAATATACTTTCATAGCTGCCTATTTGCCTTTTTAATACTCTGGACAGCAAGTTAATTTGCTCCAAACTGAGTTGCAAAAATTGACTCGCAATAAGTCATTTTTTTGTCATTGGTGACTTAAATGCCAAACATCGGTCATGGAATAATTCTCAAAGTTGAATTTTATTTGACGAGTGCTCTTCAGGATATTTCTCAATTCAATACCCTGATATCCCTACGTGTTTTTCCTCTTCCAGAAATCCATCTACGATTGACTTGGTCTTAACCGACTCTAGTCATCTTTGTAGCCAATTAGTTACTCATGCTGATTTTGATTCTAATCATGTCCCTGTAACATTTCAAATATCCCATGAAGCGATTCCCAATCCTATCAGCTCCACTTTCAATTATTATCGAGCCGACTGGAATATATATGAAACGTATATTGACTCTAATCTTGAAGTTAACATATCTTTACAAAAAAACGTGATATTGACAATGCTCTTGAAACTTTAACAAATTCCATTGTTGAAGCCAGGAGCATTGCAACCCCAAAATGTGAAGTAAAATTTGCATACGTAATTATAGATGATGATCTTAAACTCTTGATCTATCTTAAAACATGAGGTGAAGGCAATTTCAACGCACTCGCAAGCCTGCTATGAAAATCATATGGCTGGATTGCAGAAAGAAATCAAGAAACGTTTTGCACAATTAAGAAACAAAAATTTTGAATAAAAGATTTTTCAATTGGACCCTGGGTCTAAGCCCTTTCGGAAATTATCTAAAATTTTGTAAAAACCTCAGAAGCCAATACCGGCATTGAAAGAGGAAAACAAATTATTACTAATTGCGAAAAAGCTCAAAAATTTGCTATGCAGTTTGAAAGCGCGCACAATATTAATTAAGGACTTACTAGTCTAATTGAAAATCAAGTTACTCAGGACTTCGAAAATATTCTCAATCAAGAGATCGTTTTCGAAAATTCCTGGGAGACTGACTTGGAGGAAGTGAGAACTACTATTTAAAGAAAAAACAAAAATATGAAAGCCCCTGGCGATGATGGAGTTTTCTACATCCTCATCAAAAAACTTCCAGAATGTAGATTATCATTCTTAGTTGATATATTTAACAAATGTTTTCAATTTGCATATTTTCCTGACGAATGGAAAAATGCTAAGGTTGTTCCAATTTTAAAACCAGACAAAAATCCTGCAGAAGCTTCTAGCTATCATCCAATCAGTTTGCTTTCCTCCATCAGTAAACTTTTTGAACAGAATGATGGTCCACATCAACGAAAATTCAATTTTTGCAAATGAACAGTTCGGATTCAGCCATGGACATTCGACCACTCATCAACTTTTACGTGTAACAAATTTGATCCGTTCCAACAATCCTGTAAGAGCTAGTGTTTCTCAACGTAGCATTTTGGAACCAATATTATACAATATTTTCACATCTGACTTATCTGAGTTAGCTCAGGGATGTCAAAAATCTTTGTTTGCGGATGTCACAGGCCTTTTCGTCCAAAGTACGAAACCTGCGTGTCATCTGTTGTAGACTGCAAAAAGTATGGATATTTTTTTCTTTATACTAGCAAAAATGGGTGATTTTTCCTAATGCTTCCAAAACTCAACTAATAATATTCTCACATAAACCAAAAGCACTTCATTTGAAACCATCAAGTAGGCATGTGGTCACGATGAAAGGGGTTCGAATGAATGTAATGGTTATATTATACTAATAATGGAATAAAAGGGGCCCAGATAGCCGTAGCGGTAAATGCGCAGCTATTCAGCATGACCATGCTGAGGGCAAGCATGGGAAAATTCACTCACTCACCCGAACGCTACCGATAAAATATCTGCAAAGTATCTGCTGCCACCGAATGTTCAATGACTGCCGAACGCTACTTGGGTGAGCGCAATCCCGATGAATCGTAAACGATTGAGATAAACCGAAAATGAAAAGATATACTGAGCGGAGAGAGCACCTCTTCTCTCTTAAATTGGAGACACGAAAGAACGTGTTCGCCATTCGATCACTGAAAGCTTCCTGCGAAATGTACAGATTTTGCGTTCACTGAAACATTTCGCCTTGTGTATTACCATTCAGTGAACGCTCTTCAGCTCTCAAATACGAATGCCACTCGTGCGGAATCGGTATGTAAAGAATCATTCGCTACAACAATCGGATGCCTTCGTTACAAGGAGTCGGTAGTGAATCATTCTGTTGCCGTTTTTGTCTAACTTGCCGCTCGGCGAACAAGAAGAAAGCGCATTGGAAATTGAAACACTCAGCTTGGTCGGAGTAACAGCAATCTCGCTCTTGGCCGCTTGTGGATGTGAGCGATAGAAATGCAATATTCGAGTGAATGTTTCCCATGCTTGGCTGAGGGTCGTGGGTTCGAATCCCGCTGGTCGAGGATCTTTTCGTAAAGGAAATTTTCTCGATTCCCAGGGCAGAGAGTATCTTCGTACCTGCCACACGATATACACATGCAAAAATGGTCAATCGGCAAAGAAAGCTCTCAGTTAATAATGTTGGAATAGAGGTAGTGTCGCACCTCAGGTAGAAGAATCGTCGGTTGAGAAGCATGCGTCGTCGTAGGTAAAAGTGTGGAAGATTTGTTGAGAGAGGTATGATATTTGTGTAGGATATTGAATTGTAAAAATATACCTGGAATGAATAAAGAGAGTTGCAGCTGCTGATTGAGGTATCAGTCAGTTAGCTGCCCAGTTGAAGGAGACATCTACTGTATTGTATTTCTTTATGATTTGCAATCGGATGTGGATGGGCTAGCCTCGCTAGGATCTGCGTGGTCTTAGCGGACTAGCCTTTCAACAAATAACTGTGGAAGTGCTCACAAGAACACTAATCTAAGGAGTAGGCTTTGTCCCAGTCGGGACGTAACGCCAGAAAGAAGAAGAAGAATGGAATAAAAAGTGTAATGTTCTGAATAGATAAAAAAAAACCGCTTGCAATGAAAAAGAAATAATTTGTTAACGTTTCAATAACATTTAACATTATATTCAGTTTTTGAATTTATTCGTTACTCCAAAAATCAAATTGATGTAATGTATCCTTTATGTAGCCTCACTTCAAATAGTTCAGTCCAAATGAATCCAATTTCGTTCTCTTTGCTTTATACCGCATGTGCTCAGCATCATCAACATATATCACGTTTCCGACATTTGCCAATTAGGATGGTCACATATTTTCTCACGTTTGGCCCCAATCGCCGTAAATTGTCAAAGGCAAACCGAGCACAAGCATTATCACCGCTGACCGGCTGATCAACTGACCCCGCCGCCACTCTGCCACTGTACTGAGGAGCGAGCCTCGACAAACTCTGCGGTAGAGATTTACGACTCTCCTGCCGTCCATTTTATCGGCTTTAAAGTATTTGTTTTATGTCCTGCTGCATTCAAAGGCCATTCGCTTTGCTCTGGGGTTGGGTCGGTTCTCGTGACACAATACAATAACAGTCCATCCGATGACACAGTTCTGGTCAAAGCCGTGAGGACACGTTTGGTTGGGAGTGCAAACATGGGGCGGTGTTTGTCATATGTGGATCAGATGATATGAGTAAAGGAAATGTGTAAACCATATCCATTGAGTGAGTGCGCAAGTAAAAAGCCGAAGTAAATAACGGCTGGTTATTTGTACATTTGTCATTTTATGAGGTTTGCTCGTTGGCTCATTCATTACGCATCGAATTAAGCAAGCAAATAAACATCTACCATGCGTCTCCATCGGCAGAATCTGAAAAAGTTAAGCATCGCATCGTACCGCAACAAATCACGTAGAATTTCCGCCACATCAGCCCTTGACTCTTGCTTGGGGAAATTTCATTCCCGGGTGCGAACGAGTTGTGGCCAGTGATCCATTAAATGGGGTTTCCCTCCTCATCTCCTGTACGCGTGGTTTAATCATGCAGGTTGCGTCAAACTGCACACCTTGGAGTCACGGGAAGCATCACGCAATGCAGTTCAGGCGGCGATAGTCACGCCTGAATGGTTAATTAAATCGTGGTACGTCCGATAGATTATGCACTTGCAACAGCTGCAACTGGTCACGGACTCATCGCTAGATACTGGTCATGAGCAATCTGTCACGTGTCACGTGGCATTTGCTTAGAGCACAGAGCATTTAATCTGAATCGCTAACTGGTTTAACGTGTGCTACGTAACCAAGGTCTGTATCAAAAAGTATTTAGAAACATTTTGAACTTAAGGTCGGTATAACAAACTATTTTATTGTTCTAAGTCTTGTGTATATCCTCTATAGGTACACAAATCCATAGTATTATTTTTCCATTATTTTTCATAAAAAAAGAGAAAAATGTTTTTGGTTTACTTAACCCAACTATACCTACATACATATGTAACGCATTAATCGTGGCTATAGAAGATTTTGTCTAAAATTAGTAATTATTTTATTTCACATTTGTTTCAATGTTTCAACATTGGAAATTCTATGAAACTTATTAGTAACAGAGACGAGACTCGCGAAGACGGTCTTCTTTTTCTGTGATTGCTGAGTTTTTTTTCTTATTCCACTTTGTGTTTATACCAATTATGCGCATGCTGTTCAAATCCTCACATGAACATCTCAGCAAAAAAAAAAAAAATTGAGTTTGCATCACATTGAATCATAAATAGCCGTTTGAGTAAAATTTCATGCCAGCAAACGTAGCAGACATTAGAAATAATTAATCTTCTGCTTAGATTTATCAGCAACTTTGGAAAAAACTGCTCTGTCGACTGAGGTTTTTAATAACAGTTTACTTTGAACACAATACTTTTCACTTTTTCAGCCATAAAAACGGTGGGCTGCATTTGACGTTTCGTGAGAGGGGAATCTGGGCTGCACATGACGTTGATATTTTTCCTCTTCGCGAGTCTCTCTCAGATTAGTAATATACTAGGGAGGTAGCTTTCTTCCTTGTATTACAACAGCTAGTCCATATTTGAAGATCAAAAGCATGTTTTAAGACATAGTTTCGATTTTCTGCTAATAAGTGGATACAGACATTTTATATATTTGTAACATTTGGCTTGAATGCCTTCAATGTGCACGAGCTATAGATACTAAATTTCATCTAACAAATTTATTAGAATCCCTCTCATCGTGAGAACATGTCTACACGAAAGTTTCAAATAAAGCGCTAATGGTTTATGTGGGAATATTATTAGTTGAGTTTTGGAAACATGAGAAATCTTCCATTTTTGCAAGTATGAAGAAAAACTATCCGTACTTTTTTACAAGTTATTACAGATGACACGCAGGCTTCGTCCTTTGGTGGAGAGGCCTGTGCATCCGCAAAGATTTTTAACATCCCTGAGGTAACTCAGGTAGGTCAGATGTGAAAATATTGTATAATATTAGTCCCAAAAATGCTGCCTTGAGGAACACCAGCTCTTACAGGAAGTTTTTCAGATCTGGAGTTCTGATAATTAACCTGAAGTGTACGCCTTAACACATAACTTTGAATTATTCTAACAATGTATGTTGGAAAATTAAAGTTTTTTAATTTTACAATCAAGCCTTCATGCCAAACACTGTCGGATGCTTTTTCTATGTCTAGAAGAGCAAGACCAGTAGAATAGCCTTCAGATTTGTTGGAACGGATCAAATTTATTACACGTAAAAGTTGATGAGTGGTCGAATGTCCTATTAGGGGTATTCACTAAAAGCTGCGTAAATAGTTAATTTGCGTATCTTTAGCAATGAAACATTTCAAACGAAATATTCCTCAGAAGTTCCACGAAATGACAGATTGGCAATTTGTGAGTAATCTGATTCAAAAACCGTGGTATGTTTGAAGTTTATTGTTTGTTTCTTGATCGATCAGCAGCAGAATCGAAATAAAAATTACTGAAGTAAGTTTCAATGAGCTTATGTTTAATAAATTACGCTAATCCTACGACAACTAGCAGCCTATCAAGAAAAAACAGAAAAGACGACGGGTTTAATCCAACACACCGTTGGACTAATGATGAAACTCGAGATATGATCGAATCTGTGTTGGACATGGTTAAACACAATCCATAATTTTTTGAGGTACATACTATTGAAGAAGAAACTGATGAAACTGATATATATTCCGCATATAATTTTCGCATATATAGAAACCTACAGCACAAAAGTTTTATTCAAAAGTTATGGAGAAAACACCAGGGACCAGTGCACTAAATTGGAGTGTTCTGAAAAATAAGATAAGGAATCTAAAATCTAGCTATATGTCAGCGGTTTCGTGGAAAAATCAAGCCGGTGCTGGACTTTTGTCAGAAGGATTCGAGGAGAGTGTTACAGGTTATTTAGATAACTGACTATCGAATTAAAACTAACGCAAGAAGAAATTTCTACAGATTACATACATAAGGTGTGTCCTTTTTGGGATATTCTCAATCAAATCTTTGGACAAAGAAAAAACGTCAATCCGGCAATTATCATCGAGACAACACAAAACAACTTTGGAGAATCCTTACGTTATTGTGGCGTTGATGTAGAATCAATTGATGTGGACTCTGATGTGGAGAATATTGAGGCAGCTATGGAATCAAACCTTCCATGTGAACAACAAAATTTAAACGATGATGACATAGAAGCAGTACCAGTTGCGGAGGTTGAATCAATTATAGAACAAGAGCCAGAAACAGGACATGTAGACGAAGATCCCAGGGAATCCCACGCAATACCAGATACACCAACAGGAAGTACCAGTTGTATAAACAGTTTCGCATCATTAAAAAATCAATTGAAAAAAGGACAAGGAAAGAACAAGCCATCGTCAAACTCCGGGTCAATTTCAGTTTTAGTTGACATGCATGAGAAAAGACTAATATTCGAAGAAAGAAAGTGGGAGAAACAGCAGGAACTAGATGATCGTAAAATGGACTTAGAAAGAGAAAAGCTTCAACTAGCGAGGATTGATTTAGAGCACCGAATGACTATTAAAAGACTCGAGTTGGAAAGAGATGAGCGCCTTTCTCTCGCAAAAATGAAGCTTGAAGCGGATGTTCAAGAGAGAGTTATGAAATATGAATTTGACTTAAGACCTAGGATGAACAATCATTGAAACCGTGAGCATATCATATTTTTAATCACGTTAGACTACAACAAAAATTAGTTATTTATTTCGTTTATTACTTCATATAAAGCTCGACGTTTCATTACTCCTTCAGGACTAAAATAATCATCATTTGCGTTTACAAACTCTTCTTCATCACTCTCATTACAAACAATATTTGGTTCAAAAATGTCCCTTTCATCTCTCTGATCAATTATGATGTTATGCAAAATTGAACAAACATAAATCCAGCGGCATGCAAACCTAACGGAATCATCATCTTTTACCTCAATCTTGAGATCCTTCAAACTATTGAACCTTTCTTTTTGAAGTCCAAAGCTATGCTCTATTCTAACACGGTATTTTCCCAAAGTTTTGTTGAATTTGTTCCTCTCTTTTAAAGTTCCATCTGTAGAATTGTCTCGAAATGGGGTAATTACTGTTGCTGACAATTTGTATGTGCTGTCGCTAACTATCCATTGATGGTCACTGAAATATTGCGAAGTACTTCTTGCTCAATCACAATTATTGTAAATTCGGCTGTCATGTACGCTGCCGGGATATCCTACAACCATGTGACGATTTTTTTTTTCTCATGGTCGCACACGGCTTGCACCTTCAACGAATAATCGTGCTTACGAGAGAAATAAGCATCAGCATCCTGCTGGGGCTTTTCGGACAGTTTTATCTCGGTACCGTCTACATACCCTATGCAGTGGGATAACTCATAGAATGTCTTTGAAACTATTCGTTCAGGTTCTTCAGGATCTGGCCTATACATAAACCTCTTCATTAAATTCAAAATTGCTTCAAAAACTCTTTCCGTCAGTACCTGAATGGTTCCTCCATCTCCAACACCAAAAAAACAGACAATTTTTGTAATCGATGCCCCTTCACCTGATGAACCAAATCTGTACAAAACAATCATAACTTGCATTGCAACAGGAAACTGTTTAGACGATCGTGGACCGTTGAAAACCGCATCATTTCTTATCAAATTCAAGATAACATTAAAATTATTCCAGCTGACGCACACAAGATTTCTGAACCTATGTTCATCTAGTTTTGGTAGAACATGCAGCAAGAAATGTTGTGATTTTGGGACTGAGTTAAGAACAAACGGAACGGCGTATCGGAAATGTTCAACAATTGCAGTGAAATAAACCTGAGAGAGAGGAGACAGCTCACTGACAACTGGCTTGTTTTCTTGGCTTCTTTGATTTATTCTTCTCATGTTTGGGTTGTGCACAATGATTCGGAGAGCACAAACTGGGCCAAACCATTTTTACATCCCATTTGTTATCAAAAAAATCATAAAATTAAAAAAAAATCAAATGCAATTTGAGTTTAACCGACAAAATTCAAATATTTAACGATTTCATATGCGAGAGCACAGGTAAACAACCCGAATTTTCAATCACATCCAACTTAAGTATGGCCAAATTTTGACGGTTTTTGACGCTCTGCCCTTTGAATGTGCGGTTTTCCAGTGACAGTTGATGACAGGTTCCCTTGACTTTTGGGAGTTCGCAATCGAAGCCAGCTGTCTCCTCTCTCTCAGAAATAAACTAGCTCATCGACAATAACATCTCGTGCATTGTGGTTGTCTGAAAAGTTGGATAATTGTTAATTAACTTAAGGCAGTTATATACATCCATGTGTAGTGTGGTACTACCAGTACTACCAGAATCCAGGCTTTCCAACTCTAACTTAATTAAATTTTCAATTGCGGTCTCCTTGAGCTTCTTTAATACTTTCTTTTTTTCGCTTATTTTGAGCATTTTCAATAACACAACTGTGAACAGAGTTTTTATTATGACGACCAACAAAGCATTCTTTGATCTATAAACTGTTGAGCTCAATAAACTGAAATGTTTCTTGAGTGGTTTACACGAATATATGAAATAATTCAAATAATCAATTTACGATGATATACGCACGGATTTAAACCGTTGAGTGAATACCCCTAATGTATAATCACAGAACAGATAGCTATCCTAGAACAACAAGCAGATTTCGGCTAGAGTACGAGAAAATATGTAGCACAGTAGGCGAATAAAACATTGTTTACCCAATTGGAATTTACTGTACAGAATATTGACGTTAGTCTCGTCTAAAAAGATCTCCTTCGCTCGTATAAGGTGTTTGACGTTATGTAAACTTTGTTGATTCGCCGGCACAGTAAGCCTTGCAGTCAAGTAGGTAGGGTATGTGTACCAGTATTCGCTACCCTAAGGAAAAATATGTTCTAAAAATAAATCAAAAGACCCTTGATCACTGTTGATACAGTGAACGAAAGCTTCCAATTCATGTTTAGAAGGAAAACTGAAAAATATAAGCACTGGTCAGATTTTTTTTTGGTTTTAAAAATTAATAAATATAAGCACTGGTCAGATTGTTTGTTGAGTTCGCCATTTACATAGATTTCTTATTGATGGTGGTGAATTCAGGAACACTATGGTGCAAAGAAGCAAATATTTTGCGGATTTTTTTTATTTTATTTACTGAGAAAAGGTTGAGATTTCTAAGAATCTTTCCGTATTAGTGGAGTATGAATTGTAAAACGATTTGACTAACACGCTACGGTTTTTGCCTATATGTTTCGTACAACGGTATATAATTCGGGGTGGCTAATACTGGTTCATCTTCCCTACATAAATCAAAATATATGCCTACAAAAACCTGATAGGCTCCGATAGGCAAACATGAATGATTTTCCGCTGATTATTGACTTTAGCATCCTATTGGGTTTAAATGTTCTTTGAAAATGTGTAAAAAATGGTGTGGTAAGTGTTTTTTTTTTGGTTGCTATTCCGTGATTGACCGAAGTCAGTGAAAAAGCACAAAGAATCAACTAGAAGTTTGGCTGGGATTGGCCATAATCTTCTTCAATGTGAATAATTCAGTGCCTCTATTTATACAGGGTCAATAACGGCGCCGGCCACGTCCTTGCAGTCAGGTGGGATTGGGGGAAGGAATGTTAGTGTGTAACCTTTGCTATTTGGAGACCGTGTTTGCCTCTGCATCTCCACAAAGGTTACTGGGAGGGATATTTGTTAATGGAAAGGATCGTTGGGTCACAGGATTCACTTTGATAAGCGATTAGACCATGATAAATAATGATTTGTGAGATATATACATACTTATTTGTAAATATAATATTTTCATTTGATATGAACAATTTCTATGTAGTGGAAAATTATGCCGACACTTGAGGTGACGAACCATTCAAAGTTTGTTGAACAAATACCTAAATGTAACATTCCTACAGCTGTCAGGACGAAAGCATGTGTTATTATATTTTACTTATTTGAAAAGAAACAAAAAACTTGATTGGTTGGAACATCATAGAACACTCTTATTCTTATGCCGACACTTACAGTGTCGAACCATTCAAAGTTTTTTTTTTGAATTACAAAAATAAAGATAAAAAGGGGGGTTCTGAAAATAAAAAAAAATGTGAAACATAAATAATCCATGAATCAGAGCTTGTGTCGACACTCACAGTGACGAACAATTCATAGTTTGTTGAAAATTCATATTTACGTCCCAAAATTGTAACGATTAAATGTGCAATCATACATATTTTATAGATTAGAAATAGTAGCATGAAACGAGCTCACCACATGATCCTTTATCCTTCACTGTGCAGCCACAATCCACTCTCAGCCTCACTCGTTTGCTCGGCTATTTGAAAGCACTCAGAAAAAAAAGCGCGCGACCCGAAAAGGAAAAAAAACTTGGCTTTCTTGACGCACTGCCCAGCAGCAAGCGTCAGGGTCAAAGGATCAAAAAGAACTAACCGATCACGCCACTTTTTCACTTACTAGACCGACATTTGATCCTGTCCTCGTCGCTGGCCCCCGTAGGAGCAAGCGTCAAGGTCGAAAGATCAGACAGAACTCCAAACCCGTCAAAAGGTAATTATCGATCTGATACCTATCAAAACGCGATTCATAAAATAGTGGAACAAACTCACCGGATTGTTTCATTAAAACATGTGCCATCTAAAACCTCCGAATGGAAAAATGTGGCCTGAGCACCACGGCATCCAAAATCAAGCTGGACTGGATCACGGCACCCGAAACACAATTCAAATCACTATTTATTGTTTTATATGACACTTCTTTTCACTAAAGCTTTTGATAATAAAACTACAACAATTAAATACAATGAATAGGCAGAAAAAGACATTTTTGACGGCAGCGAAAACTTTTCACGTCCGATTTTTAGCACGGCTCACTTCGATCCTTCTTCGACTCGCCTACGCAAAGAGCAAGCCCAGAAATTTGACTTATGATTTCCCCCGCAATGCGATTATTGTTTGTACAATGACCCCACTATTGGCACTGACGGCACTGAGTGGGGTTCTGGTAATTTCCTCCAGGTTTCTGGAAATGTTCCCATGTCACACGGACATCGAACATAAGTCTAGCTTTTTCTAAAGCTTTAATATTATTTTAGTTCTTTTTTGTTAAAGTGAACTAAATAATATTCTTGAGAAAGCCCTTTCCGAATAATGCCAGATTGGGTTCTCTTTTTCATAATGATTACTTGGACTGGGGAAAATCCAAGTAAATCATTTATTCCATTTTTGATCTCTTCAGACGACTTTGAACAAACGTTCAGTTTTGTCGTCATAAGTAAAAAAAATGTGCTTCTTCTCTTCAAGATGTTTGAGAAGAAGTGTGCGATCTTTGAGAGTTTCCGGCAAAACGCGACAGTTTCCTTTCTTTGCGATTTGAGGAAACCTTGATCACCCTAATGGAGTTCAAGATCTCCTGCCCAAATCCCCCAAATTCGGAACAACTGACCGCGATATGTGGCACTCTTGGCTTCCTCACTTGAATAAAATAGCCTGGGCTAGAGACTGCTTCGATTTGGTGTTCGGAAAATGTGTCTAGAGCATCGAACTGATTGCTTATTTTGATGCAATTATCAACATTATTCATTCCACCCTTGGAAGAAAGTTCGCATTCCGGAGAAAAGTCTTTTCTTCCACTCTCGCCACGTTAAGTGACATTTTTAAACCCCACTTTTTTTTGGAAGGAAGTAGTGAATTCAGAGATTCACCCTTCCTTTTGTTTGTTGTTGATACCATGTTTAGTGAATAAACAAAAGAAGACGAGAGCTCCTAAAAGGTTTTTTCCCAAGACGGTGTCCAAGAAGGATTACCACCGCTAGCTTTCGCTAACGGGTCAAAAAAAAAAAAATCTAAGGCACGGGTCCTAACAAGGTTCGTAAAGGTATCAAAAGTAAAAAATAGTCCTGAGAAGTACTGTTTTATTACTCTAGGTAATTTTTAAAAACTTCCAAGAGCATAAATTTCAACTGATAACTGAAGAAATTATTGATGGATTCTTCCCAATTCATTAAATTGAATTCTTGTATAATATTTGGGACATCCCTTAAAAGAATTTTAATAGAATCAATTTAATGCACTGGTGGGTTTATGACCGGCAGAGTGACTTCAATTTAGATATCTACTTATATATCTACTTATATCTAACGACGCAAACAATTCTAAGCTTTACAGTTTATAGTTCTGTCGCTCTCGCACCTTTCACGAATTTGCATATTAACGCCTCACGCACTTAATTTGCCGAATCAAGCTTACGCTAAGAATTCTTCGGAAGAGCTTCTGCCTAACATAATCATGCTATAGTACAGGCAGGTAATCGCTTCCCAAATTAGCATAGAAATTCCTCAGAGCCATTGTCACTTCTTCCCTCTTGGTACCACCCGAAAACAAGCTAGGAATGGTGAAAGTTTTATCCTTCGACCGCCTTAGAAGCCTAGATCCCCTAAGGCCAAATTAGCGCATTAATCGGCTTGACGATACGCGCGGGACTCTTCCATATTTTCCGCACTATATTAGGGGAGGTATCTTCTATACATACCCTCAAATACGAAACGTAAACTCAACACGTCATAAAATATAAATCACGGGAAACTTGGTGCGCCAGGTAGAATATGGCAAAGGCACCGCCTCTCAGTGTCTTCGGGGTAACGAAACAAGTCCCATCCATATTCCACGACTTTCCCCCAACAACTCTTTGGAGTTGGAGTTGGTTAGTTGCATAAAGAAAAAATACCTTCTTTGTGTTGTGGTTCTGGCGAGGAAATTGGCGTTCATAAATTTTTATTATCGAATCACACCGTAGTTATGACCTCTTGGGGTTCATGGATGGAACTATACTGTTATTACAACCAACATCATAATTCTACAATGGGACTGCGGAAAGTAGCTACCATAAATACAAGTATTGATTCAAAAAATAAACTAGTATAAGTTGTCCCGTTCCAGGCGACTAGGCAGCCATCGTGTAACAAGTCTTTTATTAATGGAGTTTTCACTACACTCGAGCTATGTATATGATGTATAGTTTCCTCACATAAAATGCTACTTTTTGAGTTATTACATACATTTCGTTACATGTGTATGCGGCCACAGACAAAATATGCCACATTTTTAGTGAATGATACTGATACAAACCGAGGAAAAACTATTCTCTCCTTCAACAGCTTTCGCATTGTGCAATAAAATTTTGATAGTTTATTGGAAATATTGCAATGACAATATTGTAAGACGGGGTTGGTGGTCTGACGGCTACCGCTTCTGCTTCATAAGCAGAAGGTCATGGGTTCAATCCCAGGCCCGTCCCTTTACTTGTACTTTGTAGTTGTATATCTCTAACTTGCAGCTATCTTCCATTCTAAATCTATCACACTCTAACTATTCGTTCATAGCAAACGCTAGAACCAGAGACGGACAAGAAACCGTTTCCCTAACGCTTCTATTATTCCACGCGCATGCCTTTCCTTACGCCTGATACATAGGCATTCTGCTAACCACAAATGGCCGTCGTTTTTCTGAAAACATTAAAAAAAACACTTGGTCCAGTCTGTCTGAACACCGACCAAATGCAAACCTCTCTGCCATGCCTTTCTCCCAATCCCATACACTCCCGCATGAACTGGCTTAGATGCAGTGGTATAATATGGTCTACGTGGGAGCCAGTATAATGCCTCATCAATTCCTCCCCCTTCCCCACATTGGTCTGCGTTCTAACGTGGCAGGCACCATTGTCGCTAAAAATAGAAGATCACCAGCACTTATACACTGAGAATGCCTGTTAGTCCCAAGCAGTCATTCAGTTGGTTCCTTGTGTAAGTGCAGCTGATCTGGCGATACTGGAGTAGCATCCACGGGCGGCCAATCAAGCTCAAGCTCGGGCGGCCAATCAAGCTCAAACTCAATAATGCAATGACAATATTACTTACTGTTGCTTACATTCGTCATATCTGTGAGATGTAGAATCCATTGCGTTGAAGTATGGCAATAGAATTGATCACAGCAGTCGGTTTCCTGTGTGAAGAGCAACTGTCACTTGCACACTTGCATTCTTTTTTTTCTTTTTTTTTTTTTTTCAATATCCATTTACATTTCGGTCGTTATTGGTTTTGATTCATCTCACTATTACCGTGTGTAACCGAAATCTTTACACCTAAGCACTAAGCCAAATAAAATCCTCTATTAAAAACATATGGATATAAAATAGGCAAGCAATCACCTATTTTTCTATAACTTCCACATCTTTTCAGTTATAATTAATCACGAAATAAGCCTAAAATTGAGTAGAAACCTTAAATAATTGGTTTGGAAATTACTTGCCTTCAATTGAAATCCGTACACTTGTGATTCGAAATCCGTACAGCTGCTCAAAATTAAAAGCTTGAATGCCAAAGAATTTGACGAGAAAAAAGGTTGTTGTGTTCGCAATATAGGTAAGAGATAAATGTTTGAAATATCAGATGTCATATCACGTAGGGTGCACCTGAATGTCCGTTCCAATCGGGTTCAGAGTGGGTACTACTAGTAGGTTCTACTGCATTTTGTCCCTTGGTACCCAAGTTTGACAGATCGTAGTACACTTTTCACGGCATTCTAGATTTTGCTTTATTACTTTATGGGCCATACAATTTTGGTCAACTGCAAGGGACATGGAGGCTTTATTTTGTCTTTGATTGAAGTGGAAGACCTTCTTTTAAAGGTATTATGATTTTAATTTTAATTCATTATGGGGATTTCAACCAGTTCACGTTTATCATCAGATTTACAATCTGTTACTGCTGCTAAGTACGTCTTTATAATACCGTCATGCGGGATGAAATTGGGCCATAAGGATGACCTTGGGCCACTATTTTTACAGCAAACTGTAACCAAATTATTAAAATCTGCGACAAGCTTTAAGAATACGTAAAAAAATCACTTGGTGGTCATAGATTAGCTTTTTGACGTCCATACTAGCCTGAAATACATCGCAAAGAGTGGTCAAGTCACTTCTAGTCTAATACAGGGAAGATAGTATTTTTATGGAAAGTAATAAATATATTGATAAACTGTTCAAATTAGTTTAGTTATGATAAGATCTTTGTTAAATATATTACATTGCTCTTTATTGGCGCAACCAGGATTTGTCTCTAGGGGGGTTTAAAAAAGAATTGTCAAAATTGCTAATCCCTAGGCAGCATATTTAAGTGGTGCTCCTGTGTCTGTTAAGATAGGAGTAGATTCGATAGGAAAACTGAATTACGGGGTTTAACAGATTTGTGGTTCATAAAAGGTAGATGGTAATGACATAAAATAAATTATACTCAATATTGTAGAAGACTCTACTGATGAACTTTATTAAACCATACTTGAGATCATCACTATTCATTGAAAGAGGTAGAACAGTTGGTCGGGGCTTTCCAAAATGTCACGTGCTTTTCTTCTGAAGGAACCACGCGTTGCACTTGAGGAAATACCGTAATGTTTTTCTCGCATAAGAATCGAATAGAGCGTGGAAAAAATACGGCGCTTCGTTCTCTCAGAGAAAGGTTGTGTAAAGCTCAGGACAAATACTTCAAATGTTTATCGATTCTGTTCTAAACCGAAATTAAAGTTCAAATATTTCCACCTTCATTTGGATGTGAAATTTCGATGCGGATTTTTATCCTTCAAGTTGAGGTAATGTTTTTTTGCTATCCAGCTTTTTTACGCTAGCTATAAAACAGCAAGGGGTGATTGGATTTTGACATTCCTTGCCTATCGATTTTATAGTAACATCTTAGTAGGCAAGGATTTGCGTTCGTTGATTTAACTGTCAAGAATTTTCACTTGTTGTGCATTTCTTAGTATCAAGCTAATTAGAAATTTATTATTTTTCATTTTAATACATTTCTTTTTCGATTTTAGGTCCTCAATTAAAGGGAAATTTGGATCATATGCTGCATCATTGGAATAGATATCATTGTAGTCCTCCGCAGTTCTTCCAATAAATATCATCTTTCATAATATAGCCTCCCACTGCGTGAAAATAGTCGCAAAGTGTCGGGAAAGTATGTGGTCGGCATTTTAATATGAGCTTCACCGGCATATGAGGATTGTCTTTGTCCGTAATGCAATCATTACGATGCCGAGCTACGATATTTAGAGCAAATATAGTTAAATTATATCTACAGTTTGACCTGATTTGAATACTCCAGAAATAACCGAAAGTGAAGGAATTTAGGTTGAACCTAGGGTTTGTGTCAGAGTAACACAGGTTCAAAAAAAAATCCAACATCTAGGGTAATTCTGGGAGTGGCTAACACCTCAAATGACGTAAGGCGCCTAATATAATTCAAATAGAAGCCTATTCGAGTCGTCCCACAACCCAGACACGACTCGCGGGTTAGTTAGCTTTTGACCAATGTTTTCCCAGAATGAAATCTCTAGACGTATACATTTAATCGTCCATTGCAATATCATATAATCATATAATGGACCTATGCACGGGTTCATTATTTGACGTTTGAGCGGTGCCGTGTTATTTATGTAACCATGGAAATCAGTGAATTCGGCACCGCTCAAACGTCAAATTAGTGAACTCGTACATCGGTCCATTGAAGATGTCTCAATTTATTTTGCTATATCAATAAGTACAACGAATGCTTCAAAAAATGTTTTCTCTATCTCCGTATTGTTTTGTTGAGCAGTGATTATTGGCCTGGCTCCCACTAATACAGTTACAACATAATAATTAAAAAAGATGCACAATAAAGTCAGTCCGTTGATTTTATTCGCCTTGTTTAGCTATATTCAACTCCTAGTTTATAAACCTGAAAAGAAAGACAAAACATTATAAAAAATAGTTTCTAATTACAATCACCTGGAAGACAAACGTAGAAAAATCTGACATTGAACAAGTTGTCAACAATAAACTGAATCACAAAGCTTGCTTCGATTAAACTATACAAAAAATTATAGTGTAGACAAGATATGTCAGAAGAGGGTGATTCAAAATTTATAGCAAGCTAGCGTAAAAAGCTGGATAGTAAAATAGGGGTAAAACATTTGAACAGAAAAATTTCAAAATATTTCTACGTGAACATTGAAAAACCAACATTAGCAAACTTCAACTTTTCTCGTCTACCCTAGGCACACATTTCTCATATAAATTTATAAACTGTTTGTCAAACTCTTGTAGCCAGTGAAATTTTCCAAAACTCATCTGAAATCGCTTACGGGGATAAAAAAGCCTTCGGGTTTCAAAGACTATTTCATTCCTTACAAATATTGCATTTAAGGTTTTACCTTATTATTACTGTTCAAATCCGAGTGGCCAAACGCGATTAAAATTTTCTAACATTGATTTAATCTATACCCTTCGTAGTTTGTTCGCAAGTTTAGATGCACATACATTAGCATTCAATCACTCTTCACCTGTGCTATTCCTTGAACACATTTATAGTTTTTCAACGAAAAGGATGATCTTTCAGCGTATTAAGTTACACTAAGAAGCATTTCAATTATAATAAGCAGTTGACCGTAAGCAAAAACTGACGAATTGCTTCTCGGGGATTTCACGTGCTCTCTGAGGGTAAATATGGTTAAATACTGAGCCGACCCAAAATTTTGAAGCATCGGATGTTCCATCAATCAGCTGTTTCAGCGGTTTCAATATTCATACATATCTGCTTGTATGTTTGAAAAACTTCTTATCCGAAACATACTACTGTATATTCTATCCATCAGCTGCACTGTTCATAAAAACATAACAGTCCCTGGTGATTTTTTTTAGGGCACTCCGTGCTCGTGGCCACTGCTGTGCCGGACTCAGTGGATCTTGTAGCTTCTTTACCGATACAGATCTATTTTCAACTTATCTATATTTACATCTAGTTTTACTCTCTCCTACTCTTTTACACTCATACCGAGCAGGTAGGAGAGAGCTCTGCTGTTAGTGAGGCTAGCTGGCTGCGAAGAGGGTCAGTTTGTCTCAGTCACCATCTGATACTGACGGAGGATGGACGTGCTCCCCAAAGCACGGTCCTCCGTGAGGCGTCTTCTAGTGGCTGGACGGGTTTTTTGTGGAGGGGCTGGGAATCGAACCCATGACCTTCCGCTTATGAAGCGAAAGCGTAACCTCAAGGCTACAGACCCCCCTAGGTGAACTTTTTAAACAACACCATTTCTCTTCGTAACATTCATGTTTTGAAATATAAAAATTCACACACTTCGTATGAAAATGTTATAGAAAAATATGACCAACACCATTTCTATTCGTAACATTCATGTTTTGAAATATAAAAATTCACACACTTCGTATGAAAATGTTATAGAAAAATATGAAGTTAGTGTAGTCCCATATTTAAAAATAAAGGCATAACATGTTTTATATGAATAGAAAAAAATGAATAATCTGTTCAGTAATGCTATATGAACATAGAAAACAGAAAGGCACTGAAAACCAATTTAAATATTTGTATGAGATGACAAACTTTGAGCGCTGTCCTGTAGCCTAGAGCCATCGTAGGCCATCGCGAAATAAATGAGGTAACAAGTCGCTTATGAATTCTACCAAACCAGCACTTGTTACTTACATTTCGTTTTGGCTCGCATGCACGGAAAAATAAGTTGAATCAATCTGTAGCAGCCGTCAGACCAATATTGTAATTACAAATGTAGTCACATAAGATTCACAATTCAAAATCGACACATGTGCATTACATGCTATTTTCATGCTAACATCATGTCCTGTTCCGATTTCTTTTTAAATTTCACCGAATGTCCATCAACATATTTTACCGACTTTTCTATGCCTATGCCAATAATGTTGTGCTAAAATCCATCAAGTCAAACCCAAACACAGAATTTATTTTGCAGAAGCATGGAAAGATTTTCTATTGATATCTCCAAGAAATCAATGCACAAATATTCCAAGGATGCAGCATCTGTTAAATAAACTATTTGAAAACAATCATCGTTCTGAAATTCTTATAATTCACTTTGTAACTTTTATGTAACTCTTTGTAACAGAACTGTTCTGTTTCCCAGATGCTGCCTATTCGGCAGCTCTATTTAGGTGTTCATCGAAGTACTACTTTCACCTTTCAACCATATCACATTTGTCCGTTAATCCTTATTCTTGCAAAATTATTTTGTCCACTCCCATCCTTCTTCTTGTAAGTTTATTTTGATAGCTTTAAGTTTATTTGATTAAGGACTGTAGATTTTCATTCCGAGGTTTCTGTATAAGTATTCTGTATTATCGAGCGATATTACAGCGGAGTCAGTCATCGCTATGCAATTCAACCATCCGGTTGTCGCGCGATTGACCACCGTCACAAGCTTCGCGTTGATACTGTGTACGTGTGTTTTTATCTGTATTGTACAAAGAACAACAGTGCGTTGATGACAATCAAACTTTTATCTGGGAACGACAACCGACCTCCTTGAATCTGTCTGAAAAAATAAATTACGCGTAGTGAAATCTTATTCTTCTTCTTGGCATTACGTCCTCACTGGGACAGAACCTGTTCCTTAGCTTATTGTTATTTTACGAAAAGATCTTTCAGCATGGCTTTGCTGTTTAGCCGCGAACTCTAACTACTCCGAACATTTAAGGCCTACAGCGACTTCTAATGCATCTGATTGGCATAAATTAGCAGATATTTGTAAAAATTTCATTTTTTTGCAATACTTAACTGTTAGTTTTTGGGTGTATGGATAATAATGTAGATTTAATAAGTTTTAGTTTTGTTTTTATCAAAATGATGCTTTTGGTTCAAATGCCGAACACTGTGTTCATTCTGTCTCATATTCCGAACACCTTGATACAAATTCCGAAATCAAATTGAAATTAATAATTATGCACATATATGTATCTGAGCTATTTAAATGGAATTTATGACAAAAGATCGAAGGGACAAAAATTTTGGAAGAACAAAAGCTCATGCAGACAAAAATTTCAAGAAACAAAGCTAAACAAGTGGCGATTAAAACAAAGTGTTATATTTATTTCCACACTTGGTGGACTATGATTTACCTGTTTCCAGATATTACTGATCATTCATCCTGTTCAACACCTAGTTGTTTATGATGTCTTAACTATTAGTTTATCAAAAAAAAAACCAGTTCGCGAGAAGCGCAACCCCCTTTCCAAGATGTTCTCCGATCGAGCTGAAATGTACTGGAGTTGTTTTCCTATATAAAAGAAGAAATTTCGCAGAAGTTCAAATTTTTTTTTAGAGAGAAGTGGTACAAAATAATCACTAATGTTTCCATTAACCTTTCGGTCGTCGCGCGAATTTTTGTAACGCGAGTAGTTGAGCGTTGTACTTTGTACAACACCCTTGGTTTTACGACTATCCCAGGAGTCTGACCACTTAGAAAGATGACGTTTTCGGCAAAATTGTTCAGTAGCTCAAAGCCTATAATTATTTTAGCCAAGAAATTCGGGATTTTGCCACTAGGCGGCGCTAGTGAGCATGAAACTTTTGTTTTGCAGATCTCAGGATCCTGACCACTTAGAAAGATGGTGTCTTCGTCAAAGTTGTTAAGTAATTCAAGGACTATCATTGTTCGAGCTAGTTGATTCAAAATTGTGCCACCATGCGGCGCTAGTGAGCGTAAAACATTTGTTTCGCAAATATCTCAGGAGCCTGATCACCTAGAAAGATGGTGTCTTCGGCACAGTTGTTCAGTAGCTCAAATGCTTTCTTTGAGGATTAAACATAGATCGAGATTTGGTAAAATAATGATAGTTCCTGAACTTCTGAACAACTTTGCCGAAGGTGCCTATCTAAAAAGTCAAGATCCTGCAGTATCCACAATCCACATGCTTACTAGCACCACCTGGTGGCAAAATATCATATTTCTTGGCTCAAATATTGATAGCACTTGAGCTACTGAACTTCTTTGCCGAAGACGCTATCTTTCTAAGCGGTTAGGCTCCTGAGATATCTGCAAACAAAAGTTTCATGTTCGCTAACGGCAGTGGCAAAATTTTGAATCAACTAGCTCTAACAATGATAGTCCTTAAATTACTAAACAACTTTGCCGAAGACGCCATCCTTCTAAATGGTCAGGATCCTGAAAAATCTGCAAAACAAAAGTAAAACTTTCATGCTCACTAGGGCCACCTAGTGGTCAAATTCCGAATTAAATGAGGTACCATCAGATAGCGCCTCCAGAACAACTTCACTATAGATCCCAAGTTTCTAAATTATCTGGGTTTTGAGATATACCGCTTTCAAACTGTGGTTTACACGAACCGTATATAGTGCGTACAGTATTGACGGATTTCACGCCAACTCGACACGCGATTGGCAGCACCCCTTCAGAATTCAATGAAACTTTCTGGATGTCAAAAGTATGTGAAACTAAGATACTTTGCGTACTTTGTTTTTTTTTTCAAAATACTAGATCTAACATTTGGAAAGGGTCAAAGTTTTTTTTACTTTTTTTATAAACCCGTATAACTCGAAAACGGCAAGACCTACAAAAAAGTGTTGTATGGGGGAATGTCGTGAAATTTCCTGAAGTTGGAGAAAAAAATATTGAAAAAAATAAAAACACATTTTAAAAAAATGCTTGCCTAACTACATATGTATTGTTTAGCGGGGTAAAACGCCTCGCTTGAGTTCGGTGTTACTCGTGCTGTCAACGTACCCACACAATCATGCTTGCTTATATGCTGCATACATCCGGGCGTTTGTTCAGATGTTATTGTTCAATAATAGTGTACATGCTGATGCGAAAGATGTACATTTGTAAGGTTTCAACATGCTCGTAACTTCAATATGGCATTACGTTTGGTAGAATTTGAATTTAAACGGCTGTTTCGGTGTTATTGAATGGGGGTGGGCGTTTTGCCCCATGAGTTGATTAAAGTTTTGGTCATTCAATAAGCTTTTTAAGGACAAATTCAACATTTTTTTTGCATGTGATACAAATTATGACAGTGCACAAGTTGACTTTCGGCGATAGTTTCAGAAATTTGGTTATTTATCGACCTAAAATATGGCCTTGAAAATCGCACAAAATTCCAACGAAAACAGCGAAAAAAGTTTTTATACATTTTTTACGATTTTCTTGAGAAAAATACATGCAAATATATTAAGAGAAAAAAATGCTTCTATCCATTTTCTATAACCTAGGGTGAAACAAAGTATTTAAAACACATCGTTCGTCCAAATCGAGGGTGGCGCGTTTTGCCCCCTATGGGCATATTACCCCCAGTTCTTCTATATTTCTTTGATATGTTTGCTCCAATCCAATGACTGGTTTTAGCAATTGCAAGCTTATTTATGCGACTTACCTGTAAATTTTGTAATTCACAGCTAGAGATAAGGTTTGCCTTGTTGCAAACTGTCTTCTCTTACTTCATGAACGCAGTTTTTGTCCTGGAAACCATCGAGACCGGTATATAAGGGAATCGCTTAGCTTAGCTTAGCTTAGCTTAGCTTAGCTTAGACTGACTACACATATCAATGGTTGCTATTCCGTGATTGACCGAGGTCAGTGAAAATGCACAAAGAATCAACTAGAAGATCGGCTGGGATTGGCCATAATCTTCTTCAGTGTGCATAATTCAGTGCCTCTTTTTATACATGGTCAATAACGGCGCCGGCCACGTCCTTGCAGTCAGGTGGGATTGGGGGAAGGAATGTTAGTGTGTAACCTTTGCTATTTGGAGACCGTGTTTGCCTCTGCATCTCCACAAAGGTTACTAGGAGGGATGTTTGTTAATGGGAAGGATCGTTGGGTCACACGATTCACTTTGATAAGTGATTAGACCATGATAAATAATTATTTGTGAGCTATAAATATGCTTATATGTAAATATAATATTTTCATTTGGTGTGAACAATATCTATGTAGGGAAAAATTATGCCGACACTTGAGGTGACGAACTTATCAAAGTTTGTTGAATAAAGTGAACCTTTCGCAAGTCTACACTCGTAGTGTCGAACCATTCAAAGTTTTTTTCTAATTACAAAAATAAAAGTAAAAGGAAAAAGATGTTTTGAGAAAAAAAAAAATTGGCCGTAAATAATTTTTGAATCAGAGTTTATGTCGACACTCACAGTGACGAACCTTTCATAGTTTGTTGAAAATTAAAGGTGCAATCATACATATTTTATAGATTAGATATAGTAGCATGAAACGAGCTCACCAATTGATCCGTCATCCTTGAGCAGCAACAATCCACTTTCAGCTTCACTCGTTTGCTCGGCTATATAAAAACACACAGAGAAAATAGGCGCGCGAGAGGGAAAACAACTGACGACTGCTCGGGCTTTCTTGACGCACTGCCAAGGAGCAAGCGTCAACGTCGAAAGATCAAAAAGAACTTATCGAACGCGGCACTTTTTCACTTTACTCGACCGATGCGCGACATGTTTGATCCTGCCCTCATCGCCGGCCCCCGCAGGAGCAAGCGTCAAGGTCGAAGGATCAAACACAACTAAATGATCACGCCACTTTTTCACTTTCACTCGACCGACGCGCGACATGTTTGATCCTGCCCTCATCGCCGGCCCCCGCAGGAGCAAGCGTCAAGGTCGAAGGATCAAACACAACTCCGAGACCGGTATATAAGGGAATCGCGTAGATAAAGTACGTCTTGGATCAGGGGGTAGCTGTATAAGGAAATTCTAAACATATCTGATCCCTCACATATCTTGTGCAATTTCGAAAGATTACAAA
This sequence comes from Aedes aegypti, assembly GCF_002204515.2. NCBI lineage: Eukaryota > Metazoa > Arthropoda > Insecta > Diptera > Culicidae > Aedes > Aedes aegypti. The sequence continues at coordinate 297,296,799 of NC_035108.1, forward strand.
ATAATCCCAAAAAATGTTGATTTCAATTATACAGCTTCAGTTTCAATTCATTTCATCTAGTGTGATTTATTCATCTCAGCATTTAAATACACATTCCATCACACTGGAAAAAATTTTCTAAGACATGATAAATCTGCTGATTTATCATCCATTTCGTGCGTAAGCAAACTCACATCGACGATGTAATGTAAATCCATAATAATATGTACGCTATTGCATCTTAAATGGTATAATCTGTCAATCACCCTCAAAGCCATAGCATATCTACCCACTGAATTTGGACCGATTCCGTTCGACACGAGTACCCCTAGAGCACAGCGTATCGATTGTAATCACTCATCCGTAAGAATCCCTAATTTCTTCGACCATCATCAGCTAACTTGTGTTTCTTTTTTCCTTCTATTACCCGTCGCCCGGAACTACAGCCAGTAGTGGTCAGTACGCACACTACGTGTTCAACTCCATCGATCTGGACCGCAATGGGTCATTAAGTTTCGAGGTAAGCACATACAGATTAAGGGTGTCCCAAAAATCATAATAAAATAATATAAAATATGCTTATTTCCATGCAATTTTGGAGCTCATATGAACTATATAAAAATCAATTTAAAAATTCCCTCAGATCGTTTTATGAAAAATAGATATTAAATAAAAAAAATCATATTTTGACGTTTTTTGCAGATATTTTTAAATCCTACTATTTTTCTAATATTCTATTCTAAGTGCTTGCACAGCCAATATTGAAAAGCATCCTGGAAATACCGAAATTTCATCCAGTATTTTCTTGTCAGCATTAATATTTGTAGCATATCAATGATTTGATACAAATATTAAAATGGCCAGGCCCACTGTGCAGACTTGGGGTTTGAAGGTAATTTAAAAAAAAAACGGCGATCAGATTATTCACGAATGAATAACATGATAGACGGAATATTTTTTAAATATTGTGATGGAAGAAACGGGGACAACCGTACCAACCGTTCCAATCAGGGAGATCGTGTAAAATCGTTGGGAGTGGCGTTGCTAAGAAAGTTAATGCGCACTCCATTGTTGTTTGTGGTTCTTTTCCAAGGATGGGACACAGGTATTTCTTCCATATGTCCTGGCTATGAAGCCTAGGCTTAAGCGCCCTTACTCGCTATCTGAAACGAAAAGAAAAGTAACTCTGACCTCCCTCCCGACCGAAATCTATAAAGTATGTATCCTGAATAAATAAAACCCTTTCATGAATTGTGTTGAAAAAAAAAAAAAAAAAAAAATGTATGTACAAATCATCAGAGTGGCATTTTGGACCACTCTTCCCTATTCGTTTTGAAGTGCAAACAACTTAAAAAAATAGAACAATCTCACCAAGTTCATCGATGGCCGGTGTAGCTGTCATGAGCATGTAAGCTACCATCTACTTCCATCCCCAATCACGCGAGAAAATGGTCACGTTCGAGTATACGTCAGGTGCACATTTTTTACACTTTTACCAAAACACATTGTTTTTGCATTGTGTGGCTTTTGAACTACTATTTTTATTTTATCTTATTTTACAAGACAATGCCTTGTTTCGGCAGGAATTATTTAAAGCACAAGCTAAATTGCGGAAAACTCCCAATGCGGAACGCGAAATCACACTTATCACAAACAAATGATAAACTTTAAACGGGTGGCGTAGGGCCGGCCGAACCACCAGCAAAATCACGTAACAATCTAGAACGCGGAACAACACAAACTTTCTTTACAATGAATCTCCGCGAAGAAAAACACTTTTATTCCTTCAAATTACATTTTTCCATAGAACATCGACAAGTGGCATAGCACCATCAGCCGATCCGAAAAAAAAAACGCGGAACGAAGTAAACGTGACAGAAAACTCAAAACACAGCCGCCCGCGCGCACGGCTTGCTGCGATCTCAAATCCTACTATTTTTCTAATATGCATATTTTTTAACTTAATTGTGAATTGTGCAGTATAAGTTTTTGTAAGTGGACTTTTCCTTACTCGATTTCTCGTTAGAGAACCACAGTGAAAGTTGGTTTTCATGGATACCTCGATGTTCACTTGGATCGTATTTGTACTGGTTTTATGTTCTAGAACTCGATACCTCCCTTACTCGATGGTTCCTTTATATCGAGAATTAGTGTAACTCAAATTGAATATTATGCAATAAATGCTCCAAAAATCAATTTTTGTAAGTTGTATAAGGTTCTGTTGACAAAAAAAAATAAAATCTTCAATAGTCAATACCGCATAATTTTCCAATAATGATCATAAAAGAATAAAAAATTCGGAAAATAGTACGTTTTGAAAACATATGTACAAAACGTCATAATAAAAATGATAATTCACTAAAAAAAGCAATATTTTTAAATCGATCTAGTGAAACCTTGAAAAGATCTTTTAAACAGTTCAGATGTTCTACAAGAACGCTATAAATATGCATATACATTTAACTCTCCATAACTCGATATTGAAGGAGTTATAGAACATGAAATCAGTGTAAACTCGACCCAAGGGAAAATCGAGGTAGCCATGAAAACCCACTTTTACTATGGTTCTCTAACTCGATATCGAGATACGGAATATCGAGTAAGGGAGAGTTGACTGTATTTTATTCTACGACCATAACTATTCAATCATTGATTTTTTGTGGGACACCCTAATACACATGCCACCAGTTTCCGCCCAAACGAGCTGTTAATTTATTCTGATCCGAGCCGTATTTTTTCTCTAACTCGTTTCTAACTTCCTTCCTCCCCAAACACTGTCCAACCCGTAGGAATTTGTGGCCAACTTATCGATTCTGCTGCGGGGCACCGTTGACGAGAAGCTCCAGTGGACGTTCTCGCTGTACGACATCAACGGGGACGGCTGCATCACCAAGGAGGAGATGAAGGAAATTGTAACGGCCATCTACGAACTGATGGGGAAGGTCCCGGAGGGATGCGACGAGGAGCAAGCCATCAAGGAGAAAGTCGAACGGCTATTTGAGGTGGGTAATTGTTGGATAATGTGTGCTTTTCTTTTTGCGAGGGCGATAGTTTGGAATTATTTTCTCATGCCATGTGAAGATTGGGCTCATTACTGGGATCATTTCATTTGTGTAACTGCTCGCTCAATTCATTGCCATCATAGAGAATGGGATTAAGTATGGATGATTTTCAGGACTTCATCATGCTCGTTTGCAGTTACTGAGCTAGCAGCGATTGATACACTTGATTGATAATCTCCAATCTTGTTTCATGAGAATTATATAAGGGTTATAAAGAGAATCAGCCCTAAAAAGAAATTAAGGCTGGATTATGTCTGATGTGAAAATAAAGATCTAATTAATTGGACAAACTACAAGCATATTAAGAGAGCTTTCCAGAATGGCATCCGTAATATCAAAATCTGACTTTTGATGGCAACACTGCTCGATTATTATCAAAAGATTACATTACCTAAGCGTACAATTATAAATGGTGTAGCATTTTTTCTCTGATTTTAATACCTCCTTCCCCTTTGTAGGATTTTGTCAAAACTAGATTCGCCTCCGTAAAAAAAATAGTATCTCCCCCTTATTTTTTTGTTCTTTGCAGCTATTCAGTCACAGATAAAATATTTTGGATAGAGTTTGGTCCATCAATTGTGTCGCTTGCTCCTGTCGGAGCGAGCGATGGGACCTAAAGCACTTTTTTGAAATTTGAAAAGTTAGTATTTCCGGGTATTTGAAAATTATATGATGAGATCCCACCCAGGTAACCAATAAGCCGTATATTGGGCCAAAATGTTGTTTTACGGCTGATATAATGCTAATAAGCCTTTAAATAGCACTATATAGACCGTATATGGAGGATTGGGCCCAATATACGGCTTATGGTTACCTGGGCACATTACTCCACAATATCTTATGTATTCGACCCCGTTGTCCCCTCAATTTATGTGATCTGTACAATGAAGACTTTTTAAAAACAATATTGTTTATTATGTGACGGATGAGAAGAATGTTGCCAGAAGCTGGATGTTAGTGTCTGGTACCCGGCAGAATAGAGAACGATACAAGGAAGCTAGAGCAGCCGAGAAACGGATTCATCGGAGAAAGAAAAAGCAGTACACTGTGTCCATTTAGCTTAAGACCACCTACATTTTAGAACAAATGAAACAAATTTTGTTGAACTTCAAAGTAGTTGTGATTGTTTTATTGAGTACTTCATTTGTACAGTATTTTGTAATGATTAACTTACGACTAATGAATAAATCTAATTTTTTAGAGCAACTTTATTGATTTCTGCTGTCCATTTTATTTAGGACCATTTCATATATTGTTCGCTTTTACACAGTAAAAGCTATGTAAATAGTGAAATTAATGTGTCAATAATCGGTCACCTTACCATTCCTGTTAATAACCTGGAACATTCGGTTCGGCATACTGTTAACCAAGTTTTCCAGTACAGTCTTCTCAATATTTCCCCATGCCTCCGAAATAGCTGATTTGAGCTCATCAACAGTGGCGTACTGCTTACCTTCAGCATAAATCCTGCGTACAAGGATTCCCCAGAGGTTTTCCACAGGATTTAGGTCTGGGGAGCGCGCTGGCCAGTCCAGCAGATCGATTTTGTGGTCCTTTATCCACTGTTTGGTTTCCTTGCTTGTGTGGATAGCAGCATTGTCCTGCTGAAAAGTGAACTTTTTGCGTCGAAATCTGCGCAGGAATGGTAGAAGACGCGTTTCTAGCACCTGGATGTAGTCCTTGCTGTTCATTTTGAACGACGTGAACGCAGTTATAGAACATGAAAGGTCCAGCTTTCCAGATGCACAGAATCCTGCCCAAACCATGCATGAACCGCCACCAAAATTTCTTGTGGTGAAATATTGTTCTTCTTTCCGCAAATCTCTCCAGTATCCATTAAATCCGTCGGGACCATCCAGATTGAACTTCTTTTCATCACTGAAGATCATCTGGAAGTAAACAAAAAAGAAAACATACTTTTTAATAAACATTCCTTAATCACGCTGAAAATTGCTTTAAAATAATACGCCCTTTTCACAACTTACCATGGTCCACTGTTGATTCATGTTGGCTTTTGCAAAGTTCAAGCGTCTCTCGATGTGGGATGGAGTAAGGTTTGGAGCTTTTGTCTTTTTGGCCCTTTTTATGTACGGACTTTGGACCAAAACTTGACGAATAGTCTCCCGGCAAACGTTCAAATTCAGCTCCTGCTTAATCTGCTTCAGCGATTTTTGTGAGTTCGAAGCGGTTCTAACGATTTCACGTTTTTCTCGTCCGGAAAGCTTCGATTTGCGAGGTTTCTTCCGATTTTTGCCATATCCGGAAGGATTTTTCAGATAAGTTAGGACCACTTGATGTGACCGGCCAATCCGACGAGCAATTTCTCTGATTCCAACTTTATCCCGGTGAAATACTTCTATTTTGCCTTTCTCCTTATCCGTCAGTGCTTTTCCCTTCGACATAATGAACTTTTTCTTCTTAAAAATTTCAAAACACACGTAAAACACTTGTGGTCTTAACTTAAATGGACACCGCAAAAGTATGCGAAGGACGAATAAACACTGATCCTTCATCATCATCCACCACTACTCGTACATTCGACTGCTTACACAAATACAAGCAAAGTGTCATAGGGTGGGTCATAAATATAAACTGTTTTCCTATTGGATCTGAAAAAAATCAGGTGGTCTTAAGCTAGCTGGACAAAGTGTAGCTGTGGAGGCTCTCTTGCAGGCATAATCAACGTGGCTACCGAAGGTAAGCTTATCGTCGATCATCACCCCCAAGTGTTTGACGGAGCGCTTCGAAGTGATCGTGCAGTCGCCTACACTGATCACCGCTTGCTGCACCGACTTTCGGTTGTTGACAACAACCGCCTCAGTTTTGTGGTGAGCCAATTCCAGTTTCCTGGGGCTCATCCACTGCTCCACAATTGCGATCGAGTGGGCTGCAGTCAATTCCACTTCTTCGATCGATTCACCGTAGACCTCGAGCGTAATATCGTCGGCAAAGCCAACGATGACCACACCCGCCGGGAATTTTAATCTTAACACCTCGTCGTACATGACATTCCATAACACCGGACCCAGGACGAAACCTTGCGAGACTCCTGAGGTTATGTGAAAGCACTTTCGACCCACCTCTGTGTCATAGACTAATACCCGATTCTGGAAGTAACTTCCGAGAATCTTGTACAGGTACTCGGGTATCCCCAGACGCAGGAGCGCATCAGCAATAGCCGCTCAACTGGCACTATGCAATGCGTTCCTTACATCTAGAGTCACTACTGCGCAGTAGCGAATACCCCTCCTCTTACGCTGGAGTGCTATCTAAGTGGTTTTCTTAGCCGTCAGAATAGCGTCTACGGTGGACCTCCCTTTCCGGAAGCCGAACTGGTTGCTTGAGAGACCATTTACACCCTCAGTGTACCTCAACAGTCTGTTGAGGATGATCTTCTTGAGCACCTTCCCCGCCGTGTCAATCAAGCATATTGGTCTATACGCCGACGGGTCACCAGATGGTTTTCCCGCCTTTGGCAACAGTACCAGGCTCTGCCTCTTCCACACATCTGGAAATACTCCCTCGTCCAGGCATATCTGCATAGCAGATCTGAACATCCCGCGAGCCTCCAAGATTGCTACTTTGAGAGCCAGGTTTGGAACACCGTCCGGACCTGGTGCCTTCCCCATGCTGAGGGATTTTGCAATCCCTACAAGTTCCTCATCGGTTTCCCTATCCTCATCGCCAGCCCCAATCCCCGGCTGTCTTACGAAAGGAGGCCATGGGCTTGGGTTGTGGCGTGGAAAGAGCCCCTCGATGATCCCCTCCAGCATCTCTGGAGATTGCTCTGTAGGAGCCATTGCTCCTCTTGTCTTCGCCATAACGATCCTGTAGGCATCACCCCACGGATTCGTGTTGGCACTCTGACAGAGTCCCTCAAAGCAGGCCTTTTTGCTTGCCCTTATCTCGGACTTCAGCGCGACTTTGGCAGCGGTGAACACCGTCCGTCGTTCTTCACGCTCCTGCTCGGTACGAGCTCGCTGCATCCGCCTCCTGTCCCGTAGGCAGGCACGGCGCAGGTTCGCAATTGCTTGAGTCAACCAGTACGTCGGTGGTCTCTCATTCCTAGGGTGGATTTTTCTAGGCATGGTCGCATCGCATGCACGCGAAAGCACCGCTACCAGTTCGTCCCCACTTAGGCCGAGTAGGTTACGCTCACGGCGGAGCGCCTCTCTAAGTACTTCGTCATTGAAATAGGATGTCTTTCACCTACGAGGGCTTGGCCTTGACCTAGCCGCTTCCTCAACCCACTGCCTGCTATTGTTGTAGTCGATACTGTAGCGAACCGCCAGGTGGTCGCTGTGAGTGTAGGCATTGTCTACCCTCCAGTTCAAACTACTCGTTAGGCCAGGACTACAAAAAGTAACGTCGATAATCGACTCCGCTCCGTTTCGACTAAAGGTACTTTTGGTACCAACATTAGCTAGATCGACATCTAGCACGGCCAGTGCCTCTAGCAGGATTTGATCTTGCTGGTTCGTGATACGGCTTCCCCATTCCACGGCCCAGGCATTGAAATCACCCGCTATTACTACTGGCCTTCGCCCTGTCAGCACGGTCGTCATAAAGTCCAGCATCTGCGTGAACCGCTCGACCAACTCGGAGGCGCATAGCAGCTACAGAAGAGGACCCCGTTTACCTTGGCGATCACGAAGCCCTCGTAGGTAGTAGGGTAGGTGTACCAGTTATGGACATAATGGTTCCCTATTTCGCCATACATGATAATTTGATTATCTTCAAATTTTTAATCATTCTGTGTGTTTAAATAGTTGATTATCAAATATATATTGATGTTATCAACTTCAAAAATTTTGCAAATATGAAAGTTTTTGAGAAAAAAAACGTATGGCCAAATAGGGAACCACTATAGCCATAACTGGTACACTTTCCCTAGACATCAACTCCTGGACGGAGTATTTACCCGTCGTCCATATCGCCGCCATTTTTCAGGATCCATCCACGATCCAGTTGCCGTTGCCGGCGGGTACTCGGTATGGGTCTTGTTTTACTATAATAACGTTAATATTTGCTTAAATACGCATATTATAGGGCGCTTCATGTATTTTGGACGCAGCGTAACGCGTATATTAATTGGCCATTTCCATTTGATTTTGCCGTAAATGGCCAAATTATATACGCGTAATGGTCTGTCAAAAATACTTTGTTCACCCTATTCTTTTGAGGAAATAAAGCTCCAACAGAAAATATGAATAAAACTAAAAAGGTTTATTCCATGCCATGTTAATAAATGGAACACAATATTTTCCAAGTCGATAGAGCATTTATTTTAACATAACTTACTAAACTTTCAATTTCTTTGTTTATAAATAAAATAAATTGGACACGAATACAATATAATATTCACATAACTATTCAAGGTTTCATAAAATCTGTTGAATGAAAAATTTCTTAGACAATTATTAATCTTATTACATCAATGTTTTGAAGCTGAATCATTATTTTATAACTTAAGTTTAATTTTATATTATTATAATTCAGACAAAGAAATGTGATAAAAGAACTGTTTGTCTTTTTGTTTCTACCTTTTTACCGAAATTATTCAAAATGCTACGTCCACAAGTTCAGACCCCGAGGGGGAGGGCCTCGTCACACATCGTCACAAATTCGTGAAGACCCCCTCCCCCTAAAATGCTACGTCATTTATGGACTACCCCATACTGTAACGTCGTAAAAGAAGCGTACGATGAAAAATAATAATAATAATATTGCAGGAGGATACTAACACAATCTAAATGTTTCTTGAGTACTGCTGGTTTATCGGAATGATCTAATATGCTAAGTCCACTGCTTATTTATTTATTTTTTTACAAACACCTACGAGTATTACATAAAGATGCCATCAAATATTTAAAACTAGTGGTCCCGGCAAACTTCGTATTGCCATCAAGTAGGCTGTTGGAAAACGTTAAAAAATCCCCCATACAAAATGACACCTTAGTCCTCTCCCGTTTTCCCGATTATTCCGGAGGCTTTCCCGAACTTATTCCTTGTACGAACACGTCGCATCCTTTGTAGAGAGCAGCAGTGAAAAACTTGCGTCAATCCGTTGACCCGTGCTCAAGCCATTTCGTGACATACGAACACCACTCCATTTTTATTTATATAGAAGATAATGCATCGAATGTGTAACAAAGTTTAAATGAGTATTGCATTGAACGCAGTATAATAATTCAGAAATGATCATTTAGCTGGTAGTATGGCTTGAACAAAATAAAGGTAAGCTAATCCAAATTTACAGCAAGATGGTGAAATCGAACGTCTAAGTCTCTTGAATACGTCCCATGATTTTTCAAAGAATTCGTCCGAAATTTCCTCCATCAAGTTCTCCTGAAGATTCGTCCAAGAAGCAGTCTCCAGCAAATCCAAAAGTTATTTAATACTTTTCTACAGTCTCCCCCAAAATTTATTCAATCCTACATAGTTCTTTAAAAAAAGATTTCAAATTTTTTTGCTGGTCAGTCATTTTGGAATGGAATCTCTTTAAGAACTCCTCAAAGAATTACTAGTGGAATTCTTTAATCTCTTGTAGAGCTCTTGAATGAATTTCTAAAGAATTCCTGGAGAAAATTCTGATAAAATTTCTGGACAATTTTTTTTGAGGAATTTCTAGAGAATGCCTTGGAGAAATTTCTAGCGGAATTCCTGGTGAACCTCCTTAAGAAATTCATGGAGAAACTCTTGGAGGAATTATCCAGAGTATTCCATGAAGGAATTTCTTGAGAAATCCTTGAAAAATCTTTGAAAAAAATTGCTGGAGAAATTGCGGGGGAAATTCCTTGAGAAATAAACTGGACGAATCTCCTGGAAATCCTGTAGGAATTTATCAAGAAATCTTTGGATAAATTCCGAAAAAAATCTTGGAATAATTTCATAAGGAATTCCTGGGAGAATCCTTGGATTAATCACTGGAGGAATTGCTTAAAGATTCCATGGGAAAATTCCTAGAGGAATCCATGGGAAAATTCCGGGAGGAATTCGTGGAGGTATCCCTTGTTCGATTCTTGGAAGAAGAGGAGTACTTTGAGTAATTTATGAGGGAACCCATGCAAGAATTTCTTGAGGAATTCCTAAATGAAACATTTATGAAAGCTCTAGAATTCCTATAAGTTTTTCCACAACTTTTTTTCTATCTCTATTAACGAGATTTTCAGTCCTGGACTAGTTCATCTCGGGTCCACAACTTTGTAGAAAATAATAACGATCTCATTTGATACCCAGTGAAGTTATTGATCGATTTTAATTATATTACAATCAAGAAAACGGTCGTTCATAAAGATTTTAGTAGTATAAAAGTGATTGTAAACACAATCTGAATAAAAGCATTTATATGTAAGTAATTCATTATATTTTCCCTTCCCAGAAAATGGACCGCAACTGCGACGGAAAAATAACGCTGGACGAGTTCATCGAGTGTTGCACCACGGACGAAAGCATCCGCCGTTCGATAGCCGTTTTCGATACCATCTTCTAAGCAGGAACCTACCACCGCCATCCATCCATCGATGACAGAAGTTACCTGGAAGGATCGAGTAGCACTGCAAAATGAACAAAACAAAAAGTAACCAAAAGTGATAGAACGTGAATCCCACAAACAAAAAAAATGTTTTCCTTGCTGACCAATTACCAGAACCCAGAGCAACCGAGCAGAACTGTGTAACTCATACGCATCCCCAGCAAACTTTTGCTTTGTACAAAAACTTTCCCTTTGGTTCGACCACGACGACGTCATGAGGAAACTGGCAGGTGGTATATAGGGTGGTCAAACCTCACCAAAAGCTTCCTTCCTGTGTGTAGCTGTTAATGTTCGGTTTCTTATCTGGCTTGTGCGGGTAAAATTATTATATGAAGTTCGACTAACAGCCAGGCAAGTTGCTAGATTCTAACTAAGCATAAGGGTGCGGCTTGATTTTAGGATGTTTTCAAGGACCAAAGCTCGTGCATGCTTCTAAAAGCAAATCACATAAGAAACAGAAACCTTAAAGTTTTATATGATTTGAATTCAGATAAGCACACGATCCTTCGGCTTTTCTAACTCTCAAATAAGAAGCCGCACCCTAGTAGACATGTATGTGCATCCACAACGAATTATGTAGGTCTTTCAATAAATAGCTAACAATAGGAAGTATTAAACCCAGAAGGTGGCTGATTGCCATCGAATACTGGACCGGGCTTTCCTAAACTAATGCTACTCTGGTGGAAGTTCAACGGAGCAAGTCCCTATAAGCAAGTGCACTCGGATCCATTGCCGTCCTACTGAGAAGATGAGCTTTTGTATCACACTGAGTTTCGTGTTGGTTGGGCTGAGCACAGAGCTTCTCTACCATAGAAGTTGCAGCCTTCTGGCCGGTTGTAGATTAAACTCTAATCTCGTTTTTGATAAATTTTCTGTTCCTGCTGAGATGACATAGCGAGTGAGGCAAAATGAAAAGCATGTTTAGCAGCACTAAGCTAACAATTAGTTTTACGGCTTCTTCGTACTTGGTGCTGCATTGGGTCATCGGATGGAGAACCATCGCTGTCGTGTTCAATCCGGAAATTCATTATTGCAGTTTGAGAATCACAGTAGGTGGATCGTCGAACACAGTTTTTTTTTTCAAGTTATTTTTCATTTCATCTTCAATTATTTCCAGATTTCCAAAAGTAAATATTCCTGCAATATGGATAGAGAACTTTACTCCAATCTGAAGAGAAGAAAGGAAAAATCCCGAAATCGAGAATTCTTCCTGGGAAACCTTAAAGAAATCCATCAGAAATTTCACAACGGATTCTACTAGTATTTTCTACCGGGCAACCTGGAGTTTCTCCAGAAATTTTCACTACGAATCCCCACAAGGATATTCTATAGGATATACATCGAGATTTCACAGGGATTCCACTAGAGATTCCACCAAACGTATTTCCATTGATTCTCTCTGGGATTCGACAAGGAATTCCCAGGAATGTGTCCAGAAGTTCCTCAAAGGATTCCACCAGGAATGCCTTCAGGGAAGCAACTTGGAATGGCATATTTGCGTGTCTCAAGGATCAAATTATGTGTTTCGAGTAGATTTGGGGTTGCTGAATCTGATACCGTTATCAGAAATGTTCCAACACGTCACAAATTTTAACAACAGGTTGCCAAAGTTGTACAAAACGCTGGGGACCCTAACGAAAAGCGGAAACACGAAAGGCGGAATCACAAAAGGCTGAAACTCAAAAGACAGACGTTCTTAGAAGTGTAACGAAAGGCGGAAAATAACATAAGGCATAATTTTAAAAGGCGGAATCAGTGAAAAACTCTATTTAAGACTCAGTTGTATATTTATATCAAAATTTATTTATTAATTCAGTTTTACATGTTTTTGTACAATGAATCATTTTAGTTTCGCTTTGTTTTTGCAGCTAGACAAAGTGCCATTCCTTCTACAAAATCCCTGTTGTTGACAACAGCAGCGCTGGAACATTGCTTGAATATGTTCCGATCCATTTCGGCGTTATCAGCATCTCCAAGCGGGCCCAGATCTCCTTTCAAAATGCACAGAATTTTGCCTTCTGTTTCATGCTGTTCCTTTCTCAACTCGTCTACTAGCCTATGCATACCTAGGTGATTGTTTCCTACCAACGTAGACCACCTTCTATGCCACGCTTCAAGAAAATTGGTGGACCGTGGAATACCTTCCATGACTGGTTTGAAGTTGGACCATAGGCTTGGGTGAAATAGTGGCCGTCCGTTCCTATTTCTACCGAAGACGTAAGTTTGCTCAAAATAGTCGATAAATTTTGCCAATTTTATTGGCAATACTGACTTAAGTTCTTCGTAGGCGTCTGTTATCCGTTCAACCGGCAGGAAAGTGAGAGCTTGCAGTTTTTTTATTGCCATAAAAATGGTTACATCATTTGAGTAATCATTTTTCAGGCCAAAACTATTTAGCTGGCGTATTAGGCTTTGGACGAAATGAAAATAACACCCAAAGCATTCAGCTTCGGGAAACACATCTCTCACCGAATTTATGATAGCTTTTTCGTAATCCATTAACACGTACCTCGGTTTTAACAGCATGCTACTCTTAGCGCAAATATCCAAAAGTGCCTCGAAAGCTTCCGTATAGATCTCTTGTGTCTTAGAACGCAGCAAAACAAACACAAGCGGTAGGATTCTTCGATTTGTTCCTTGGCCTACAGGATCATGGATAGAGAAGAGTTGAGCAAACTGCTGCGGTGCAGTAGCAAAAGTCCCATCGACCAGCAGAACTCGGCTGCTTGAAGTCGCTGAAGATCTTGAAACGTCGCAAAAATCAAAATTTTCGACTGGGCATCCGCAGCTTCCGTTAAAAGAAAAGGTTGTCCATCGCTCTCCTCCATCGCTCTCCTCCATCGTTATCAGCCTCATAATTCCTTCGTAGTTCTTTTTGACGGACTCTATAAACTACCATTTTTTGAGCGAATTTTGTGGCACGTGTTTGAAGAACTTGTGGGTTATTCGATGCCACTTCACGCACAATCCTTGAAGGGATATCAGTAGAGTCAACAGATTTCTTTTTAAGTTGACTTCTGTAGTCTCTTTCAAGAGAATCCAGAGGGTTAGGCTCATGCACGTGTTCCTTTTTTGACAGGATTTTGTGGATTTCGTCATTCAGTACAGAAACCACGCGTCCCTTGCACTGCCCTTCAGTCTGCTTACCATGCTTACATTGAGCACATTCCCAATAGCTTTTACCATTTTTCTGAAAAATATAAGATAAAAATCGGTAAGTAACGTTGCAGAGAAAGTATCAACTAAAAATACATACCTTCTTCTGTGAATTGTACAGATATCCATCAACGTATAGCATCTCTTTATTCTTTTGAGAATAAACTATTTTCACTACACTTTGCGCTTCTTCTTCGGAAAACCCGAAAACATCTGATTCGCTGGAACTCATCGTACTAGTGATCTATTAAGCTTGACGATAAAATGGTAAAAGGACCGACCACAAGGATCGGGTGCCTTTTATAGCAATCACCACATGAAAAAACAGTTGCTAAGCAACTTGAAGTTGTTTACTGTCAATCAACAAATAATCGAAGTTTATTTATTAGCAACGTAAGTTTTTCCGTAGCAACCAATTTTCTCGTAAAGTGCAAAATCATCATAGGAGACTATTTTTTCACTTCATACCAAATCGATGTAAGGGAAGACGCAATAATATGCGCCCCGTAAGGAAAAACTAAATTTTATATATTATATTATCTTTATTATCGAGACTTTCAGCCTGTGGTTGGTTCGTCTCCAAGCTAAATTTTAATAGTGAATTTGAAATTGTATGAAATAACCGAATTTGACAAAATATACCTCTTATTTCCGGGATAATGCGGTGATGCGTTTTACTCCATTGACGCATTTTGTACCTAGTTTCCATACCATGTGGATTGGAGCTGTTAGAATATTACAAATCCTTCTAGTCGACTTTGGAATATAGCTTAAGACAAGCTAGCTAGATAATTAATTTGAACAAGGTGAATATGAGCAAAGAATAATCGAATTTTATCCATAATACTTCTTTAACGACTTTCAATGAATGATGAACATAGTCAATTTTTAGGGGACATTAATTTTATTATGACTTTTTCCTAATTTTAATCATCGGTCATTCTTTCATGAATTATTAGGCGCCAAGTGCAACTAAAGAGCCAGCAAGAATCGTCCCTTCTTTAAAAGATGTGCTGTTCTTTCGTGTAATATTGCTGCAACAATATTGGAATTCGAGCTGATAGGGCTAATGGTTTTCGGGCTTGTGTTATTCGGCACAATGCACCTAAATGCCTGGCGACATAAACCGCATGTATACGAAGCCAACGCCAACCTGTACAAATTTATTAAGATTCATTGGAGACACAAAGTTACCATTCCCAAAAAAAAAACTATCAGCAGAATCACATAAGGCTAATTAAAATTAGGCGGACTTTTTGAACCAGCAGAGCAAACGGCCGACCGGTTCATAAAGTCCGCCTAATTTCAATTAGCTTTAAGTGATTCTGCCTTTCGTGTTTCAGCCTTTTGAGATTCTGCCTTTCGAGATTCTGCCTTTCGAGATTCCGCCTTTCGAATTTTCGCCTTTTGAGATTCCGCCTTTTGTGACTAGTCGCCTTTTGTTAATTCTGGCTTTCGAAATTCCGTCTTATGTGATTCCGCCTTTCGTGTTTCCGCCTAACGTAGGACACGCCTAACGTAGGGGTTGCTGAATCTGATACCGTTCTCAGAAATGCTCCAACACGTCACAAATTTTAACAACAGGCAGTGCCGTAGCGTGCCGTTGGTCAGGTTGGCACCCGCCAAGGGCGCCTGCCTTCATGGGGCGCCAAAACGTGTTAACGTACTTGATAAAATTTTTGGATATACCTATTTTGTATAAGTGCCTCTTAAGTCACAGTTTTAAACAAATCTTTGACTTAAATATGATATGTTGAAAGAATTTCTTCAACGATTTTGACAAAATATGTTGGAAGCATCCCAGAAGTTATGAAAAAGAATACATTATTTTAATTTTTTGATAGAATTCTTAGACTTAACAATAAAAATACACTGGAGATCTGTTTAAAAATAGTTCTCAATAAGATTATTTGTGAATCATACACGCAGGACTCGTGGTAAAAATTATTTTAAAACAATCAATATCTAGAAATATTCTTACAAACGGTTATGTTCTAACGACTCAAAGTTAAGACTGCTGGATTTTATAAAATTATTGTCTGGCTTCGGGACATAACTATCTCAGGAAATCATAGACAGATTTTTCCAATAGAGGCGAGTTTCAAACAGAATTTTGAGTGAAATACTTAGGTATTTCTAGACGGTATTCTCACGGGATCTCGGGTTGAATTTTTAAAGAATCATAATCAAAATTTTGATGGAATCCTGAGCCGATTCCCAGAGCATATTAGTACATTGGAATGAGAACTTGAAAGCAACAGAATTGGTTACTATCCATAACAACATGAATACTTTTTTGTTTCTCTAAACGAATATTCCAATCTGGCTAATAACCGTTTAAATTTTTAAAAGTGTTCTAAGTAGAAGGATTGTTCGTTTAAAACAATTTCTCAAAAACCCACGCAGAACTCTTCATAACATTTTAAGGAGAAGTTGATTGACTAGTGAAAGGATTTTCTATTTAATTTCACGCTGCCGTTTAAATTAGGCTTCTGAAGGATATCTAGGCAAAATTTTCTTACAAATCTTCTTTTGATCTTTTTGGGTATATCCTGGAAGAAAAAACTTCCAATTTTTCTATAAGAGATCTGAGCTACCGTGACAACAATTTTAAAATAAATAAATTATTACATGATTCAAGACAAACATGTTAAAAAAAATCTTGCTTATAGAAGGAATTGCTTAAGAACTTCTTAAAAAAAAAGTGAACAAAATGTGGCTAGTAAATTGAATTACATTGACAAATGTATTAGAAACCTAGAAATGAATAAACATAAATAGTTCAGCGATTACCATTTTTTTTATTTAAAATATACATTTTACTACAGTTAAACCTCCATGAGTCGAAGTTTTATTACTCGATATCGACTCATGCAACCATATTAAAAATCAAATTTCCTGGTTACTATGATGGTCCCCTCAAACGGCTTTCCATAGCATTGCTGTTCCATGACTCGATATTTCTATGAGTCGATGGTCCCTTCAATATCGACTCATGGAGGGTTGACTGTAACATTATTTAGTTAATGGTTTTGCATATCAAATCCAGTAGTTTCTGTGAATGCATCTTTGGTCATATAAACATAAATTTTATTAACAACTTATTTGAAACTTATTTTCAAGATTACCTCAAGGTTATAAGACAATTCGCCCTTAAAATATATTATAAATATTTAGAATGTCTTCTCAAACTTCTCAAAGAAGTCTTAGTAGTTATTTATAATTGTAAATTAATACTTGAGTATTCATGACAATTTTTTAGAATTTCGATGGATAATTATTGCAGATGTCACCAAAGACTTCCAAAATGAATCGTTGCATGTTTCATTTAACCTTGTATAACGCAAAAAAAAAACTTAGACTAGGGGCGCTGCAATGACGGTTCGCCAAGGGCGCCATGAAGTCACGCTACGGCTCTGACAACAGGTTGCCAAAGTTGTACGAAACGCTGGTTTCATTGATGTTTACATGAAATACTAAGTATGATTAATCAAACTTTCTTGAGATCTAATCCACTAAGCGTGCAAAATAGGACATTAACTTTCATTTCTGATTTAATTTGGGTGAAATTGCATGATTTAATCGATTTTTTTAACATGCTTTCACTGCCCATAACTGCATATTTGTAACATTCGACAAAAGTAGGCATTGCATGGGTAAATGGGATACAAAGTGTGCATTTTATTGCAGTATGGGAGGAAACTAAAATTTCTAAAATCACTAAGAACTCAAAAGTACTTACTTGAGGCTGAAATTTTGTACAACTCATCTCAAATATTGGGTAAATTGTAAGAAAATAACTTTGATAGAAATTTCATTGCTACTACATTACGAGGCTCATGTATAATCTCAATGTGATTGTTATGCGGTTACAATTGCCAATGAAACAAAACAACTAGATTTTTGGATGAGCTTCGACTGAGGTTATGTTATTGAACCAATGTTGGCTGAGCAGTCTTCAGGGTAGAGTTACATAAATATCAGGAGCACATAAATGTACTGACGAGCCTCCTATCAAACCGTCTCTCGGCTCATCGGAATCCTAGTGTGCTGCGCTAGCCGGAGGCTCACGAAAATTCTAAAAGCGCGCGCTAGGTGATGTGCTCTCGGGGAGACTCGTCTCATGCGCTGCTCGGCGCTACGGCTCGCCATCGGTATCCAAGTTGTGAAACAACTGCTTAGTAACGAAGAGCCTCTACAACTATTTTCGCCACATTATGCAGGCGTCTAGATGGCCTACATGATATGGTCGAAGACTCGCGATCCAAGAGTTACAATTTCGATCCTCGTTGAAAACTTTTGTAATCAGTTTAGTTATTGCGCTGAATTTTAAACAGCGCATGTGACGGAGCGCATGAGACCGCAGTGAGACACATCTCAATAAAAATGAGGCGCACCAAAAAAGGTCTCACAATGTACAGCGCGCCCGTGCGCTTGCAAGCAATGAGGCTCCTGCACCTAAGGCTACAGCACGTGCACAGTAACTCTACTTCAGGGAATTAAAAACGCTAATTTTTGATCAAAATCAAAAATTAGCGTTTTTAATTCCATGAAGACTGCTCAGCCAACATTGGTTCAATAACAAAACAACTAGATATTTTTTCGAATTTTCTAGAACAATCTCACAGATTTCAGTAAGTTTATCGAAAGTATTTGTCATTTGATGACACCCCCGGTATTAACACGAAATTGTTAAAAATGTCGAATGTGACAAATATGCAGTTATGGGCAGTTCAGTCTCCACACAAAATTCTTCGTTTCTCTTATATGGCAAAGCACAACACTTTTCTAATTCTTCAAAAATTTTATTTTGAGCATCGAAAGTATTATAAACTTCGTTGATAGGTATTGTTATACGCAAGAAGTTTGAATTCTGTGGCAAATTAAGCAAATAAATTGCCATACAAGATAGCGAACTTGGCTGAAATAGTCAAATTTTTGCAATCTCAAAAACTAGGCGTGCTATGATATTTCTGAAAACGGCAATGGATTCAGCAACCCTTAATTATGTAAATAGTGATATTTTGGAGCTTGAGACAAACACGTGTTCCGCAGTGTAATTTCACCCAGGAATTCCGAAAAGTATTTCACTAGGATTTTTTCAAAGATTTCTTCAGAAATTACTCGTGAAATTCCACCAACGGTTGCACCACGAATTTTTCCAGAGGTTCCTTTCATATTTTTTCTACGAACTTTTATTGAAATTTCACAAGATTTTCCATTGAGAATAATCTCAGGGATTTCATTTGTAAATCCTTCAACGATTTTACTAGGAATTTCACCAAGAAATCTTCCCAACATTCTTTCAGGAATTTCTACTGAAATTCCAGCATGAATTTCATCAGGGATTAAGAATTTCCTCCGGCAACTTTACCAGTAAGTTTTCCAAAGATTCCAGCAAAATTTCTACAAAAAAGTCTTCAAAAAAAAAATTTTGGTGGAATCTCTGTAAGAATTCCTTGTAGAATTCATGGAAAAAATCATGGTCGAATACCGATCGGAAATCTTGATTAAATCTACCTTCGAATTCCGGAAGAAATCCCTTGAGAAAGTACTTTGGAGGAGGATTACACTGAGACCATTCCTATTGTAACCTATTAACTAATTCCTGGAGGAATTCCAAAGAAAATTCTTAGGGTATCCCTAAAATAAGTATTTGTGAAATTGGTAATAGGAAATATATAAAAAAAAATCTTGAGAAATACTTGTTGGAATGGCTGGAGCATTTCATGGTGTAATCCCTAGAAATATTTCTGATGAAATGATTGTTGGATTTCCACTTGTGCTCTCTGGAGGAAAAAAAAGTAGAATCATGGGAAAAAATGCTGGTCGAACCCCTGGGTTATTTCTTGTTCGAAATTCTGGAGGAATTTTCGATTGAATCCCTGTAGGGGAGTCTGCTTAAGTCCTTGAAGATTTTCTTGTTGGAATCCCTAAAAGTGTTTCATGTTAAAACTATGATGTAATTCTTGATTGAGTCCATAGAGAAAATACTGGTGGAATCTCTGAGGGCTTTTTCAAGAATATTGTTGTGCATGAAAAAATTGAATTCCTTAAGTAATTCGTGGTTCAAGCTCTTAAATAAATCCTGGCAGAAATTTCAGGAGCATTCCCGAGGCAGAATCCATGGAACAATGGATTCTCTGGAGAAGTTCCTGGTGGTTGCGAAAAATCCTGGTGTAATTTCATTCGGAATTCCTGGTATAATCTCTGTAAGAATACCATTGGGTTCTCTGGAGCAAATAGTAGTGTGACGCCTTGAAACATTCCCGGTAGAATCTCTCCGGATTCAATCGCTGAGAGTATTCCCAGTGAAATCTCAGATAGATTTGCTAATGGAATCCTACATTCAAAAACTTGTGAAATTCCTGGCGAAATTCCTAATGAAGTTCCTACCAGACTTCATGGTGAGATCATTGGTGGATTCTCTGGTTGAATCCTTAAAGGAAATACTAGTGGAACCCTTGGTGAAACTGGTAATATCCCTGGAGGAATTTTTGATAAAATTTGCTGGAGAACTTCCTGGTGGAAATGCATGAGAAATCTCCTAAATAATTTCTAGAGGATTTTTTGAACAATTATCTTATAAATTATAAATTATAAATTATAAATTATAAATTCTTGAGGGTTCCTTGGGCAATCCCTGTAGGATTTTTTTGAGTAGTTTAACTGGTAATTCATTGTAAACACTTCAGTCGTCGCGCTGTTGTATTTTGTACAACAGTGGTGAAAAAACCTCGCTTATCGTACACAGCATCAGCGTGGTGGTTCTGACGGTGACAAACCGCGCGACGACTGAAGGGTTAAAACCTCTGAGAGACCATTGAAAAAAATCCTACAAGAATCTCTGCAGGAATTCTGAATGGATCCCTGAAAGAATTTGCTTGGGGTATCCCTGGAATATTGTTTTAATGAATTCATTGTCGAATTTCTGTAGGTTTTCTTTTCTTCTTGGCATTAACGTCCTCACTGGGACAGAGCGTGCTTCTCAGCTTAGTGTTCATATGAGCACTTCTTCAGATATTAATCGTGTGGCAGGTACGATGATACTTTATGCCCAGTTAAGTCAAGAAATTTTCCATTAAGAAAATATCTAGGGCCGATCGGGAATCGAAGCCAGAAAACACCTTCAGCATGGCTTTGATTTGTAGCCGCGGTCTCCAGAAATTTTTTAGGAGATTTCTCAAATATTTCCACCAGAAATTTCACAAGCAAACTTTAACAAAAATTCATTCAGGGATATCATTAGATTTTCTTTCTGGGAGAGTTTCTGGAAAATTTCGTGGAAAAAATTTTGAAGGAATTTCAAAAAAAAAAATATGTGTGGGTGAGTCACCAAAGAAGTTCCTGATGAAAACTCTCAAGCATGGAATGCTTGGAGAAATCCCCGAATAAAATCTAACACAAACTTCTGGTTAAATCGCTGGAGAAATGCCTGGAGTAATCTTTAGAAGAAGTCTTGAACGTATCGCTGGAGAAACTTCTGGTGGAATTGCTCTGGAATCATTGGATGAATCCCATATAAAATCCTTGGAAGATTTCTTATAGAGCAGAACTTCCGAAATGTTAGTACCGGAAGAGATGAATATGTATAATTCGCACGAACTATTTCGGCAAAACTTTAAAATTATGAGTGGTCTTTGTCGGCTATTATTCTGAACAGTCATCGATATGGAAGTTTCTCCGAACATTCTATCAGAATCTTTTAATGGTTTCCTCTAATTATTCTGCTTTGGTGTTTTTCCAGGAATCCATTATACTAGGGATTCCACCAGAATTTCTTCCAGGGATTTCGCCTGAAATTTTATCAATAGTTCTTCTACAAATTTATCCACTGATTTAACCAGAAATTCCTCCGAGGAAAATCCTTCAGGAATTCATCCTGGAATTCTTCCATAATTTTATTCAGGATCTTCTGCACTGAATCCTTCTACGATAAATCCAAAAAAAAAAACCAAGTGATTTCAGATTCAGTAATTTTTCGGTATATACTCCAGAGCTGCCTCCAATAATCCCTTCAGAGATAGCTATTACAATTTCTTTAAAAGTTTCTTCAGAAATTCCCCTAAAATTCAGTTCCAAGGATTCGAATCACAGGAATCACCAGAAATTCGTCTAGAAATACTTGTAGAGACTGCTCAAGGATTCCCTCTCTAGAATTTTTTACAGGAATTACATTAAAAGTTCTACCAGGTATTTCCACCAGAAATTTCTCCTATCAACAATCTTCCAATGATTCTTCTAGCGATTTTCTAAGGAATTCCTCCACAGATTCCTCAGCAATTAATCCAAACATTCTTCCAGGGATTGCTTCAGGAATTCTCACACAATTTTCTCTAGAAATTCATCAAAAATCCTACAGAAATACATGCAGATATTTATTCCAAAAATTTTTACAGTGATTCTACTTGAGATTTCTCCAAGAACTCATCAAGGAGTTACCGTTACCGATGATTCTTCTAGGAAATCTTCAATATATTTTTTTATGAATTCCTCCAGTGTTTCCTTCAAAGACTCTTCCTGGTATCCCTGAAGAGACCCTTCGAGGAATTCATCCTGGGATTTTTTTTTAGGAATTACTTCAAGAATCTACCAGAAATTTCTCAGTGGATTACTAAAGGAATTCATGTATCAATTTCTCTCAGTATTTTTTGAATTATTTTTCCATGGAATCCACCACGAATTCCACAATATAAACCTTAGAGAATCCTTCAGAAATTTCCTTAGAGATTGTTTTGAAAGTTCTTCCGGAGATATATTTAGGAATTTCTGTATGGGATTTCCTAGAAATTTGTCCATTGATGTTTTCGGTAATTCCGCCAAGGATTTCTCAAGAAATTGCTCCAAGGATTTTTTCAGAAATTAAAAAAAAAATCCAGGTGTAACTTCAGGGATTCAACCTGGAGGCACTTAAGGTGAAGATGAATCGAAGCCAAATTTCAAATTTTCAAGAGCACAAATCTGGAGAACCAAGCACCTGTTTGAGCTGAAAACTTAATCGATTGGTCACCACCAGCTAGTGACCAATCGATTAAGTTTACAGCTTAAACGGATGTTTGGTTCTCCAGATTTGTGCTCTTGAAAATTTGAGGTTTGGCTTCGATTCATCTTCACCTTTATTTCCCTGGTTAATTCCCTGGAGGAATTTCTGATAACACTGAATAAATTTTCAGAAGGGAAATCCTAATTAAAATTTTGAAGTATTTTCTGGTACAACTTCTGGTGGAACTCTGGTGGAAATTCTGGCGGAACTCTGGCGATATCCCCAAAATTAAGCTTGGAAGAACTGCTGGTGAAAATGGTGAACTCTCTGGAGGAAATACTGGTGGAATCTTTATAGGAAATTGTGGTTGAATCCCTTGAAAAATCCGTTGTGGGTCATTAAAGAACATATTGGCGAACTCTGGAGGGTTTTGTCCAGTATGTTTTGGAGGAACCCTTGACGGATTTTTTTGAATTCCCGATAAAATCACCGGAAAAATATTGGTGGAGTTTCTGAAAGAATTTCTAGTGGAATCTCTATGAGAATTCCACCTGATATCCTTGGAAGTACCTCTGGTGAAATCCTCAGAGAAATCCCTGGAGGATTTATGTGTGGGATTTTTAGTTGATATCTTTAGAAGAAAACCTTACGGGATTTTTGAAGAAATTCCTGGTGGAATTACTATAGGAACTCCCAGAGGAATCTCTGAAGGATTTTTTTAATCCCAGGAGGAACTCCTGATAGAGTCACTGGAGGATTTACTGGTGGATTATCAATTTACTTGTGAAATCCTTGTAAGAAATTCATGGTTAAATTGCTGGTGGAATTCGTGAAGTTCCCCAAGAATCGCTGGAGATGTTTGGCAAGAAATTTCTTGAGAAATTCCGGAACGAATCTCTTGAGTAATTCCGGTGATTAAATACTTATAAAATGTTTTTGGAAAAATCCCTTAATAAATTCCAAGACGAATCCGTAGTAAACAGCCTGATGGAACCCAGAATAACCCGAAAGAAATTTCTGAAGTATCCTTTAGACGAATTTTTGATAGGAAACTTAACAGAATTTCTGATGAAATCTCAGAAGGTGTGCATGATGGGATCCAAGGAGGATTTGGAAAAACTTCTGATGGAAACCTGCAGAAACTCTTAAATAAATCTATTGAAAAACTCCTGATGAAATATCTAGCGAAACTTTTAGTGGAACTTTGGGAAGAACTTCTGATGTAATCCCTTAACGAACTTTTGATGGAATCCCTAGAGAAACTCTTGAATGCATTCCTGATGGAATTCCAGGTAGAATCTCGGAAAGCGCTCTTAATGGACACTCTGGAGGAACTCCTGATATAATCCCTAGAAGAACTCCTAAAAGAATCCATAGAGGAACTCCTGCAGTAATCCATAGAAGAAATTCTGATGTACTCCCTGGCGGCATTCCTAATGGAATCTCCGAAGAAACTCCTGACGGTATCCTTATAGGAACTCCTGATAAAACCCCTGAAGAGATTCCTGATAATATGCCTGGCGAAATTCCTTATAAAATCCCAACAAGAACTTCTGATAAAATCTCTAGAGAAATTCCAGGCACAATATCTGAAGGAACTTCTAATGGAATCCTTAGAGAAACAGAAAGAAACTAAATAGGAATTCCAGATGGAATCTCTAAAGGAACTCCTGATGAAATTATTGCAGAAACTTTTGGTAGAATCCCTAGAGGAATTATAAGTGGAATATCTAAAGGAAGTTCAAATGAAATTCCTAGAGGAACTCCCGATGAAATACCTAAAGGAACTTCTGATGTTATCCCCAGAAGAACTCATGATGTAATCCTTAGAAGAACTTGTGATTAATCCCTGTAGGAGTTTTCTCTGAAAAAATTCTGATGTAATATCTATTATATAATCTATATAATCTCTGGAGGCACTCCTCAGAGGATCTCTGGAAGAATTCCAGGTGGAATCTCTGAAAGAACTATTGATAGAATCCCTCGAATAACTCCCGATGACATCCCCAGAAGAACTCTGATGGAAGCCCTAAAGGTACTCCTGATAGAATTCCTACAAATACTCTCGATTGAATCCTTGGAAGAATTCCTAAAGATGTTCTTGAAGGAACTCCAGATGGACTCATTGGAAGAACTCCTGATGAAATCTTGATGGAGAAATTACTTATTAGATTCCTGATAGAATCCCTATAACTCTTTATGATATTCTTAGAAATAATTCCTCTAGGAACTCCTGTTGTTATCTTCGGAGGAACTCCTGATAGAATCTCCGTGGGAATTCCAGGCGAACACTTGATGGAATCCATAGAGGAACGCCTGATGAAATCCCCTGGAGAACTCTGATGGAAGCACTGAAGTTACTCTGGATAGCATCCCTATAAGAAATTCTGATCGAATCCCTTATGATATGCCTAGAAGTAATCATGATGAAATTCCAGGTGGAATCTCTGAAGGAGCTATTGATGGAATCCCTGGAGGACCTCTGATGGAAGCTAGGTACTCCTGGTAGAATCTTCATGGGAGCTCTTGTTTGAATCCTTGGAGGAATTCTTAAAGATATTCTTGAAGGCACTTTTTATAAAATCCCTTGAAGAACTTCTGATGAAATCCCTAGAAAAACTCCTGATGAAATCCTTGGAGAAAATGCTGATTAGATTTCTGATGGAACTCCTGATAGAATCCCAAGAGCAACTCCTAACGATATCCCTAGGTATAATCCCTAGATGAAATTCCCACGAGAACTCTGAAAGAAGTCCTAAAGGTACTGTTGATTGAATCCCTATAGACAATCCTGATTGAATCCCTTATGATATGCCTAGAAGAAATCGTGATGAAATTCCTCGAGGAACTCCTGATATAATATCTGGAGGAACTCCTGATGGAATCTCTGGAGGTAGACCAAGTGGAATCTCTGAAGGAACTCTCAATGGAATCCTTGGAGCAACTATTGATGAAATTCTCAGCAGAGCTCTGATGGAAGCCCTAAATGTGCTCTTGATAGAATCCCTGTAGAAACTTCTGATGGAATCCTTAGAGGAATTCCTAAAGATATTCTTGTAGGAAGTCCTGATGGAATTATTGAAGGAACTCTAGAAGAACTCCTGATGGAATCCCTAGAGAAACTCCTGATAGAATCTCTGGAGGAATTCCAAGTGAAATATCTGAAGGAACTTCTGATGGAATCCCTGAAGAAACTCCTTATGGAATTGATAGAAGAACTTCTTATGGAAATCCTAGAGGAGTTCCAGGTGGAATCCCTGAAGGAACTCCTGGTGGAATCCCTAGATGAACATCTGATGAAATCCCCAGAAGAAATCTTGATGAAACCTATAGAGAAACTTCCGATGGAATCCCTAGAGGAACTTCCTATGAAATCCATAGAGGAACTCCTGATGGAACCCTATAGGAACTTCTGATGGAAATCCTATAGGAATTTCTGATGAAATCCTTCGTGAAACTCATGAATGAATCTTTAGGAGTACTCTTGATGGAACTTCTCGAGGAAATTTTGATGGAGTTTCTGGTGGAATCTCTGAAGGAATACCTGGTGTGATCCTTACAATCCTTCTGATGGAAAATCTCCTTATGGAATCCATGGAAGAACTTTAAAAATAAATACCTAGAGAAACTCCTGATGGAATCCCGAGAGGAATTCCAGGTGGTATTTCGGAAGCAATTTCTAAAGGAGGATTCCTAGATTCTAAAGAAATTCTTAGCTAAATCACTGGACCTTGATCTTGATCACTGCCCCAGCGACACACATGATATAATTGTGTATTATCTACTTATATATGACCAAAACTAGTCATATATAAGTTGATTATACACAATTATAACATGTGTGTTACTCGGGTGACTTGGATCTTTCTGAAGAGTTGTTCATCCAATCATGAAGGATTTACTGATGAAATCCTTGACGGAATTTTGGTAGAATTCCTAAAGAAATTCCTGCCGCATTAGCTGGATGATTTCCTTGTAAAATTCCTGGTACAATGGCTGGAGGAATTCTGTATTGAGCTTTTACTGGAACTACTGGTAGATTTGCTAAAGAAATAGGTTAAATATTATCAGAATACGCTAGTGATATATATATAGATGGCGTCTACGCTGTGTACATTCACGCATTTCAACTTGCCGCCTATCTGCATTGGCAGTTCATAGGTCGTCGAAGCTTCAATTTGACATGCTGACGTCGTTGTTCGTGCAACATCCCTACAGTTCGTCAAACTTGTTTGATTTTGGCCGACCGATTCGTCAACCGTCAAATCTATTTCACAAACTTTCAAATTGATTCTCGTCATGCAGCATCACACACGGTCAAAGATAGCACCAAATCGGTCAAATCGTCTGAGCGTCTGTGGGCTGCATTAGTCCCAAACAGTCATCTGGTTGGTTTCTTGTGTAAGTGCAGCTGAACTAAACGATTCTGGAGTAGCAACCACGGGTAGCCAATCAACCCATGCATAAAATTCTCCAAATATTTTCCACGAAATCTCCCAAGTGATTTATTATTGGATTAAAAAATATACCTATACAAAAAAACCTATAAAAAAACTAAGAAATTTTCATAGAAAATAATACAAACATATGTTGTAAAAAAAAAATTATGATTTTTTGAGAAAATCCGTTAAAAAATGTTGAATACAGCTTTAATTATTTCATTGAAACTTTCGCTAAATATTCTCTAAAAAGAGAGAAAATATTCTCTAGAAGATTCCTAACAACATATTTTAATTTCAGAATACTTTTTTATTTCTTAAAACACAAAAAGTTTTGTTATACTACGTTCAAACTAGAGCTAGCATTTGTAATATAAACTCTCTGGATATCAGAAACCATGCATTTAGTTTTCACTGAAAATATGAGGCATGACGTTTGAGATCAAGATAGTTGATATTACGTCATATCAGTTCTAGTCTGAACGTAGTATTAAATTCGATGGTATTTTTTTTTCATAGATTCTTCCAAAATTATGTAAAATCTTTTTTTATATTTTGTGTGAATTTTAACGTTATATTTTAAGAAAATATACTAAAGATACAAAAAAATATTCAGAAGGACAACCCTTTTACCCAATTAAATCAAATTAATCTTAAAACAGATTTTCTGGCAACAATTCTCCAAAAAAGTCCTGCTAGGTGTAATTCTTAATAAAATGAATTAATAATTTCAATAGTAATTCTTCCAAACAAGTTTTTTTTATGAAAATCTCTAATTTTGGAATATTTTTTAACCAACCAGCCTGTTTCTGTTTTCATAAACATTTAATGGTATTCATAAAACCTAAAGTTTTTCCTAAAATCTTCCAAACAGTTCATTTTTTATTTTTTATTATATTTTTCGAGAAAAAATTAAGAAAAATCTTCCGAATTTTTTGTGAAAAGTCCCAGTAGGCTTTTATATAAAATATTCCAAATATTGGTAGGGCTAAATGAGTATATTCGATGACTTTTTGGTATAATTATCTGAAAATTTTAAAGGGAAAAATTTTGTAAAGGTTTGGTAAAGTAATCACCCGAAGAGTTGTTAAGAAAATCGTTCCATTATTCTGTGGAAACGTTTGCTAAATTAACTAAAACCTATAGGTTAAATGTCTTTGAAAATTTTAGAAAAATCCAAAAATTTCCCTGGAAGGATTACCTTTAGGAAGTTAAGGAAATATCCTCAGATAATTTCTGGGTAGGTAAAACCTTCCCAATTCTAATAAAAAAAGATTACACTGCATAAAAACCCTGGTAAATCCTCCAGTGCTTTATAAAAATAAGGGAAGGAATGTAAGTTAGTTAACCATTTTCATAATAAACCAAAGAATCTTCTGCATTTCCAAAAATGTCATGAAAATGAACACAATCAAAAGACCAAACACTATCTAATGCTATGAAGAAAACAAATTTATAAACTGCTCAAGTTTGGAATTAAATACGCAATCAGCAATGCGAATGGCTTTAAGAAGTGTTCTAACGGACTTCCACCATAGTTAAGCAATGTGCAAAGCAAAATGAGTTACTTTTCCTGAAAGGCCAGCATAAACTTACAGCAATAATCCATACGCTTCTACACTAATAAACCACAGTCTCCATTAGCTTTAGCTTAAATTTTGTTAATAAGGATATACCAATGATGTCAGCTATAAACGTTATAAACAGAATGTTTTAAACAAGGAACAATAACAAGAAAAACTTGAATGTACTGGTAGTAGTAATCACAAAGTGGTATATGTAGGGTACGATGCTCGATTGTTCGAGAAGCATGCGCTTTCCTGACAAAAACGAGCATTTTAGAACGTAAAAATGGGAAAATCCAGTGATATAAGTTAGTTGTTGTAAATGTTCGCAAAAAAATAAAACAGGAAAACAATATCAATCGTACCGATTGTTGTGTCGTATTTCGATGGCTGCTTAGGACTTTGACAAAAGAGATAATTAAACAACACAATCGTACCAAGTTTGCCGATGGAAGAGAAAGGTGTATCACCGCAAAGTAGAATAGGTCACAAAATGTTTGTTACAAATGTCCACTTAAATCCCATGATACAAAGAAATTAATGTTCCAAAACCAATCTTCCTTCACATAGGGTTAGCAATCAAATGAAAAATGTTACCAACACTTAATACTATACCGTACAGCATTGAACCTATACGTACCTTTGCTCTTATATAAACTGTTGATTGTTCAAAATGTTTTCCAAAGTTCGCAAAGAATGCTTATCAAGATGAATTGCACTAATCTAAATCTATTTAACTACATAATTGACTCTACTACATGACCCCAACACGGAAACACCTATCACTATGAAACCGTTGTCTGTAATCACTTTGGTCCAATGAGCTACTGCAAACTCACATTGAATTTAATCCTAAACTGAGTAGAGAAAACAAGAGATATACTAGCAACCTTAATGAGAAAACATCAAACGAAGAATCAAAAAAGCAAATACCGAATTAGAACAAACTTTTACCCCCTTTTTCTCGTCGTTCAACAATTTACCAACCAGATAGAACCTGATGATGCAAACTCCAGTGATAGAATAGAGCAAAAGTGGTCTCCCTTCCGCCCTGTGAACGGTATATTTTCTGAATGATTATCGTCGCCAAACATAATGGTCTCCATCTCTTTGCTAACGAAAGTTGACGATACTTGAATGGAACGGAGGCACAATTTTTTTATACATCCAAACTTACCTACTTATATCGAAACGAAAATGTCATGAATGTTCAATTGTTACTCCATGTGTTACCGAGTTTGGATCCTGAATCGTAAGTTTTTGTAATCTGATAGAAATTGTTGTTATCCTGATAAAAAAATTATAAGGACCAGCCCTCCTTTTTGGATGAGATCCATATTTCATGTTATGCCCTTACACGAAGAAAAACAAGTGAATATAGATTTATGTAATTGTTGTCCCTTTAAGCTATACTAGAAGATAATCGATCGGAAAGGTTGAAAAGAGTTGAAAATTTTGAAAAATGATAGCTATGTTTATTACATACTGGAAATTTGAATGGTCAAGAGTCAAAAATGGAAAAGTTCCAAACTTTTTTTTATTTGTTTCGGTGTTTACCTGAACTTCGTATGTGCATTAAATACCAGATATAATCAATAAAGTGACGTACTGTCAAACGTATGCAATTTATGTGTTTTGAAGTTATTGAGAGAAACAAAAGAATCCGGATCATCGAGTTAGAGAGGCATTGAGTTACAGGACACAAAACCAGTAGCCATCAAAACCAACTTTTATTATGGTTCTCTAACTCGATGTCGAGATACGGAATATCAAGTAAGGGAGAGTTGATGTATCACTGAATAGAGTTTTTATAGAGCTGACCATACACGTCTACGGTGGATGGCAGGGAGCTCCCTGTGTGTCATCTCAAGTATTTGCAGCGATTTACATACATAATAGTTTGAAAAAATATCCAGAGATCCATAACGGTTTCCACAAATATTTCCTTAACGACGATTACATGTACAGTCCATGGAAATCTTCACAAAAGTATCCACAATAATCTCGATAAAAGCTTCCACAAGTGGTATCCCTAGAATACGCCACAGTGATTTTCACAAAAAAAAGAAACATAAAGAGAAGGTGGAGAAGAAAAAGGACATGACGAAGAAAGCGAAGAGACGCGCCCAGCGATCAAGAGCTCAGCCTATCAGAAGCTAGTCGCGAAATCTTTGGCGAGCAACGCGGACGTAAGAGCACTTGATCACTCAGGAAGCAGTTGTTGAGTGGATATCTGGATTAGATGACAACCGTGGACGAGGTGAGTGAGGAGCTGCGTAAGCAATGCAGCCTTGGGGAGGAGGCCATGGCAATCCGTCTGAGGAAGTCGTACGACGGCACACTGTCAGCGGCGATTCGGCTACTAGTTGACACGGCGAACAAAAAGGTGGAGAAGTTCAAGATGAGCATTGGCTGGTCGATATGTTCACTGAGACTCGTCACACGAGCAGATAGGCCAACGATGCGATATTTCAAGTGTATGGTCTTCGGACACCCTGCAGCAATCTGTAAAGGTCCAGACAGAACCGAAATGTGCAGGAAATGTGGATACTACTTTGGAAAATACGACAAGAATCGACCAAGGTGCTTGTCTGCTCACCAGATGAAGGACACACACACACACATTCGACTGATACGTGTGACGGGTAGGTTTCCTATCCAGGAAGTAATTGCCAGCTCAAACGAGGGATTCGTAATCGCCAAATTCAGTGGAATCTACTTTTTCAATTTAGTCGGATGTTGGAGAAGTTGACCGACGAGCTAGTAGGTCGAAAACCAATGCTGACTAGAGGTGATTCAATGCATGGGCCGTCGGCATGTCGGCCATAGCGATACGCTACAGGATTGGCCAGCGGAACACTGCGGCAGTGCAGAGAGACACAATTGGCGAGCGGCAGTGGAATACGAAGGCTTTCGACAAAAATCTCTTCGTTGAGACAGTTTGCACCAACAGCGATACCCTTAACATGGATGCGGTAGGGCTGACAACAGCGATGGCAAGGGCATGTGATACAACAATGCCACGTACTGGTGGAAAGAGGCACTCAACGACTCAAGCAGCAGCCAGGAGGCGTTACCAAAGAGCAAAGAAATTAGAAGTCAAAGAGGAGCAAAACGTCGTATTGCAAGCTGCCAGAGCTGCTTTCAAACGCGAGATAACGCTGAGCAAGTCTGAGTGCTATAAGGAGTTGTGCTGAGCAGCTGACGCCCAGGAGGACGCTTATCGAGTGGTCATGGCGAAAGTCAGGGGTCCATCAATACTGGTTGAAACGTGTGCTGGAAAGCTGAGGGTTATTGTCGAGGGTCTATTCCCAACGCATCATCTGACACCGAGGCCGCCCACACCGTATGTCAACGAGGAAGAAGCAAACCCCGAAGATTGTCAAGTCTTCAATGACGAGTTTGTAACAGCGGCGAAAGCATGTAAGATGGAAAAGACCCCCGGACCGGATGTAATACCGAATGTAACACTTCAAGCGGCAATCCTAGCGTACCCGGATATGTTCCGGAAGGTGATGCAGGAAGGTCACTTCCCAGATAAATGGAAGATCCAGAAACTGGTCAGGCGTCTTCTATATGCTTGCTGGATACACTGGGAAAACTCTTGGTTGAATGTACGAAGAGCGAGAACGGACTATCAGAAAGCCAGTTCGGATTCCGGAAGGGAAAGTCAACGCTAGACGCAATTCGAACGGTCCTGGAAAGGTCCGAGATGGCATCGAAGCAAAAACGGAAAGGAAATCGTTACTGCGCCGTAGTTACGATAGACGTTAAGAACGCGTTCAATAGCGCCAGTTGGGAGGCCATTCCAATAGACATAATAATTAGACCGCTGTTGTCGCTGCTAATCTTGTGACCAACATCAAGTATGCGAATTTCCGAGGTGGTACTCAAAGTGTCAAATTTCCTTCAACTTATCCATAGCAACCTGCTTTCGTGTTAGGTGAAACAATGGGTTTTTCGTGTGATTTGTGTGCCCTAGAGAGTTTTGATTCTTCATGTATTGTCGTCTAGGTGTGTGATTTATTTTAAACTAGCAGTCCCGGCAAACTTCGTCTTGCCATCGAGTAGGCTGTTGAAAAACGCCATGAAACGCCCCGTGCAAAATGGAAGTTCTGTTCACTCCTGTTTTTTCAACTTTCCCGTTAAATATCCTTTGCTTTTTATACACACGAACACGTCGGAACCCTTAACGAATTCAACTGTGAAGGATTCATGAAAATCCGTTGGCCCGTTCTTGAGCCATTTCGTGACATACAAACATCGTTCCATTTTTATTTATGTATATAGAAGATGAACGGCTATAAAAATATATTGATGAGTTGGTGCCTGTTATCACTGGGTAGGCATTGATTGAGTCCTCCCCCGGACGCTTTAATTTGTAGCATCCATGAGTGTTGGAGCAAAAGTACCAGTAATATGACGGATGGGAAAATGAAAGGCGCAGCATCGGTACCGAATTGAAGTTATACAATTGGTTTGTCCTGGAGCTGACTGCGGAAGCTTGCGTCTACGAATCAGCTAAGCTCTAGGCAAGATACGATTTTTTTTCAACACATTCAGAACAGTTTTCTTACTATGAAGGATACCATCGTGTTGTTCTATCGAGATGTGTGCAATTTCCGTTCTTCCATACGTAAAGATGCACCATAGAGACCTGTTAAGTTAAAAACGCATTGCTTGCACTTGTGGGTCACATCAAAACTTCTGTATAAGTTAGATCCCGGCCAATATGGAATAGCAACTCTCATTATGAAGGTTTTTCTTCCACACTTGTTTCAGGCTTTTTACTCATTTCATCTTTCCTTCAACATCAAAATGTGCGAAAAAACAAAACAAATGATTTGACAGTTTGAGTACCGGTTGCTCGCGCCAATGGAATTCAAGGCTACTGTGGTTGATTCATCTGCATCATAACCATTGTATGGAGGAAACAGCGCCTCTAGCGTTCTAATTCTAATATTTCTATTGCCATTCCCGACTAAAGGTACATAACAAAATTATATCGGCACATGTTATTATGTTATATTGCGGTTATTTTGAAAAATTTCCGTTCTGCGGTAGCCGCCAAGTTCTACCGCAGCTGTCAGAGTTGTACCGTTTTGATTCATATTACGGACACTTAAGGCTTCAGTGAAGTACAACTAATCAAAACACATATAAATTGAATTGTTCTGTATGAAACTTTAGCGTAATTATTCCTTGCAAACACTTAAATTCCGAATAGTGGGTGAAGATTTGGATTCCACATCTTGAATTCACTTTAATAAATAGAAATGTTCAGCCTCTTCATGATTTTTATTCCGGACACAGCCGCACTTTTGCTTCATATTCCAGACACTTCGATTCGAGTTCCGGACAGCTCTTGAAAAACACAATTAGAATAACTAAATCATTGATTAAATGCACTAAGCCTTTAGAATAACGTTAAAATTAGTTGAACGTGGTAAATTTCTATGGATTGCTATATAAAATGTTTATTAAAATCATCTTTCAAATTAGGAACTTTTTAATGGCAAATTTCAAAACAACGAGTGAAATCTTTCCCATATAAAGTAGAGTGTCCGGAATTTGAAGCTGTCCAGGATTCGAATCAAAACGGTACCGCAAGCTTGAAAATCATTGTATCATTGAACAATAGAAATATTAGTAGTAGAACGCTAGTGGCGCTGTTGTCACAAAACTGATTGACCTAATTATTACCTTTAATTGTTATTTTTCATTAATTGATCGATTCCACGCAATAGAGGATGATTTGTTTTGGCCTTTGACACTTTGAGGCCCGGTGCTCATGTTGTCACATCGCAGCAAACTAGATGTTGGTCACACGAACAGCAGCGACATTAGCATTCTTAGGTTAATACTTCTACTCATTGAACACAACCATCTAATCAAAGTATGCTAGTAAAATCCGAAGCTTTCAAAAACAGCAGAAAACAACAGTCATTAGTGTGGTTTCCAAGGTATCATCACAGCCGGTCGATGATGCTTAGTGAACATCAGTAATGTGACAGCTGCGGTAGCTTTCTGTTCAACCGTATTGAAATTGCAATGTTTTTTTTTTTCGAACATAGGTTGTTATAAACTTGATGCAGGATGTTGTTAAAATAACTAAAATTATAACAAAAAGTATATAAATAGTTACATAAACATTACAAAATGTGCTTTAATTATATCAAACCATATCAAATGTTATAATGTTTGATACAAAGTATCAAAATTATAATTCTGTTCGATATACGATAATCTAATAATTATTTAGTACATTTTGTTAATTATCTAGTTAATTTTGTTATAAAGTTATTATAAATGAGCAAAACATATCTTAAAGCGAAATAATTTTTAAATATGTTCTGTGGATAACGGAGCCTAACAAAATTTTATCATAATATGATATGCATATCATATTCTGATAAAATTTTATTATATTTTTGTTACAAGCCTCTAGTCGGGTCGCCACAGCGCTACATAGAATACGGGTCCATGACTATCTGTACCGGATTCTGCAGAGGTACTTCGAGAATCGTGGGTTGGTGTATGCAACCGACGCCGGCTGAAAGGAGTCAGGAGTAACAGCGGGAGTTTTGCAAGGGTCCATACTGGGTCCGACGCTGTGGAATGGGATATACGACGGGGTCCTATCTTTGTAGTTACCCATGGGCGTCGAGATCGTCGGCTTTGCTGATGACGTCGTCCTACCAGTAATAGGTGAAACGCTGGAGAAAGTGGAAGTGCTTACCATGGAGACAATAGGCACGGTCGAGAATTGGATGAATGGAGTCATGGTGAAGCCCACCACAAAACGGAGGTGCTACCAATCACTAATCGTAAAGCGCCGAATGCGCATGGTCCGAGATGCAGTACGAGGCGTCTTCTGGCTAGCGTATCATCGTCGATAGTGAGACACGGAGTTCCAGCCTGGGGTGCAGCACTGCAAACCAAGCGCAATCGGGACAAGCTCAAGAGCAGCAAGCGCCTACATAAAAATATCGTCGAAGGCAGTATGTGTGATCACCGGGATGGTTCCGATTTGCATCACCCTGGAAGACGACTTCGAGTACTATCAGCGGAAAGGCACTAGGCTATTAAGGTAATTGGCGAGGATCGGCACGCTAGTCTAGTGACAGCAAGAATGGGATGACTCTGAGAAAGGTAAGTGGACCCACATAGGCAGAGAGCAGTGCCTGGCATCGGGTTGTTGGGGCGCTAATAAACCGGTATCGTTCGACCGTCCTTGGCACTCGAGTCAGCCTGACGAAGAAAGAAAACGAAGATCTCCCATGCGATAGCCGCCGGTAGTCGGGGCACCATCAGTGCGGACGTCTCCCCAACCGTTAATAGTGACAACCTCCGACGCCGAGGGAAGTCAGTAGGAGAAGGAAGCAAGAAGGGAAAAAAAGGATGAACGACGGAAAGAGACTAAAACATGCAAGAGCAAACCACTGGCAGACTGCGCAGAGTGCAAGAGCACAGAGCGGGAAAAACGTCTAGAACGTAACAGAAGTGCAGATGCTCGTCTTTTAATGGCTGGATTAGAGGTAAACACCCTTTTTGCGGGATTTTTGCCTAGCATTGTCAAAAAAACCCAGTCCATCGTACCCTTGCAGCTTTGGCGACTTTCTGGATACATATTTTACCGTAGAGTTGCGCAAGTTCATGGTTCATTCTTCTTCTCCATACGCCACATTCCCGGCTAAAGATTGTCCTAACCATTCGTCGTTCAAAAGCTCTTTGCGCTTAAGCAGCATCTATTTATTATGTAACGCGAAAATTGACAATTTTTTCCTCAGCCCTTCGCAGTTGATGGTATCATAAGCCACTTTGAAATCGATGGTACCAGTGTTGATAGACTCATACTCAAAATCTCAATCAATACGCTCTCCCGTGAGTGCAAACTCATTAGAGATCTGCTTCGCAAATCTCACGCTTGAGATTTTGATGCAAAATCAACTCAATCAACTCAAACCGTAAAAAATGATTCAGTCGCAAAACCCGGCAAAAACTCTGGAAATCCGAATGTTGTTGTTTACGTTAGAAAGGATTAACATATTTTTACCAGACTAACAAGAAATTATTGCCGTGTGTGAGTAAACTGTGGAAATACGAGACAATGAGTTAAAAAGGTGAGCCAACTCATCCATGATTTTTTGACTGCTGAGTTGCATGATTGACAACTCACGCATGAAAAATCTCAAGCGTGAGTTGTGAGAAATTGAGTTTTTCACAACACTGGATGGTACGTTCATTCATTCATTTAGTTAACATCTACACAGATAACACTGAATCAACCATTTTTCTCGATTCATGGCCGCATCTCTTCATTCTCGGTAATGCCCCACGCTCGCCAAATTGATACGCACTTGATCCACCAGCTCGCTGCGCTTCACGCCTTCTTGTACCAACCGGATCCGAAACTAACACCATCTGTTGCTGTCTGGCATTCTTGCAACATGTCCTGCCCATCGTATCCTTCCAGCTTTGGCCACCTTCTGGATACTAGGTTCGCCGTAGAGTTGAGCGAGCTCGTGGTTCATCCTTTGCCGCTACACGTCGTTTTCCTGCACAACGCCAAATATTGTCCTAAGCACCCGACGTTCGATGACTTCAAGTGCTTGCAGGTCCTCCTCAAGCATCGTCCACGTTTCATGTCCGTAGAGGACTATCGGCCTTATGAGCGTTTTGTACATGGTACCAGTGCTGGGAATGGTAATAGTAGTAGGCTTGACTTTTCGCGAAAATCACGTGGCACTCCCAGTACAGTAGTTCAAAAACGTGAATCTCATCAAGTAGCCTCTGTTGGGTGCACGAATTTTCTAAATCATGAGTGTCATTGAAGGCTCTAAATGCGGGAAATGCAGCGGGAAATAGAACATTTTTCTACAGTAATTTCGGGTTGCCCTTAGCAACGGGTGTTTTGCAATTTTCAAGGCATTTGCCTACAGCAGCGATGGGCGTGAGTTTCACTGGCTTCGCTGACTGTGATTGGCTTTGTCTGGCTACTGTAGAGTGAGTTTCAGATTTTTTCCCAACCCTGCATGGTACATTTGGTGCGGGCGTAAATCTTTTTTGACCACAGCTTCTTCTGGAGGCCATAGTAGGCCCGACTTCCACTGATGATGCGCCTCCGTATTTCACGGCTAACGTTAT
Organism: Aedes aegypti; assembly: GCF_002204515.2. Taxonomy (NCBI): domain Eukaryota; kingdom Metazoa; phylum Arthropoda; class Insecta; order Diptera; family Culicidae; genus Aedes; species Aedes aegypti. The sequence continues at coordinate 297,334,664 of NC_035108.1, forward strand.
GGCTGACAATAAGGATCCAAGGTAGACGAACTCGTCGACCACCTCGAACGTATCCCCGTCTATCGTAACACTGATACCTAAGTGAGCCCTGTCGCGCTCGGCCCCACCAGCTAGCATGTACTTTGCTTTGGACGCATTCACCACCAGTCCGACTTTGGCTGCCTCGTGATCCAGGTGGGTGTACAGGTCTGCCACCTTTTCAAATGTTCGGCCGACAATGTCCATATCATGCGCGAAGCATACAAATTGACTGGTTCTCGTGAAAATCGTGCCTCGACTGTTAAGTCCGGCTCTCCGCATGACACCTTCAAGCGCAATATTGAACAACAGGCACGAAAGTCCATCACCTTGTCCCCGGCGGGATCCAAACGAACTGGAGTGTTCACCTTCACACAATTTTGCACACCTTCCATCGTCGCTCTTATCAGTCTCGAGAGCTTCCCGGGAAATTTGTTCTCGTCCATGACTTTCCATAGCTCTACGTGGTCGATACTGTCGTATGCCGCTTCGAAATCGATGAAAATTTGATGCTGTCTGGGAGTGACACCAAACCCAACCGATATCACCCATATCGCAAACCCAACCGACCCATATAGCAATGCACAAATGTGACCTACATTGCGAGCAAGAATGCAACGAGATCCATTGTGCTGTGTTGGTCAGGCATTCAGTGGTCGCCGTGACCATTGCTGAGAGGAGCCAAGAGCGGAGCGATCGCAACATGATGGCTCCATGTATATTGCTGCGGCTACCCGTAAGGCTACTGCAGTGGTGAATATCGCAACTGGTGATAAGAGAGCGATAAGGAACGATCCGACTCTCAGTGGGCCCGAAGAAATATCATCGCATCGATCGAGGTTGGATGATGGCCATTTAGGATAGGTAGTGTTAGAAGTAATCCAACAACCCACCTATCGTGTGTGGAGGCTGCGCGCGGGAATTTTAATTTGTTGTTATGTGTTAGGATTAAGATTGAATGTTAGAATATAAGCCGAAAGTTAATGTACCGTGTAATGTGTAATGAATGTAGTGTCTAGTAAATGTGTTTTTATAAATGTCGCGTGTGTTAATTGTGCCTGTGATATTCTGCGTCATTCACTCATAAGAACATAGAATATTTATTTTACAGTTCACTCAAACACGTCCTTTATTTCCACGCTCTCAAACAACAATAATTGACATTTTCTCTACCAGGGCCGTACTCCCCGCTCCCGAATCTCATTTAACGCAGGGCCGTAACTAAGTACCACATCTCCCCTTTTTTCAAAATTCAAAGTTACAACTGTTAATCTACGTATTTAGCTGGCTTCTTCCTTACACGCTGTTGTCGTTCTGGTGGAGCTACCTTCGATGGCAATTCATCCTCGAACCCGTAGAACTCATCTTCAGACGACGCAACATTCAGCTCGCAGTCAGCTTCATTTGTTGAATCACCACTGTTCAAAGATGTAGGAGGTTCAACGGGATCTTTAAGCTTTTTAAGATGTGCGACATTCCGATCGTATGATTTGCCGCTTTCAGGATCCTCAACAGTAGCGCGTGGACCAGATCGGGAAACCACAACGTATTTCTTGGGCATATCCAGCTTTTTACGCTAGCTTGCTATAATTTCTGAATCACCCCCTTCTGACATGTCTTGGCAACACTATAATTTTTTTAAAGTTCAATCAAAGCAAGCTTTGTGTTAACAGTTATTAAATGTCCGAAATTTTCACTCGTGTCTTCAGTCTCAGGTCTTCAGGCAATCCATATTAGAAAATAAGTTTGAATTTTTGTAATGCTGTGCCTATTTTTTCAGGTTGACAAGTTGGAAGTTCAAAGTGGCTAACCATGGACAATAATACAAATAGACTTGATACCAAGTTATGTTCGGTAAAATGGTTTATTGAAGAGATTTTAGTGGGAGACATGCAACTGATCACCATACAACAACACGAAGCAAGTAAATAGAATTGTGCCAAAATTATTTGAAGAACCTTTGTTAAATTCAATAAAGAACTCACACTCAAATGTTTATTCATTATAGTCTCCCAGTTCACACCTATTGATGTAGCACAATAAAAAAATGATTTTCTATGGACGGTTTAATGAAGTACGTCTTGAAATTCGACAATGAATGACAAATAAGCTAGCAAATGTTGAACTTGATTTTGAACCTGTGTTTGAACTGACATGTATTACTGTCACAACACATCAGTACAACCTTTCAACACGTTCCAGATTACATTAACTTCGGATTATTTCTGTTCTAAACGGCTCACCTTCAAATCAGAATTCAAATCTATATACGTATCCACCGATTTGATTGAGCGTATAATAATACTTTTGAACAATTATCATAAGTTCAGCGTCGGAGATCTTGTGATTGTTTTATGGATAAACGCAATTCTCATGTGTCGACGAGGCCCGTAGAATTCTAACGACAAACTTTTACAATATTTTGCGACAATGAGGGGAGGGGGGTCTATGTTATGTTGAAATAAATGCAAATGATTACATTCATTGACATTCTATTAATGCAGCCCCTGTGATTCGCCAAACTCTTTTTACGCCAATAAATAAGATCGCAAAAGTACCTTCAAGTCGATGCCTAAAATTAGAAAAATAAATGCATTAGAATGAAATATAATCAAATTATAAGAAATTGGAAACGAAAAGATGCATAACAAGTGAAGTGAAAATTCTTGACAGTTGTTTCAACAAACGCAAATCCTTGCCTACTAAGATCTTACTATAAAATCTGTAGGCTAGGAAAGTCAAAATCGAATCACCCCCTGTTGTTTTATAACTAGCGTAAAAAGCTGGATAGGTCGTCTGCAGCTTATTACCTGGTAGCAGATTTTGCATTAGAACTGAGTCTCCAATTTCGACGGATGACCTCTTTGATTTTCGTCGCTTATCCTCCTGATCCTTCCCTTTTTCCTTCGATTCCAAATCCTTGTCAGCAAAATCGGTCAATGGAGGGGCTGTCTCGATGTCATCAACCGCCGGAATTTTGGATCGTATCGTGCGGCCATACAGGAGTTACGTTGGCGTCCGGCCCGTTATAGAATGCGGGGTAGTGTAATACATTACCAAATAATCTTGTAGGTCTTGTTGCCAATCCCTGCCTAAAGCGTTGCTTATTTGCAGTCTCTTTAGCAGTGATCGATTCTGCCTCTCCACGAGGCCGTTTTCCTGGGGCCAGTATGGTGTGGAGTGATTGAGGAGAATGCCGTGTTTCTTGCTGTATTCCTCGAATTCGATGCCCACGAATTGCTTCGCGTTATCCAAAGTAATTGTCCGTGGGTATCCCAATCGCGTAAATATTTTGTCCAACCTGCAAACCGTATCCTTTGCTGTGATTCTGCTCATCAGTTCCACTTCCTTGTACCGACTGTAATAATCAATTATGACAAGCAAATACATTCCGTTCGGTAGTGGACCAAGGAAGTCGATAGCCACGTCCACCCACGGCTTGCTAGGAAGCGGACGACGTGACATCGCCTCTGGTTTACTTGGAAGCCCAACCAATCTGCAACCCTCGCAAACAGCTACTCGGTTACTGACCTCACGGTCCATCCCTGGCCACCATACTCGGTCTCGGAGACGGCGCTTCATAACTGACTCTCCTGGATGCCCTTCGTGCGCCAAATCCAACATTCGTTGACGCAGATTCGTTAGAACAACCAGTTTACTTCCTCGGACAATTGTGTCTCCTACCATACCCAACTCATTTTTAAACGGCTTCACGGCTGATTCATCCCAATTTCCTGTCTGTAAAGAAGTCTTCACTAGATCCAGAACTCGATCCATCCTTGCAGACTCTTCCAATTCCTGTACATCAATCGCCGCCGACTCCAACACCGCTAGAACCATGAATTTATTCTCCGCATAAAAATCCTCAGTAATACCTGGCTCAACCATCCGAGAAAGCGGGTCAGCAATGTTGCTATTTCCTTTACGATATTTAACCACAAACGTGAAAGACTGGAGTCGAAGGACCCATCTTTCGATGCGAGGGCACGGTCGTGATGTCGGCTTAAAAATAGCCTCAAGAGGTTTGTGGTCAGTCTCCAGTTCGAATTTACGGCCCAGTAGATATGGCGAAAACCGCTCCACTGCCCAAACCAGAGCTAAAGCCTCTTTTTCGGTTTGGCAGTATCTACGCTCGGTTTGGGTCAGGCTTTTGCTCGCGTACGCAATTGGACGAGGATCATCATCTGTTGTGCCTTCAAACTGCATCAAAACAGCGCCTAATGCAACCGGCGAAGCGTCGGCAATAACACGTGTACGTAATGAGTTATTGAAGAACCGCAGTAGGTTTACGTTTGAAATCATTTCCTTCAGTATCGAAAATGCTCGCTGTTGATCTTTTCCCCATTCAAATTTGATCCCAGAACAAGTTAACTCCCGAAGCGGAGCAGTGACGGTGGCCAAATTCGATAAGAAACGTCCGATATACGTAACAAGGCCTAAGAAACTACGGACTTCTTCCTGACTAGAAGGTGGGCGGAATTGTTGGATAGCAGCAATCTTATCCAGCGCAGGTTGTATACCTTCTGAGGAAAGGATGTGTCCCAAGAAATCGAACCGTTGGACCTTGAATACGCATTTGGCCTGGTTCAACAACACTCCATACTCCTTAAGGGTAGACAGAACCAAATCAAGCGCTGCGTCGTGTTCGCTTTCGGTCTCAGCAAATACTAAGATGTCGTCGATAAAATTCACGGTGTGCTCGCTACATCGACTCAGTATTTGCTCGAGTATCCTTTGAAATATCTCCGGGGCAATCACGATTCCATACATAAGCCTTTTGTAACGAAACAGACCCACGTGTGTAATGAACGTCGTTATATAACGACTGTCTTTATCAAGCTCTACTTGATGAAAAGCTTCTTTGATGTCGAGACGGCTAAAATACTTGGCACCCGCGAAGCGTGGCAGAAAGTCATCAATTGTGGGCATCATGTGCCGTTCTCTCACAATCGCGACGTTTGCCCGGCGCATGTCTACGCATAAGCGTAAATCACCGTTGTCTTTGATCACCGTTACCAGGGGCGACACCCATTGACAACCGCCTTCCACCGGTTCAATGATATCATTTGTCAAAAGGGAGTTGTCTTCGATTTTCGCTAGTAGAGCGATCGGTGGCCGCCTTGGGTGTTGACAGACAGGTGGGACGGTCTTGTCGATCGGAATGGTGACCTTTACCCCTTTGATTTTAGGAAACGGACGCTTTTCGTCTATTCTCACTGAGTTGACACCTTGCTTACTTGGTAACCCAACAAACAGAACGCCCAATTCGGTAGCAGTTGTTCTACCCAGTAGGCACTGTTGACCACCTTGTATCACGTAAAAAGTGGCAACCCTCTCCATAACCTTGCCGGCATCTTCAATCACAACAGAAGTGTCGAACGCACCAAGTACCGTCAGGGGCTTTGCATTTGCACCATAAGGGAGGAATACTTCATCGCAGTCCTTTTTCTGGTTCCATGTTTTAACACCATTTGCCTTTAAGTAATTCCACGATCGTTCGTCTACAATATTTCTCTTGCAGCCTGAGTCGACCATCACCTGTAGCAGTACGCCGCCTACTTTCATCCAAAGCAATTCGTCACCATCATTTATGTTGAAGATGAAGCTCCGATCCTTTGTATCGCCTTGGTTGCTTCTTATCTCGCGAATACGCTCTGCCTTTAGGCGTTTGTTGCTGATAGCCGACTCATCAAACTTACGCTTAAGGGAAACATTTGTTCGACATTGATTGGCGAAGTGTCTACTACGCCTGCATTTGTTGCACTGCTTATTTCTCGCCGGACAACCGATGTCGTTCGCATAGTGGGCCTTTCTTCCACAGCTTGTGCATTCCTTCGATGTTGAGGGGCGAATCCTGTTAACACCACTGGCCGACTCATGACCAAACATGGCATTTTCAGAAACTCCACCAGATGAGGAGCTGATCGCTCGAGCCTGATGTTTAACTGATTCGTAGGAGCTCACTATTTTCGTAACATCGTCGATGGTCAGATTATCCTTTTGCAGCAATTGCTCTTTCAAATCGCTAGGAGCAAAAAGGATAACCTTGTCGATAACACTGATCGATCGGCTTTCTCCAGCGGACTTCCCGAAATCACACTTGTTGGATTGCTCTTGGCAACGGAGCATAAATTTCACCAGAGTCTCGTCCAGACTCGGTTTTAATGTCCAAAACAAGCTGCGCTCAAATGTATCGTGTTGTTTGGGCGCAAAGTAAGCGTCTAGTTTGGCAATAGCAACTGCATAGGAATCAACTCCGTTTTCAGCATCATCCTGCACGTCAGCTCCGGGAATAGACGTGAATACTTCCTGGAGGTCCGGTCCGCTCTTCGCAAGGAAAATATTTCGGATGCGAGTTTTATCAGTCTCTCCAGTGGCAGCAACTATGAAATCGAAATGTCGCTTATATTTCATCCACTCGTTGCGCACCGCATTTCTCTCAAGAGCTTTGAAATGGAATTGAGGAATGTCCCACTTTTCCATTGCAACGTTTCAACGGTTTCAGAATAACTAAAATTAAGCTTGGGATTATTTCCTCGTTCATTTCTTATCTTAAACTCAACCTTACCGTCAATTTCTAGATTTTCCGCCTTAGAGCTGCAGCCACTGTGTTACACACCGCTCTGAGAGCCGCTACTTTCACGTAGCCTTCCTTGTGCTCTAAGGCCACCTTTGTGGTCTGTCAAACGCTGTTCCACAGCCGCTACAGCCGGTAGCCTTTCCGTACTAGTGGTTGGGTTAATGTCGCTGATTGTTTACAGCCGCTACCGCTTGGTAGCCTACCACTATCGCTGTTCAAGACAGCCACTACTTTTAAGTAGTCTTATCCTTCTCGTAGTAAATCGCTGATAAACAGCCGCCACTCTGTGGTAGCATACAAAATCCGCTGCGCGGAGCAGCCACTACGAGCGTAGTATAGCAGTCTGAAGAAAGAAAAATAAATGTAAACCTAACCTCGTTTTCCTCCATTTCGCAAAACAAACTTTTCCCGTTCGAATAATCGTTCTGATAAATTACTGAATTCATACCTAATTTCTCCAATTTCTCCTGCTTTCCAGTTTTCCTCAGTCGCCAATGTGATATTCTGCGTCATTCACTCATAAGAACATAGAATATTTATTTTACAGTTCACTCAAACACGTCCTTTATTTCCACGCTCTCAAACAACAATAATTGACATTTTCTCTACCAGGGCCGTACTCCCCGCTCCCGAATCTCATTTAACGCAGGGCCGTAACTAAGTACCACAGTGCCTAATTGGATCCCGAAACACCCGGAATACTACAGCAAGGGAGTTTGTAGTGGAAGCCCTCACCCCTAAAACCTCACCATCCATCGAGTGTTGAAGAGCCACCAACGGAACAAGGCTATCGAAGGCGAGGAAGTAAATCGGTTCCCCAACAGATGCGTTGGGACCTGGTATTCACGACATTTTTGGAGGGTTTGCCGTACAATAAAGATCTGGTTCGTTGTCGATCGGCCGTCAACAAAGCCGGCTTTATAACTTCTCACGAAATCGTTTACTACAGGTGATAGACGACGGAAGATGATAATGCTTTGTAGGCCGCATTTAGAATGGTGTTCGCTCGAAAGTTCTCACAATCTAACTTGTCGCCTTTCTTGTAGATGGGGCATATCACCCCTTCCTTCCACTCCTCCGGTAGCTGTTATGTTTCCCAGATTGTGCCTATCAGCCGATGCAGACAAATGGCCAGCCTCTCCGGGCCCATCTTTATGAGTTCAGCTCCGATACCATCCTTACCAGCAGCTTTATTGTTCTTGAGCTGGTGAATGGCATCCTTAACCTCCCTCAAAGTGGGGCTGGTTGCTTTTCATCGCCCGCAGTAGGTACTGACGAAGGCATTTCGTCCGTAGTCCTGTCCTTCATTGCCTGTGCTCTCAGCGCCATTCAGGTGTTCGTCGAAGTGCTGCTTCCACCTTTCGATCACCTCACGCCCGTCCGTCAAAATGCTCCCATCCTTATCCCTGCACATCTCGGCTCGCAACACGAAGCCGTTGCGGAATGCGTTGAGCTTTTGATAGAACTTGCGTGTTTCTTGAGACTGGCACAGCTGTTCCATCTCGTCGCACTTCGTCTCCTCCAGGCGGCGTTTTTTCTCCCAAAAGAGACAGGTCTGTTGTTGCCGTTTTCGTCTATAACGTTCCACGTTCTGCCGAATCCCTTGCTGCAGTATGACCGCCCGCGCTGCATTCTTCACCTCCAGAATCTGCCTATATTCCTCGTCGAACCAATCGTTCCGTCGACTCCGTTCCGCGTACTATACGTTGCTCTCAGCTGCATCGTTGATGGACTATATCTTCATGGGAATGCTGGAAAAATATATAACAATACTTTTCAAAATGGAGGACAAGACAATTCGGTTCAACGAACTGTCAAAATTTACGCATTGTAGTATTTAATAATAGACCAAAGAATTTATTCAGAATAAATTAAAACCAACTTATTAGGACGAAGTTTATACAAAAGGCTTTAACCAGTGAGTAAATTGTCACCCAACACCCAACAACAAAGACATTATCATCTTCTATTCTTGTTGCAACAATTTTAATCCGCAACATGAGTACATCATCACTTGAACAGAATATGACAAAGATCGATCACCACGTGCGCAGCGATTTTCTTGGCTTCGCATTGCATTTTTTAGAACTTTTTCTGTGTTGGTAAACATTGGCACATTTTTGAACAGCATGCATAAAACAAATTTGGTTTTGTGTTTAAAATAACTGATTAATCTCGAGTCGAAAAGGTTGCAACAATGTTGTGCCCTGTGATTGTCATGACAATTTTGCTTCTGATTGTATCCCTATCCGTAACAGTATGGATAAACGGGTTGTGAGCGACTTGCTTTGTTGTTTGTTTTTCGTCTCCTTTGATGACAATTTGATTCACTGGCTTTAACACTTAGCTTTCGTTGTTGGCATGATGAACGGTGGTCGATATAAAGCAAAATGGTTGTATACGGAGCTTCTCAGGGGTGGACAATCGCGGTGATGGAATCCTAGCAGGGTAGGTAATATTTATAGGTCTCATGATAAAACCCATAGAGCAGGGCTATTCACGACACTAGACCTATTGTAACGGAGGCCAATGTACGTTCCGTGGAACCGGGGAGTGGTACCGAGCGCGCACTGTAATTCGGTCAGGAACCCAAGCGAGTCACGACACTTTCTCTGGTAGATTACAGTTTTAACATGTCGTCTCGAGGCCATCCGAACACCAGTAAGGACCTCACTGACCGTTTCAAACACACACTGCAGTCTATTGCACCACACTCGATTGGTCCTTAATTTGGCACGTATTGAACCCGAACGACCTAACTCAGCTAGCAATTACTTCTACTGGGGTTTCTTTAGGCTAACCGTTGTGACGCGGTCTTACCGCACCGTTAAACTCTGGTGTTATTGGAGACGATATAACTGTTACGCCTAAAGGATTTTGGCAGTTTCACACTAGAACCGATACGCATAGAGACAAGCGTAATCGGCATTTTCGCTGTTCTTCACTCCTCCGCATCGAAATTTGCACGCACTTCTGTTTTTTTATCGATAATCCATAAAAAAAAGACTTCTCAGTGTATTGTTTCTTTAGTTTTACATTAGGGGCTGTCCATTAATTATGTAAGGGTTTATGGGGGGAGGGGGGGTTTGGTATTTCTTACGCGCCATACAATTTATTTTCAATTTTCATACAAAAAATCTTACCATGGGGGAGGGGGGGTTGAAAAACCCTGAAAATTGTCTTACGTAATTAATGGATCGCCCCTTAGATCCCATCTGGTATCTGATATAGTTGTAATCAATACCTTCATATGACATCATATGTGCAGAGCGCCAACTATCATTTCAAATTAACATGCTACTGCAAATGATATCATCTTCTATCATCCACTTCAACTTGGATGTAGAAAGCCATCTTCCGGCAACGTTTGAAAACATCGTCACAATACAGAATACGGTTCCGACCATTGCATGTGAATGTCACTTCGGAAGCAAAACAAATGAATCCAGAGGGTGTGGCCTCTGTACAGGCAAAGCCATCGATCCCCTCACCAATCGCTCCGGTACAATACTCACTCACAGAAGTATTGCACAAATCGTTGCGGATGAACATAGAACCGTGCAAACACACACTCACGACCAAGCAGCCAGCATGCGGGAGAACGGTGAAAGGTGAGTACGGCTCACTGGTGAGTAGTGATATTGATTTCATTGAGTCCATTCATTGCGCTGAACGTGAACAACGATGTGACAGTGAGAACGCCGCCATTAATCTCAGCACTCACCGAAGAATTGATTGGTGACCTACTGCGGTAGGCATGATATGTGAGGGAGGTGCGCCGTGGTGAGTTCCATTCCGGTCCAATCGCAGCCGAGTCGGTGAGTGAACGGTGAAGCTGAGTTGAGTTGAGTTGTGATTGCGAGTGAGTCGAGTTCGTTTCGTAGGTATAGGAAGTTCGTCGGGAGTGCAAGTGCCAATAAATTATCTCGTGGACGCTGTGATGGTAGTGTTTTACGATTCATGTGTGCCGCAAAATCGGTGAACAGTGACATATTGGATAATCGGACTCGGAGTTGGGCGAGATTTTGCGGGCGAATTGTCTATCGGCAGCGAAAACGGAAGTTTTTTCGCCAAGTGCGTATGGCATATGCGTGAGATTGCGTTTTCTTCGTGGTTGCTTCTTGCTCTCCTTCCATCGTGTGGTCGAATCGAATCGAACGGAGGAGGCCGTCTTCTTTGCTGCTCCGCACTTGGATGAGGAGAACGAACGCGAGAGGTGGTCTTCATCATTTTCCTGCGTAGTGAGTGAGTGGTGAATGGTAGTGGTGGTGAATTCACATCGCATGGTTTTGTTCTTTGGTGAGTTCGAAATGAGCACCAATACAGTGAGGGGTGGATTTCACGACCATCGTTGAATGGGCCACAAGTGAATGGGATGGTTGTGTTTGTGAGTGAAACAAGAATGAAAACAGGTTTGGGACTGTCAACAAATCTCATCTCTGTAGTGCAGTGTTGTCAGTTTGGACGGAGAGTATGAAGATTGACATTTCAATCGAAATATGTGATAAATTACGGTAAGTGATGTCATTTAAAATTTTGATACATTCTACATTATAATTTTGACCATATGTTTTGTGTTTTAACTTAGAAAAATGTTAGATAATTTCTATTTAAGATAACACACAGTTGACTTTTTACATCCCGATGTCAAAGGAACCATCGAGATAGGCAGAGATCGAGACAAAGAATATTTTTTCAATGAATACTAGATTGAAATCCACTACGTTATCAGGAAAACAGGGATAATAATAAACGAGCAGACTTCATTTCGTGTTCCCAAATTATAGTGAATCACGAAAATTTGATCTATTATCGCTTGATAATGGGCATATCGACATACTGATCAGTAGAAAAAATCAGGACTTTTCGTGCAAAAGTTAACCCGATATGTCAATTAAGCTGAAAATCCAAATATGTTCTGCTTAATCCACACGGATGGTAACACTATACCGAGAAAAAATCGGGTATCTAAATCAACAAGAACACTTAAAGATACAGAGATATCGAGATAAGGAGGATATCGCGATATGGAGAGATGAATTATATGCACAATGAAGGGCCTAAAGAAATCAACGATATCTTCCTATGTGGAGAGATGTAGAGATCGTCTGTAACTGCAGGGAATGTCCGAAAACTTAGTTCTGTGCTAAAACATGCGTGCCACTCAGAAATTAATTGTGCGTCTCCTATTAGTTGCTAGTAAACTCAAAGCAACCTCCTGCACCTTGTTTGTTTTTGTGCGAGACAAAGCAAAGCACAATCTCTACTCTTTCAATCTCTTTCGTGAAAGCTCAAAAATTCATTCTATAATATTTTCAACAAAGTATGCTTTGAAAGCGGACAAGCTTAATAAGGGCTTTTAAAAACTTTTTTTTCTATCTGAATTAACGAGATTTTTAGCCCTGGGCTAGTTCATCTCGGGACCAACAGCTTTACTTCCCTTCCGAAGGAAGTCGTAACTGAAAATTTTGTGACTATTTCGGGGATGGGATTCGATCCCAGGTCCTCGGCGTGAGAGGCGTGTGTTCTAACCACTACACCAGGTCCGTCCCTTTGCAAAAACTTATAGTTTTGGATCTTAATATATATGGTAGTCAGAAACATAAGGTGGTGATGTTCATCGTGTTTATGAGTTTTGACCGTCACATATTAATGGAATGAATTCAAGTGAATTTGTTTACGCGTGTATGAAACGCAAAGAATGAAAATGAGACAACTCGATACCACGCATCCCAAAGCACACTGCAAGTTAGCACTGCCAGGGTGCAGTCCAGAAAAAAAAATACTCGTGCACATCACCATCGAATTTAGGGTGCTATCTAATGTTCGCTTTAGTGTCCCGAAGGTAACTTATTATGAATTACTTTGAGGCAAATGTCATACATTTTTTCGGCATATTTCTTCTTATATCTTTAGCTAATTACATGCAAAATTTATTGTACTTTTCAAATATAGTGCAAACTTACCATTAGTGGTACACCCAAGGGAAAACTGCTGAAACATGGTGATAAAATCATGAAATTTCAATGCATAAGTCTATAGATTTCAAATAATAGCACCAATAATAGGAACACTGTTCCTTTAGATGTATGTTGTTGTAATGGTTCCGTTAATGACACAAACCGCTAACGGAACGTTCTTGAGCAATGGCAGGCTCTTGCTCGTAAGTGCATTGACTACTACGTTCTCGTGCACTTTTGGTTCGAGATCCGTTCACTAGCTCGCGTTCAGTTAAAAATGTTCACTGATACTAATTGCTAAAATGAGAAATAAATACAGTAGGTTTGAAATAGGTACCACTTCTAGTACTGCATTTTGTCCCTGAGTACTGCAAAAGGTATCCAAGTTTGACAGATCGCAGTACACTTCTCATGGCATTCTAGATTTTGCTCTATTACTTTATGATAAAGATGCTTCGAAACCAAACCTCAAATTTTCAGGGGCACGATTCTAGAGAACATGACATCTGTTTGTGCTGAAAATTTAACTCACTGGTCACCACCAGCGAGTGACCAGTAGAGTTTCATCATGACTTAGAGATACTCTATCAAGCTAATCATGAAACACTGAACAATTCTGCAAATCGTTCTGGAAACACCGAAAAGAAAATCATTAAAAATTTGGCATCACTGTTGCAAGGTGTATCGCGTGAGAAAGGGAAACGTCAGTTTTACCACTTTAATTCGAATGTACGCCCTTCTCATTCACTTGCGGGCCAATGAATCTGTTCATTGCGTACGGATTGCGAATTGCGCTGCTACGCCGATTTTTCCGAGTGATAGCTGCTATATAGAGTTTATGTTATGAACTGAACCTTTACAATCATGCTGCAAGGCAGCAATGCTTGTAGGAGTGTATGTTATCGAATCGAAACAGAGGCTCGTTCCGTTCTGTGCCAAGTGTGTGTGTGTGTGTGTGTGGCCTGTGGCTATTCTGTCCCGAACAGGAATGAATATCAAAAAATATTCCTAAATATTCATATTCTTAAAATGTCTCTAAATTCACCTCAGTAAACACGAACCTTCCTTAGCCCAGTGGTAAAGATCGCAGCTACCAAGCAAAGCCATGCTAAAGGCGTCTGGGTTTGATTCCCGGTCGGTCCAGGATCTTGTCGTAAAGGAAATTTCCTTGGCTTTACTGGACATAGAGTGTCGTACCTGCCGCACGATATGTGATTGGAAACTCAGGACGTGGAATTGCAGATCTCTCAACGTCATAAGGAGCACACGAATTTTCTCCGATGTACTGAAGATCCGTGGTATCCTCAAGCATCCATGGAAGCCAAGCTCTGATGTCCCTCTGAAGCGCCGTCCTTCCCACGGCTTAGGCCCAGAGTTGGTGGTATAGTCCAAGAAGATGTTGCTTCGCACTACAACAAGACTCGACAAGCCACGACGTCAAAATCATTATAACAGATCTAAACACCCAGGTTGGTCAGAAGAAAAAATCCAGACCGACTTTTGGAAAGTTCAGTGCCCACCGGCTGACGAACAAGAACGGCCTACGACTGATCGATTTCGTCGTTTTCAAGAAAGTGGTAATTTGTAGCATCTATTTTCATCCAAGTTTCCCGTATCAGTACAGCTGAAGATAACCACAACAGTTGGAATCACAAATTGATTGCGTTTTGATCCGTCCATCAATCGACATCAGAGCCTATCGTGACGATAACATTGACTCTGCCCGCTATCTTTGGCTAGTGGAACTGCGCTCAAAACTATCTGCCATCAACAATGTACGGTACCGACGCCTGCCCCGGTATAATCTTGTGCGACTGACGCACCCTCGGGTTACCAACGCACAGCATTTCAAGGCAGCGTGCCCGGAAGAGAACGAGCTGATGAGGCCCTTGAGCACCGTTGGAGTACTTTAAAAGCGATCATAATCGGGTAGTTCTTAAGATACGCAAAAGTTCTACAAGAAGCCAAACGCATTCCTAAGAGCCTCCGTGCCGCGGTTGCGAATTGTATATCAACAAGCAGCCAGGCTGCTGTCAAGCTTAAATTTTCATAAAAATGATCAGAGTATGCCTAGGAGTGTGCGTTCATTACTTAGTCACGCTCAAAAACATTATGCATTTGATGTGACACAAAAACTTCCGACATTATACTTAGTCTTTTTTATGTATAAGTTTTCAAATCTTATATAAAATATATTTATGAATAATGTACGATCAGAAACTTTCTGTGTCAGACGATTTATTGCACTTATTGTCAGCGTCAAACCGCCATAACTTTTTGTGAAGCGTTTTAAGTGTGCATCCTGAAAATGGTTTCCTGCGAGACAAGCAAACAAACAACGGCTAGCACTGGTAGAAAATATTGTGTTCAAATTGAATGCCCAAAATACTGGAGTTCGCACCCCTTAGCTGAAAACCATTAGGTTGAAATGTGTTCATCATTGGAATTTGTAAATATATTCTTATTATTCATCACTCGCATTATTTTCATAACAGCTTTTCGCAATTCTTCCAACAGATGATTCTAATAATCAGTTATGGAATTGAAAAATTGAATATCATTCAAAAATCATTGGAAGCATTTTTGAGCGCAATGAGAAATGAACGAAATAAACTTAGTTTCATGCAATTAAAAGGGACAATTTTCTGATCTTCCATACAATTCGATTTTCCATTACATGATTGTTTTTTCTTTTGTAAAATCTCAATATTTGATCAGTAATAGATTCGCATAGCTATGATTGCTTTTTAGAGACTTGGTATCTATTTTTATGCAAGTCCCTAAAATGTCTAATTTTGATGGAATGTCTCTGAAGTCTCTATTCCTTTTAAAATATTCGCTTAAGTCTCTTTTTCCCATATCTTACTTGTAGTGAATTCTGATGCAAAATTTCGTCTCATATTTCTCAACAAAAGCTTCAGGAATAATCCTTGTGATTTCTCTAGAATAGTTTCCCAAACTGTGGGTCGCTACCCCCAGAGGGGTCGTGAGCTGAACTCTTGTGGGTCGCGAGAAAATTTTGGTTTTCATTGGTTTTCCTCGTTTTTGAATGCCTTCTAGATTTGTGCCAATTGGATTGAAACTGTTTTCATAAATTTGTTTCTAAAATATCAGACATTAGGCCATTTGATCCTGTTTTTTGATCAAAGCTTTTGAATTTAAAATTGCATTAGCTGGAAAAACTGAATTTTGTGTAGCAAACTCGTCAAGGATAAAAAGCCAAATACCGGGTACCCCCGTTGGTTTGACCACATTAAATCTGTACCCCGTTAATTTGCACATCGTTCAGATTAAAAATGGTTCAAACGTCATTTAGCTCATGGAACGGAGTGAAGTGAGATTGAACTCTGTGGACCGGAACGCAAAATCAAAAAAGTTAAAAAAAAAACAAAAAAACGTTCGAATAAAATACTTTATCTATTCAATAAAATTTAAATGTTCCCCTAGAACATCCAGTGGATTTTCAATAGCATTTTCTCCAAGGATTGCGTCCAAGATTTCTAAGGAGCTCATCCGGGGATTTCCTTCAGCGATTCTTCCGGAGATTGTTCCAAGAATTCCTCCAGGGATTTCCTCCCAGAAAACCTTCGGGGATTCTCTTCAAGAACTCCTCTGGGGATTTCGTCCAGAAATTAATTCGGGGATTTCGTCTAGTAATTCTTTCGGGGATTTCTTCCAGGAATTTTGCGGGGCATTTCCTCCAGGAATTCCTCTGGAGATTTCAACGATTCTTCCTGGAAAATCCTCAACCACTTCTCCGGGGATTTTCACCACAAATTCCTCAGGGGAGTTCTAATAGCAAATCCTCCGGGAATTCCCCCAAAAATTCCTTAGAGAATTTTTTCCGAGAGTTCCTCCAGAGACTTCCTCCAGGAGTTCTTCTGAAGATCTCTTCCTGGAATTAATCCAGGGATTTTCTCCACGAATTCATTCGAGAATTTCCCCCAGGAACTCCTTCGCGGATTTACTCCTGGTATTCTTCCGGAGATTTTCTACAGAAATTCCTTCGAGAATTTTTTCTGAGAATGTATCGGAAGATTTTTTTCAAGGATTCCATCGGATATATCCCCAAATAACTCCTCACGATAGCATCCCCCACGGATTTCATCCAAGTATTTCTCTGGGGATTTCGTCCAGAATTTCCCCTGGAGATTTAAGGAGATTATGAAATTTAGGGATTATGGATTTAAGGATTTTTTAAGACATTTTTCCTAAGGATTCTCTAAGGATTCGCACCAGGAATTTCTTCGAAAATATCGTCCGAGAATATTCTCCAGGAATTCTTTGGGGTAGTTCCTTCAAAAATTGCTCTCGGGATTTCCTCCAGAAATTCCTCCGGGAATTTCTTCCGGGGATAACATGGATTCCTCGAAAGATATCCTCCAAAAACTCCTCCGGGCATTTGCCCCAGAAGATCCTCAGGGGAATTCCAGTAGCAAATCTCCTGGGATTTTGTTCAGGACTCCGCCAGCAAGTCCTTCGGAGCTACGTCGCAAATGCCTCGAAATTTCTCCGGGAATTTCTTTGGAGCTCGACCAGGCACTCCATCGAGGCTCATACGGGAATTTCTTAGGAGCTCCACCGAAAATTCCGCAGAAGTTCCTTCCAAAATTCATCCGGAATTTTTTCGGAGTTCCTCAGGAATTTTCCTTCGAGTTGCTCCAAGAATCCCGCTGGCAGTTCCACTAGGAATTCTATCGGAGTTCATCAATGAATCCCGCCTGGTGTTTATCCAGGAATGCTCCTGGGAATTTTACAGGAATCCACCGGGGGGTCAATAAATTCATTTAGGGGATCCTCCAAGAATTTCTTGGATGAATGAACTTTTGCGGGAATTACTTTGTAAATATCGCGATATGTTTAATGCGCATTCCTCTTGTGGTTATTACGTGAATTTCTACAGACATTCTTCCAGGATCTTACGCTTTGCCCAAGCATCACCAACATGTTTGGTTTTGTTGATCACTTTCGAATTTGATCGCAAAAAATACAACAACCGGTGCATGCGCGTTAGTTTTGGTCTATTTCGACTGATCTATTTAATTATGACAGGTCAATTTTTTAATCAATTTGGACTCAAAAATGAGCCACCGGTGAAGTTGCCCTTAGGTATCCAAATGACACATGGAAATGAATGGTCTCTTTTTGTATGAGAACGCAGTTAAAAAAAAAACAATTTGTTTTAAGAAGTAGCATACTGATGGATTGTGCGATATTTGCCAGAAAACCGTTCGCCAGAAAACTATTCGCCAGAATGACATCCGCCAGAAAGTACCATATCCCAGAAAACCATTTGCCAGAAAGTACCATTCGCCAGAATGTACCATTCCCCAGAATGGACCATCCTCTAGATTTTTTTTTCTTCAGATGAATAAAGTTAGCAATTGTAGGAGAAATAATCGAGCCAGAGCGTTAAAACATTTTGTGGGATTATTTTTGTTAGTAAACTCAAAAAAGTACAGGGTCTCTTGGACACCAGTTGACTTAATGAGCCAGCTTCGAATATCCGTTTTGGGGATTGTGGTTCTTGTATTCTAATTGTTGGACCAAGTACACACGGACTTCCTCACGTTTCAAAAAAAAATCGATTTTTCGAGCATTCAACGATCAACATCAATATTTGAAGCTTTATAAACATGAACTGCACATAATCCTGCTGGACCGTGGAACTAGAAAGCAGAAAACATACAATGGAATAACAGTTGCAAAAAGCTGCTCCACTATGTATGCTTACTGATGTAAAGATTTTATATTCAGCAGAACGGATAATAAAGTAAGTACCGTCAAACGGGGTAACTTGCAACAGGGGTGAAACTTGCAACACAACGACATGTATCTGAATTGACGTTTTCTTAAGCATTAAGTTAAATTATTGAAATTTGTTACACCGGTCAATGACCTTAGGTATAAAAAGAGAGGTTTTGGTGAGAATGTTGGTATTATTTTTACTTTGGTTGGTTTGCTGGAGGAGAAAATCATATCACACATTTGATCGTAACAAGGCGAAAAATCGTTCCTAGTACCACACAAACGGGATATAAATATTATTCTAGGTATTTGCTATTCGCTACAGTATTTAATAGTGTACAAAAGGACTATAAAAAAGTTTTGTTAATTTCATGTTAAAACACTGAAAATAATTCAAAACGTTTTTTACTACCATTGTGGGGTAACTTGCAACAGCAATTTTAATCTCAATGGTAAGATGTTTTCTGCCGCTTGTCATCAAAAACACATGAAAAAGCAAGATTGACCATTTATTTGTAGAAGTACATTAAAATTGTGAACATCAACCAACTTATTACACGTTTGGTAGGAAAATCTAAAAAAGTTACATTAATTGCATTATTATTGGAATTTATTATTTTTTATTCGTGAAAACTATGATTCATTTTAAAAATCTGTTTCAAATGTAACTTGCGGATCTGTCATTGCGAACTTTTTGCATGGAATATAAAGATAGCTATTTTCAATTACCAACAGAAGCCATTTCGAGACATGCTATCAATGTATGATACGTTGCTTTGGTTAAAATATCAATAAAAAAAATATTATATGAGAAGCAAAACCTCAAAACCATTGCAGTTGAATAAAAAAGTATCACTAAAGCTTTTAAATGACTTGTGATTTGCTAGAATTACTTGTGGAACAAATAAAATACAAATTCAATTGATTTTTTAATCGGATGGGATCAATACTCATAATTCAATCAATAATAATGATTTTTCAAATATTATGGTACCTAGCTTCTGTTTATTGTCATGCATTTACTTCAGTTAATTATTTAATGATTTAAAACGAGGTATTGATAAAATTTTAGACAGTAAACTCCAGTCTGCATTGTGTGTTGCATGAAAAATGCATATTTTCAGCCTCTCCTGATCCCAGGAAACCAAATTATAATAAAATAAATACCACATGGCATTCTTTACGTAGCGATTAGGATACCAGATTGTATTTGGTTCATCTAAGTCCTTAAAATTGTCGTCCAAATAGATTTGAAGCTGAAAATTGTTGCAAGTTACCCCGTTTGACGGTAAATATGTCCTTATAAATTGGTATTATGGTTTAAAAGACTTCACAAGATATTCGCCCTTCTTTTCAGCTTTAAAATAAATGTTTTTTTAATGTTATTTAGTTTTATACGAAATTATTGTTTGGAATATTTGACAAGAAGTTCTCCCTTCTTTTTATGATAAACTGTTCTTCAAAGCTTTGTTTCCTCTTAAGGGCTAGTTCATTGGATATTTATAAGATTTTGATATACGTTGAAACTATTTGTACCGTCTGTTCGATGAAGTAATTAATGCCGCCACTCGCAAACCAAAGCTACATTTACCATAACAACTTTCAGGAGCTTTCAGACAAATTAAATCAGTTTTAAGTTTAATAAGAACATCCTTTATATGGAGAATGGAGAATTTTTTAATTTGCCCCAAACCATATCAAGTAGCGATGAGCAATGACCATTATCACTAAAAACCTTTTGGTCTATTTTTACCCGAATGTTGTTCCCTCGAATATCTTTGCCCCGAACGTCAGTTACCCGAATGTTACTTTTCACCACAATCCGTTCTCCCGAATTACCCAAAATTTGTATGAATCATAGTACAGGTGGACTCGATTATCCGGAGACTCGAATATCCGGTGACTCGATTATCCGGGATTCGATAATCCGGAATTTGATTCTTGATGTTCTTGTTTTTCAATTTTTATGCATAAATCTGAGATAATTCAGTATTGCAATATACAATATGAATGGTTTTGCAGTTTTGAACGTTTTTAAGAAAAGGGGGATTTGAAACAGTGTTTTTTGTGTATGCTGGCTGTTTTTTTTTATAAAGACCCCTACTGTTCCTAGAAATATATATATAAATAAAACAACGAAAAAACATAATATTTAAGTTCTTTTATCGAAGATTTCATGTTTTTTCTTCATTATTCGATTATCCAGAGTTAAAAAAATCGATGCTCCGCATAATCGAGTCCGACTTGTATTAAGATAGAACCACCCCCTTCTACCCTCCTTGAACGACCACGTGGTTTATGGACGGCCCCAAAATAGATCCAGTTCAAAATAAAGAAACAATCTACAGAGACAGAATGGTGAACTAGAAAGAACGATAAAGAAAACAAGAAAAAAATGCTGAGTTCGGAGAAGCTTTGAAAAACCGCTGATCAAAAAAGAAGGGTGCATATCATATGAACCATTCATAACCCTGAAATGTACAATAAGTATTGATAATTATGAGTGCCAAAACATTTTCGAGCAAATAGGCCATTTGAGCAAACGGGGTATCCAGGGAATTGGCATTTGTTAAACTGGTGTTCGGGGAATCAATATTTAGTAGAAAGTAGCACAACCCCAATAAAATGGCAATGGAAAAGCAAAAATTATCTGGTAGTTGTACGAGAAATTCTGTACAATACAATATTCTGATGAAGAACAGCTCGCGGTGAAAGGAAATGCCAATTTCTCAAAGTTAAAACTAGGTAAAACAGCTTAGAATATTGTATCAAAACCTCATAGGCAAAAATCTCACAAGAGATGTAGAATAATAGTGTTATATTGTCTCTGCTCTGTGCACTAGCAGAAAGCCTTAAATAAAAAGAACGAGACCCAGTAAACACGTGATCGTAAATAATAGGATATAAGTGTACAAACGTGGAGGCGATATACGTACATTTTGCATGCAGTCTAATGGCTCATGCACGTATATCGCCTCCACATTCGTACTCATATGCGCTGTCGTATACGAGTTTGTGTTTACTGGGGATTGTTCAAATGCTATTAGTTCAATCTGATGCTCTCAAAGATGTGAAAAGTGACACAATCCGAATAGTGTGACGGCCATATTCGGATTCTGAGATATTTCAATTAATTGATCAAAATCGACAAGAAAAATAATTCTGGGGAATGGTACTTTCTGGCAAATGGTACATTCTGGCAAATGGTTTTCTGGTAAATGATAATATTCTGGTGAATGATTTTCTGGCAGATGTCATTCTGGCGAATAGTTTTCTGGCGAATGGTTTTCTGGCAAATATCGCACAATCATACTGATGCACTTCAAAAGCTTCGTTTAGTTGCAAACGAAATCTAAGACATCATTATTATCAAATACAATGCTTTTAAAAATGTCTGAAGCGTAATTACCAGTTAAATCAAATACATTTTAAAACGTGTCATTAGTATGTTTAGCCATATGGAATCAGAATATTTCTTGAACCTGGAATTATTTTGTAAAACCTGGAAATATCGTAGAATTTCATTTCGGTAAACGAGTAGACAGCCTGACGGGGATACTTTCGATGTGGTTGATGAGTTCGACTATCTTGGATCCTTATTGATAGCTGAACTACGGAGACGCATCACTTCCACTGTCAAGTCTAAAAATTTCTAGAAAAATTTTCAAAACGCTAGTTAGACCAGTGGTCCATTATGAATATAAAGCATATACCATGCTGATAGAGGACCTATACGCACTTGGAGTGTTTAAACGGCGGGTGCTTAGAATCATCGGTTTTCAGGAGGATGGTGTGTAGCGGCGAAGAATGAGCCACGCGCTCGCCAGGCTCTACGTCAGACCCAGTATCCAAAAGGGTACGTTGGGCAGGGCATGTTGTAAGACTACCAAACAACAACCCTGCAAAATTTGGGTTGGGACAAGAAGGCGTGGCGTGAAGTGGTGCATCAGAATCTGAACAGCGTAGCCCGAAATTAAAGTTGGAGACACAATCATGGACCGAGAAAATTTGCGTAACATTGTTTGTTAAACTTATACCATCTTCCTTGGCTCGGGACATCGCCGAACACAGCGATACGCACTCAAACCAGCTCGGGGCAGAACGAATCTCATCTCACTCGCTGATGAACTCGCGTCGTGAGCTGAGAGAAGGAATATTACAGTCCCCCGAACGCGAGGAGGAATAGACTAACCGCTCAGCCAGCAGCATAGCTTTTCCAACACGGACCAACTCAAAAGGTACTGTCGAATGGGAGTCTCGCGCGCGATGGTATCACAGAAGGCAAGGATTTGGAATTGTTAGAGTTTTTCATTCGGGACATTTTCCAGCTCGTTATTCCGGTACGGACGGAATTGTGTCCAAGATGTAGAAATTAGTGACGTTCTGTGAGTTGTGACGGAATGTGTGGCTAATCGGTGGCCAGAGCTGTGAAGAGTTCTAGGTTTTCAAGGTCTTCTATTTGTCGATTGGTTGCGGAAGCTGAACGTGTTTTGGTTAGCCGAGAATCTTCTATCGCCGTACTGAATGCTGGAAGCACCTGCAAGGTAATGTGTGGGACTCTCGTTCTATGGGATTTGGGAAAAATCCTTTGGTTATCCGTATTTTTCCACACCGGAAGGCAAAATATCGAACGGGGTCAATCGCTTCCTGCAGGAAGAAAAGTGAAAGCCTTTTCCGAGAGTGCAGGAGTGATTGGCCGCTCTCTTTCTTTGTGTAGATGACCTGCAACTTTCCATTTTACCGGTGTTCTTGGGTCAATTCTCGGTCGAATCTACAGCTGGACGGAGTCTGTCCCTGGTCATGAAACGCAACAAGTCCTGGCTCGTAGACCGAGATGTTCTAGTTCTAGGAAAAGTGTTCAACGGGGTAACATTTTCCACCCGGAAAAACATTCCTCCACACAGGGGAAGGTTTTTCGTCAAATCGTTTGCTAAGATTTGATTTTCCTGTTCCTTGCAAAACAAAGACACTTGCCGAGGCATGCGTATTCCGGTGATGGAGAGAGAGAAAGAGAGTGGACGTGTGGTGAAGGTATACATATACGCACACCACCGATAGCGGCGATGATGGTCTCCTCCGGTTATGGTGAGAGTGCGATCAGCACCAGTAGCGATTCGATGTGTGCTAACATAGTGGAGAAGAAATTCTCTATCAAGTTGTTCTGGATGAGCATACTGTGGGGTATATCTACGTAGGAACAGCGGATGCAGGAGTTTCTCCACCGTGTTACACGTACATTACATTTCAATTGGTGAGCAAAACATTGTTCCAAATTTTTGGTATTGGCCTCGAGCTGGTGGAAAATTACTGGTGTATGATACTGATTTTAGAGACAAAGGGGCATTCGTTTAAAAGTATTCATTGGAATTTGTAATTGAAGAATTATGTGAATGAATTATGATTTTAGCAAACTATTTTCTTGAAATAACTCAAGAAGATTCGAATTTTGAAAAACGAGCTATCTTCGAAAACTGGACACGCGTTGCTGGCTATAAATGCTGTAAAATTATGAATTTCGCAAAGTTTTTTTTAAACATTTTCACCCGTACTACATTTAGGACCGAATAAATGAATATGAATTCATTGCTGAAAATGAGTAACCATGCGTCTCCATGAGGGCGATTCAAAATTCAAATCTCCCATATATTATTCACAATCCCTACCATTTAAATCGTGTTCTGTGATTTTTTTTTTCGGTGGTGATTCAAAGGTGGTCAAAAGACAAGTTGAGTTCAGGTTTTTAAGTAGGGTATGCGAGTGGCTAAAATTACAGATCTGGTAGGAGTTTTATCGTTTCAGATCCACATATAGGAACTATCCCTAAGAATAGTAGTTAAGTGTGGAGTGAGCAACACACAGTGAATAGACCTTTGCGCCGAAATATTTTTGGTCGGCGGCGGCGTCAGAGCATTTTTATACCGGCGGCGGCGGCGTCATCGGCGTCACGCCGTTGA
This sequence comes from Aedes aegypti, assembly GCF_002204515.2. Classification (NCBI taxonomy): domain Eukaryota; kingdom Metazoa; phylum Arthropoda; class Insecta; order Diptera; family Culicidae; genus Aedes; species Aedes aegypti. The sequence continues at coordinate 297,358,924 of NC_035108.1, forward strand.
CTATTTTCGGCGGCGGCGGCGGCGGCGTACATCGGCGTGGACAAAAATTGAACATTTAAAAAAATCGAACATATAACTTATGAAACCGTATGCGTACAAATGCAATCGAAACCGAACTTGAAATTCCATTTCCCATATCTGTCTTACATTCTTATGATTGAAAAAGAGTGCAGGAATACTTTCAGTCATTTTGGTAAGAATTCAAAGTTCGGAAGTTTATATAAAAAATCCTAGTTTCAACAATAGTAAAACTACCATATAATATATTATATCCCCGTTGTTGCTACTAAGATATATTATCTGACCTGATTATTCGAACTTTTTATTTAGAAAATTGAAGAATAGTAATTTAATTTTGTGCAACATTTTGTTTGTATTTTTGTAGCAGTTTACTGGACTTTTCGCGTTACTTTTTGAATTAACTTATCTGATATCCATATCTATAGAATCGTTCATAATATTCCACAATAAATAATCACAGCTTTGGATATTGTCGGTATTTTATTTTCTCGGAACAGAAAAAATGTACAAATTTCTATCATAGTTTCTTCTAGTTTTCTCATAGTTTAGATTACTCGAGCAAAGTTCAACATCATGAAGAAAGCATGTTGAAAACATATCTTGTTTTCAGCAGTAAGATGATATCTTTGTTTGGTATCAATTTATTATTATCTTAAGTTCGATATCATATTTTGTTCTTCTACCATTTTTTTTTATTATTGTAACAATTTTACATAACTATAACTCAAAAGTGCTACATACTAATAAAAAATAAAGTCTTTATTTTGATGACTTCATTTCAATGCCAGTCAAAAATATGTGTAACCTCAATGAGTTCTCAATGTCCTTAATGCGGAAAAAGTTTTCAAATTTTTAAACTGCTTTCACTGAGAGCTGTTAAATGTCGAAATTTCCGAAACATTGAAGTGCTTATAGCGTTTTTCTAAGCCAATATGTGGCCATCTGCAAGTAGCTCAGATATGATCACCAGAGAAAAACATTTTCCAATGACTTTTTCCGCGGGGATGGAAGATATTCGCATTATTCAATTGTCAGAGTCACGTGATGTTCATGACATTTAACATCACTGTCACTTATGGCAAAAATCGTTTTGAATTTGATTTCTTATGAACAGGTTTCTGCTTTCAGTTTTGATATTTCAACTATTAAAATGATCAAAATGATAAGAAGCTGAGTAATCAAAATCTGCGGCATCACAGTATCAACATTAGTTTCCAATATAACTAATATTTATTCTGGTATCATTTCACGTGGTTAAAATGTTGCTTACATTAGATGCCCAGATTTTGTCAGCCTCTTTTTCAAAACTTTGTGAAGCTCTCCTTCAAAATGTAAACAATTGATCACTATTCTATATTTGCCTTGTTATGAATATTAATAGTAGCTTAAACTTGACTAAAAAATACTTGGTTGAAATTCATTAATCAAACAGTGAGAACAACAAGATTTCTGAAAAAGGGACTAACAAAATCGGGTTAGTACTGTATTCCAAAATTATATGATGAATAATTCTGTATTTCATCAAACATTGATCCAAAGCGGCGGGACGACCGTACTCAAGCGTCTGAAATTTGTATGCCGTATTTGTTCCTGTCATACTAACGGAAGATACCAAAGACACTTATTCGCAGCGTTGCCAACCTTCCAGATTTGTCTGGAATATTCCATATTTTTGAGGCCCCATTTCACAAAAATTTGGAAGATCCAGATAAAATTCGAAATGAATTTGTAAGGTTTTGTAAATAATTTGTAAGGTTCTCCATATACGTTATAAGCAATCCAGACTTTTCCAGACAAACATTCAAAATCTTCCAGATTTTTGAAAAATTGACTTGGCATCCCTGCTTATTCGAAGAAAAATCCATGTCCATTAGGCCGTCCCTTATTTTTCGAAAATGCGAAATGTTATAAGTTCGTCATTGTAAAGTGCTCGTTTTGGTAAGAAAAAATCAGGTAAAAATTTGAAGCCCGTACGTGGACGCCAAGTGGTCCCCAACGGCCCTGAATTCATTAGGTGTAGAAGACCCCTTGAGCGTAATCGTGCTCGCTGCTATAGTGCACGCAGCATGAGTACGAAATACCACCAGTAACAAATTGTTCTGCGCGCGTTGATAATCAGCATACAAGTTTGTTCTCTTTGGGATGATTTAAATATTTCGTAACGCAAAATTTGTCAACTTTAGACCCCCTCCCTTTACCATATAACAACTTTTATATGAAAAAAAAATAAATTGTAAGGACCGTAACACTACGGAAGACCCCCCTCCCCCTGTTGCGTTACGTGTATTTGAACGATCGTTTTGTAGTTTTGAATTTTATGTCAGCGTGCAGTGTTATGAAGATATCCACAATATAAAATATTATTTTACTTAAAAGTCCATGCTGATTATCAATTTGTTACTAGTGGCTTTTCGTACTCATGTTGCGTACACTAGAGCAGCGAGCTCAATTTGTCGCACAGGGTTCATCTCTACCTAATACCTTTAGGGTCGTTGGGGGACGGGAATTTTTACCTGATTTTTTTCTTACCAAAACGAGCACTTTACAATGACGAACTTTTAACATTTTGCATTTTCGAAAAATAAGGGACGGCCTAATGTCCATCCATTTTTTCAAGGTTTCCAATGAGAATGACAGAATAAATTACCGTCAAGCTACAATTCACCGTGCATTAAAAAAATATGTGAATTTCAAAAAATTATTTTTTTTTTCAAATCATTATAAGCGAGCAAGAATACCACTACGAAGCGTGCAATTATACCAGAATTCAGGAAAATATAAAAAATCAGCAAACCCTGAAATTTTTTTGAGAATTAATAGTAAAATATTTTTTTAGAGGAGTTTTCATGAATATTGATGGCATGATACCTTTTTAAAAAGAGGAAGCAACTCACACACTTATGGAAATATTATTCAAAGATCAAAGAAACACTGAATTTCTTACAAGAACCCCTGGTGGAATATCTACAAATTTTATTAGAGTAATTCTTGCAAACTTTCTTTATAAACCTCTGAACATGCTCAAGAAATAGTCCCTTAAAAGACTCTGGAGAAATAATTCAAGGATTATATATGTTGGAATTAAATATTGAACATTCCTAATTTTCAAGAATGAATTGAATAGATAATAAGATTGCTTGAATTTCAATAAAGAGCCAGTTGTTATTCCGCTTTAGTGCCGATCGGTGTCGGATCAAAGCGATCAAATAGTTGAGTATTGATAACGTATTCCGAGTATTTAGAGGGGTTAGCGGTTATCGATCCCGGTATCTTACATATATAAAAAAATTTTCAAGCATTCGTGGAGCATTTAGTGAAAAAAATTGTAAGGATCTATTAAAAGGATTTTCAGAATGAAATTTTGGAAAATAAGTGCATGAAGCTCTGCAGGAATTCGTGTAAAAATATTCAACAAAATTCTGACTAAACCACTGAAGTAATTCAAGCATGATCTAGAAAAATTCTTGCACGAAACTTATGAAGAAAACATCTCAAGATTACCGTGTTAGAACTTCTGTAGAATAGGATCCTAAAGCCCTGTCCCAATTCTAGTGCCAAACGCTTAAGTTTAGGCTAAAAACAAATGTTTGCTCAATTTTTAAATGTTTTTCGTTTGTTTAAGTCCAAAAAACATTTGTTATGTTTTTTTAGATTTTGTCACACCTCTTGGCTTAAACTCAAATTTTGGGTATATTTTGTTTTCCGTGTCCATTCCGAAATATCAGAAAGGAACAACCGGAAATTACTGTTGGAATTCTTGATATGACTATTGTACGATTTATTAGAAAAACTCCATAAATAATCAATGGTAGGATTCCGTAAAAAACAACTTGGAGGAATAGTTGAACAAATTTTGAAGAAATTTCCAGAGGAAATCTCACAGGACTTTTTGACAGAATAAATGTGCCGTAAGTTATTTATTCTCCTACTTCATTGTAGTTTTTTTAAGGCGATATTTTTCTCACACACTGGTAAGGTGATTGAGATTTTTGATTAAATTTGCCGCATCGTTAGAACAGTTTTGAAGAAGTGCTAGAAACAACTCCTACAATAATTAATTTTCGTTTCCACTTTATTGGTATTTTTTGGTGACGGGTAATGATTTCCGATATAGAAATTTTACGTTTCAACCTACTTTATTTCGGTCATCTTCAGAAAAAATTCCGCGGACCGTTCGTCCGTCTCGGCGGTATACTTAATTGTATACTGAATCAAGTATACCGCCGAGACGGACGAACGGTCGGCGGAATTTTTTCTGAAGATGACCGAAATAAAGTAGGTTGAAACGTAAAATTTCTATATCGGAAATCATTACCCGTCACCGAAAAATACCAATAAAGTGGAAACGATTAAGAGAACGGTGATCAAAACCACAGCAAGAATAATTAATTTTGCAATTCTTAGAAAAACTCCAGAAAAAATTTCTTAAAAAAAATCCTAAAGAAATTACTATGAGAATTTCAAGAACTAGGTGTCTCAGCGACTCTTTTCGAAAAAAATAATAGAGAAATCCATTCAAAAATTCTGGACAATCCTTGAACGATTTTATATGAATAAGGGTGAATTCATGATAAAAATTGAGGTGGAAACCTATCGATGTATATATGAGCTCTTGGAAAGTAAGGCATTTTTGGAGAACATTTTTTTTGAAGAAAACGCCGAAGAAAATCTTGGTAAAATCACTAGAATAATTTAAATAATATTTCACGAAAGACTTAATCTTAAAAAATAAAATCCTGGTGGAATCTCAAGAATTATTCACTTCCAGAAGGTATTCTTAAAAGAAACTTTGAAAAGCTTCTCCATGGGATCCGTAGAAAAAATTCTGAAGGATCCACTGGGCGTTTTTCGGGACAAATTTTTGAAAAAAAATCCCTTGTAACATTGATGTACGTTTTTTTTTATCCTTAGACGAACCTGGGTTATTTTTTTATTATTATAAATTATTTGAGTTAATGTATTTATCGGCGTGAAAATGCAAAATCGGCGGCGAGACGTTGATCGGCGTATGGCGCGCCGCCGATGTATCAATCGGCGTCGGCGTGACGTGAAATGGGTCGGCGGCGGCGGCGTGGCGCGGCGGCGCACAGGTCTAGTCGCTGGCTATCTTTTCATGTTAGTGCTCGAGCGAAACAGGCTATATCAATGCACTATGGTCCTGGAATCAGTTTTACGCGGAAAGATGCATTTTGAGCTTCAGAATAAAACATTAGACAAAACCGGTCTTCTTCAAAGTTGTTTGTATTAGTAAGGTCCTTTGTTTGGTGTTATTGAAAATTAGGGTGGACCACATTTTCGTAGAAATTGTGTAACTAACTTTCTTATTTGTAGAAATTATATTATACATGCTTCAGCAAAGTTGTAGACCATTCAATTTCAAGCAACTTTGCCAAAACAAGTTTTTTTGTATCTCTTGAATTGACCGATTTAGAGCTTTTTTCCTACGGTGACATAGGGTGGTCCGAACAAAACTGGTTTTCTGGCTCTAGAGTTTTCAATTCAAATTTCTCATCAAAGTAGTCTATGAAACACTTATAGAGCTTTGAAAAAATGCGTAATTTGGTAAATGAAGAAACTCGCTATCTCCTTCCGTTTGGGAGTTATTGTTGTTTTCCTCTCAAAAACATGCCTACTTTGATTGAGAATATCTCTGATCGAGGCAAACATAAAAAATATCTTTTGACGAAATGAAACAAAAAGAGGCCGAAAAGATACCAAACAGGAACCAAGAGAACGAAACGAAACCTAATAGGAGCCAGAAGATAAGAGTTCGATTCTTCATAGCATCAGATTAGACATTTCGCTAAGACCTAAGTTTTTTTTTGTAATTACGTATTACTGTATGTTTTTTAGGAATTTCTCTAGGGATTTCATCAAATAAAATGTTATAAAATTTCACTCCGGAAATTTCTAAAAGTATTCGACAAATTTTCCTAGGAAATTTCTCCAAGATTATTTAGGACACCACAAGAATTCAACCTATATGCGCAAGGAGAACCACCGAAATGGAATTTCTCCAAAGATTATTTCAGATATCATCATAATTCCTCTAAAAATTGTTTGTGAAATTTTTCAAGATATTCCTAACTACTACAAGACTTTATCCACTGATTCATCCATAGATTTCCCTGGAATATTCTCCAAGATTTCCGGTCAAAACAGCTAAAATTGAATCAATAACTTCTTCCTCCAAGAATTTCTAAGGATTTCCTATAAAATTTCCTTTTATAATTCATACAAGATTTCTTCTAGGGATTTCTCTAAAGATACCTTCAGCAATTGCTCAAAAGATTTCTCCTAACGTTTCTACAGAATATTTCTTCAGCAGTTCTTTAAGATTTTATCAAGTAAGCCTCTTAATTTTCAAGATTTTTTCAGGAATATCTTCAGGGAAATACCAAGAATTTGTTCCTTAAAATAAATCTGTGAGGTATTTCCAAACAAAATCCTAAAGTTACCTCTGATAAAACTAGTGTAAGTTTTTATGTAATCCTCAATGAACAAGGATCTCTGGAATAACTCCTACTCCTCTCTAAAGGAATTTATCGGAAAACATAGGACAGAATCTTAATAGAAGTTTGTGTAGGAATGATCGGAGAAATTATTGGAAACATTTTTGTAGTATGAACTAATTTGAATACTTAAATAAACTTTTGAATATTGCATGGGAATTTTTCGTGAAACTTCAAAAAAAATTGTGTTATCAATCATATAAAAAATAATATCACTCATATTTACATCCCTTTTCAATAAATTTTTATTTAACAAATTTTTTATTTATTTCTTTATTTATTTCTTTATTTCAATTTATGTAACGTAAGGAAACTCCTTCTTGAAATGTTACACTGTGGTGATTCCATTAAAACTTTTTAACTAACTCGAATTATGTTCCTGAATTCGATTTTCCTGAATGTTCTACTGCAAGCGCCCGGGTGATTCTATAAACAAAAAGAATTGACTATCTATTTTTGAACAATAATCGTGGCACTTTTTGATTTGTTGTTTTTTGATAAAATGGATACTTTTTTGACGAGATTCGGCTAGTGAAACGGCGGGTGCAGTTTTTGGAAAAAAGTGTCTGTAGCGGAAATAAAGCGATTTATTCTGCGTGCGCTCTGCTGGGCAGTGCTTCGTTGAAGCCCAGGCAGAAGGTGAAGATGCATCGAGGTCGGACCTCAGATTTTCGGGGGCGCAGGTCTGGAGAGCCGGACGGCGGATCGAGCTGAGGGCTTGAGGGAATGGTCATTCACTGGTGCCCAGTCGGTCAGGCTATCAGCTTGAGCCGCTATCTGGTTCTCTAGGTGTGTGCTCTTGAGGGTTTGAGTTTTGGCTTCGTTTCATCTTCACCAGGAAAATCGGTTTCTTCATCGTCGCGTCGCCGTATTTTTTATTTGGTTTTCACGCGTTATGAGTGCAATCGAGTTCTGGTTTTTGTGTCGCCGGAGTGTTACTTTGCTTTTGTGAAATGAGAATGCTGATTAAAGTAACTACAGCTGCTCAGTCAAGGATGATCAATGATCAATTTGGTGAGTCGTTCCATGTATTTATTCAACATGCACAATATATTGAGAAAAGTATTTTTATCATGACAACGGTGGAAGTGATACTTAAATGAATTGAATCAACGAAATTTGAACGGTTCTTCACTGTGGGTGTCGACACAGACTCTTGTACATTAACATATAAAACCCCATACTTTCCTTTTACCTGTTTTTTAGCATTATAAAAAAATACCTTTGAATGGTTCGACGCTAAAAGTGTCGACTTACCGTACGTTCACGTTGTCTCTAGAGTACTGATAGGTGATGTTTTGAACTGAGGTCGCATGAATCGCATCACTTACCAAGGTGAATCCTGATCATGCACCTATGATCCCTCCCCACTAACAACACTTCTTCCCATGACAACCATGGAGATGCAGAGGTGATCTCGGTCTCTAGTAACAATGGATGTCACACTAACATTCCTTCCCTTCCCCGATGACCGTAAGGACGTGGCCGGCGCCGTTATTGAATTTTTAATGTCTAGAGTTCTCGAAAGTGTACATTGAAGATGGAATGCTACTCCCAAGCTACATCTATTGGTTCCTTGTGCAACTTCGATTATTCTGTTCAATCACGGAGTAGCAACTACGAATTGTACGGTCATCAATGCTTATGCTTATGCTATGCTTAAAATGGATACTTTTTTGACGATTGTTTTTTTTTCGAAAAGATATACAATGCTATACAAAATAATGGATTTTTAGAGCGATCTTTCCATGAATTGAGTAGGCTTATGAAGTTTTCATAAATATAACAGTCACAATGTTAAACAAAAGACTCTAGTTGGTTTTTCATTCTAGTGCTTCTAAGGATTAATTTAATGTTGGGAAACATTATTTGAACTTCATACGATTTGTTAAGAATAAACTCCACATTGACTTCTGCTTAATGCTATAAACTTTCATGTTTTAAACGCTAGACTTCAATAGCGTTTAAAGCAAAGCCCATCGAGCTTTTTAGGAAACATAAATAAATTACTCACAAAAAAGAGAAATAACCACACAAATTTACTGGTATAAAATAAATATATATGAAATACGACTAATTTGAAATGAAAATTCCATCGGATATGGTTTATTTTCAGGTTTCTGAAGATTTCCCGGGATCCCGGGATTTCCTGGGAAATAGCTAATTTATTTCCCGTTTCCCAGGAAGTCAAATCCCGGGAAAATTGGAAACTCTAACTGGAATTTCTTCAACAATTATTAAAAACAGAAATCTTTTAGAAAACTGTAATGATTTGCTTCAAATATTACTTACTAAAACCTACTTCCAGAACTTTCTACGGCAATTCTGAATCAGCCATGAACTTTTAGAGAATCTGCCAAGGGAGTCCTCTAAGGATTCCCTTGAAAATTATCGTGTCTTTCATCCTTCATAAGAATAAGTACGACTTTGATCGAGTTTGTATGTATATTGCACAGATCATAAATAGTTTTATATATTTTTTAATGGAATCGTGAGAAAGACAATCCTTTGACTGTCCTACCCAGGTGTTTTTATGCGTAGTACATGTCCTATCTGTCCTACTCACTTTCCGCGCCACTGAGTGAAATGAAGGAGCGCCGCGGATCGTTCGTAGTGTTTGATCTATTGATCGCGTCGCTTGCTCTTGTGTGGGCGAGTGACGAACACTTGCTCGACGTATAATGCAATTATCGAATTATATCGCGAATCCGATTAGGCGTGATTATATCATGGATCGCATCACCAAACATTGATAACTCCCAGATCTCTACCTTATCCCACTGTGGAGATGCAGAGGTGATCTCGGTCTCTCGTAACAACGGTTGACGAACTAATATTCTGGACGAAATATTTTAATAAATTTTTACAAGAACGAAGACCAACATCTGACAAACCTGTTCAACCAATTTTCTGCAGTAATCTGCGGCTATGGCAGGAGTCCTAAACCTGCCTTCTGAAAGAACTTCATCAAAACTCCTCCGGAAGATATGCCAGATACGGCTAGGAATAACACCCAAAAAAATCAAATAGTTTTTCAGAAACTCGCCCTGCACTTCAAAAGGGAATACTTATTTTGCTGAAATCATTCCAAAAATTAAAAAAAAATCCAACAAATAAGCTATTTGTCAACTATTTCTTCACAAAACCCACGTTTCTATAATGATTACTTGAACATTTTTGAACAATGATAATTAATAACTAATGATATCAGTGGCGATTTCCAGTAGAAATGAAGATGTTTTGAGAACGCGTCGAAACGTTTTCTTATTACTTATACACAATATTCATCTGTTTCGGTGTGTCTCGAGTTCAGCTCTCTACATTCTAATTTTTTTTTCTCTTTTTGGTCACTTTTTTGATATTTTTTTCACTAAAGTCGCTTTTATTTCGCTGTCGGAACGCTACCAACCTTTATCCATTCGTTCATCAGATATACACATGTTTCTTCAAAAAACAAATAGTACCGTACCGTAAATTCGGGTATAATTGATCAATAGGGTGAATTTGATAACCGTGTCACACGATTTCATTTCTTCCTAATAGAGCACCAATGTCACCTGCGTTAAATGAACGTTGTTTGCCGTAACTATTATCGAGTGATATGTTGTGGAGTTTTTCGAGTTAAAGAATGTTCATATGAACGAAAATAATGGAAAATTATAAAATCATGTTTGGTGTGGTGTTAGCAGACATCCATAAACTTTAAATTCGAACCAAGGATTCGGACATGGTGTCTGGCTGAAAGTTTGTGAGGATGCCTCAAATATTCCCTTAAACAGAACGTACCATCAAAATTCTTACCAATTTGGTTATTTTGTTGAAATAATTGAATTTCTGTGAATTGATAGGAAATTCCATTGGAAATCGCATACATTTAGGCGTTTTCCGCGGTATTCTTCAAGTTTAATCATTGAATATGTTCATAAATATGATATTGTTAAGAATTTTGATAGCATAAACGGATTCAGGGACCATAAATTAGTTATGTAGATTTGTTTTCAAAACTAACAATAATTTCATTGACAAGTGATCAATTTCAACCCGAAATAAGATTTCACGAATTTTCATGTTATGCATGATTTTTACCACCAAAATTACATTTATTAGAAATTTTCAGTCCATTGTCGTTCTTGTTTCCCTGTATTCAGTTGTTTGGAATTGATAACATTCTAGGAAACACACCTGAAAAACCAAGAAAAATTATCAATTTCACCCTAAATTACGGTACCTCAGATAAAGGGGATGCAAATTGCGCTGGATCTGAAAGGTACAATTTATCGATCCTTAAAATTACATGAAAGCCTATGGGTTGAACATTCGATTTGATCATCTTCCACAACTATAAAGTAAAACCATGCTCCTCGGTTCGATTTTGTTACGGTTCATTATCAGCAGCTCCTTATTCTGAAAATTTCTTCCGTTTCCATGACCTGAGAGTATTATCGTCCTTGTTATACGATATACGAATATACGAATGCAGAAAAGGTAATTTTTAAAAAGGTTAGAAGACTCATAAAAAAAAATCATTAAAACTGTAAAACGAAGAGCTCGTAAAACACTGAATGAGCTGAGATGCTGGCGGCACTGGAGACGTTATGCCAAGGAAAACGTAAAATAATATAATTGAGCAGAAAAATCTTTTCACTATAAACAGAACCAAGCCCTAAACTTTCAAAAATCCTCTTAAAAGAAATACATAAGATAAATAAGTTAACTTTCAATGCTTATAAGCTTAAAGATACAGGCCATACACATTTGAAAACTTTGATTCAATAACATGGATCCTTCTTTTGAGTAACGTGTAATACTTTACATCAAGAGATGTAAATTTGTACAACGCAGTCAGCAGTTCAGCTGTACAATCGTAATCATTCCCAGGGGTAGAGAGCCGCAGCGGCAAATGCGCAGCTATTCAATAAGACCAAGCTGAGGGTCGTGAGTTGGAATCACACCGGTCGACTATCTTTTGTTAAAAAATAGAGTATCTTCGTATGTGCCACACGATATACACAATGCAAAAATGATCAATGGGTTAAGAAAGCTGCCAGTTAATACCTATGGAAGTGCTCATAACAACATTAAGCTGAGAAGCAGGTTTTGTCTCAGTTGGGACGAAACGCCAGATTAAAGAAGAATTGTCCTTGAGTAGCTTAAGGAAAAGCAGATAAAAAACCGTACACGAAGATAATAATTTCCATCCATCAACCTATCAAATATGTACATATTTGAATATGATATGTTACGATGGGTCATGTTCTGCCACCGCGCCAGTTCAAACCAACCATATCCAGCTTTTTGCCGAATTATAATACTACATATCGAACGAATTTGTTTGCCTTCAATCACCTCAACCGGCTGCTATCTTCGCGCGCTAACCGCCGCCGCTGACCAAATGACACTCCCGTCAAGCACAATGCATCATCATCGGTCATCTAGTAGGTATACGCGATTAGCCAGCCAGACTTAGCCGAAGAAGAATTGCAAAAATAGCAAAACTAGCTGACCGAGCTCCATTACCTACCACCCAAAAGTCAACGCGACGATGATGAAGATGAAGAAGAAGGCGAAGACTATAGGGGTATCCAGACACAGGTCCATCTAAACCAGTGTTTCCCAAAGTGGGTAAAAGCGTTTGGTCACTATTGTTTTTACTAAGTCCTGTTTCTAGGCAATATAAGTCAAATAAAGACTTTTTCCATAATGACATGTTTGAAAATAAGTATGTTTATCATTCTTCCTTAGCGGAGAGGTAAGAGTTCGCTGCTACAAAGCAAAGCCATGCTGCAGGTGTGTGGGTTCGATTATAGGATGCAGGATCTTTTGTAATGAAAATTTCATTGACTTCTCTGGACATAGAGTACAATCGTACCTGCCACACGAATGCGAATGCGAACATGGAAACTTTGGCAAAGAAAGCTCTCAGTTGATAACTGTGGAAGTGCTCATTGAAGCTGAGAAGCAGGCTCTGCCCCAGTGAGGACGTTAATGCCAAAAAGAAGAAGAAGAAGAAGAAGAAGAAGAAGATCATTCTTATCATATATTGAAGTACTGTGTCTCAGAAGTGACGAAGAAGAAGAAGAGGTACTAAGTCAGTAAACCTGATAAGTTTATTGTTTTCCGGTACACCTATGATAAAACAAGTTTGGGAAACCCTGCTCTAAACCGCGTGCGATGATTACATAATGCTTCCATCGTCATCCGGCTGGCGGCGGCGCGCTTTCGATGGCGACCGTCTGTCCGTTCCGGTTCAGTAGATACTACTCAGCTCTGCTAACTGTCCGGTCCACAGTCAGTCAATATATGGAGAGCTCCACTAACCAATTAGTTAAGGCAAATGTGCATAGGAATTGAGATTTTCGACCGTTTGGGATTCAAACGGATTGATGGACTGACGATTGGTGGTTCGACATTTCTTGCAATCGATCCAACCCCATTAGAGTGGTGCAGTGGATAAAACAGGTGTCTGTCACATAACCGGTTGAAGCTGAAAACAAGATTAGATTTCAGGGAAAAAAAATCCAAAAGGAGTAATCTACAATTGTTTACTGTATCTAGTGCACTTTGTTTTCTTGAAGGAAACCACCACACTAACATTCAACGCATGCATAGTGAAATATTCTGAAAACAATCCTCATGAAAACTTTAAAGTTAACATCTCGGAATCCAAAGTTGACCGTCACGATGTCACAAGTCGGTGTGCCGCTACTCACGTTTTCAAAGGCACTAAACTGGAGAAATAGTAGGCAAGCGTTCCTGATCTTATTATTTAAGCTTTTTGCTAGTGCACAGAGCCAAAACAAAAAGTGCACTGTTGTAGGATGCTTCCTTCGCGAGATTAGTGCCTTTGAAGTTTTAGTGCAATCTGAAAATTTTTATATGGAACTGTTTCACCTTAAGGCCATTAGCTGTTCCAAATCGGATATTTTCGAAACTTCCACATTTTTACAAAACACTACACCAGTGCCACAGCAACATAAATTCTTAATTTGTCTAAATATATAATGCAATATTACAACACATGACGTAATGTTGTTTAAAAAATCGTTCATATTGTGAATAAAATTGTGAAAAACAGCTGTTTCGTGAAGTTCAATCACGAACAATGGTTAAAATAAGTTTGTAAGTAACACTGCGGAACATGTTTTTGTCTCCAGCATCAAAATACCTCTATTTACTTAATAAAGGGTTGCTGAATCCATTGCCGTTTACAGAAATATCATAGCACGTCTAGTTTTTGAGATATTGGTTGTTGAAAATGCGAAAATTGACTATTTCAGTCAACTTCCATGCAAGTTTTCCAGCTTGTACGTCAATTTATTTACTTAATTTGCCACAGAATTCAAACTTTATGTGTATAACAATACTTATCATCAAAGTTTGTAATACTTTTGACCCGGAAAAGTTATTTTTTGATGGTTTAGAAAAGTATTGTATTTTGCCATATAAGAGAAACGAAGAATTTAGTATGGAGACTACAAGCATATTGAAAAAATCGGTTTAATCTAAATTTAATCGTGAATTTTCAATCAAAATATATCTAAAATGAAAGTTTAAGTCCTCTTTTGCTTGCTAGATGGATAAGATGACAAAAAAGTTTGATAAAATATACTTCAAATTTTAGGTAAACATCGATAAAATCAATGTTTTATACAACTTTGGCGACCTGTAGCTAAAAATTGTGACGTGCTGGGAAATTTCTGAGAGCGGCATCAGATTCAGCAACCCCAAATGTACTAGAGACACATAATTTGATCCTTGAGACACGCAAAAATGTCATTTTTGTTGTGCTGTGTAATTTATGTGACAACATTATAAGAGACTCGATTCGAACTCCTGTTTTTTACATGGTAAGTGATTCTGTTACTAAGCTTTTCCATCATTGGCATGGATTGATTGTTAGACCCGAATAAAAAATATTTCTCTTTTTTCTGGTGTCTTGTCCCGTTTCCTGAGGCTTCTGCATCACTAAGAAGGATTTGAAATAAGTGATTCAAAAGTGAAAAAGTGACAAAATTGAAAAAAAAAACTTTGAATATGAAAATGATGAAAACCAACCGGCAGCTTTTTCCTGCGTATTTTCCTTCTCTTCAAATTTTTTACATTCAATTTACATTACATGTTATTATTTCAATATGAAATTATTACGTTAATGGGAGATAAGATTGCGTCAACATTGACACGTGGATGATGTGATTGTCCGAGATTTCCCCGAAAACTATTTCTCCGAATGATTTCTCCCCGATGGATTTTCTCCCGAAAACCATTTTCCCAAATGAACTGTTTCCCCGAATGTACCGTTGCCCCGAAAGCTTTTTCTAAAGAAATTTTCTATTTATTTAAAAAAATATCGATGAAGGTAGCATCCACAAATTACATAACGCTCTAGGGGGAGGGCGGAGTAGGCTCAAATGTTACGGCTCACACAAAAATTTAAAATTTTTCATACAAAAAGCGTTACGGTTGAGGGAAGGGGGTCACAAATTTCCAATTTAGGCGTTACTTAATAAATGGACGCTGCCTAAGACTATATTCAGCAAGCTTGATAATCGCTTCAAACGAATGATTCTCTTTGAATGATTTGAATCGAAAAACAAAAGATGAGATACTAGGAGTGAAAATAGATAACAGTTTTTACTGGCAGGTCTGCTTTTAAAAATATGGTAAAAAAGTTAAGTTAGGTGCTCAGATTTTATAATGCTGAGAATCGTAATAAAAATACATAAAATGTTTCGAAAGAACATTCAAGAGATGAAGAGATCTGACGCTTAATGTTGTTTGTTCGGACATAATTCATCTGAACGGGCAAAAGAAGAATAAAAAAATAAAGTTTGACTGGTTGAAAACAGTTTGGAGGATTCATAGACGTGATCCTAATGAGATCTTCACTGCATGAAAACTTAGAAGGAATGAATGAGTCACTAATGTCGTTTTCGTTTTTAGGAACTGGGTCACTGATTAACACATAAACAAACCAACTTCCAGCAAAATGTAGCTCGGTCGAACCTGAATCGGGTTGGAGTTGTAACTGTGAGTCAGAGCGACCAGTTCCAAGTTTCGCCAGCTCCAACCTAGGCTCAAAAACGAATTCGACATTAGTTGATTTGGGACGCATTTGACAGTTCAGCACACCGTGTCCAGGCTATCATTCGATCATTATCTCCGCGTTAGTAGATTGTGTTTCTTAAAACATAAGCAGATTTTTTTTAAACTACAACTGAGAACGTAAAAGGCTTGTTTTCAATTTTATAAAAATCCCTTTTATAGAACATAGGTTGTTCTTCTTTATATTGCTGGTCTAATAATCATCCGCATCAAAATAGTTGATAATTTTAAAACTCTCACCTTTTTATCATCGTAGGCAGTTCTTTAAAGCTTTGCTGGTTTGATATTGTTCTGCTAGCAGCTGCTACTGATTTCATCATAAATTTGTCCTTCTCCGTATGTTCTTCATAGATATATATACCAATATAAATTAACAGAGCTACTGAAACCTTAATCAGATTTTTTCTGGTAATTACATGCTACTAGTTCAAATGTCATTGTGAGAAAGAAAACTACATATTGTAATATTTTTACCAACATTTTCAATGCCTTCGATCTACTTAATTCATTAAGACTAAATTACTCTTAATTACTTAACTTAATTGGGAGGTTTTTTTTTCAAATAGGTGATTTTTTCTGTTTAATTGATGATTATTAGCATTTTTAGTATTCATTACTAACATGTTCTGTGTATTTAACGTTTTCGACTAGATGACCCATATAGGAACGATTTGGAAATATTGACGTTCGGGAAAATTGTTACTATCCAAGACATAAAAAAAGATTTTTTTCTGGAAAACTAATATTGATTGTCAGGGGGAGAAGAAAGACTAGAAGGGAGACTCAAGGTTTAATTATGTAGAGCAAGATATAATAGATTCTAAGGATCAATGGTTTCACTGTAGCTAGTCACTAAGTGTAATGAAATTACGTTTAACCTAGTGGACATATGGCACGAAAACGTTTGGCCAAATAAGGCATCTTTGTGTAATAATGCGAAACAATGTTAAAGAACAGCCTATTATTAAAAGAAGGGAAATTTAAGATTATCAGCTAAGTGTCACTGAATATTGGAACAGTATAAATATAAAGAACAGCCTATTATTCTAAGAAGGCAAAACTAAGCCGAATGTTCATTCGTCCAAATGGTCATAAGCCAAATATCTATACTCCAAAGATACCGCTTCAAATGAAACTTCCTATCATGTGCTCGCTTTTTTCATCAGGGTATCACAAAAATTAATCTAAGTTGTTTTAAGCCAAATGCTTGAGGCATATTATTTAGAACATCTGTAACTTTAAATACATGGATTTTTATAACAAAATAATCAATTTTCGTCTAACCTCACATCAGCTAACACGTTAAATACTTTTTGGCAGCAGGAATATGGATAGCTTCGGGGAAATGGTACATTCGGGAAAACGTCATTCGAGGAAATTGCATGCGGGGAAACGGTTTTCGGGGAAATGTCGGACAATCGGATGATGTGTATGTAAATCTACGTGAATTACATTTATTTTTTGTTCTTCTTACCATACCTTCTTTCCTTATTTTACTGGTGTACAATTATCTGGATAATGTAATGAAGAATACTTCCTTTAGTAGTCATTGACACTAAATTGTTTGCCCTATTTCACCGGAGAAAAAAAAATGATTTTATTTTTTATATGTAAAAGTTGTAACTATTATTATTACTGATTGCTAATCACGGCTACTCAAATTTTACTCTTTGGACGCAGAATCATCTGTTTTTAGTTTTTAGCATACGTTTTTCTGGTCGGTAACTCTTTTTACCTAAATTGACTTTCCCGAATGCAAATTTATTGTCGTCTGTCGTTCACCTCATTAAATTAACAGCTATGATTGTAGGTACGTACAATATTGAACGGACAGGTTCTTCATTCATAAAAATCGCTCCCCGCTTCTTCCCGCAGAGATATATTACCCAGATGATCTTATGAGTCTAAGGAATCGATTAGAGAAGAAAGTTCTTGTCTAAGTTAGCCTAATCATTCGTTTTGTGAAAAATTTGACAGCCTCAAAATGTATTAAAAACGCAATTTGAATAAAAATTTTGTTCTATGGCATATGGTGAATATGCCCAAAACAGGGTCTGCAACATTGAAAAATGTTCCACAACACTTGTCATGATCAAAACTTGTCAAATATTGAGAATGCGTAATTTTTGCCATGCATTTTTGAATCTGGACCACTGTGAGTTGTAACGTATTGCAGCAAACTAAATATATTTCTACTGATGTAGAATAGTCCGGGTAATATGATGAATAGTGTCAATGGCTTAAAAAGCCCAGTTTTTTCAGCGCTTTCGTGTAGGAAACTGTACAGAATATTATGAGCAATGTCGCCAGGATTTTTTCTAGTAATTAATGAAAGAATTATTTGGACGTTCATATCTACCGTTCCTGCATGTACGAGATTGAGAGATTTTGAAATAAATTGCCATAGAGATTACAAAGTATTCTAGCCGGATTTTTCAAATATTCTTTAATAATACGCACAGAAAACGTTTTATGAATTTATCAAGCTTTCAACCAAGAATTCCAGACCTCTGAGCATATTCTTTGAAAACCATTGAAAAGATTTCTTGACGTACCTTTGGCCTAGAAATCCCGTTTTCTTTTATCAATAGCTCCAGAGATTCTTCCACATTTTTTTAACTTATTTCAAATAAATCCGTTGAGATTTATCTCAGATTTTTTTCTAGTTTCCATCTTAGAAGTTTGCGCGACTTCCTCAGATAGTTCAAAATCCTTCTGGATTTGTCCTTTATTTTTCCAGAAAGCCTTTTTTAAACATTTTTTACTAGATCTGTATCAAAAACCACATCAAAGAACTTTTAAGTGGTTTGCGTAATACTAGAATCACATGAATTTATCTAACGATTTCACCAAACATTTCCCTATGAATCTTCCCAAGATTTTTTTAACGTATTTTTAAAGAGATCAACTGGGAATAACCGCAAACATACTTAAAATACCGTACAACATACAGAAAGTTTTTCAATAATACATTTTCATACGGAAACATTTAAAAACTTCTGAAGCAATTGCTTCATATATATTTTTTTATTTCACAAGACGTGGATTCGAAAACTATTTCCTGGCCATTTGTTCAAGAAATTTCCTTCCAAAGGTTGAACATTTTTGGGAAAATGTTAAAGGTACGTAAGGTAAGGTCTGCTCATCAACAAAAATTTATTAAAATCTGAGAGGGTTTTGCCAACATCTGTTCGAGTTGCCGCGAAATAGGTCTAAAAGGTTATGTCAAGTCATTTTTGTTTTGTTCTGCGGATTTACATGATGAAAGTTACAGATGATTTTTTGGCAAATAAATTTGACATGATTTATCTGAAAAATCAAAGACCTTATAGATCAGAACAACTTTAACACACTTTCAGTTCTGACAATTTATAAAAGTTTGCTTAAATTTATAAAGATCTATAATGTTGGTCTTTTAGATTTTTCAATAAATTATTTACATTTCGAAAGTCAAACCGTTTTTAGCCCACAATTGACCGATATGTAAAAAAAAAACAAAATGTTACAAATGTTGTGGTTAATTTTGTATTGTTTGATATCTAAGATCCAAGAGCAAACAAAGCCCCCCTTCTAAGTGATTCGATTCAAATACAATAAGGACCCGATTTTGTCAGCCCCTCGGTGAATTTTAGGCTGACAAAATCGGAAACCTGACAAAATCGGGACATTTTATTTTTGCTCATGTTTATCAACGTTTGACGTATAAATATTGATTTAAGGACCACGTTACAATCAATATGAACTTTTAAAGGGGAAAGTCTTCTAGAATAAGTTTTTAAAAGGGCCTATCAAATAAAACAATTTTTATTTTTTGGAAATTTGGTCGCTGTCCAGACAGACTTGACCAAGTGTTTTTCAATGGTTTCAAGAAAACGTACCCCAGGTATTTGAAATATTTGCATTATTTGCTGTAGCACTGGAGCTTATCTATTTGAAGGTACATCTGGCTTAAAACAGAATCGGAAAAATCAGAATTGATGGTGTCGTGGACGTATTTTTTGAACGCCAAAATATCGTCTAGTCCGATCTGTCTGAACACCGAGCATTTACAACTCAAATAAGATACATTTAAATAAATTTATGGCAAAAATTGACTGAGAGACATAAACAGAATGAATCTAATAATAAGATTATAAGATTATATTTAAAAACGAGTTTCACAAAATCATCGAGTGCTTCATATGCTTTTCCTTATTTTTTTTGACTCATATTTTGAACAGGCTAACTGTGCCATAAATGCATCTAATATTCGCCAAAAAGCAAATTATTGCTTATTTTAATGTAAACTATTGAATTTACAGATAAAAGTAATAATTTAACATTTTTGCAATTTCTCATCGTAATAGGCTGTTTTTCATCACGCCAATCTGTCATGAAACGGCCTACTTTCCTACACTGAAGTATGCAGTGCGGGAATAGTCATTACGCAACTGAAACCAGTGCTGTAATGATTCATTACGCAACGCTTTCTCATTACGCAACTGTTTTGACTTACGTAATGAATCATAACACAACAATTTTTCAGAAATTGTAAAATAATGGTGAATGCATTCCGATATGATTTCTGATACCCTCAAGTGGTCGTCTACGAAATTGCAAAAAATGTTGTACGTAACTATTGGCAGAACTCGATTTTTACAGCACTCGTCATATTTATCCAACTCGGCAAGCCTCGTAGGATAAATTTACGACTCGTGCTGTAAAAATCATCATTCTGCAACTTGTTCCGTAAACTACTATTTCAATACTATTTTTTGCAGCAGGGTTTTGCTTTAAACATCGAACAGCGCTCATTTTGTTTTACATTCCGAACACGTTCGTTAGTTAATGGCTGTGGGAGTGCTCAAAAGAACACGAAACTGAGAAACAGGCTTTAGTAATCAAATGTATGATTTCCCAACGAAGCTTTTAAGACAACAAACTTGAGCCACAACTGATTCCCATTTCCACATAATTCGACATATTTTAGTGAAATATTGCAACAAAATCTCAATATTGACATAGGTATTGAGAATATGAGTGTGTTCAAAATCAGAGACAGAGCAGCAGAGATGTATATCGAATTCCCTTATGTGTGACGATATTCTTTTTTTCAATCTCTAACCGTTCTCAAATCATTGCGGTTTTAAGAGCATTTGTTTTTTTATTAGCCTCATATCGGTGTTCAAATTTATATTAGCCAGCATCCCTTTTATTACGTAACACTACAATTGGAATTTTTCGACCCCTCCTCCCGTACTAGTAAAGCTTTTTGTATGAAAATTTTTAAAATTTTGAATGAGCCGTAACGTTTGAGCTTACGCTCTCCCCCCTCCGAGCGTTACGTATTTGGGGACGGTGCATCAATAGTATTAATCTAAATCAAAGCTTAACCTTTATAATATTTATCCTGAGGGTTTTGAAAAGCCTAACTTTGCGTGACGTATTTTATGGACGCTTCTAGGCGTTAAATATAATCATACGGGATCAGTTTCAATGTAAGCACGGTAAAACATGACGAACAATATAATATTCTAAATAGGCTGACAAAATCGGGTCAAAAAGCTGACAAAATTGGGGGTAGACAAAATCGGCTCAGTACTGTTATCCTCTATTCTATATAATTTGATGCTTATGGAACTCAATCGAATTGCTGATTATTTATTTTTCAATAATTAACGAAAAATATGCATGAAAAGTGAAATTGAGTTTTGATAACATCATACAGTTTTAAATTATGTACAAAATTTTATGTATTTAATGATACTGCTCTAAAGTTCATATTTCTAACGAATATTTTTAAATTGAAATCAATTATAAAAACTTTCTATCAAAAACCTTTGGAGATATGAAGTCGTAGGACCATGATGTCTTTTAAGTCATCCGAGAAAAATCCGGGAAACTGGACACTTGTTTTTGAATGGACACCCTGTAATTGTAAATATCAAAAAATCAAATTGTTAGGCCAAAATGGGGCAAAACGAATTTTACTAGTCATTGGCGCATAATGAGGAGGTGTGTTCCAACATATCACATATTGTACAACACAAAATATAAATTCAGCAAACTTCAATTAGTTACAACTATTCTTTATTCCAGAAAACTAGCATATGATATGGCAAAATGAGGCAAAACGGTAACTTATACACAATTCCGGTGAATGAAACTGTCTCCACTCGATTCCTTGATGTTTATTTTTCTATGCTTACACTATTGATAAAGTATTTCAAATTCAATATTATATTTTTTATCAACTTTATGTGCGTCTTTTTAGTTTTCTGTTACTCTTTTATGATCTCTGTGTTGCCAGAAATCTGGTGCGCATTGATGAAAATTGAAAGGGAAAGCAGAGCTCAAAAGGTACCAATGTCACCGTACTATACTCATTCCTGGCGAAGCTGTGCAGACGAATCAGAGGTCCGTTTTGTCCCCAAAATGTGATACGCATTGTCGAGTCTCTGTCTCAAATACCAGTATAAAATTGTATCACTGTATTTCATCAGAAATCTTATCAGGTTTCCTCCTAGTAATCCTCAAAGCATTTCTCTGATGTAGTGATTTCTCTTCGCATTGCTCCAAATAATGTATACAAATTCCATTGGGAATTGCTTCAAGAATGTCCACTTAAAATTTAACCACAATCCTTTAAAACTTCATTACGGTTTACAACAGCCTTTAAAAAATTTCTGATTTTAACAAAAGTTTCTAAAAAAAAGTCTATCAGGTTTATCTCAATTACCAAACAGACGAAAACGAAGTGGAAATAAGTGGAACTGCTATACGCTAAGTTCTATATAAAATTCAACTTATCTCTTAAAGGTAGTGAATAAAAGGATAGATTTTTTGCAGGCTGTCCATATACCAGGTAGTCATATCGCAGATTTTCAGATCCCCTTTCCGACTTCTTAAGCTTGTGTATATAAAAAAAAAATGTGTTTGGACCAGACACTCCCTCCCTGCCTCCATGGATGAACACGTGGTTTATGGATAATTCCATAGTAGACCTTTTCATATTTGAAAAAATGTCTGGAAATCTTCCGGTCAAGCAGTATTCTGAATTCTCATGCTAAGAACTATGTCTGGTCAAATTTTCAGCTCATTTGACAGACATTCCACTATGCTTCAAGTTAAAAATGTGTTTAAAGCTTATTTTAAGGTTCAAAAAATCATAACTCAATACTCATAGGCCCAAAGCACTAGCTATTACCACCTATTGAAAGCTAATTCTATGCTGTTAAAGTTTGTCGAACACGCCAATAGGATTAAATTAAGTTTGAACATTGTTTGATCGAGATTTGTTCTTCACAGTACCCAGAAATCACGGTTTTCTGAATATGTATGGTATAAAAAAAAAAACATTTGCATTATTTTTTCAGACCCTAGTCAACGGAAAACGAACATAATAAATTTTTGAAATCATTAACCATTAACAGCTTACATGTTGCTTTAGGAAATAGATTACAAAAAATGCCCAAAGATCAAACAACCCACCCTAACCTGATGATAGTTAAATCGTGAATAACACTTGTACCGTCCAATGAATGAATTGAACAAGTTAGCATTGCTTTTTCTTTCGGAGTGATGATTGTTTTGATCGTATTTCACTGACTATTCAGAACGATTTGAAAACAATCATTATCATCGACTTTGAAAAAGCAGTGCTAACGTGTTCATTTTTTTACATTCCTCGAAGCTCATGGTGGTGTTCTTCGCTCACCCACAGCGGACTTACGAATGTGCTTCCAAATTACCTATTTTTTACAATTTATTTTCGTAAGATAAAAGGTATCTTCAAACGGGATTAAGTTTTAGAAATGCATACTCATCATATTCTGGAAATTCAAAATCCGAATTTTTCATACAGGTATGTTTTTCAGTGATTTTTTAAAACCTTGAAGCACAAACCTCAACCAAACTATGTTTAAACTTGCTCCAATCACAAAACTGTGTTCGACAAAAGTTCGTAGAATTTAGTAAATTACGATGTAGAGGTATTTTCGATAAGTTTTGGTGTTCCGTTCAGTAGTTATGAATTTTCAAAGCTTGAAAATAGTCCAAAAACACATAATTGATTTGAAGCACATCAAAATTTTCTCCAAATTGACTAAAATTTTGACCAGAAGTTCATTTCGACATGAAAAATCAAAATATTGGTTGACTGAGGAACTTCCAGACATTTGAATAGGTCTATTCCATAGTGATCAATTTGCTCCCACTTGTAGAGAAGCTAACCTAGCTAACAGATTAAAGCAAAGTAGGCCGTCATTGAAATGTGTACTGGGATCGATGGCTGTGGCTAATTCGTCTTACGAATGCGAATGGGCCTCTGCACATAAGTCTTCCCTTCTCTTTCACTCTTCCACAAAATTTGTAAACAGCAAGGCCAATAAACGTCAAAATCCCATGCAAAATCAAAACAGTGCAGAGCCCCATTAAAGAAAACCACTTTGGTTTTGCACTGACATAACTGAAAAAGTATCAGCATACTTTCTGCATGTACTAAGCGCAAGTAATCAAATTGCAAGCTGCAAAATCAACATGGCTGTCAAAACGAATGACGGGCTACTTAACCTTAACAAAGCAGCTGGATATGATGGCTTCATCGAAGTGGAACTCATCAAGATAAAGGTCAAGATCAAGATAAAGGGCCCGGTAAAGGTCCACATTGACTGATACTCAGAATCTGGGAGACAGAACAACTGCCGAAGGAGTTACAAGTGTTACAAGCTGGATTGTGAGAACTATGGATCGATCACTATTGTAAATGCCACCTACAAAGGGTTATCCCAGATCGTCAACCGTCGGCTATCAACAACAACAAACAGATTCGTGGGAAGTCATCAATGCTCAACAACGGAACAGATCTTATCAGTACGGTAAATTCTTCAAAAATTTCGATCACTTGTTCATTGTACTTAAAACGGCATACAATAATATTAACTTCCTGGACAACAGCTTTCCCATGAAGAGCCTGGTTTATCGAGGAACGATTTTTAACAGAACCAGTCAATTTATTTGCTTCATGTAGGAGTTTTGTCAGTTGTATTTCCTATAACTATCGAGAACAGGTCCCCAAGTAGCCACTAGCCCACTAATTCGTCTTTTTGGCCTTGTAAGGCTATTATAGGCTAATATAGGGCATGTCAGCTGTTTAATAGCACTATATTAGCACGCAGGGCGAATTAAAGTGCTATTTGGCTGTGGATTACACAAACGGAGATTTTTTTCATAGTAGTTATTGAACGAAGTAGCACGGTGTTGTTTTAACTGAAGTAAAATCGTAGTACTCCAACTATACAGGCTAATATTTCTAAATTATTGATTGACATACTCTTCCAGTATCGAAACAGACAACTCCGGGCAGATGCTTTTTTCTACTTTTTTATGCTCACACTCTGTTAACAAAAGAAGAACCGAGGAGAAGCTATTAAAAAAAAACTGGAATCATCCAATACGAACGATACCACGACGACCGCCGCGCCGCCCGACGGAACCCATACACCCTTGAGGAGGAGCGTGTGTGCAAGCATAGAAGTTTGAGCGCGGCGGCGGCGAAGAAGGCAAACGATTAAATCCGGAGAACCCCCTCAATGTTGCCATGTCGAAAGCGCTGCTGCCGCTGACGAAAACCGAAAGGATGGATGCGGTAATTTGGGTTTGAATCTGAGTGCAAAAATAGAATTTGGAAACGAGGAAGGTCTTCCCGGTGGATGCCTGGATGGATGGATGGATGGACGGCTGGACGGCTGGATTGATGAATCATGGGCAGTGATGGAAAGTGGCGAACGCTTCATCTGAACTGGAACAAAAACAAAACCAAACGCTCCCGAGCGTCAGAGCGCTTTCTTACTCGCATCTGTCGACTCCCGAGTAACTGAAGCTAAAAGTGATTCGCGAACGTGTTCGGAGCTGCTCAGAGTCATATTGTGCTTTTGGGAAAAAAGCTGCTTACCCTCCGAGATTTATGGTTTTCAAGGGCTTTTGACTACAAACTAGTAGTTTACTATCGATATGATGGTTATACAATTAATTTATCTGTCAAAACCATAATAAATCACACCTCGCTCGGTTACTCGCGAGTAAACGCTCGCGAGCTTGTTGCTACTTCTTTTGACATGTTCTACCGAGCAGACGGGTGCGGGCTTACTCACACCTAGCCAGATCCCGAGTCTGTGACGTTTGTTATGCGTTGGTATACACTCGTGAGCTGCTTCGTGATGCGAACTTTTCCAGCACTGATCATGGGCAGACAAGCGGAACATTGAAAATCCAGATTTTACGCGCTGAGAATGTGCGACCTTTTCAAGGTCTGCTGATCCGGAATGGGAGTTTTGGTTGGAAATTTGTGATAATATAACACCATTAGCTAATTGAAGTAGCACAAATCTAAGTATGGTTTAAAAAGATATAAAACGATCTTTTAAGGAGAAGATATGGAACAGGCAGGGCTGGTAAAAGGTCTCTGTTTAGAGACTTGGTCCCCATTTCAGTGCAAGTTTCTTTTTTAATGGAAGATATATAAGGTCTATAGTAAAATAATCTCTTAACTCACCTCAACATATTTCTTCAGATATTTGCTCAGGAATATATTCTGAGACTCATTCAGGTTTCCTTCCTGATTCCTCCGGCAATTAAACCAAAAAAAAAATCCTGTAGTGATTTCTCAACGGATGCTTTTAGATGGTTTCTTCCTAAATTTGCACAAGTAAATCCTTCAGCCAGTAATTTCTACTGATATTTTTCCAAAAATTCTTGAAAATTCTTCCAGTATGTCCTTCAGATATTCCTACTATCAGAAAGCCTTCCTTAGTTGAGTGGTTAGAATTCACAGAGCTACCAAAGCCATGCTGAAGGTGTCTGGATTAAATTCCCTGTCGGTGCAGGATCTATTCGTAATGGAAATTTCCTCGACTCACTGGGCGTAGCGTATCATTGCACTTGCCACACGATATATAAATGCAATAATGCCAACTTTGCCAAAGAAAGCTCTCCGTTAATAACTGTGGAAGAGCACATTGAACACTAAGGTGAGAAGAAGGTTTTGTCCCAGTGTTGACGTAATTCCAAAAAGAAGAACATGTTACTATTTTTTTAATGCTTAGTCGCTACCAGACCTGCACATATTCTTTGTGTTGGAGCACAAAGCAGATTTTCGAACCTCTGATCAAAAGATATCTAAAGCCCTGCAAAAGTTTGTCCCTTATACACAAACAGCATTGTCTGCCAGTACGGTACCAGCGTCTTCTACGGCTTTCTACTGCACAAAGCGGAACAACGATGTTCAAGTTTTAAATCTAGTGCCGCCTGGGGTGACCTGGGGAGACATCGAAGCACGAGCACGTGCTTCACTCCAAGAGAGTGGTTTGCCTGTGCACTATCGACCAACTAGTCAGACAGTCGAAACGAAGCCACCGAACGACGACCTGTATAGCAGGCTCAGCCAGAAGCGTAGACCGACCGGCGAAACGTCGTTGAACTCTATAGGTATACACGCCGAGTGTCTATCCGGCAAAAGCTCGGCCCGCTGCTGTCGAGTCATTCAGCCAGCACTTTGGTGCACCCGGCAACAAGATCTACGATACGAATACGGCTACGGATTGGCACATGGCCGGGCCGGGCCGGGGATTGTGGACCCCCCGAGCTTGGAGAGAGGGCACACAAGCAGGGCGGCCACTCCTCACGGCTGCTCTGGCTCCGACTCGGATTGTGTGATGCACAAAACGTGAGTCGATAAAAAGCTAAAAACACGTAAACCCGACAGCACCGAAACAGCTGATTGAGGATTTTCTATATCAGTGGTTCCCAACTTTTCTGAATCTGCGACACTCTTTGTACATTCGAAATTGTATGGATGCGTTTCAAATAAGGTACCCCGGGGCAAGTGAATCCGGTATATGTGGGACCTTCCGTCATAGCTCATTTACTGCCGTGAATCGCAAGGCAGTCCCATCTGCATTTTTGTCAAAATTGCGTTCAGTTCAGTTTTCAACATATCTTTCAATGATCTTTCAACTGCACTGACGAGACAACATGATTTGTTCAGTAAAAATAGAGAAAAACACCATTTCGAATTGTCCCATAATCAAAAGTAATCGCATATCAGTCCCATTACAGAATTCCGCACCGTGTAATGTAACACAAAAATGAACTATGATTTAATCATCTTTATATGTTTCACGGAAAGATATCATAATGGAAAGCAGCTTCTGAAAGTTCAATTGAGATTGGAATATATTTCAACCCTCAGAAATTTTTGGGTTATTTGTATGAAAAACGAGTTTGGAAACTTAACAGCCCATTTTCTCAATGCCTACTTTTTACAGATGGGACTGACTTACGATTCACGGCAGTTTAGGAAAAGTTTTTCAAGGGGATATTCTGCGGTACATGGCAAGTCAGTCCCATCTGCATTTTCGTCCAAATTGAATTGGGTTCAGTTTTCAACACTTTTTTCAATGCTCTTTCAGCTGCATTAATGAAATAATATGATTTGTTCGGACACATTAGGAAAAAACAGCAAGTCAAATTATCCCATAATGAAAAGTAATATCAGTCCCACTACAGACTTTCGCACCGTGGAAAACAAAAATGTAACTTGTTTTGATCATGGTAATATTTTTCTCGGAAAGACATTGTAGTGAAGAACAAGACAGTTTATGTAAACCGTCTTCAGTTTATGTACACCGTCTTCAGCCAAAGGCCGCACAGACTGAACAATCACTAACATTAGGCAACGGACAACATGAAACACCCAGTAGCCCAATGATGAATTTTTCGTTTGACGAAAAGTTTCCATCGACTGGAGCGGGAATCGAACTCACACCTCGTGGCACAATACGCCTAAACGAATGACGCCGCTAACCGCACGCCACGAAGCTCACTATTTAGCATTCGAAATGTCAACATACCCACTAATTACTGAGGCGTCTGATTTGAAAACGGTCTTCGGCAAAGTTGTAGCTGATGAATGTGTCTCACAGTATCAACGTAGCTCTAATCCACAAGAGCACATGGGCAAGCACTATAACCAATTGAACGAATTGGTTGCTTTCCCGATAGTAATTCCCATATAAACTTAAAAGGGCTTATGCAGTCTCAGTTTTCATCCAAATGAGCTCAAATTTTGGGAGGACATTTGATCTAGAATCGAATGAGAGGTGTGGAGCAAAAACGATTTTTTGAACCACTCTAATACCCACATTATTTGTTCTTTTAATGGAAGCTATCTATTTGATGATACATTTGTATAACAAATGGCATAGGAAAAATCATAATTATTGGAGATCTTAACCTATATTGAGAACACCAAAATATCATCAAGTCCGTCTGAACACCGACCAACTTACCCAAAAATATTTTGGGATAAGTGGGAGCTATCAAAACAAGCTTCAGGACCAAAACTTTTCCTCCACGTTTCAAACATTTTCCTAGACAGTAGCAATAAAACAGTCAAACGAATGTTTTTTTTTATCAGAAAAGATCAATCTCAAATTACGACTATTATATTTTTGAAATACGAATTCAAAATTGACATACACATTGATGAAATTTGGAATGCATCATGAGAAAGATAATATTTCTATTTCTATTTTCTATTCTATTTAAGTTTTGGAAAAAAAATCTTCAATTTAAGTGGTTTTCTGTCATGCATAAAAATAAAAACAGAACATAGAATTATTTGCAATTTCGTCAATTATTGAAAGTTTATGTGCTACTTTTAATTAATAATGTATAAATTATATATTTTTCACATGTTTTATTTCTCTTTACACTTTTAATAAGGATTTTTCAATTACAGTCAAACTTCCATGATTCGATGTTCCATGGTTCAATATCGTCTCATGGAACAATTCTAGAAACAAAATTTCATGGTTACTATGATGGTCCCTTCGAACAACTTTCTAAAGCATTTATGTTCCATTACTCGATACTTCCAGGAGTCGAAGGTCCCTCCAGATATCGACTCAAGTAGGTTTGACAACAATATGAAGTAGCAAAATGTTGACATTGGAAAATTATATTGAACCATTTGTAGTTCAATAGTTTTTTTTTAAGTCCCACTTGCCCCTATTATTGCCCTCATTAAGTTATGAATCATTTGAATCCTTGGTAGGCACACTTAAAAGCTGCATCTGTAATATATAAAAAATATTCAATATTTCTTCTAAGATCATCTGTAGTCCAATTATTGCACTGCTTGGAATCTACAAAAAAAATCTTTCCGAGAATTCGTTAAGGAAATTTTGAAGAGAATCTTGCCAAAATCTTGAATTCTGTCCACTTGGTCACATTTTTAATGATAAAACTCTCCGATTTCTCTCTTTTTATAACCAAAATGTTTGAGCCAAAGTAACAATTTTTCGTTTTCTCCTTGTGAATCCTTATGCAAAAATCAAGAA
The DNA here is from genome assembly GCF_002204515.2 of Aedes aegypti. Taxonomy (NCBI): domain Eukaryota; kingdom Metazoa; phylum Arthropoda; class Insecta; order Diptera; family Culicidae; genus Aedes; species Aedes aegypti. The sequence continues at coordinate 297,388,937 of NC_035108.1, forward strand.
TCTGCAAATCTAAAATTTCTTACCTTCAGTAACTTTAATGCGATTATTTTCCAGGAATTTCGTCTCAGATTTCTAGAGGGCATTAAGAATTCTTATAGTCATTTCTCAAGAGATGTCTTCTGTACTACTTCCAGGTATCCTTCCAGCAATTCGTCTGAAGATTTTTCGTGTTTTCTTTCAGGGGTTTGTCCAGAAATTCCTTCAGATTTTTTCAAAAGATATTTAGAGGAATTTCTCCCGAATTTATCTCGGAAAACGTTGTGGACATCTAACGCGACTATCTCCAGTACCGTGATGTATCAATTCCTGCTTCAGAATCAAATGAAAACGAATTCTGCAATGACTGTTTTTACTACATACTGAAAAACCTGCTCCTCAGTTGATTTCTTTTTTTTTGCAAAGTATGTGACACAAAGAAACTCAGCAATACTAAGCAAATCTGTGCTTCGTGAAGTTTGAGAAAATTAAGCAGAATCAGAACTAAGTCGATATTTTGGGATGTATGAAAAACAACTCGTAGCTTCGTGAATCCCTAGAGAATTCGTCACGGCCCCCCTAGTGGTCCGAGGACCACCGCTTGGGAAACCCTATTCTACACCATACAATGCCGCCGGTGGTGGTTCGCGTTTTGTGCCATTTCTCTTCGCCTTTTGCTGCCATTGCCGGGCTGGAAGCCGGCTGCCATCATGTACATACACTGGTATAGGCATCCACCACCAACATCCACGAAACGATCCATTGGTTGGCATCAGTTGCACATGGCATTGCTAGTTTATTTGAAACTGGTACTGTAGACCACGGGGTGGTGGTATAGGCATAGGCAAGGCATAACCGAGAAAGCCAGAGACCCAACGAAAACGGAGGCGATCAATCCGAAAAACTAGCAGCGTTTCCGTTTTTGTTTTTCGATTTTCTTGTCTGACGGAGTGATGATGCTGCAATATGCTTATCATTCGACAACTACCCGAGGCCAGCAGTGTGGATTTTGGCGAATTTTGGAGAAGTTTTATAAAAACAAAGATACTTTAAGTGTCTATGCTGCATAAAGAACTGACTTTCAAAAATCACATTGACATTCAAAATCACATCACAAATGTAACAAATATGTAAAATGTCTGAATCCACTTATTAACATTTATTAAAATCGAAACTTTGTCTTAAGATCAAGCTTTTGATCTTCAAACAAATTTTCAGGCCAGCCATGTTGTATGCCATACCAATATGGACTAGCCGTTGTAATACCAGGAAGAAAGCTCTGCAGAGGATTCAAAATAAAATTTTGAAAATAATTCTGAAGTTTCATCCTATAGAATAGTACAAATTAGTACAAGTTACATGGAACATTCAATGCTGAAACATCGTAACAAATCGTTGTATCTGTAAAAATCGTATCTATGGTAAATCAAATCTATGACATTGTTAGCAATATATCAATAGAAGCTAAATGTAAGTTTTTTTTTTATAAAAATACATTAATTTCTAGTTGATTTTTTATAATGTTTGAATGATACTACTTAAAACAATCCTGAATACTGCTGAATCAATCAATCATACGAATGCTAATGGTTTGGATGATAGAGAGCTACATCTTTCATGCGAACTTCTGAGATTCCTTATTATTTTCTAAAGTTTCTAATTTAATCTAATGGATTACTGTGACTTCTGGTAGTGAAGGTCAAACAGCAAACTTTTGGTCTTGAAGATTTTGAGTGGGATATCAGTGGGATCTGATGATTACTAGCAATGCTCTGAGCATTCCCTATGAGTTTCGATGATTTTCAGCAAAATAATGCTAAGCGATGTTCTGATGATTTTTAGATGATGGTGAGTGCATCTTCAAAGTTTCCTAACGCAGTCTTCAGTGAGATATTTCGGATTCCTAGCGGGTTACTTACAATTCCTTACATAGAAATTTGCTTGAAAACACTCAATGACAATCGGATATCATACAAAAACTATTCAGGATGCTGTAAAAAAAAATAGTAGCTGAATATCCAAATGAGCAAAACCTTATTGTACAACCAATTAATTTACGTCATAAGCTTTAGTCTCAACGACAACATGCCATTTATTCTACAAAGGTCAATACCTTTGTAGCCAAATCTCACGGTACACTAGAATGCACCCGAGCAGAAGAGAAAAGCTACTTAATACCAAACTGCAGTATTCCATGCCAGATGATTTCCAATACTAACAACCTGAATGAGGTATGAATGAGCCCTGCATAAGAGGTAAAATAGCTCAAATAATATCTCAAGCACGTTCTACTGATGCCAAACTTATAATTAGATCAGGTATTGTAATACCTAAAGAAAACGTTATGGATTTTCATATAAAAGTGAAATTTTTCAATAATAGTTCAATACCTAAAGCAGACATCAATAGCTGTCGAATACCTCAACGAAGTATTATTGATTTTTTTTAAACAGTTTTCCCAATGCCATTATAATACCAAATTAAGGTATTGACAACTGAACAATACCTAACTATGGTATGATAACAAAATATGATATTAGTATGTTATTGCAAGTTATTTTTTCCTCCTCGGGTAAATCTTTGAGTTTTTTTAGTGGAATAACCTATAAGTCCAGTCTGGTACACGACACTGAAAACGGCCTAACAGTTGAGTTTGAAATCCGCGTATCTTTCAAAGGATAAAGAGTCTAAGGAATTTTAATGGTATACTACTAAATTCGTGTCATTTTATTAATCAAATGCCTTCAGTACCATAACAGGTTTGGACGTATTCAAACTATTGTCATAATAATGTATATATTCGAAATAATATTTGATTTTTACTAATTCAAATTATATTTGATATCGCACAAGATTATTGTTATATATCATATCATATTGATAGGCGTATCGTTTCCTTACTACATGGTGAATGTTCTAAATATTTTTAAAATAACATTATTTAAAGCAAACTTCAAAACAATATTTCAATCAAGAAGGCACTGAGAAACGCATCATCATTACATTATTTTTTTTCTTCTATCTTTTTCAAGTAGGTGACAACACTCTTGCTGTAATTTACTAATTACACACCAAATAGAAGGTAATCAATATTAAAATAAGTAAATCTCTTCCAATAATACTTTTTCAATATCAGAAAAGCTCATCATGATACCTCGAAACGAATTGCACACCGAGTTTCTATAGCAATTTTATCTCATACATATTTTCACAGCAATCTGCATTTTTGTTCCCAATTTTTTTTTGCATTAAAAAACATAATTTTTGACACAAAAACTCAAATATCTCAAAACCCTATCGGAATACCAACGTAATTTTTTGAGGGAAAACGGTCCATTATATTAGCTATCTACCATAAAAATTGGTGATGGTAAACCAATAAACAAAAAAGTTATGACATTTCAAACATGTCACAATTTTCACATTTAGTTGAAAAAAAATTTTTTTTTCGGTGTAAATTATTACGGGAACCGCAGTTTGTTGCTGATTTTATTGTTAAGGGCCTTGCGTGAATTAAACAAGTCGTTTTCATGTATTCATTAGTATTATGTATATTATATGTATAAATATTATGTATATGTATAAATATTATATGTATATGTATATATGTATAAATTAAAATGAATTAACAGATTACACGAAAATAATTTTTTTTTTACCAGGATATTTTTTTTTAGAGTATGATCGATGAGTTTCTAAATGTTATATATAAACTTTAAAAGTTTTGGATTTGGGTATGCGTTATGAGATCATGAAAACATTTTATTAATACTTATTTATTGTTATTCAATTACAATATTACAATATCGAACACTTTTGCATCATTATCAGTACAGTTCGAGTATAGTTTTGCTTTAATTTTATTTTCTGACAATGGAATGAAACAGTGAAATTTTTGGGTTCCTTGGATCGTTTTCGCGTTATTATATTGCTCGCTGAGCTCTGATGCCGCTAATTCGTACTCTTCAGTAGTAGTAAAACAAAATGATAATTTTGTTAAATCTTCTTCTTTTCTGCGATTCGCCCAATCAAATAGTTCTTTTGCAGTTTTAATTGGATGCTCACGTTCTTTGGCTAAACTTGCTCTTGTGGCCATTCGCTTTATGGTTCCTCCAATAGCATCACAAGGAACTTTGCCATGTGACGTAGCAAAGAAATGCCATTCTGCATCAATTCCGTACTTTGATTTAAATTGGCATAGGCTCGAAAAATTCTTACGGTTTTTGTACTGCGATGCTGCTCCATCAGACATGAAATATATCTTTCTGATTTCTTTATCCTTATCAACGCGTAAAATTAATCATTTTGGCAATGAACAAATTTACAGATACTGAGTCGTGTCTTAAATCTTCGGAAATTACAATAAAACTAAAATGTTCAATTTGCGTACTTCCATTGAAATAAATAACGAATGGATGAATTGTAGCTTGTTGTACATTCCAGTGATGGGACTGCACTTCATCTTGCAATACAAAGCTATAGTTTTCAGAAAAATCACAAATGACTAAAAATTCACCATCTTGTAATGTATTTTTCGTATTTTTTAAAAAGCGGGATTGCTCTGTTTTAATAAAGTCGTGAGGAATTAAACTTTCTAATTTCAAGCAAAAAAATGACACAAACTCATCTACAGGTTTTACAATAGTTTCTAGGTCACACCTATCCGTGGTCACCCATTGCTCAAATGATAACTGATCAATATAATTTTCTTCAAACTCAGCGAATAAAGTATTTTCCAATGATGAAGAATCTGGACAATCCGAACAAGATCGTAGATAGCAATTTGATGTTGTATTTTCACACAAAAGACTACCAGTTAACATTTTAATATCCTTTGATAAATTGATTCTTTTCAAACTATGTAAGATTAGGTTAATATTTTCGTGTGTTGTGCACACACAAACATTATGTGTTCCTGAATTGGATAGAAGCTTGCATTGCCTTGGACGAAGGCTTGCAAATGAGGAAAAACCTACCTTAATATTTTCGTTAATTTCCTTGAAGCGTGTATACGCTTCTTTCAAAGTAGTCATCATTAATCGTTTTTGGATTGCTTGACGCTTTCCATCTTTTTTACAGATACATAATCTTTTTGGCCTCTACTTACTTCATCGTCTTCAAAATATTGAATTATTTTTTCTTTTGTCTCATCTGTTAATGAAGTACTCGACCTAGCATTTTTGGTTGCAAGACAGTTATTTTTTAATTGTTTTGCCTCTTTTGCTGTATTTCTATTGGTTTTGAACTCATCAATGGCGTCTTGAATAGACCACGAGCTTGGCAGCATCGACAAAATCAATAATTTTTCTTTCCTTGTCGTGGCTAGATTCGAGAACCTTTCCTTCATATTCATAATTACCTCATCGTAGTCTGTATTTTCCACATCCTCAGGTCCTAATTTGAAGAGGTTTCTTCGTACAGCTTCGTTGATTTCACGGTATTTTTTCTCGGGATAATTGACGTAATCCATCTTCGTCCATTTAATCGGAGTCACTTTTATTCCAGCTATCCCTTCGTTGAAGCGTTCGATGTTGACCTTCTGGATGCACTCATCTTCTGATTGATTTGTTGAAACAGATGTCGCTGATGGTACCGTGGCACGACTATCTGCACTTGGTACTTCTGGTAACTCCTCAGTTGTTGTCGGTGCATCTAGTAATTCCTCAGTTGTTGTTGTTTTCGAACTTCCTGCAACCTGATCCACCGATGATGTACAGATTGCCCGTTTGTCAACGTTTAAACGGCAGGACGTACAAATGCGTAAATTTGTATTCAATGTAGACATTGGAGCATAACCAGCCGCTTTCAGTTTATCTATGGTGCTTTCGGTGAGATTTCGTAGCTCTTTCGAACACTTTTTTTCTGCAAACGGCCTGCAACAGTTGAGAAAGCGACTACTCATGTTGCTCGTTAGATTTTAATAAACAAAATCACTTTTAAGTTTTTACTGACTAGTTTGGTGTCGTTTGCTTGACTGAAGAAAAATTTTACAATTAAATCTTTTATAACCATAGTGGTAGTATATTTTTAGCTTTTTCGTGAGTATGTTCATGGTATGTACCTATCATGTTTTTGATGTTGTTGAAGTTACTCGCTTTCTCCCAAATATGATTAACAAAGTCTATTCTCTACCAAGGCGGGTCTATACCCAGGTGTAATCAGATTTTAACTTTGTGGAGAAAACCAGCGCCGAGAAAACCGACCTGCTTTACGTATACTAGATCACCTGGGTATAGACCCGCCTTGTTCTCTACGAGGTAAACTTTTTGCAGGTAAACTAGTCGTATACCTGTATAGAAAACTTTTTTTGTAGCTTTTGTCTTCAATATTAGATTTCTTATAGGTTTCTTTTATCAAAAGGTTTCAACACTATTGAGAGAATTTTTCTTCAGTTACGTACAATAAAAAATATGACACTATCAAGACTTTAGATCACAACACTGGATCGCGTCTAACTTTCTAATCGATGCTATAATAGTTATGAATAATTAAATAAAATATCATGAAAACAACTTGTTAACCTCATGTGGTACCCTTAACAAAAATTCAGCAACAAACTGCGGTCCTAAAAAAAATCAACAATGAAAAAAAAAAAGAAATTTCACTAAGTGTCAAATTTGTGAAATATTTGAAATGTCATAACTTTTTTGTTTATTGGCTTACCATCACCAAATTTTTATGGTAGATAGCTAATATAATGGACCGTTTTCCCTCAAAAAATTACGTTGGTATTCCGATAGGGTTTTGAGATATTTGAGTTTTTGTGACGAAAATGATGTTTTTTAATGCAAAAAAAATTTTTTTTTACTGTGTGTATTTTTTTGGAATCTTTATTTAGTTGTCTAACTTTGTTTCTTTAGTTGTCTAACAATCGAACGAACCGTTTTTGCTGTGCAGCTTTTTGAATATTTTTGAACCATTTTCACATACACCCTTTTGAAAAGTTAGTCGTGACTCAACTTGAAGATTTGATATCGGAAAATGACGATTTAGATGGAACTGAAAAACTGTGCAAAGTTTCAGATATTTTTGAAATGGTCGATCAGAATCGACTTGCATGCCTCCGTGGAATCCCTCTCCATAAAAGGGCATCATCAGAAACGCTTTGCATATCATAAGGCGAGTTTTCCAATTTTTGAAACTTGCCATAGAATTTGTAATTGTGTGGAAGATGGCCCAATTGTGAGTTCCGCTGGAACCGCGCATAAAGTTGTCAATTTGGGCATCCGGTGTGTAGCCCGACATCATCAATAACCGAACCAACAGCAGTGTCAGTGTCCAAAAATAGCGCGGCGCTGCTGGCTGTGCACTCCATCAGTCTGAGTTAATCCACGGGGAGAAAAGGCACCAGCAGAGGCACACTCCCTTTTGGGTGACGACGACGACGGCGCGATGACGATGGAATGTACACACAAGACTTCCTCCCATCATTCATTCACTGCCGATATAGAGGGGTAGGGTGATTCAAAATATCAGTATTTGCTCCAAACCAGTGAATCAATTGTCAACCAACAACCAACAACGAAGACTTTGTCCTCTCCTATTTATGTAGCAACAATCTTACTCCGCAACAACAGTTTATCACAACTTCAACAGAATGATCTCTCGCCATGTGCAAAGCGATTGTCTAGGCTTTACATTGCAATTTTCGAGAACTTTCTTAGTGTCGGTAAGCAATACTACATTATCGAGTAATAATCTCGAAACAAATTTGATTTTATGTTTAAAATGACTGATTAATCTCGATTTGAAAAGGTTGCAACAGTATTGAGCCCTGTGCTTTTCTCGTATTAATTCCCATACAAGCTATGAAGGGCTTGTTTAATTTCATTGTTTATCCAAATGTGCTGAAAATGTTATAAAGGGACTCAAAATTCGATCTAGAGCTAAAGAGGCTATGTGGAGCGAAAACGATATTCTGAACCACCCTTATAAAGAGCTATTCCCCGCGTGCACTCATCCACCGTCGAGCCACTTCAAGCAACGCTACGGCCGTCCAGACGTTCTTTCCGATGTAGGTACTCACTCATACCCGAACCCAGCCAGCCCGCTGTACAAAAGGAGGAAAGCGTGCACTCAGGGCCGTATTTACGGGGGGTCCAAGGGGGCCATGGCCCCCGGGCCCCCACATTTTAGGGGCCCCCACAAAATAGATTAAATTGATCATTATTTATCATTTATGAATCACTATAAAAGCGATAAATGGTGCAAACTTTTGAAATCACATCAAAAGATTTGTAAGTTTAGGGTTTCAAATTTAAATTAGAGTGTTATTCTTTGGCTTGCAATCTAAAAAATGTTAAGGCTCATCTGTAGTGTGTAGTATATAAACCCCATTTTATTGGATCTAAGAGTTTCAGTTTTTGCTTGTTTCTAAGAGTAATATTGAAAGCTTACTTTCAATAAACATTTTGATTTTTTTACAAATGCAATTTTAATTGGTCTAAATTAACCCTGTATTTCCGTATATCCGTATAAGTTGACCCTGCTAAAATAAACAAACGAATTATAAAAACTATCCACAAGTTTCGATTATTATCATTCTGAGTAGTATTTAAATGTTCAAACAAACAATATTTTGAAAAAAGTTCTTTTAATTATTGCTTAATAATTTGGAGGAAGGTGAGTGTAAATTAGGTGTCTTTTCATACCATTAACAACATTGTCATGCTTTCAAAATATAATTTTCAAATTGAACAACAACGAAGTTAAAGCTATTAGTGATTAAAATAATGATATGAATTATTCTATTCAGTCATACTTTACTAATAATTTCCTACTTTTTTAGATACTGTTTACAGTTACGACACCCAGTAAATTGTTTTCCGACAAACATAACATTTTATAATTGCTGTCGTAATTTGTACGTTTTTAATTCTATTCTTTATAAACAACTCATATAAGAGAGTTTTTACCATTTATTGCTCCTCCTAACTTTTAAATAGACAATTTTAGCTAATCTTAAGTATGATGTGCATTTCATCTAATGAATATTTTCTTCCAAAAACGTTACATATTTTATGATTGATGTATTCATTACATTAAATATGTATCCAATATGGAATGTTAAAATTGATTATTTAGTTTATTAGTAATAATTAATATTTTGAGGTGAATTAATAAATTGAATCGAATTGGTGCCACTTGTCTCGAGAAGCGGGGTAATTGAGTCTCCAAACTTTCCTCTACAGTTTCAATATTTCATAGACCATAACTTCCCATTTATGCTAGTATCAGCATGCTGCCGTAAGGTGATTGAACTATTGGATTTGAAAAAATATTCGCATTTGGAAATTGAACAATTTGTCTGAACTGCTATTTTTAGGTCCCACTTGCTCCGCGCACATTATTGTTTTCAAGCTTTCCAACACTATTTTCAAGCGGTATTGCCATCTCATAATATAATAAAATTCGTAGAAGATTGGAAGATTGGCTTGTTTTTTTTTTTTAATTCTCATCCAATTGAAGGTTTCCATGCATACGAAGTGAAATATTGCTGAAAAACTTTAAAACTGTTCTTCAGTAAAGCAAGTTTTTGTCACTCACACCCATTGATCCCAACTTGCGCTCCTGAGGGTTGTCAGCAGTCCAAACACATCTTAAATTTGTTAAAACCTTATCCAGAACATAAAGTATGAAAGTTATGAGGAAAATTATCAAAGAGAACATACTATACCATCAAAATTGTTTCCTGAGAAAAAGGCCCCCACAAGACTCTGGCCCCAGGGCCCCTACATTTGTAAATCCGGCCCTGCGTGCACTAATTAAGCGCTTCCATAGAGAATAGGGGGAACACGCGCCCAACAGTCGTAGTAAGTGGCGCAAAGGAAACGCCGAAAAAGAAGAATTGACTTTCGTTCTCCAATGTCAAGGTCAAACCCGACAACAGCCGGAGCAGTGAGGCCGGCCGGCGAGCTGTTCGTTCATCATCGTCATCGCCTTCATCGTCATCGTCATCATTATCACCATCAATCATTATATGGTGCTATGAATGGGTGGGACTTGGAGCCACACCACCAGCGCACATTGGGACAGATCGGAAAATTAGGGGGAATATATTGTGACTTGATTCAGCAAAACTGTTACATATAATAGGGACTACATTCTGATATTATGTGACATTACCCGAGGAGGAAAAAATAACTCGCAATAACTTATGCATACCATATTTTGGTATCATACCATAAATAGGTATTGTTCAGATGTCAATACCTAATTTTAAAACAATTAAAAATTCTTCATTTTGGTATTCGATAGCTATTGAGGAATGCTGGAGGTATTGAACTACTATTGAAAAATTTCACTTTTATATGAAAATCCATAATGACGGATTCCATGTCAAATCGGTCAGTCACAGAACTCGACCATCTTCAATTTGGATTAAATTTTGCACATATTTTTGGAATGGTTACCGTGGTGAATCAAAATCCGAACGGTACCAATAGCCGGACACTCCAATAAAATTCATTGATTAAGGTATGAATTTGAATAATAATGTGTTTTTAATTATTCTCATCTGAGTTTTGTAACCTCAATTATTACTTTACTACGACTTTTCATCTAGTAATCATTGGCAGAAAATTAATAAAAACAAAAACATAACTGTAACCCCAGTCTGACACTGTTTTTTTCCATTGTGCAGTTTTAGTGGTTCAAGCTCACCTGCAAACAAAGTGCAAATTGACTGAACGATGATTCATTGAAAATACATTGTTTGTGAATTGTTGTGAACATTAGTGTGTAAAAACTTCATAATAAACAAGAAACATATCAAAGCGGCGAAAATAGTATAAAAGAATATTTTTTCGAGCGGTTAGTGAGTGTCCGGTTCTGTGAACCAAGGATTTAAAATCCGGACGTCTCGCGTTCCAGTTATATTTTGCTTGAGAAGATAGCTATTCGTGATGAAAAATGCGGTGAAAACTCAAAAGAAAGTTGTAAAAAGTGTATGATCGGTTGAAAAATTAGATAATTGCTCCAACAATATTGATTATAAGGGTAATCCTGAGTTCAACTACAGTCATAGAAAGTAAGTAAACGAAACATGAATATTCTCAACAGATCATGCTTGAAGGCATTATTATGTGTTTCCATGGAATGAACATCAAATATTGTAGTCAAATAGCCGCAGTTGAACGCATTTTTTTTTCAACTCCTAATTAATTTAGCGAGCTTAAGTACGGATGTCCGGAATTTGATTCAAAAGTGTCCGGCTTTTTGATTCACATGTCCGGATTTAAAAACAAGGCGGATGCAACAAATTTCGTTATTTTTGTAATAAATTCTTTATTTTAACATGAATACTTGTCACTTTCATGAAGATTAATGTCCATGTGATTTGTGAAATGGTGGAACATTCGAAAAATCAAAGAATATTAATTGATTTTAGTATCAGAACATTGGGCATTGCTTAAGCGTCCGGGTATTGATTCATCACGGTAAATAAGTGTTTTCCATAGAAAAATTTATCATTTTGACTCAAGTGTAACTTTTGAAAATGGCCTATAAATTATTGCATGCAACTTATTTGAAAAATTCTAACTCCGAGACTGTAGATTTTAGAGAAAAATGTTCTATGAAGAAGTTGTAGTGAACCGTTTGGACTAGGGAAAGTGTACCAGTTATGGCCATAGCGGTTCCCTATTTGGCCATACAGGAAATTTCGATAACTTTCACATTTTAAATCTTTTTGAATGTTTAAACATCAAGATATATCTTAAATCTTACTACTGCAGCACACACAATCTTTCAAAATGTGAAAAACATTCAAGTAATCCCGTATGGCGAAATAGGGAACCACTATGTCCATAACTGGTACATCTACCCTATAAGAAAAAATATGCACTGAAAAAATATTTTATTTATTTTCATTGAAAAATCAAAAATAAAACTTGAATTTTAAATTACACAAAACACCATTTTTATTATTTTTTAAATTTTTACCATAGAATCTTGATAGTTAAAAGATGTTTGGGACAAAGTTTCATGATTAAGAAATTTTAATAAAAAAGTTTTTCTAAGAACAACTTTTTGTCGACTTTCAAAATTTTAATTTTTTTGTTCAAATAAATACGTTCGGAGTTAGAATTTTTCAAATAAGTTGTATGTAAAAATTTATAGGCCATTTTCAAAAGTTACACTTGAGTCAAAAAGATCAATTTTTCTATGGAAAACACTTATTTAACCATACCAAAAACATGTGCAAAATTTATTCCAAATCGAAGACTATCGAGTACGATTTTTATTTTTTTTCGGCTCATTCTGGATGGAATTCGTCTAATGTATTATTTAGGTATTACAATACCTGATCTAATTATCAGCTTGGTATTTGTAGAATATGCAGCAGGTATTATTTGAGGTATTTTACCTCTTATGCAGGGCTCGTTCATACCTCATTTAGGTTGTAAGTACACGTCGGACTCGATTATCCGGAGCATAGATTTTTTTTTTCACTCTAGATAATCGAATTTTCCGGATAATCGAATCACTAAGAAAAAAATTGAAATTTTCAATAAAAGAACTTAAATATTATCTGTTTTATTTATTGTTTTATTTATATGGTGCACAAAAAATTTTGTTTAAGATTTTATTTGGCTTTACTAGAAAACATTTGACAAAATGGTTATACCTAAAATCTAAAAAATTGCTTTTTTTATTCACATGAGATTAATAAACGAAATCATAGCTATTAAGGTAATTTCAATGTAAGTAAAAATAATTCATCTCAAGTTTACTTATGACAAATATGTATACTATTGGACAGGCAACAACCATTTTAATTTTTACATGTTCTAACGGATTTAAATGGTCTTGGCTTTGACCCTTTCAAAAATCGACCACAGCTGAAATCGGATTTTATGTTTCTATTCAAATTTCGTATACTTATTCCCTCTACTGGCAGCTTCATTTTTTACCGTTAAAAATATTCAAATCGCGATAACTTTTTTGTTTATTGATATTGTTGCACCATTTTTTCACAAGATCTCAAAAAACTCTTCTAGTTTAAAAATCCGTGTCAATATTAATCATTGGTAATCTAGTTTTAAAGATATTAAGATAATTCTTGGGGGACCGAAATTCTTCATACAAAATGTATTTGGTTGCCATTTTGTTTTTGGCCAATTTATCATAAATCATGTGTTCTATATAATGCCGGGAAATAAGGAGCTGCTCTGAAAAAATCATACAAATCGGTTCAGTATTCTTGGAGAAATCTGAAAATTACGATATGAGGTTTTTTAGAGTTTACAAGATCTTTATTAGTTCAGCATGGTACCAGAAACATAAATGCTCATTACTCAATGATGGCTGCACTAAATTGCTTCATTTTTTTCACAACATACTCGCATTGATGTATCATTCCGAGGAGTGAATATCCGCATACGATAAAAGTTTTGTACCCTGAGATATTTACGTGGGTTATGGCTACGAGTCGGTCCCCCAAGGAATTTTGGAATATCTCCGGATCCGGATGACCAATCATCAATATCGACACATGCTCTGAAACTAGAAGAGTTTTTTGAGAGCTTGTGAAAAAATGGTGCCAAAACATCAAGAAAAAAAAAAGTTATCGCGATCTGATTATTTTTTAGTGGTAAAAAATGAAGCTGCCCGTAGAGGGGTTAAGTTCAAAATTTCCAATAAAGTAAGTGATGGTTTGATCATTTACCGTATCAGCAATGATAGATATATTTTTTCAGATTGTTTTTGTACGTATTTTAAGACCTATCACAAATTTCGTATAAAAAAGTCGCTCAGATATAACGCGAAAAAGAGCTTCCAGAAATAAAACAACATCAACAATAGGTTGCGAAAAAATATTCACACAAAATTCAAAATCTGCTTTTGATAAATGCAAGAAAAAAGTGTGTGAAAATCATATTTTCATCTCGAAATGGCAGTATGGTTAAGTCGTGTTAATACTTTCTGGGACACCTTTTAGGCCATCTTAAAATCATGATCGGAGCTTCGGAAAAATTAGCGAAACTGTATTTTTAACAAATAGATTTTAAGGACATGGCAGATGTGATTTTCGAACTTTTTTGAAATTCAAATTGCTCTACTGTACATTATGGTAATAAATCACAGTTTAACAAAATTATAATTAACATTGATTTTCTATTTCTCAGGAATCTTCTGAAATGCGCGGGATTGCGACATTTCACGGTACAAAGATTACCTAAAAAGTTCAACACAGATTGAAATTTGACAAGGTTTTGTCCCGCATTTATCCAAAAATTGCTCTAGAAAAAAATTAACGCTCTATTTCATAGACTCCAACTAGCATTTCCTCAAAGCTTTTTGGTTTACTCTTCTAGATATCTTTTCTGGAGATCTTCCAAATATTAATCTCAACATTCCTTTGGATAATGATTCTTGGAATATCGTTACTTGTGCTCTCTCATGAACTTACATGGAATTTTATTGGTAGTACGCCTGCAAAACTTCTGCCTAGGTTCAAAAACAAAACTTACAAAAAGTTTTTCGAAGGTTCTTGCTTCGTTACGAATCGTCAACATTAGTATTTCATGTAATATATCAAATTTTTAATGAAAAATACTCGTTTTTACGGATGAATTATACAACGACGACTCTACTATTATCCAGAAATTTAAAACACTCAACTTTCCATAACTCGATACTAAAAGTATCATCGAGTAACGGAGGTATCTTTTCTCATATACGTCCGATTGAATTACTCTCTTCAGCAAATTTCTTCATTATAGTTTGAACCCTTAAACCATCACCGAGAAAACTGAAAATTTCATAGAACACTATTTTTTATGAGAATGATGGTAATGAAAATATGAGAGATTCGATTTTCAATCTTTTTTGAATTTTTGACCCGCCCAAGCGAACACTCTAATATCACATAATCTAAAAATGACAATTTTCATATTATTATATATCTTTATTTGAGTGGTTTTTTGCCCTTGGCGAGTTCACCGCTAGAAATAATTTTCAAAGTGTAAATTCCCTTTTCTCCTAATTTTGCGATCTGGCCCAATGTGCAGCGCTATCTTCAATGGGTTTAGAGGAATGGTTTCTCTATTCATTCAGAGCGCTTTCATTAGAGAACATTATGTGTTGTTTCGATAAAAAGCAGAGCATGTTTCACTTTTTTTTTCATAGTAAGTCGAATAAGGGCCGACTAGAACAGTATGGCAGGCAGCGCATACTTGTTAGCCATGATGAGTAGAGTCTCGAGTACAGGCGCTATGTACAACCAAACACTACACACTAATACGACATACACCGTGAACGTAAGCGCAAACGGCAACAGCAGACACCACTTGAGGCTTTGTACCTCGCAGTCGTACCACACGTATGATGGATATGGAGTGGATCAGCCGGTGAGATGCTTGTAAGTGACAGTCCATTGTTTGGAATGATCTTCAGAATGACACTCATGCACACGATTGACGAACGAAAATCGATTGACATCAGTCTGGGGATTTTGCGATTCACCTTCTCTGGATTTTGAAGGGCAGTTACTCGCCATACTAAACGAATCGTTCTCAGTAGAATCAGAATCAAAAATACTTAATTCCTGGATGGTGGGGTAAATGGTAGCTATGAAAACAGCTATGGAAGTCAACTTACCAAGCTATGCTTCAACAGAAATATTAAAAATGATCAAAAAAATTGTTTCAGGTTTCGAAAAAAGTTGTTTTATCTTGCTGATGTGGATAATGATAGAAAAACCTCCTCATATAGATAACGTTTCATTACAACTTGCCTGCAAAAGAATTTAGTAAAAGTCAGAAATCGCATTCAAAAGAAAAGGAAGTTTCCAATTTATCAAACTCAAACGTGACGTAACGATTAGATCATCTCCTGCCTTGAACTTGACGACCTAGCCTCGGCAAAGGAAATAAGAAGGCAATCTTCTCACCACATCACTCAGTTTATGCTCGAATCTCTTACTTAAAACCAATGAATTTACGATTCACGAAACTACTAATTAACCATCATCATCATCATCAGCACCACCACCATCTTCGACGGCCATACGCAGCAAGTGGAGTCCGAATCCCACATGTTTCTGCTTTGGTAGCGAATAAGTCAGCCGGTTGTCGGGTGCGTAAGAATGGAAAGTTTGGAGGAAGATGGCATGCGTAACGCAATGGGGTGCTTCTATTTGCCTTCGAACGGTCGTAAAAATCGAATAGCGTTTTTTCACAGACCATCTACTCGTTCCCTGCTACGAATGACGATGGGTACACGTGCACTTATAGAGTTGGGGGTATGAAGTGGAATGAATGCCACTTCGTGAGTTTTTTGGCACTTCTATCAATCGGTGAATATATTTTCAGCAATACTATCGTGACTACTAAGCGAAATTCTGAGCATGATCTTCTGAAAATAATATCCCTTTTGTCAATGTGCGTGATCTGACACACTCATCAGAAAAAAAATTATCTTTGAGATAAACGTATGTTTAGATGATTGTTTTTTCGTACTAAGGCTGATACAAATATTAATTTTCTTTTATGTCACCCGAAAATTTTGAAGGGGAGAAAAAAAAAGATTCATAATTTTTTTTACATCAGATAGGTTTTTTTCAATTTTAAAAGTAAAAAACAAGTAAAATAATGATCCAGAGGACGTTTGAAAAAAGTTTAACAATTATTAAAAAAAAATATTTGAAAAAAATATTTATTTTCATTTTTATTTTTTGTGTTCCTTATTTATTTTTATCCCCCCCCCCCTCGTACCTTCCAAGTGGTATCGGACATAAAAGAAATTTAATATTTGTACAGTCTAATTGACGCTAAAAATCAACGAAAAATGTTTGGAATATTCCAAAGGATAATCCTCGTAGGAGTTCCTAAGATAATCGTTGAATAATAGTCCTTGGAGATTCCCAACAAAAATCCTTGGAAAATTCAAATCAAGAATTCCTAGAGGACTTAGAGGAACATTAATTTTTGAGGTCACTGGCCAGAAATCGTCGGAGGATTCCGAACGAGAATGTTTGGGGATTCCATACAAGAATCCTTGAGAATTTTTTAACAGGAATCCTTAGACACAGAATTTCAAGCCGGAAACCGAGCAGAAGTCATTCGTAGAAGAATCCCTGGAGCATTCCACGACAGGAATCCTTGGGATATTCTTGGCTGTTATTCTTGGAGGATAAGTAGTAGGATCCCTGGATTTTTTTTTAGCTGGAATCCTTGAAGGATTCCCTGCGGAAATCCTTGGATGATTCTCACCCGGAATCATGGGAATGTTCGCAGCAGGAATCCTTATGAGATTCCCAGCAGAAATTCTTGGATGAATCCCAGCAGGAATTCTCGGAGGATGACCACGATGCTACGAATCAGCAGAAATTGTTGAAGGATTGCCAGCTGGTATCTTTGGAGCATTCACAGTAAAAATCCTTGGAGGATTCCTAGTTGGAATCCTTAGAGGATGTCCATTCTGAGTCTTTAAAAAGTTGCTCAACAGGACTCCTTGGAGAATTCCAATCAATAGTCTTTGTAAAACTATAAGCAACAATCTTTGGAAGATTCCCAGCAGAAACAAGAATCCAACGAAGATTCCTAACAAGAATCCGTGGATGAAGAAGCCATTAGGAATCCTTATAATAATGTCAATTCTAATAATTTTCAATAATTAGAAAATTTCAAATAGGAATCCTAAGAGAATTCGTAACGGGAATCATTAGAGATTTCCGTACAGCAATCTTTGGATGGTGCCGCATGATCGGACCATTCCAAACAGGAATCCATGGAGGATTCCGAACTGGAGGCCTTTGAGATCACCGAACAGGAATCCTCTGAGGATTCCGATCAGAAGTCCTTGGAGGATTCCGATTGAGAATCCTTGGAGGATTCCGAACAGGAATCCTTGGATAGTTCCGAATAGGAATCCTTGGAGTATTTCGAACAGGAATCGTTGGAGCTTTTCGAACAGAAATGCTTGGAGGATTCCTAATAGGACATTGAAGGATTCTGAAAAGGAATCCTAAGACGATTCGGAACAAAAACCTTTGGAGGATTCCGAAGAGGAATCCTTGATCGATCCCGAACAGGTATCCTTGGATGATTCCGAACAATAATCTTTCGAAGATTCTGAACAGGAATCCTTTGAGGATTTCGAACAGGGATCCTTGAATGATTTTGAACAGTAATCCTTGAAGAATCCCAAGTAGGAATCCTTGATGGATCCTGAACAGGAATCCTTGAAGGATCCCGGACAGGAATTCTTGAAAGATCACGAACAAAATCCTTGGAGTATTCCGAACAGGAATCTTTGGAGGATTCCGAACAGGAATCCTTAGAGGATTTCGAACAGGGAAGCTTAAATGATTTTGAATAGTAATCCTTAAAGAATCCCCAACAGGAATCCTTGCAGGATCCCGGACAGGAATCTTTGAAAGATCGCGAACAGGAATCCTTGGAGAATTCCGAACAGAAATCCATGGAGAGTGTATAACAGGAATCCTTGGAGGATTCTGAACAGAAATCTTTGGAAGATTCCTAACAGAAATCCTTGGAGGTTCAAAAAAAGAATGCTTAGAGGATTCCGAACAGAAATCCTTGGAGTATTTCGAACAGAAATCCTAGGAGAGTTCAGAGGAATCCTTGAAGAATCGCGAACATGAATCCTAGGAGGATTCGGAACAGGAATTCTTGGAGAATTCCAAACAGAAATCCAAGGAGAGTTCCTAACAGGAATCCTTGGCGGATTCCAAACAGGAATCCTTGAAGGATTCCAAAAGTGAATCCTTGGAGAATTTCAAACAGAAATCCTCGGAGGACTCCTTGTAGGATTTCGAACAGGAATTCTTGGAGGATCCTGAACAAAAATCCTCGGAGAATTCCGGACAGAAATCATTGGAGGATTCCGAACAAGAACCATTGGTGCATTCAGCAAACAGGAATCCTTGGAGCATTTCGAACAGTAATTCATGGGGGATTTCGAACAGGATTCCGAACAGGACCTTGGAGGATTCCGAACAAGAATCCTTGGAGGATTTCTTGGAGGATTCCGATCAGGAATCCTTGGAGAATTCCGAAAAGGAATCCTTGGAGAAATCCGAACAAGAATTTCGAGAGGATTCCGAACAGAAATTTTCGGAAGATTCCGAACAGGAATCCTTGGTGGATTTCGAACAGGTATCAGGATTCTGAACAGGAATCCTGGGAGGATTCCGAACAGTAATCCTTGAAGGATTCCGAACAGGAATCATTGGAGGATTTCGAACAGGATTCCTCAGAGGATTCCTGAATCCTTGTATGATCCTGAACAGGAATTCTTGGAGGATTCCGAAAAGGAATCCTTGAAGGATTCCGAACAGAAATCCTTTGAGGATCCGAAAAGGAATCCTTGGAGGATTTCGAACAAGAATCCTTGGACGATTCTAAACAGAAAACCTTGGAGGATTTTGAACATGAATCCTTGCGGGAATCCGAACAAAAATCTTTGGAGGATTACGAACAGAATTCCTCAGAGAAACAGGATTCCTCAGAGGATTCCGAACAGAAATCATCGGAGGATTTCAAACATGAATCCTAGTAAAATTCCGAACAGGAATCCTTGGAGGAATCATTGATGCATTCCAAACAGGAATCCTTGGAGGATTTCGAACAGGAAACCTTGGAGGACTTCGAACAAGAATCCTTGGAGGATTCTGAACAGAAATTCTTGGAAGATTTCGAACAGGAATCCTTGGAGGATTCTGAACAGAAATCTTTGGAGGATTTTGATCAGGAATCCTTGGAGGTTTCCGAATCAATGGAGGAATCATTGATGCATTCCAAACAGGAATCCTTGGAGGTTTTCGAACAGGAAACCTTGGAGGATTCCTAGCACTATTTATTGGAAGATTCTGAACAGGAATCCTGGGAGGATTCCGAACAGGAATTCTTGGAGGATTCTGAACAGAAATCCTCGGAGGCTTTCGAACAGGAATCCTTGGAGGATTACGATCAGGATTCCTCAGAAGCTTTCGAACAGGATTCCTCAGAGGATTTCGAACAGGATTCCTCAGAGGATCTGAACAGAAATCCTCGTAGGATTGCGAACATGAATCCTTGGAGGATTCTGAACAGGAAAAATTGGGAATAAAATAATTTGACTAATTGAAATTGAAATTCTTGAAATATCTCGATCATGTAATCACTGAAAAATTCTAAGCAAAATCTTTGGTCAAGAATTCCAACAGCAAACCTTGAAATATTCCGATTACGATTTTTTTTATTTTTAGTAGACATCCCAGAACTATTTCATAGATTCCCACTAGAACTCACTGGAGGTTTCTTGCGGAGAAACTTTGAAAGATTCTGATCGAAATGCCTGATGGATTCTGATAAAGAATTCTGGGAGGATTTTGATAGAGAATCCTAGATAAATTATAATGAAAAAGCATGAAGGATTCTGATGAATAATTTTTTGATGTCTCTCAACTACAAACCTTGGATTATTTTGAACAATGCCTTAGTAGATTCTGATCAACAACTTTTGGGGGTACCACATAAAGAATCTATAGAAGGTTTTGAGGATTCTTATCAAGAACCTTTAGCTTAGAGTAATCTGATCTGGAATTCTTATCAGCAATTCTTTGGGGATTTTTAACAAGAGTCCTTTAAGGATTTTGATGGAGAATCCTGTGAGGATTTTGATTGAGAATTCAACGAGGATCACGATGAAGAATCCTCGGAGGATTCTGATGGATCATCTTGGGGAATTATAGCCACTTGACATGCAAGGAGCATGCCCGGAAGGAACCTTTGGAGAATTCCTAACAATGATTTTAGAGAATTCTGATAAAGCATCCTGGGAGGATTTTGATGGAGATCCCTAGAAGAATTATAATAACGAAGCGTGAAGAATGAAGAGTCTTGGAGAATTTTGAACAAAATATTTCACATCATGAATCTTTAAAAGATTTTGATCAAGAATTCTTTGATTAGTCTTATGAAGAAACCTTGGAGGAATCTGATCTAGAATTCTTATAAAAAAATATGATCATGAATCATTTGGAGATTTTTATCAACTCTTTGAGGATTTTGATGGAAAATCCTTTAAGGATTACGATTGAGAATTCAACAAGAAATTGATGACTCTTCTAGAAGGATTCTGGCGAAGAATGTTTAGAAAATTCTGGTGAAGCATATTGGAGGAATATAAACAAGAATCTTTGGAGGATTCTGATTCAGAATCTTTGGATGACTCTGATTCTTGTAAAATCATGGTAAAAAATATCCTTTTTTTATAATAAAGAATCCTTGTAGGATTCTGATCCAGAATAGTTATGCTAACAACTTGTAATTCTAGGAGGATGCCCAACAGAAAACTCTGAAAAATTCAGTGAAGGAGGATTTCCAACTGTAATTTTAGAAAATGTATATAAAGTATCCTGGGAGAATATTGATGGAGAAAAACTATGATGAAGAATTGTGAAGATTCTAATGTAGAATCCTTGGATGATTCTGATCAAGAACCCTTAGGAGATCAAGAAACAATATTTTTTGGCAAGAATTCTTTGAGGGTTCCTATCAAGAATCCATGGAGGAATCCGATCTTGAGAATTTTATCAGGAATCCTTTGGGGATTGTGACGGAGTTTCTTTAATCTTGATTAAGAATCCAACAAGATTTTTGATGGAGAATCCTTCGAGGATTATGATGATGAATCCTAGGAGGATCGTTATGACGAATCCTAAACGGATTCTGATGAAGCATCTTAGAGGATTATATTCAAGAATCCTTGGAGGATTCTGGATAAGAATGTTTTAAGAATTTTGATCAATAATCTTTTACAGACTCCGATTTTTGTAAAATCCGGAATAAAATTCCTAGGGCATTTCTTATAAAGAATCCTTGGAGGAAACTGATTAAGAATAGATATGCTACAAAGATTTTCAGTTGGAATTCTTGGAAGATTCCCATCACAGATCTTTGAAAAATTTCGTGAAAAATGATTCCTAACTGAAATTCTCAAAGAATTCTGAGTGGGAGCTGGTTTTGAACAAAAAAAAAATCAGAAGGCTTGCCAAAACCACTTCGGCCACTGCAATTACCTACGATTCACAAATATGGGATGCAAATGGGTTAACCTGTGCCTGCGCTAACATTGAATATCCGATGGAACGACAACGAATAATAATGAAACAATCATTCAAATCTCGTCCTAATCGTTACACATTTATTCCACATTGAATGCAAGGTGATCCCAAATGCACTGTGGTTGAAATGTGTTTTTACTGGCTGAAAAAGGAAGCAAAACTATACTCTAATTAAAGTAAAACATTTTATTTTAAATATTTTGAAATTGATAGATTCAAATTGAAATTCTTGGTAACGTTTTGACTCGAGCAAAATTTTTCGGTTCACAATGCATCTCTCCTAGTAAATTTACTTCCAACAATGTTGCATTCAAAGCCGATTTTCGATGGGCATACGACGAGATCCATATGCATAAGTCCGTTCGAACCGCAAAGGAAGCATAAATTTCCGACCATCATCCATGGATTCTTCCTCTCCGCGCCATATCCTTTGATCTTCGTCCTCCTCATCCTCCTCCATCGACAATGTATTCTTCGTCGCGTGGAGCCTTGGCAGGTTCTAAGAGTCGGTGCCAGTCCGTCAACTCAACACAGTACAGTATGCTACATTACAATAACGGTGAAGTGTGATTGCTGTTGATGCCCGAGCCTGTGGCCTGCGGAGGAGAGTCTGTGAGTGAGCTCGGTTATTGGGTCCGAAACCTTCGAACGAACCTTTCTACTACACACTTTGTTATAATTCAAAGACGAAACGGTGGTGGAGTACTGGAGGCAGTGGAGATCGGGGTTGCGACAGAACTGGTTTTCTGCTGCACACAACACGTCTTTCTCTTACTGGTTGGGGGGACCTCCTCGCAGAGTGGTTCGATCCGGAGCAAATGACGACCGAAACCTTTAATATATTTTCTGTTTTATTCTGCAATATGGCAATTGAAAACTGGCTACAAATATGACTAGAATTGGTCAATTCATTTTTTTCCACAATTTCTAGAAGAGAAAAAACAATGGGTGCTATCAGAGAATTGAATTGAGAAATATCCTTAAGAGCGAATTATTCCATGAGCGATGTTTGGCATTAAAGTCACCAATGACAAAACAAATTGACTAATTGGGAGTCAATTTTTGCAAGTCAATTTGGAGCTAATAAACTTGCTGTCCAGAGCATTGAAAAGTCAAATAGGCAGCTATGAATGTATGTTTACCAAGCTGTGTTTCAGCAACATCAAAAGTTTCAAAAACTTTGGTTTCAAATGACGAAAAAAGTTGATGTTTTATACGCTTATGAATGATGATTGCAACTCCCCCAAATGCTCCATCAAGTCGATCATTACGATAAACAAAAAAGTTTGGACTTCTTTTGAGTTTGGATCCAGGTTTCAAATAAGTAATAACTGCTATGTAAATGTTATTAGTTATTATAAAATCATTTGAAACAGTTATGTAATTAGGTTCGAAGAAAGCTACTATGATTTTTATGGTGTTGGCCGCCTTCGAACCACTGTGCATCATCGCATCAGGCACCGATCGTTTGTAATTTTATACGACCGACCACTACTGCTGTTGAGTGTAGTATGCGCGATGCGACGCAATTTCGCCACCAATGCTGCAGAAAGTTGCGTTCTGAGACTAGAAAAGGTTATCGCCGAAGACGATCAAGGAAAGCTGCTGTTTGATCGAATTCAGAATTCGGAGGAAACACTTTTCAAACGATGTGATCTTCGTTGAACTTTGCTGGGTCCTATGAGGTCCGGTTGATTCATGGCATCTGTTCGATAGTTTCCCTATGGCAGAAGGCATGTAGAAAATAGAGAAAAGGGAAGAAAGTAAACCAACTGATGATTTTCTTGAGGATATGAGAAAAAAAGAAAAAGAAATATGATATCTCGAAGGAAACATCCTCTCAAGGAGAAGTGGTTAATAAATTTACCTGCGTATTGTGTAACACTTGTTCCATAAAAGACGAACAAAAGAGAGAGAAGAAAGGTTTTCACATATGAATAGGCTCCGGACGTAAGGGTATTCTATCTTGATGCGGTTGATGATGGTGGTAAGAAATATTATATTCTGCGTGTGATGTATGTGACGAGCGTACAAAAGGGTACTCTAGGGCTTCACTGCATACTCACTAGATTGGCCTTGAAATCCCCTAAAATTTTCCAACCATTGTTTTAGGGAATGGAGAATTTCAACACTTTGTTGAATATATTGACTTTTTTTCATTATTGATCACTACAGATCCCAGTTAGAAACCTTCAAAGGACTTCTGGTTGCTTGGTGATCCTACTTAAAGTCGTTTCAAAAATGCTGCTCAGAATCCTTTGTGGCGTGTTGTTTGAAACATTACAATGATTAAGGTAAATCAGGATAATGCACCCCAACCGCCCTTCTTTATTTTCAAGGGATTGAGACTTCCTTTACACGTAGTTACGATTACATATCTTAAATATCTGCAAAAAATGATGTTGCGCATATTAGATCTTTGAGAAATATATTATCAATAGAAATTCCAAAAAATATCAAAAATCGGGTTTTTAACGTGAAATTTTGCATCCGATAAGCAAGCCCATCCCAATAAAGCTCATCCTTTACTATTGTACTCATCACAAAAACTTTTACCGAAAGACGACTGCTAATGAACCTTGTTAAGCTTAGCAAGTGGTGGAAAGGGGGATCCCTTTAAAATTTTTGGGTCAAAATTTGCTTTTTAAGGGGGCATTCCGAGCAATATTTATCAAAATTTGAAGAGTTTCTAAAAAAATCCTAACAAATCCGTTGAGTTTTAAATTTTTCTTCAATCTAAATGCCTATCTTTTCCTATTCATCCCCCCCTCGGCTAACCGAAGGTCGGTGGGGTGGAACACATTTGTATCGGCCTAAGCGTTCCTTGAACGTTTAGAGTACAAAATCTTTAATGCGTAATTACTTTAAAGA
The DNA here is from genome assembly GCF_002204515.2 of Aedes aegypti. Classification (NCBI taxonomy): domain Eukaryota; kingdom Metazoa; phylum Arthropoda; class Insecta; order Diptera; family Culicidae; genus Aedes; species Aedes aegypti. Next base: position 297,413,859 of record NC_035108.1, read on the forward strand.
ATGAAGCAAAATCCACAAAAGAATTCATTGTTGGATTGAAAACTATGGTCGAGTTTGTTGGACTTTTCACACCAGGTTAAATTTTTGTCATTCATCTGAAGAAAATTTAGCCAGGTTGAAATTCATTGGAAAGATTCGTTGTGAAATAGGCCTTAATTTTTAACCAAAAAATCCCGCTAACTACTCTCTAAGAAATTCCTTCAGTAATTTTGTCTATTTTTCAATCAATGCTCAATGCTTGGGTTCCATATAAAAGGCGGCCAAAACTACCAAAAACTTTTTTGAGATTTTTATGATTTTCAAATATAGCTCATGTATTAGATTGTAATGATCCTTGAAGGAAATTGAACAAAAATTTCAATTTCTTTGACTTATTGGGGGGTTCGAGACAAAAAATTAAAGTCAAATTTTGTATTTGTGATTTTGAATTCTTGGGAAATTCCAAAAAGGAATACCGAAAAGTAGCTTCAGAGCTTTTGCTATAATTGTCCTGGAAATTAGTCGAAGGATATTGTGAGATTTGTTCATACTTTCAACGTGAATTCCTCCTGGAGGACAACCATTCTTCCTATGTTCTCTGTGAATTCCTTCAAATATTTTTTTCCGAAAATGTTATTTCAAATTATTTTGCAAAGTTCATTTAAACTCCTTCAGAAATATTTCCAAAATACATCACAAATTGCGTCAGATTCATTCTATTTTTTTTAATTCGGCTTCAAATCCCAGGATTATACAAGAAATATCTACGACAAGTGTTTTCAAAATGTCTCTTGCCTTCGAATTTTCATAGAATGTTTTTTTAAACAACCCCAGTAATACTTTTGCTTCACAAATAAGCATAGCGGAATCTGTGGACAAACATTTAGCAAAATAACTTAAAAGGTCAATGAAATGTATTAAGATACACGTAAAGAAATTTGTAAGGCACCCTTAAAACATTTCTTTTAAAATAGAGAGATTTGATTTATCCTGTAATCATTCGCCTCTAGAAAAAAAGATTTCAAATAATCACTTTCGTGGTTGTAGGACATTTCCCAGAATGACATTCCCCAGAATCCCATTCCCCAGAATAGAACATTCCCCAAAATTGTTTGAATACATTTTTAAAGAGTGGGAAGAAATAAATTTGGTTTTATTTAGTCTTCTGTCGTTAAAAAAAGTGCTTACCGAATTGATTTGAATTCCCAGACGCTTCGGATCCCGGACATGGACATCAATTCACCCAAAATATTATTTCGGTAAAATCATCATTATGGATCTCAAGCGAATACAAGTTGAGTCCAAAAAAACCTTTTTAGTGTTTGTTTGTCTCAGGCAAACCATATAAGGAGCCGCCCATAAACCACTTGGCCATATATGGAGTGGAAAGTTTTTGGCCAAAGATTACGACCCATATAAATTTTAAAAGGTTTGTATGGACAAAAGATCAGCGGGAATGAAGTGGAAAATATAAAATAAATGACTACGTGATTCATGGCCAGACCCGACCTAAATCTTAAGGAGAAAATGCTGTTTGACATGACTTTTCACCTGTTTCACCGAAAGCCATTTCCCCGAATGACCCGTTGCCTCGAAAAGCGATGCAAGTTTAAAAAGGTACAAGAATAAACTTTAGGGACTTCGTTCTGAACTAGCAAGAATGATAAGCAATCAAAAGAAGGAGATTTGATAGATTATAAGATCATTGCCAAAAATGCCAAGGACGATTAAACTCGGAAGAATCCCCAATCAAGTAAAAAAGGGTGCATATCAGATGACCAGTTCATTCATCACCTTGAAACACAAAAAGTTATGACAATTATGAGAGCTAAAAACTTTTCAGGGAACTGCGCTGTTCGGGAAAACGGAGAATTTGGAAAACTTACGTTCGGGGGAAACGACCAGAACCAAAAGTAGCAAAACTGTTTAAGATAAACTGCTCCAACATTTGTCATCTGCTTCTTTCTGGCGTTACGTCCCCACTGGGACAGAGCCTAATTCTCAGCTTAGTGTTCTTGTGAGCACTTCCACAGTTATTAACTGAGAGCTTACTATGCCAATGACCATTTTTGCATGCGTATATTGTGTGGCAGGTACGAAGATACTCTATGCCCTGGGAAGTGGGCGGATTCGAAGCCACGACCCTCAGCTTGGTCTTGCTGAATAGCTGCGCGTTTACCGCTACGGCTATCTGGGCCCCTACTACATTTGTCATACTATTTTTTATTATCAAACTTTACCCAAGCTTTTCAAAAAATTAGTTGTTTTGTATTCATAGTTATTCTTTCTAAATGGTAATTTGTTTTACTGTAATATTCTTCATATTCAGGAAGTAAATTGATGGAATTTGTTTTTTTTTTTTTTATTTTGCTTTTGTAGCATATTCTCCCTTCTTTTGAACATTGGCTGTTCTTCCTAGGTTTAGTGCAGTGGTTCTCAATCTTCTAAAAGCTGCGACCCCCTTCAAAGTTTCACAAACTTTTCATGGACCCCTAAAGTCTCTAAAAGAAGTTTATGAAATCTTTTCAGAAATAATACCGGGCACCCCCGTTGTTTTGACCACATTTAATCTGAACACTTTTTAATTTGAACCCCGCTAATTTGCACATCGCTCAGATGAAAAATGGCTCAAACGTCATTTACCTCGTGAAACGGAGTAAAGTGGAATGTAAAAATGAAAGAGGTAACCAGAAACACGATTCTAGGGTGACTAGAAGTTCAAATTAAAAATGAACCTCGATGGTTTACATGAGGTACCGTTCAAATTAGCGGAGGTGCACGGCACATGAACCATGAATCACATCCTTGACAAACACAAAAGCTTGCAGAGGTCGAATCCTAACATATCTCTAAGAAAATGAGCTTTTTAAAAACAAAACAACAGCTGTTAAAATATTACCAATAATCCTTCAAAAACCTCGTCAGATATCCGTTTGGAATTTTCGTAGTTTTATCAAGTAGGGGAAAAGCCCCAATTTTCGACCTACAAGAATTATGTGCCAATTATCGGATTTTTCTACAAAGTAGGCCAAAATCGTATGAATAAGTCAAAAATTAGTCAATATCTTTCGAAAATCTTATTAAAAATCCTGCTGATAGATTCAACAAGATTTCGCCATGGTAGTGTGAAAACAGTGAAAATTTTCATTTGTTGCAATCCCGTGAATGGTTCAGTTTGCTAAGGAACTTCTCAGGAAAAGAAATTTTCTACATATATCACTAGGAAAAATGTTGATTTTGTTTTCTGGCTTGCACTGAAAGTTAGGCTTGTAGTATCATATAAACAAAATTCAATTTTAATTATTTTATCAGTGAGTATGTAAATAAAAAATCGTTTATCTAATATTTAATCCACCTAATATGAATTCTTGCAAAACAAGTGAGGTAATAAATTCATTTCATTTATTTACCAATACAAAAGTAACACTTATTAAAAAACGGCTTCGCGGACCTCCTGAGAAGCCTTCACGGCCCCCTAGGGGTCCGCGGACCACCGGTTGAGAATCCTTGGTTTAGTGTCTTCGTAATTATGAACAATGATGAAACATAAATACACTAGAAAATTTCCTTTGTCTTTGATAATTTCCTTTTACAGCAAACTACTCCAATTAATTAGAGGACGGATGCGGAACAGCATTCATCAGCTCTGAGGAGGGGTTTTTATGAGCTTGAAGTTTGTAAGGAGAAAGTCATCCAAATATATGAAAATTGTCCAAACGGTTCTAATAATATTTCCGAGCATAGGTGACGCTGTATTCGATGAATTTCTTGATATATTAATTTGAAGATTCTCCATTTAGTTTATAAAAGACTGCAACAAACAGGAAGTTTTGCCATAATAAAAAAAATCAAAAATTTACCTATGAACACTAAAATGTGGTTTTCCCTGAATTTTCCAGTTAACTGTGTTCACTATTTATCATTAACCTGGATTTTAACAGCCCAAAAATCTCCTTTTTTCTGGGGAATGTCCAATTCTAGGGAATGGATTTCTGAGAAATGTCGTACATTCAGTTTTCGTTGTTCCGCTGCCTATTTGTTGTTTGTTCCTGCTTCAATATTTTGTTGTTTCTCCTTCCTTCGCATGACGATTCCTTGAGGAAATTTGTTTTAAAATCTTTTCATATTTCGAAAAGCATCACTTAAAAGAATATAAAGATTAGAAAATAAGTTTTGAAAAATTGCACAATTGTAGAACCATCAGTTTCTGGTGGAAGTCCATCAGGAATTCCAAAACAAATTTTCAAACTAATTCAAATTTCTTTCCAATATTTAAGTTGAGTAAAGTTTTACCATGAGATGTTTTTTGGTAATGTTCTTAAAAAATACCGTCATTATTGTCGCTTTTATAGTTCTACTCAACAATGAACTCCTCATGTTGTAAAAAATGAAGCAGTTCGGTTCAGCCTTCTTCGATTTATGAGCATTTATGTTTCTGGTACCACGCTGAACAAATAAAGATCTTGAAAACTCTAAAAAACATCATATCGTAATTTTCAGATTCCTCTAAGAATACTGAACCGATTTGTATGATTTTTTCAAAGTTACCTGGCATTGTATAGTACATATTTTATTTTTTGATAGATTGACCAAAAACAAATTGATCGCCACAGACATTTTATATGGAGAATGCCGGCCCCTTAGGAACATCGGAATATCTTGAAAACTAGATCACCAATGGCACTTATCGATACGAATTTTAAATTAGAATAGTTTTTTGAGATCATGTGAAAAAATGGTGCACAAATATTGAGAAACAAAAAAGTTATCGCGATTTGAATATTTTTTTAGAGGTAAAAAATGAAGCTGCCGATAGAGGGGTTATCCAAAAAATGTTTGTTTGGAATTTCAGCAAGTATGAAATAAATCGTTTTTTCCTCAATCTGTCCGCCATAGTATCATTAGACTTCGGAGTTCATGCAAAACATGTTTTAAGATGTTCGATACAAATACCTTCAGTGAAAATTAAAGTAAAAAACTATGAAAAGGAAACAAGAATTTCCTTAAAACTTAAGTTTCTCTGTTTGGCATATCGTCAGGAATTTCACCAAAAAGTTTTAGAAGTAGATGAAAATTTGTTATTCTAGAAATCTGATAAAAACTAGATAAGGATATGGAGTGATTCGTAAAATAATTTGTAAAGGCATCTCTAAAAAATATGTCGAGGTATTACACTGCCCATAACTGCAAAACAGTCACATTCGACATTTTTGACAAAATGGAGTTAATACCATGGAGAGTCATCAAATGATGCATACTTTCGATCAACTTACTGAAATCTGTGAGATTGTTCTAGAAAATTCGAAAAAAAATACCAAGTTGTTTTGTCACATTGATCATTATAACCGCATAACAGTCACATTGATATTTTAATTGGGCATCGTAATGTGATAGCAATGAAATTTCTATCAGAATTGTTTTCTGACAACTCACCTAGTATGCGATATGAGTTGTACAAAAAAACAGCCTCAAATAAGCACTTTTGAGTTCCTGGTAATTTTTAGAAATTTTAGTTTCCTCCCATACTGCCATAAAATGCACACTTGGTATTCCATTTACTCAATGCCTACTTTTGTCGAATGTTACAAATATGCAGTTATGGGCAGTACAGGAGTAGTATTTGAACCAGAAATGGAGAGTGGATAAATTTCTAGATGTTATTTTGTAAGAATCCCGGAAAAAACACTCGAAAAAAATAGGAATATTTAAGATCTTAAACGAATACCTGATGATCTTGGAGAAACCCGCAGTAATCGCAGAAAATCTTAAATAAATTATTATTGAACAACGGAATGATATTTTAAACTAACAATAGCAATTTGCATGAAACAAGTACGTAGCATTCTCGGCGGAGATTCCTCAACTTAGGAAGAACTTTTGATGGATGCTTGTAGAGGATTAGACAAAAAAGGAATATTTTCCGTAGTGAAAATATAAATTTACACATGTCACTGATGTGCAACGATGTCAGACAAAATAATAAACTATTCAAACTACGAAATTTGTGAAAATCATGATTATTGCGACCGACATTACTTCTGTAAAATAAGAATTTCCTAGGCCTCCACCAGAAAAAAAAATCCTAGCTACGCCAATGGTTGGAAGCCCACCAGTCAAAGGTTTTAAGACGGGGTAGGCGGTTTAATCGCAACCGCATATGATACATAAACAGAATGTCATGGGTGCAATCCCAGGCCTGTCACTTTTCTCGTACTTTGTAGTTGAATCTTTCATTTGCTTATTCTATCACTTTAAAACTAATCGTCCATAACAATCATTAGAACCAGAGACGGATTATAAGCCGTTTCCCTACGCTTCTCTTCTTCCATCATTATAGCACGCCTTTCCTTACGCCTGATACATAGGCAAGCCTCTCTGCCATAAATTTACCTTATCCCTATACCTGACCGCATCAACTGCCGTATATGCAGGGGTATATTCGGTCTACTGTGGGCCAGTTTTAAATGCAACATCAATTCTCGCGGAACATTACTAAAGGACCTATGTACAAATGAGAGGCTCTTTTTGTTTACATTCTCTTTGATCAATAACTGAGTCACATTAACCTCTTCTGTTGCGTTTTTTGTATGAAACGCTAATCAAGGAAATTGCATTTAGATTTTCAGTGAAAAACTTCCCATAACCTTTAGTATTCCACTGTTATAATCGAAAGAGAGCGAGAGAGGAGAGAATCTCTCATTTGTACATAGGTCCTTTAGTAATGTTTCGCGAGAATTTCTCCCCTTCTCCTCATTGGTCTGCATTCTGACGAAGCAGGGCAGGTGCAATTCTTGCCTAAAATAGAAGATCAATCAACACTTATACACTGAGGGTGTCTGTTAGTCCCAAGCATTCATCTGGTTGATTCCTTGTTTAAGTGTAGCTGATCTGGCGATACTGGAGTAGCAACCACGGGTGGCCAATCAAGCTTAAGCTTAAGCTACACACTAAATATTTTTTCTGAGACATCGAATTATACATTCATGATGACCCGCAGAGGTATAGAGAAACTAGTGGGCCTAAATTCAAATGAATAATTAAAATTTCATTCGTTAGATTGGAACACTAGTCCGATTCAAATAATTCTCAATATATAAAAATATAAAAAAATAAAAAATGAAGTTATATCTAAAACTTTCAAGGAGCACATGTCCACAGAACCAGACAACAGTTCGTGCTTAAAAATTTGATCGATTTTTCACCACCAGCGAGAGACCAATCGATCAAGTTTCAGTTCAAATTGTTGTTAGATTCCTGAACCAGTGTGGTTTTTAAGAAAACCTAGATTTTGGGGTGGAGTCACAAGGGGTAAAAAACTTCTATACTCAAACTCAGTGTTGGTAGACTCACATTCGGATCTCAAATAATGAGCCCTCCCGCGAGAGCAAACTCATTAGAGATGCACTTCGCAAATCTCATGCTTGAGATTTTCATGCAAAATCACTCAAACCGTCAAAAATTATTCAGACGTAAAACACGTCAAAAACTCGTGAAAATCGAATCTTTTGGTTTACGTTAGAAAGGATTACTTTAATTCTAACAGAGTAACAAGAAATCATTACTACTACAATACAATTGAGAATGCTGAGGAAATATCAGGTAATGAGTCAAACAGATGAGCCAACTAATCCATGATTTTTTTTATTGCTGAGTTGTGCGCTTGACAAGTCACGCATGAAAAATTTCAAGCGTGAGTTATGAGAATTTGTGTTTTTCGTAACACTGTTCAAAAGTATCGTCAAGGCTTAAGTTTTATGAATCCAGTCCAGAATCTACTCTCAAACTTTATCAACTTGTTCGTACTTTGTTGAATTTATATTTATAATGTGAGAATTTCATCATAATTATTCATAGGCAAATAAAGTTACAGCTGTCAAAGTTGAGCAATGCTACAAAATATGCATATTAGATTTTTTTTTATATGCAACTCTTTTCAAGTAGAATCGTTTGCAAACTCCTTTTCCTCCTATTGAATAACATCCATCACCCCAAACCGCAAAACCGCACTCAATCAGCTGTTCGCCGCAATTAATTGGTTTTGTTTACCGTTCTGTCCATTTGCAGCATGGCTCGCATGTAATAATTAAAATGTCAATACTCAGTTGACATGTGGTCGAACAACAATCATCAGCAGCATCAGCATCCCCGCGATCATCATCGTCATCATCAGCAGCAGTAGCAACGACATTTGCAACGACTCTTCCATCGAACATTGATTGGCAAAGAGGCGTAGAGTACAGTAGTAGAGCGATTCTACCACCATCAAGTCGCAGTCTAGAGAACCAGTCCGAGACAGTACTTCCATAATACAGTGCTGTGGCTGCCCATCGGAAACAAGTTTTTTTTTCGTCTACTTTGGCTTCTTCTTGGTGGGAGGACTCTTGTTCACTGTCGTGGAAGACGCCGTAGTCGTCGTTCAAAAGTCGCGAGTCGCGCAAACTAGGTCTCCTCACGGCGAGACTAAAACTACACACGCGAGGACTCACAAACGGGTTCCCGACTAGACACTTCGGGCGCGCTGTATTCTGTCGGTCGGTCGGTCGGTAGTTAGCATTAGAGGCAGCAGCAATAAAACTAGTGGTAGTAGCAGTGCAAGTTGTGGTAGCTGTACAACTTGTAGAGTCGGTGATATAGAGCAGTTAGAATCGAGATCCCAAGGATCTCCTATCGTGGTGTAATAGCAATGATAGCAACGACTTCAGCCAAGCTGAGATCTTCTAGGAGACAGACGTCGTAATGTAATATCGAGCAGCAAGTCCCGAGGAAATGAAAGAGTTACAGAACCCCCTCAGGCTCAGTAAAGCGAAATTAATATGAGTGAGTGCATGTGAGCGCACACTGTGCAGCAGCCACCACATGCAGGCTGCCCAGAAGTGTACGATAGCTCGAACGAACAAGTTGGAAGTGTGTTGCCAAGCGACTGCATATGTGTGGTGCGAGAGCCGTAAGTGAGTGGATGTCGTGTGCGGGTCGGAGTAGAGGCGAGCCTATTTCTGCAGAATAGGGTAAGTGGACCATGTTTTAAATTCATAAGTTATTTGAATCGAAATATTCAAGTCTATCTAATGGATGTAGAAAACGTTATAATGTAGGAGCCTTTTTAGGCCTAGTAGTATCGTCCGCGGCTACAAAGCAGTCATGCTGCATGTGTCTGGGTTCGATTTCCGGTCCGCAGAGGATCTATTCGTAGTGTTTTTTTTGGCTTCTTTGGGCATAAATTATCACCGTACACTGAAACAAATGTTGAAGTAAGTGATAAGAACCATGAACATGTTTTATTATTTCTTTATTAGTATCATCACATTCATTTTTTATATCTAGGTGTTTTGTGTTGGAAAACACTATCATCGTAATTTTGTGATTATTTATGCATTTATTAACATTTTGTTAGCAACATACCTATTACATTTCATTTGCCGTAGCAGTTCAGAATTTTTACAGGTGGGTAGATTTCACCTGCTCATAAGATAAAAAAAAAATGCTTTCAATTTCCTTAACCTGACTTAACCTAAACATATAACGCATTAATCGTGGCAATAGAAGATTGCAACGATTTTTGTCTAAAATTATTAATTATTTTATTTGACATTTGCTCCAATTTTCCAGCATTGGATATTCTATGTAACTCATTAGTACTATACCAGGGATGAAGCTACAGAATCATTTTCAAAATTGCAGAGCTTTCATCCTAGTATTACAACAGCTAATCCATATTGGTACATCATACAATATAGCTGGCCTGAAAATTTGTTTGAAGATCAAATGCATGTTCTTGAAACAAAATTTCGATTGTCTGTTAATAAGTGAAAACAGACATTTTATTATTATTATTATTATTATTATTATGCGTTATTGTAGACACTTTACCACATATCTGAGTGGCATTCGTGTCTGAGACATTTGATATGTTTGTAAAATTTGGTTTGAATGCCTTCAATGTGATTTTTGAAAGTTGAATTTTTACTTGAAGGTTTCAAATAAAAAGCGTTTTGGTTTATGTAAGAATATTATTAGTTAAGATTTGGAAGCATTAGGATAAATTTTCCATTTTTGCAAGTATGAAGAAAAAATATCCAAACTTTTTTGCAATCTACTACAGCTGACACGCAGGCTTCCTCTTATAGCGGAGAGGCTTGTGTCATCCGCAAACAAAAATTTTTGACATTCCTGAGGAAACTCAGGTAAGGCAGATGTGAAAATATTGCTTAATATTGGTCCCAAAATACTGCCTGAAGGAGCCAGCTCTTACAGGAAGTCTTTCAGACTTGGAGTTCTGATAATTGACCTGAAGTGACAGATAACTTTGAATTATTCTACCAATGTATGTTGGAAAATTTAAGTTTTTTTGAATTTTACAATCAAGCCTTCATGCCAAATACTGTCGAATGCATTTTCTATGTCTAGAAGTTGAATAGCCCTCAGATTTGTTGGACGTCTCAAATTTGTTACACGTAAATGCTGGTGAGTGGTCGAATGTCCATGTCTGAATCCAAACTATTCATTGGATTGAATTGAATTTTCATCGATGTGAACCATCATTCTGTCAAAAATGACCTAGCTACTTTCTGGAAGTTTTTTAGTTTTTTACCTGACAGAGACTCGCAAAGAGGAAAAATATCAACGTCATATGCAGCCCAGATTCCGCTGTCACGAAACGTCAAATGTAGCCCCCATCGTTTCCGTGGCTGAAAAAGTGAAAAGTATTGTATTCAAAATATACTATTATTAAAAAGCTCAGTCAGTGAAGCAGTTTTTCCAAAGATGCTGATAAATCTAAACATAAGACTAGTTTAGACTAGTTTGTCTGCTACGTTTCCTGGCATGAAATTTCACTCAAAATGCCATTAATACTTCGGCGTGATGCAAACGCAATTGTTTTTTGCTGAGATGGTCACGTGAAAGCTTGAACGGCTTGCGCAAGATTGATGTACACACTGAGTGGAATAAGAAAAAAACTCAGCAATCGCAAAAAAAAAGAAGACCGATTCCGCGAGTCTCGTCTCAGGTTCCTACTTCTTCCAAATTGGTAACCCAGGAATTTTCGAAAACGTTCTCTTGTTTGAAAATGTTTTCGGAATCCTGAGTAATTTGATTATCTATTAGACTAGTAAGTCCTAAATTAAAATTGTGCGCAAACTGCATAGCAAGCTTTTGAGCTTTTTCGCATTTAGTTGGTAATAATTTGTTTTCCTCTTTCAAAGCCAGAATTGGCTTCTGAGGTTTTTTCAAAATTTTAGATAATTGTGCTTAGAGCAAAGGCACAATTGAGATTTTTTTTTTTCAAAATTGTTGTTCCTCAATTGCGAAAATCGTTTTTTAATTTATTTCTGCAAATCCTGCCATATTGTTTTCATAGCAGGATCGCGAGTGCGTTAAAATTGCCTTCTCTTCACGTTTTTAAGACGGATCCAGAGTTTAAGATCATCGTCTATAGTCACGGATTCGTATTTTACATCGCATTTTGGAATTGAAATGCTGCTGGCTTCAACAATGGACTTTGTTAAAGTTTCAAGAGCATTGTCAATTTCAAGTTTTGTTTGTAAATAAATGTTAACATCAAGATTAGAGTCAATTTATGTTTTATATATATTCCAGTCAGCTCGAAAATAATTGAAAGTGGAGCTGATACGATCGCTTCATGGGATATTTGAAATGTAACAGGGACATAATCAGAATCAAAATCAGCATGAGTAACTAATTGGCTACAAAGATGACTGCCGTTGGAGCCTTCCTTAGCTGAGTGGTCAGAGTCCGCTGCTACAAAGCAAAGCCATGCTGAAGGTGTCTGAGTTCGATTCCCGGTCGGTCCAGGATCTTTTCGTAATGGAAATTTCCTTGACTACCCTGGGCATAGAGTATAATCGTACCTGCCACACGATATATGAATGCGAAAATGGCATTTTTGGCAAAGAAAGCTATCAGTTAATAACTGTGGAAATGCTCATAAGAACACTTAGCTGAGAAGCAGGCTCTGTCCCAGTGAGGACTTTAATTCCAAGAAGAAGAAGAATTACTTTGTGAATTATTCCATGACCGGTGTTTGGCATTAATGTCACCAATGACATACAAATTTGACTTATTGCAAGTCAATTTTGGCAAGTCAGTTTGGAGCAAATTAACTTGCTGTCTAGAGCATTGGAAAAGGAAATAGGCAGCTATGAAAGTATATTTACCAAGCTGTGTTTCAACAGAAACACCTAAAGTTTCAAAAACTTTCGTTTCAAATAACAAAAAAAGTGGATATTTTGTACGCCTATGAATGATAATTGCAACTCCCCCACATGCCCCATCAAGTCGATCATTACGATAAACAAAAAAGTAAAGATCTTTTTTTAGTTTGGATCCAGGTTTTAAATAGGTATCAGTAATAACTGCTATATGCACGTTATTAGCTGTAAGAAAATTTAACCGTCCTCCTTACCATTCAAAGAACGAGCATTCCAATTTCTTCTTCTTTCTGGCGTAATGTTCCCGCAGGGACAGAGTCTGCTTCCCAGCTTACAGTTCTTATGAGCACTTCCACAGTTATTAACTGAGAGCTTACTATGCCAATGACCATTTTTGCATGGGTATATCGTGTGGCAGGTACGATTATACTCTATGCCCTGAGAAGTCGAGAAAATTTCCAACCCTAAAAGATCCTCGACCAGTGGGATTCGATTCCACGACCCTCAGCTTGGTCTTGGTCCCCAGCATTCCAATTTAAAATATTTAAATTATTATTTATTAGATCCATTAGAAAAACGTAATCCAATAACAATTTGATTAGTAAATTCTACACCGACTTGGACTGGTTCAGTAATAGTGGTGGCTTTGAACATTGCATCAATCATTTGATTCAATTTTTCAGTAAGAAAAATAAAATCAGAGGGAGACATATCACTTGAAGTGGGTACATTATCTGATGAATTTTCGGTACACGAAGAGGCGGCAGTGTTTTTTTTAATTTAATTTGAAACAATAAGAACGGGTACGGGTACTCGTAGTATGAAAAGAGGAAGAGTTCAAATTACATACCTGCTACGATATCGGCAAAGGATTTTCCTTTGGTAGATACATTCTAAATTAAAAGATTCGAACGGCTACCCGCCGGATTTAAATTAGTTTGTGAGTGAGCATGTTTATAATCTTCCTGATAGGTATGATTCCTAATCAAGCGATCGTTAACTGAAAAATGAGCATTAATCGATACTCTACCTGAGAAATTCCGGAAACGACCGTTATCGTAACGGAATTACTGTTCATCTGCCTGGCACGAGCCTCAACGACTCTGTTACGCGAAGGGCAAGCCCAAATAGTTGACTTATGATTGCCCCCGCAATTTGCGCATCTGAACTTATCGGTATCTTACTTCACAGGACGGACGTGCTTAGCGAGAAAAGAACCTCAGCAAATCATGCATTTAGCATCCATGCGGCAAATTTTAATACCATGACCCTGCTTTTGACATCGACGGCACTGAGTGGGGTTCCAAAAATTCCCTCCAAATTTCTTGAATAGTTCCCATGTCACACGGACATCGAACATAAGTCTTGCTTTTCTAAAGCTTTAATATTATTTAGATCTTTTGGTTAAAGTGAACTAAATAACGTTCTTGAAAAAGCCCTTTCCGAAGAATGTCAGATTGGGTTCTCTTTTTCATAATGATTACTTGGACTGGGGAAAATCCAGGTAAAGCATTTATTCCATTCTTGATCTCTCTATGTGACTTATAGTCATTTGAGAGACCTTTCTAGACGACTTTGATCAAACGTTCTGTTTTTTCGTCACAAGAAAAAAAAATTGTGCTGCTTCTCTTCAAGATGTTTGAGAAGAAGTTCGCGATCTTTAAGTGTTTCCGGCAAAACGCTGTAGCAAAGTGAAAATACATCTTCCGTCTTCAGAGTGATGAATTACAATGTTTTATTCTGAACCTTTCTGTCACAATATTCAAGCATGGCCTACTCTAACCTAATCCAATTGCGCAATATCACAATATCTCTCCTTTTTCCATAAATGTGAATCAATAATTAATTCTAGGTTAAAACTACTGAACAATTAGGACTGATTTTTTTTAATAACGTATGAATGGTCTTCAGGAATGTTTCGTTGTTTGAAATATTGTTGATTTCTGCCGGAAAGCATTCAACACGACATCCTCGAGTTTTTCCTCCTTGTACTGATGAGTATTACACTGTGATCTCTTCACACGACCAATGGAATCTTAACACAGTTGGAATTAATTATTAAACATATATCATCAATATGCCAAAACTGAAAGTATACTTAGCTGCATTGAGTTACTTCTTTCTTTTCTTTTATCGCTAAATAATTTAATTTATTTAGATTCTTGACTGAGATGGATCTCCTACATCTGGTCTTCTCAATTGCAGGCTGAAATGTTTCGTATACTTGGTAACATACTTCATTTCTAATAGAGAAGTAGACCAGAACCTTCCAAAATGTTCTCTTTACTCTCTTCTTAATCTTTAAAAGTGGACCGGACATTTTGTTTTATTCCTTCATTACTTTTCAGAAATGGATCGAATTTCAACAATCTTCCTACGTTCTTGTTAGAAAAACGGACCAAGTTTATCCTCTTCGTTTCTTAAAAAGACGTAGACCGGAGTTACTTGATGTATTCCCTTTACTCTCTGCTTATCAAACCAGATAACTTGCTCGTGTATCATATTCCAGAACTAAGGACAAAATGATTCTTGATATGGACCGAATATTTTCTTCCAATTTTTCTTTTCGTTTGCAAAAATTGTTTGATTATAGGCAGCATAATGATTCCATTGTCGGCTAATTCACATCTGCGAGTCAAATTTATTCTATATTTTTAGAATCCAACTTTCTTTTTATTTTTACTTGGTATCCTTAAGCACCTTCTAAACGCATTCACGAGTTAACGAACTATTTATAATCACATGATTGAGCCATTTACATTTCTGATTATTTCTTTAATTTTATTTCACTTGTGGACCAAATTAATACTGACGGGGTTGGTGGTCTAATGGCTACTGCTTCTGCTTCATACGCAGAAGTTCATGGGTTCAATCCCAGGCCCGTCCCTTTTCTCGTACTTTGTAGTTGTATCTTTCACTTGCTTCTATCTACCACTCTTAATATATCACAGTTCATGTATCTATCACAGTTCATAGTATTTGCTAGAACCCGAGACGGACAGAAATAAACCGTTTCCCTACGCTTCCATTCGTCCATCCTTCCTTTACGCCTGATACATAGGCAGTCTGCTAACCAAACCAGCAAGCCTCTCTGCCATAAACATTACCCCACCATTTCACCCTTCCCGCATGAGCTGGCGTTGACGCAGTGGTATATACGGTCAACCGTGGGAGCCAGTTGAATGCATCATCAATTCCTTCCCCTTCTCTTCATTGGTCTGCATTCTGACGTTGCAGGCACAATTGTTGCCTAAAAATAGAAGATCACCAGCACTTATACACTGAGGGTGCCTGTTAATCCCAATCAGTCATCTGGTTGGTTCCTTGTGTAAGTGCAGCTGATCTGGCGATACTGGAGTCGCAACCACGGGCGGCCAATCAAGCTCAAGCTCACTTGTGGACCAAATCAATACTTTAAGCAGATTTGATAAAAATTGTAAGTCTTTAGTGAAGTTAAAATTTCCTTCCTTGAATAACACAAGAGTAGCATTTTGAAAATAACATTGAAATATTACACCACAACTACTAAATATTAATCTTTTCTTACTATAGTATTAAATAGTTTAATAGTTTGTTAGAAAACACGTAAACCTTTTGCATTTTATGCTTAAGTGAGGTCAAGAAGAAAAGAATTGAACAATTTAAAAAAAAAATAAACGTTAGAAAATCACTGTTTAGTTTTAGAACATTAATTAAATATATTGTACATTATATGAAAAAAATACCGTTGAACTTAACGTTTTAGTGTTTTTCTTATTTTATTACAGGCAATCAGACTATTTGTTTTTTTCTGCTGTTTCTTTTGTTTTTAAATGTTTTATCATCTCGTTTTTTATGTATTTCGGTTTCTATGAACTTAGTCCTTTTTTTTACTTTACAGCCAGCGTATTCGTGGTCTTCCCTGAAGCCGTCGACCTCTACCTGGTCCCTGCTGAATATTATTTTCGCAATTATTTCTTTTGACATTCGCACTAAGTGACCTGCCCACTGAAGTCTGCCGTATTTTACACGCTTGATAATATTCGCATCTTTG
Source organism: Aedes aegypti (assembly GCF_002204515.2). NCBI lineage: Eukaryota > Metazoa > Arthropoda > Insecta > Diptera > Culicidae > Aedes > Aedes aegypti. Next base: position 297,430,038 of record NC_035108.1, read on the forward strand.
TACACTTGCTACAACTCGTGATTCATGCGTCTGCGCCACACACCATTTTCGAGTTTCCCACCGAGTATTGTCCGCAGCTCTTTACGCTCGAAAACACCGAGAGCTTTCCGGTCTGACTCTTTCAACGTCCACGCATCGTGCCCGTAGAGAGCCACCGGAAGAATCAATGTTTTATTCAGGGCAAATTTTGTTTCCATTTAGCGGGGAACTAAGCTGGTTACGTAGTCCGTAAAAGGCCCTATTCGCAGCCGCAATACGTCTTTTCACTTCGCGGGAAACGTCGTTATCACATGTCACAAGTGTTCCAAGGTAACCAAATTCTTCAACAAACACATCCCCATCAATCACTACCTCAGCTCCTACACCACCAAGCCTGACTCTATCTCTACCTGTGACCATGTACTTCGTTTTGGTAGAATTAATGGTCAGGCCTATCCTCACTGTCTCCCTCTTCAGAGGCACGAAGGCCTCTTCCACTGACCTGCGATCGATTCCAATTAGGTCTTTATCGTCCGCAAAGCCAAGGAGCATGTGTGACCTTGTGATAATAGTGTCGTTTCTCTGCATGCCAGATCTCCTAATAGCACCCTCGAGTGCAATGTTGAACAGTAAATTCGAAAGTGCGAGACCTCGTCTGCAATCCGAACACTTGATTTCGAACCATCCAGCGTAGCACGTATCAGCTTAATTTTTTTCGCCGGAAAACCATGTTGAGACATTATCTGCCACAGGTCATTTCTTTTCACTGAGTCGTACGCCGCTTTGAAATCAATAGTCTGCAAGTTATACCTGAATTTATCCAGGTTCATTCGCAAGCTTAACATCTAGACCGTTGTCGAACGGCCCTCACAAAAACCAGCATGGTATTTGCCGACGAAGGACTCCTCGAGCGGTCTCAGTCAGTTAAACAGGATGCACGACAGAATTTTGTACGCGTGATTCCTCTGTAATTGGCACACTCCAGTCTGTGCCCCTTTTTATGTAGATTGGGCGTATGAGGCCAACCAACCAGCCGGTGGGCAATTTTTCGTACTTCCATACCTTCAGAAGTACTCGGTAGATCGACTAGTAAAGCTGCTCACTTCCGTGCTTGAGAAGCTCGACCAGGATCTCGTCCTTCCCAGCAGCCTTACAGTTCTTCAGCTCGCTGATAGCCTTTTTAAACTTTTCCATGGTCGATGGGTGCACAGTTTGGTCGTCATCATCAATGTATATCCTATTTCTCGCTACATTTCTATTTTTACCGTTCAACAATTGCTCCTTCCGTTTGGCAGACACCGCCGTTTTATCGGTCAGCAAATTCTCTTCTCGATAATTGCACATGGCGGGCACTGAAACGGTATTGTGCCGCGCACCATTGGCCGTTGCATAGAATCTCCGCATCTCATTCCGGTTCATGCTTTCTTGAGCTTCAGCTACCACACTTTCTTCGTGCTGCCTTTTCTTTCTGCGGTGGATTCGCTTTTCTTCGGCTCTCGCTACTCTGTACCGCTCTCTGTTCTGTCATGTACCGGCCACAAGCATACGGCTTCTGGCGACATTCTTCATGTCTGTCACTCTCTGGCACTCTTCATCGAACCAGTCGTTTCATGATCGTCGTTGACCAGTGCCAATCACTTCCCACGCCGTTGTTGTCACAGCTTCGTGTATAGGGACCCACAGGCTGTCGACATCTCCAGCAACGTTGATTCTTCCCAACTGCTCGTCTAACTGCTGGCGGTACTGTGCAGCTATTCCATCAGTCGGCAAGCGTTGTATATTGAAGCGCAGCATTCTGTTTGTTCTGAAACTCGTGACGCTGGATAACCGCACCAGATTTTTAGCTACAATGAGATAATGATCCGATCCGATATTAGGGCCTCGGAAGGTCCTGACGTCCATGACATCGCCTATCAACCAGCACGTGGTCTATTTGGGAGCAGGCATCGCAAATCGGGTGTCACCAGGTATGTTTGCGTGTATTCGTTCGTGCGAAGTAGGTACTGCAGATTGCCATCCCAATAGCAGCAGCGAAGGTTACTAGCCACAGGCCATTATCATTGGTAACTGAAAGGAGGCTTTCCGTTCCAATGACGGGTCGGAAGAAATCTTCTTTCCCGAACTGCGCATTTGCGTCGCCGATTGCTATCTTGACATCTTGTTTTGGGCACTCTCCGAAAGCCTTATCCAGGCTCTCATAGAACTCATCCTTCATGTCATCGGGCTTATCGTTCGTTGGCGCATATATGCTGATCAGGCTGCAGTTGAAGTACCTGCCCTTCATTCTCACCACACAGATTCGGTCGCTTACCGGTTTCCACCGAAAAAATCGCTTCGTCTGCTTCCCAATCACTATGAAGCCAACTCCACGTTCTGCTCTGTCGCCACCGCTGTAGTAGATGTGGTAATTGAATGAAGTGTTGGCGATGGGGTCCACCGCTTGGAATTCACGTTCTCCAGTTCTCGGCCTGCGTATATCATGGCTAGCTGCCACGTTCACGCCGACATTCCACAGTTCACGAGCAAGGAGCCCAACACGCGCGGGTTCATTCAAAGTTCTCACGTTCCAAGATCCAACTTGTCAATCGTTTTCCTTTTTTCATTACCGGGTCTGTTGCCGAAAAATCAATCCGTTTACTCTACTTTTGCCTTTTTTGGTTGGTGAAGAGTTTTCAATAGGCCACCTAATCAGGGTTGCGCTACCTATATCGTGCTAGAGGGGCTGCCTGCTCGGTGCTGAGACGATACAGCATTGTTCGTTTGTTCTTTACATGATGATTACGGTCATAGCCGAACGGAAACCTTTATCAGGGCTTCGGACCTGTAGCTCTGGTTCTCAATAGTTTCAAGTTCTTTCGGACATGGTGAGCCGTCTTGCGCTATCGGTGTTCAGTATTGCCGGATTTCAAGATTAAAAACATAAATCAAATAATATATTATTAATCAATATAATAAAACCAACAATGAGGGATAATCACGTCATTTTTCATAAAAAATAGAAGTAGAAGTTGCTTGACAATTTGTATATTTTGTTATTTTTCTTTTCTCTCTCTCTCTCTCTTAACTTTTAAAAATGGTAAATTTTATGTTGGATAACATCGTCATACATTGATTAAATCTTCCTTAAACAAACCGGGACCATTTTTTTCACTGTCGAAACCACTCTATAGTTAACACGGAACAAATAAAATTGTGGCTACCTACATGTATTCCCGGTTCCAGATACGTTCCGATAATAGGCAGCATCCGTCATTTCGTCAGGCGTTCCTCCGAACTGCAGACAGACAATTTTCAAGATTCTGGTGCACAAATCTATAAATCGCGAACTCGAGTCAAAATGGGATCCGTTCCAACAATCGTCGCCAATGTAGCTAAGTGAAAATACATCTTCCGTCTTCAGAGTGATGAATTACAATGTTTTATTCTGAACCATTCTGTCACAGTGTTCAAGCATGGCCTACTCTAATCTAATTCAATAGCACAATACTACAAACGCGATAGTCTTCTTTCTTTGTGATTTTGAAGGAAACCTTGATTCCTTTAATGGAGTTCAAGATCTCCTGCCTAAATCTCCCAAATTCGGAACAACTGACCACGATAGGCTGCTTCGATTGGTGTTCGGGAAATTTGTCTAAAGCATTGAACTGATTGCTCATTCGATGCAATTATCAACATTAACCATACCATATATTCCGGAGTGCCAGTTTTTAATCCCACTTTTTTGGAAGGAAGTTGTGAATTCAGAGATTCAACCTTTCTTTTGTTCGTGGTTGCAACTATGTTTAATGAATAAACGAAAGAAGAAGAGACCTTCCAAGAAGTTTTTTTCCCAAGTCGGTGTCCAAGAAGGATTATCACCGCTCGTTTTCACTAACGGGTCCACGAAAAAAAATCGAATGCACGGGTCCTAACCAGGATCGTTAAGGGATCAATAGTAGAAAAATAGCACTGATAAGTACTGTTTTTGTAGCACTGAGAAGTACTGTTTTATTGCTTTAAGTAGTTTTAAAAATTTCAAAGAGCAGAGAAAATGTATGTACCCACAGCACTAAGGTACAATGCGCACTAGATTTGTTTATCATGATGAACTTAACGCTTGTAACGAACTACTCTTGACAAAATCACGCAAATCGTTGAGTTTTGTCCGAGAAATCTCAAAATTATAAAATAAAGTGTATTTGAAAGTACTTAAGACCTTTATGCAGTCAGAGTGGTACCAAGTTTATTACTTAAAAATGCTGGCACCAATTTGAATTATTTAGTTTTTCAACAAATACTCTCATTAATGTATTATTCTGAAAAGCAAATAATCAAACATGAGAGAAACTGTGTAATGAAAGATATTTACACGTAATATGGACACGTGGCGATCCACCATGGAATGTTGGAATATCTCCGGAAATCACAATCGCGGTTGAGTCTGAAAATAGATGGATTATTTTTTGTTAACTTGTGAAAAAGGTTATGGTAGAAATAAACGTGAATCAAAAAAGCTATCACACCTACGTCAGTTTGTTATTTTTTGTAATAAAATATTTTTAATGGCTGCTAATTTTTTCCCTATATTGTCTTTTTTAATTTTTAACACCCTTCTAATACAAAATTTTTCCTTTTTCTTTTGCAGAATTACCAATAACGGATACCGCGCCCAAAACTGGCACAGCTCACCTACCCTACACAATCATCAGCGGTTGCATACACAAGCGCAGCATCGCCAGTTGCTTCATCGTGCTCGTCGTCGGCGTCGCCATCGAGTGAGTGTGAAGCAGAACCGACCGAATCGAAAAAAAAAAACCGGTGGCTGGCCAGTCCTGTTCGACTGTTCAGTTCAGTTGGGTTCTCTCCGGCGCGGCGTAAAGAGGTGCAATCAAATCGCAACGACGCCTGCCTCAGTTCAAATTCAAGTCAAGTCGAGTCTCAAAAACGCGTCTCGTGTTTCATTGGTTGGTTTCATCGGAACGGTATTGGTGTGAGAAATTAGGAGAAACTCACTCGAAGTGAGGTGTGATATAAGGGAGTGCAAAAAAAATATGAAAGAAACACCGTCGAGGTGAAAAAGTGTGCTGTTGTATTCTTATAGTAGAGGGCTACGGCAAAAAGGGCCCTGAAGGCAATTAATCCAGTGTGTGTAACAAGTGCTACGGGTTCGGGTACCTCTATCGCTCACCTTCGGTGATTCAGGTGGCAAGAAGTTCCTTGGAGAAGAGTGGGGTGGGAAGGAAATTGAAAATTTCAGTCGAATTGTAGTGAGAATGATCCCAACAGCAGAGAAGAATCAAGGGATCGTTCATACAGAAGATCAGGCAGCAGCAGCAGCAGAAAGAAGAAACTGAAAACCCTTTGGAAGCGGGGAAGAAGGCAAGAATCCGAGGTCTTCCGTTTTGGCAGATGAACAACGTCTTGAAGTAACCTTTTCTAATGGAAGCACTTAGTGCAAGCACCAGTCAAGTTCAACGCCGTAGTAAGTTCAGTTGTGATATCTTTGCGAGAAGAAGCCAGGTTCCCAGGGCCATAGTCTACAGTGCCAGTGAAAGTGATTGTCCGGAGAAAAGTGCAGGTTAAACCGGTGTCGTTTCGGTGCAAAGCAAGCAAAGCAATAGCCACTCCAGAGCAGAATCGCGACAACAGCGTCCAGGAAGAAGCTAGCTGCAAGTGTTCGATTCATGTGCAGGGTGGTGGATAGTTTTCTATTGCACGAGGGAAAGAGAAGCGAAGCAAATTTTGTGAGTTATTCTGATCATCCAGAAGTCGAGAAGAAACGTGTGATCTAGAGTGAGTACTACGTGGGGAGAGTTTGTCACGCGAGCATTAGCAGCAGCAGGAGTATAACCAAAATTGGGAACTCCAGCTGGAAGCGGTTCCCTGATTTGCACCGGCTGAAAGCGTGCATGGCCAACACTCTGTCGACCAGTAAGATGACTAACCCGATACGAAATCTCGTGAGCAAACGTCGGATCCGCTACACCCAGGATGGATTCGATCTGGATCTTACATGTGAGTATTAGATTCAGGACTTGGGTGGGGACTAGGGATGATGCAATGCTCGACTGGCTTAGATCAGTATCATCACTCTATCATTAGAGAGAAAGGGGATGTGATGAAGCAGTGGATCGTTACTTTACCTTTGAGTCTGTACGGATTTCGGTCCCCTACTGTACTTTTTTTGTCGTCAATTGTGGGAAATTACAAAGGCATTAGAGCTCGTTCTAAATTTAACCAATATTTTATATCAAATTTTAATTTAATACTGGTTAAGAAAAAATAAGTATATGAATCCGAGGCGCGTCCTCATTCAAAACCATGGGTAGGACAAACGTTAGCAAAATATGTCCAAGAAAGAAAATTTTCAAATTAATGAAATTCTTAACAAAAATTTGGAAGTGACTGTTTTTATGTCAGTCCTTACTACAAGACTTAAAAAGGCTTCATTGGTAAGATCAACTTCGTTAGTGATTAATTATATAACCAAAATTTATATCCCTTTTTCCGACAGTTCTCTTAGACAGACTTGTCAAAAACTAGAGCAAACTGCGAAACTTAACAGCCAGTTATATTGTTCTATAATATCCTTATTGAAACATTGAAATGCTGTGAATCTGTTTTTTTTTTGTTTTATTTGTATTCTTCGCAGAATTTTGAAATAAAGATTCCCGAGGCATCTTAAAACAGGGTTTGCAGCAGGGCTGGTACCACACACTTAAACTATTTTACCGTAATCCGTGAATTTCACCGTAATCTCAACAGCTGAACTGTTCAGCTAAAATAAAACACCGTAATTCCGTTGAAATTTAACGGATTCCGGTGAAATTTTACCGAAAACTGTAAAAATTTACCGTATTCCGTTAATTTATTCCACCGAATTTTTCAGCTGTTGAGATTACGGTGAAATTCACGGATTATGGTAAAATAATTTTAGTATGTAGTTCTTTTTTAGAGACTTGGTCTTTTTTAATGCAAAGGAACTTTATTTTTGACGGAAGGTCTCTAAAGCCTGTATTTTCACAAAAATGGTCTCTAAAGTCACATTAAAAAGTTGTTGAGAAAACTTCAAAGACTATTACGCTTCTATTTCACAGGTTCATCAGAATTTTTCCAGCGGCTCCTTCAGAGATTCCTCTTTAGAATCTTTTACCAATTCTCTAAGGAAATCTTCCAGCAGTGATTCAAGGGATGCTTAGAGGAATAACTTTAGAATTTGCTACGGGAAATCCTTGAACACTCTGATGATTCAGTGATTTCCACAAGGATTATGGTGAAAGTAATTCTCAGTAATACCTCCAGATATTTGTTGACTAACTGTTTCATGGATTGCCCCAGTTGCACCTCCAGGAGATTTTCCAAAGATTCCTACAGGACTTTTTCCATGAAAATTTACAAAGGTCCATCCCAGAGTTTTTTTAAGAATTTTTTTCAGGATCTTTTCCTGGAAGATCTACAAGAAATTTCGTGCCAGTATCTCCAGTTATCCTTCCTGGCATTTTCATGTGAATTCCTACAATAACTCATCCACATTAACTCAGGAATGGATGTTGTTCATTTAATTTAATCTTGCAGTTCTTCCAAACAATTTCTCGATTAATTTCTAAGTAAAATCATATTGGATATTTCGAAAATTGATTTAAAATTTCACACAAGATACAACTTCTGTCATCAGTCCAATAATTCCATCTTTACTATACAAATTTCTTTAGGGAATCCGTTCGAAAACTTTCAAGGGATTCCTGAAGAATAGTTAGCCATTTGTTTAGGAAATCCTCCAAGATTTCCTCGAGACCTTGTGGGAGTTAATCAAGGGTTACTCTAGAACTCAATCAGGATACATCAGATGTTACTTAAGGATTTATTTTTGAAATTCTTCTCGAATAACATACAAAAAATCTATAAATTTCTGAAAAAAAATCATATTTTCCTGGAGATGTCATGACCGGAAAATTAATAAGATTCGAGAAATATTTTCTAAAGTTTCCTGGAAGAATTCTTGAAGGAATTTTAAATAAATTTTGGTTGAATTCTTGCAAATGTTATAAATGTGATTCTTGGAAGCAGTTCTAGAAAAAAGGATGGTAAAATCATTGGATAAACTCTTGGATGACATAAGACTCAATGACAAAATTATGAAAGTATCCTTGGAGGAATCCCTGATCAGATAATTTATGGATAATTAATAGATTTCCTGATTTCCTAAAATGAAACTTTTGGAAGGATTCCTTAGAAAGTCCGTAGAAATCACGAAAAGAAGTACTGAAGGAATCTTTGAAGGAATTTATTTGGGCAAATAACTGAATCAATTTCTGAAGGAAATAATGTAGAAACTCATATAGAAATATGAGCAGTAATACTTGTCGTCATGTGATAAGGAATTCTCATCAAATAACTGTCTTGATTCAAAGTGTCCGGATGCTTCGAATCCTGGACACCAGTCTTAAATCACCCAGAAATTCTTTTGTCGACAAGTTTTATGCATGGAGAATATAAAAGACATCTAAATTATGGATTCTAGGCGAAAAAACGGAATTTGGTCCAAAAACACCGTGAAAAAGGCCAGTGTCCGGCTTTTGAAGCATCCGGTAATTCGATGCAGCCCGGTATTCTTAGAGAAATGTCTGACAAGAATACCACTCTGACTCCTGGTTACCATTAGGGTTCTTTTTGTTATCTTGGTCCCTTTTTCTTCTCTTTTTGATTTTCGTCCGGTTTCGTTTAGATGTCTTTCTTCAGGCAAGATGGAGAACTTTTCTGCCCATAAAAGCATAACTGTCCCATATTGATTTTCGAACTAACACCTTTTTTCACCGAAACATTCATGTTTTAATATACACTTCACTACGCATAGAAAACTTATACACTTTGTTTGAAAAAGTTGTGGAAAAAAATGAAGTTGGTACAGTCCCATATTGAAAAATAAAGGCATAACAGTCTCTATATGAACTTTGGAGCTAAATAGCAAATGGAAAACTGGAATTATGTTCAAGATTATATTTTTTACTGATAAATATTAACAAAATAAGTATTCTGTAGGATGGATCCAAAAGAATATGGCATTCAAAAATTTACTAGAAAATTATAAACATTTGTATTAGATGCAAACTTCAAACTTTGAGCGCTGTTTTCTCAATGCCTACTAATTCTATATGGGACAGTTATGCCGTTATGGGCAGTTTTCAAGTTCATATATTCAAGACACTTAGTCGTTACCAGCCCTGTTCTATGCCCAGGGAAGTCAAGGAAATTTTCCATTACGAAAAGATCCTGAACCGATCGGGAATCAAACCCAGACACCTTCAGCATGACTTTGCTTTGTAGCCGCGGACTCTAGCCACTAGGCTAAGGAAGGCCCCAAAAAATATAATCAATTTTTTTAGGGGCCCAGACAGCCGTAGCAGTAAACATGACGCTATTTAGTAAGACCAAGCGGAGGGTCATGGGTTTGAATCCTGCTAGTTGAGGATCTTTTCGTAAAGGAAATTAGCTGGACTTCCCTGGGCATAGAGTATCTTCGTACCTGTCACACAATAGACACATGCAAAACTGGTCAATTGGCAACGCAAACTCTCAATTCCTGAAATGTCTGGCAGTTTTCTTAGAAGAATTGCTGAAGGAATTACTGGAGAATATCGGCGAATTTCTCGAGGAAAATTGGTGAAATTTCTGAGGAATTTTCAGCGCCATTCCTTGCGGAATTTCTGAAGAAATTACTGGCAGAAATAATGGAGATATTGCTTATGGAATTTCTGAGGTGTCATTTCTGGAAGAATCTATGGTGAAATTACTGGGAAAATTCTATTGTAATTTCTGAGCTCATTGGTGGAATTACTGAAGTTATCACTGTTGGGTTTGGCGAAAGACCACGGTTCATACAATTTTCAGCGGAATCCTATAACAAGATTTTAGTGGAATTCCGGAAAAAATATCTGGAGAAATCCGTGGAGAAATTTGTGAAGGAAGCCCTAAAAGAATTTCTGAAAAAATCCATTGAGGAACTGAGGAATACCGTTCACTGGAAGAATCATTGAGGGAATTTGCTGGAGAAATTACGGAGTGGTTTACTAAGGGAATTCCTGGTGGAATTACTGCTAAAAATCTGGATAAAATACTAGGTGTAATTCTCGGAAGTATTCCTGGAGGGATATCTGGAAAATATTTGAAATTCTTTCTTGGTGAAATTTTTGAAGAAATCCTTGAAATAAATACTGGAATCAATGTAGAAGTTCTTGAAAATATCTCTTATTCCTTGTCGAAATGGTCTAAGAGAAATTCCATGAGAAATACGTTAAGTAGCTTATGGAGAAATTCCTTAGGGAATCTTTAGAAAAATTCCAGAGAGTTCTCGGAGGAATCCCTGGAAGGGTCTCTCGAGGGATCTTTTAAGAAATTTCTGAAGGAGTCTCTGATAGAACCCGTTGAGAAATTTCTGGAAAATATCTAAATTATCTCGAGATAAAATCTTGGAAAGAATTACTGAAATCCTTGAAGGAGTTTTCAAAGCAATCTCTGAATTATTTCGTGGTGAAATTTCCGTAGAGCCATCCCTTGAGAAATCCTTGAAGGAATACTGTAGAGGTATCCCTGAAGACGTTTACATGAGAAATGTCTGGAGGAAGCCTTGGTGAACCTCCGCGGGAGTTTTCGGAAGAATCCCTGGATGAATCTAGAAAGACTGTAGAAGTTCTCGAAAAATGATCTTAGAAAAAGTCCTCGAGATAGTTTTGAAGTAGGTTTTGGAGAAATTTCTGGGAAAATTCTAGGTAAAATACCTGGAAGATTATCTTTAGTAATCCCTGCATAAATTGAAGGAATAAATCTTGGGAGAATCCCTGGTGAAATTATAGAATAATTCCAGGGGGAATTATTGAAAGAATCGTTGGTAGAGTTTTTAAACGAGTTCTTGCAGGGATTCAGTGAAGGGATCCCTCAAGAAATTGCAGGACTCCCTGATTGAACCCTGGGTCCCTTTGGAATTTCTTGGAAGTATCTCTGGAGAAATCTGTGGAAGTCTTCGGGAACGAGTCTCTGGAGGAATCCTTGGAGAAAATTCTGGAGAGTATCTGAACTATGTCAAGGTAAACTTTTTGAAAAAAATACTGAAATCGTTGGTGGAGTTTTTGAAAGAATTTCTAAATTATTTGGCGGCGAAATTTCACTAGAGAAATTCCTTGGGGAGTCCTTGAAGGATTTTCTAGAGGGATTCCTGGAAAAATTGTAGAAGGACTTCCTGGAGGAATCCTTGGTAGAACCTTGGAGGAGTCTCTGTGGGAATCTTCAGAAGAGTTCCTGGTTGAATCCGTGGAGAAATTTTTGGCAAAGTCTCTAAATGTATCCTTGAAGGAATCGGTGGAAAATATCTGAACTATTCCTTGGTGAAATCTTTGAAGGAATCCTTCAAGGAAACACTGGAGTACCTAGAGAAATTTTCAAATATATCTCTGAATTACTTCCTGGCAGTATGTCGCTAAAGAAAATTCTTGAAGAAACTTCTGTAGAAATTCCTGAGTGATTTGGTGAACAAATTACCTAAAAATCTCAGCAGGATTCTTATAAGAAATCGTTAGTAAAGTTCTTTGTAGAAGGATTTCCTGCTGGAATCCCTGGTGGAACTCTGGAGGAATGCCAGGTGAAGTTCTCGGGGTGATCCCTGGAGGAATCTTTAAAGAAATTTTTGGAAAATGTCTGAACTATGTCTAGGTAAAATCTTTGAAGAAACTACTGAAATCGTTGGAAGAGTTTTTGAAAAGAAGATTTCCTTGAGAAATAGCCGTAAATAAATTCTTAAAGGAGTTTCTGGAAAAAAAAATTAATGAAATATTCTTTGGAGAAACAGCAGGTGGCATCTCTGGTGGAATCCTGGAGGAATTTCTTTGAAAATTATTGTAAAACTCTCGAGGAATCTGTGGAAGTATTCTTAGAGATGTCATTGGAAGAATTTCTGAAAAATATCTGACATATTTCTTGGTGAAGTTTTTGAAGAAATCATTGAAGGAGTTACTGCATTCTCAGGACGAGTTTTCGAAAACATTACGCCCCTTGAGAAACAAAAACCTCAGAGAAATGGGGTTTTACTCTGATATGATTTATATTTACTCTTCCCAGTTATTGTTGATATGTTTGAAAAACAAAACATTTCTATTGCTCAATGAAATTTTATCTAGAATATGTGCAACTTTAGAAGTTGAGATCATTAATGCGGAAAAAACGCTTCCGAAGTTGGATACATCGCAGACTTCAAGAATTTTTTGATTGATGACGAGCAGTAATCGACGTTATTATTATCACAGATTACCGCAAAAAGGGTTTTGATTTGCTTTACCATCAGGATGCCATTTTGACGTAGAAGTACGTCTTTCTTCTCTATACAGGAGTGAAATTGGAATTTCAAAACCAAGAGCGTTACGTTGGCATGAAATATTTTAAACGTTTATAACTTTGCGCTGGCTTAACGAAATTTCTTGATTAGCACCTCAATCGAAAGCCAAGACATCAAAGCTTCATGTCGTTTACTTACTGAATCCCACATACTTGTCCAAATAGTTTAATAACTGTTTTAAAAGAGAACGTTGATTTCAAGCAAATCTATAAATAGGGGTGGCTAGAGAAAATTTGACGTCATTTGCTTTTCACTCTCCGATTGGCTCGCATCTCAGCAGGCGGCTTGCTCTGACCGGGCGTGCTTCTCAGGCACAGACATCGATAGCGAAGGACGCCCCCGTTTGTCTTGCTTCGCTCAAATCAAACTGTCGAGCGAGCGAGAGAAGATGCCGTCCGAAGCTAAAGCCATCACCATTGCCGCCGCCTAGAAGAAGAAGAAGAAGCAGTCCACAGGAGAATTTGCGGTCGAACTGTGAACACGGTCGGGCGAGTCATTCTCGCTTTGTAGTTCATCGCTTGTTTGCGTTCACCCAGCCATCGTCATCGCCGCCGCAAATTTCATCGGCCAAGGAGCTGTTGGCCCGCACTTCAAGATTTCGACTCGTGATAAAATCAGCATTGGTGGTCAAGAAGCAATCCCGTTAGGAGCAAACGCCAGAAGCCCCCTGAGTTTTGCTGGTCCGAGCAGTGTTAGTTATCCGTAACAACATCGAAGCTAACAAAGCCATCGGTTCTTTTCAGAGCCATCAAATTTGTGGAAAAGAGTTAAAAGAGAAATATTTCCGATTTTATTTATAACTTCTAATATTCCTAAATCAATTTCACGGCTTCATACAAAATTTCATTTGTCACGAATAATTTATGACTCAACCATTTGAGATTGTATTCGTGGACGCTGCTGCAGTGCCGTCGGGGTGAGTACACAACATTTCACAACGATTGCAAAATAGAGTGGCTTTTCCAACAGCGCCTTTTATGTTCCATATTTTATGGGAACACTTTGATTAGGAAAATTATCCCATGTGACAAAATTGCGACATATTTAGAATGCTTTTGAAAAGACATTCTCATTGAACAATTGTAATAATTTTGGCACCCATGGATCAAAAATTTACCGTCATAATAAAGAAAACTATTAATTATCAATAGCTCTTATTAAATATTTAGGGAATGCCAATCATTCCAACAATTCATGTTCGACCAATTTCTCACGTATTAGTATTCTCCGCAATTTTCAAGTAATTCCAAGCCCAACACATTATTGGCACATACCCATTTGATAGATTGGTCGATCAGAAAGCGAAGCGCACAAAAGGGAGGAGCATCATCTGCTATTCCAAGGTTATAAAACATGCTGCCTTCGTTGGATTCAGTTTCATTCCATTTCCGCTTTCGAGCTGGTAAGAGCTCCTCCGAATTTGCTTAGCGAGAAGTACCTCGCTGCTAGAAGCCTGCTGAGCTGTTAATCCAGAATCGCTCAAGATTTCAAGATTGAGCTACGTTTCCAGATTTCAACTAAATCCCTGTGATCCGCTACCCTGTTGCTGTTGTGCACCCATGAAATATTCAGCTGGTTTGTCGAATAAACAGAGAACTTATTCACATCTTCTTCTTCTTCTTGGCATTAACGTCCTCACTGGGACAGAGCCTGCTTCTCAGCTTAGTGTTCTTATGACACTTCCACAGTTATTAACTGAGAGCTTTCTTTGCAAAAGTTTTCATTTTTGCATTCGTATATCGTGTGACAGGTACGATTATACTCTATGCCAAGGGAAGTCAAGAAAATTTCCATTACGAAAAGATCCTGGACCGACCGGGAATCGAACCAAGACACCTTCAGCATGGCTTTGCTTTGTAACCGCGGACACTAACCACTCGGTTAAGGAAGGCCCCAACTTATTCGCATGCATTTGCAACTTTTTCTATTTTCCATACAAAATGACCAACTTTGGTAAGTTAGATCTCAGTTATTTATGGAAATATTTTCGAATGAAACTTTCACAGAACATTAGATGTAACTTGAATTTTAACATATATTTTGAATAATTTTTCCAATCACAAGTTTATCTATATAAATAAAAATGGAGTGGTGTTTGTATGTCACGAAATGGCTTCCGAACGGGTCAACCGATTTGAATGATTATTTTTCCGTTTTGTTCGTTAAGTGTTCCGACGTGTTTGTGTGTATAAATATCGCAGGATATTCACCGGGAGAGTCGAAAAAATGAGCGCGAACGTAACTGTCATTTTGTATGGGACGATCCATAGCGTTTTCCAAAAGCCTACTTGATGGCAAGACGAAGTTTGCCGGGACCACTAGTAAGTAATAAAGGTTTGACTAAACTGTAATTTTCGACGAAAAATTCAAAACTTTTTATCTTAAAATTTGATAGCCTTACACAAAAACTGTCTTCAGCAACCTTATTCATCTCGTCAAAATCTACATTTTTGCTGAAGATACCATGAAGCTATTCCTTCAATATGTTTAATTATGTCAATTATAAAAAATCGTCCAAAAATTCACTTTAGTCAAACCGCAACTGCTTTTCAACGTGTGATTGGAAAAATCACTCAAAAACATATGTTAAAATTTAAGTTATGTCTGATATTCTGTGAAAATTTCATTCAAATCGGTCCATAAATAACTGAGATATAGTTTATCAAAGTCGGTCATTTTGCATGAAAAATCAAAAGAGTTGCAGTTTTTTTTTTTCTCAGCGAAGAATTACACCATCAACGAAAATAGCGCGAAAGCAATAACCAATCGCGTGCGAGTAGCGAACGGAGTGACGAAACAACCAAGCGAGAACCCCACCACTCGCCATCGGTGAACGGAGCTCGAGCAAATAAAACCACTGGTTGTTCTGCTCCCAGCTCATTCACAAATCGAACGGCATAACGAACGGATCAAGCAGCGGAGCAGCAAAGAAGAGCGCGTGAAAGCCACAGCAGTGTGCGAGTAGCGAACGGAACCAGAGAGCAACGAAGCGAAAGCAACAACTGAAAATCATTCAGTGGACGGATTAGTAGTCAGCGCCAACCGGCGACCTGTTGGAAACTTTACCAAAGAGTTGTTAATGAAATTCCTGCAGCAAAGGGTCGAGTTTCTCCCCACGAATATTTCCAGCCAGGACCAGTCATGGCCCCCGCTTCCAAAATTCTCGAGTACGGGAATTTGAAAATGTATTAAAATTGCGACAGATTTTAAATACGGTTCAATAAACTGTTTCTTGACCAATTGTAATGAGCAACTATTGATCTGAAATGATTTTTCTACATGTTGTCTATTGCATTAATCTGAGAAATAGGCTATATGAAATTGATGTCTTGGCAAGGGATGTACAAGATGAGCATTATGCTGTTATTGCATCCCGACGGCACTGCAGCAGCGTTCTCGGACCATCCTCAAATTGTCGTATTGTCGATTATTCGTGATAAATCAGATATTGTATGATGCTACGAGATGAATTAAGAGATTATAGCAAGTATGTGGTAAGCACATAAAGAAATATTACTAGCTATACTATGTTTATCACGAGAAGTTCTTACTAGCTCGAAAGTGTAAATGAAATGAACCGAATCCTGTTGTTGTTACAGAGGGATTTTAATCCAAAGGTCATTCATCCCTTTAATGAACCGAATCTGTCGAATATAGTATGTTTTACATAGTTTGAATTGCAGACGATGCTTCTCCCTTTCGTATTCTTCGCCTTCTTCTGATTGACCAATCTAGGATAAGGTACATGAGGTTGATGTCTTGGTTAGGGATTTACATACCTTGGAAACTTCACATGCGCGTTCGTATGGACAGTAAAAATATCAACATTATTTTAATAACTTACAATAAATTGAAATCACGCATATTTTGCTTTCGTGCAAATTTTAAACATTTCTGATCAATGTTCAATGTGTTCTGATTTATATACTATGACATTTGCAATAGACTAACATGTAGAAAAATTTCAGATCAATAGTTGCTCATTACAATTGGTCAGGAAACAGTTTATTGAACAGTATTTAAAATCTGTCGCAATTTTAATACATTTTCCAATTTCCATACTCGAGAATTCAGGAAGTGTTCCCCATTATATGACAAATCAACGATGCTGTTAGAAATACCATACAATGCTGAGTAGTATGATGTTATTACGGTCCGACGGCGCTGCAGCGGTAAATTCTCAAATTCATGTAATTATGTGGGGTAAATTATGTGAACCAAATTGTAGTATACCGCGATATTTAGATCATTATAGATAAATCAGTAAATATCATCCAATAAACCCTTTTATGAACGTATGTTGGCCCTGAAAAGGGCCGATTGAGCTTGGATGCTGTGACCACGAGTTTACCACGAATCGAAATCTAGGAGCGCGGATCGGTCAACCTAGAAATCTTGAGCGATTTCGCAAACCAGATGCTGGATTGGCAGCTTGAAGATTAACAGCTCAGCAGATTTCTAGCAGCGAGGTACTTCTCGCTGAGCAAGTTCGGAGGAGCTCTTACCAGCTCGAAAGCGGAATTGGAATGAAACTGAATCCGACGAAGGAAGCATGTTTTATAACCTCAGAATAGCAGATGATGCTCCTCCCTTTTGTGCTCTTCGCTTTCTGATCGACCAATCTGGGAAATGGGTATATGCCAATAATGTGTTGGGCTTGGAATTACTTGAAAATTGCGGAGAATGCTAATACGTGAGAAATCGGTCGAACATGAATTGCTGGAAGGGTTGACATTAACTAAATATTCAATACGAGCTATTGATAATCAATAGTTTTCTTTATTATGAAGGTAAATTTCTGATCCATGGGTGCCAACATTATTACAATTGTTCAATGAGAATGTCTTTTCAAAAGCATTCTAAATATGTCGCAATTTTGTTACATGTGATAATTTTCCTAATCAAAGTGTTCCCTTAAAATATGGAACATCAAGGACACTGTTGGAAATGCCACTCTATTTGTTGTGGAATGTTGAGCACTCACCCCGACGGCACTGCAGCAGCGTCCACGATTACAGTCTCAAAATGTTAAGTCATAAATTATTCATGACAAATGAAATTTTGTATGAAGCTGTGAAATTGATTTAGTGAATATAAGAAGTCAGATATAAAGTCAGAAATATTTCCCTTTTAACTCTTTTCCACTAATTTGATGACCCTCAAAATCAAATCAAATTATTAATCATCGTAGTTCTACGTCAACCCCGCGGTAATGTAATAGACATAACCCACCCCAATTTTTTTTAATGGAATTTAGATCAAACTGCGGTGGAAACGGATGAAATTTGTGCTTATTATGGTGGTCTATTTTTTGGAACTGTTATACAATTTGACAATAAAAATGGTGCACCAGTGAAAACGACCTAAGGGCAACTTCACCGGTGGCCCATTTTTTGTTCCAAATTTTTAAGAAAAATTGCCCTGTCAAAATTAAAAGGACCAAACCACACGCGCATGCATCGGTTGTTGTATTTTTTTCGATCCATTTCAAATGTGATCAACATAACAAACAAATAGTGGATTGAAGCAGCAGAATACTAAATTTTATTGGAATTTTTTAAACGAAGTCCTCAGAATCCAGTTTATACGAAGTTCTGAAGGGTCTGTGAAGGGATTTACTCCCAGGGGAATTTTTCTCAGATTCTTGGTGAAATCCTGAGAGCATTCCTGGAGGAACACCTGGTGGGATTCCTGGTGGAACTGCCAGTGGGATCCTTGTAAGAATTTCTGGAGGAACTCCGGAGGATTTTGTAAGGAATTTCCGAAGGAACTCCAAAGGAGTAGCCGGATGAACCACAAGGAAATTCCCGGAGGAATTCCGAAGGATTACGCGGCGGAGCTCCGAAGGGATTCCCGCCAGAGCTTCGGAGACTTCTTCGGAAGAACTAATGGCAAATTCCCGGTGGACCTCCAGAGGAGCTTCGGAGGAATTGAAGAAATTTCCCGAGGAATACCTGGAGGAACTCTGAACAAAATCCAACAGAAACTTTGAAGCTATTCCTAGAGGTACTTCGGAGGCTTTCCTGGAAGAATTCCGCATGCGTTCCTGAAGAAACTCCGGATGCGTTTGTGGAAGAACTCCAGAGGCGATTCTGGAGGAACTCCGGAAAAATTCCTGCAGAAATTAAATACAAAATATGAAGGAATTCCCGATGGAGCTACCGAGAAACTTTCCCGGAATTACCGGATGATATCCAGAAGAATCGCTGGAAGAATGCCAGAGAAGTTTCTGGAATCTGGTAGAATTTTCAGTCTAGAGAAACCTCCGGAGGAGAGTTCCTCGGTTCGAGTCTAGTACCTACACGGCGCTGAAGACGTCCTTACAGTTGAGGTCGAAATACGCGGAATAGCGGAATTAAATGGTATAGTACTTAATTCGGTTTTTTTCATCTACTTATAGGTATTCCACTAAACAGCTCTAATATTTATTATCCTCCTGGATGAAATCCCTAGAAGAATTCCTGGACAAGGGATTGCTGGAGAAAATCCCCGGTGGAGTTCTTGAAATTTCCGGAGAAATTTCTAGCAAATCTTCTGGAGGAAATCCTGTAGAAATGCCTGGAGTGAACTTCCAGAGAAATTCCTGAATCAACTCTCAAAAGAAATTCCTAGTGGAAATCTCCGGATTAAATTCTTTGAAAAACCCCGAAGGAATTTTTTGTAAAAATTCCTCAGAGGAATTTATTAATGAGTTTCTGGACTGAAGGAAATCTAAAATGGAATTAATGGAAAATCCCCGAAGAAATTTACATAGTATAGTATAATTCAAGTATTTAAATACCAAATAACAAGCACATCTATATCCTTGAAAACTCATGATAATGGTATTTTACTCTTTGAACTATTATTTAATTTGGATGTGCTTAAATTCACCTGGATAAAGATTTATAAATTAAATTTATTATTGATGTTACGAGATGTGTCTACGGTGAAACTTGAAACATTGTACCACATGAAAAAAAATACTGTTACAGAAATTACTCTAGAATTATTTGGCAGTTTTCGCCTGGGAAAAAAACCTCTTTGGGATTGTTCTGGAAATCTTGAGATTATTTCTGATTTTTCTCTTAGTTCTTCTGGAAATCACAGAATCCTTCCAGATATCGCTTTGGGATTAATCCAAAAAAAAATCGTTACAGATTCCGGTATTACTTCTGAGATTCTTTTGGATATTCCTTTGTGAATCTTCTGGACATCTTTTTGGATTTTTATGCAAAAATCTGTAAGTGATTTTGCTTGTTTCTCCTTAAGGATTACTTTTGAAATCCTGGAAATTAAATTCTTCAAAATTCTTTCGGAAACGCTATGGAAGATTCTACCAAACATCCTGATGCAATTTTTCTGGACATTTTTAGAGGATTTTGCCAAAAATCTACTAGAAATTCATTGGGAATTCCTCAGAAAATAACTCTGGATTTCTTCCGGAAATACTTCTGGGATTCTTATGAGAATGCGTCTGGTATTCTTCCGATCACCTGAGATGCTTTCGGAAATCCTTTCAGAATACTTTCGAGGATGCTTCCGAAAATCATTCTGAAATTATTCTAGAAAAGCAACTGAGATTTTCACGTCAATATCCTTGAAATACTTATGGGGCTCTTTCAGAAATCCTGTAAGAATTCTTCCGGATATCTTTCTAGGATTCATTCGGAAAACCTTCTGGGATTCTTTCGGAAATAATTCTGAGGATCCTTCAAATCCTTCCTACTAGATTTTTTGAGGATTCCTGCAGAAATTCTTCTCGAATGACTTGTAGGATCCAGGAGCATCTTGAATTTTTCAAGAAAACTCTGTGATTATTCTTTCGAGTATCTCCCTAGGATTCTTTCGAAAATTCTTTTGAAATACACCTAGAATTCTTTCAGTTATCCTACTGGAGGGCTTCAAAATATCTTTCAAAGATTCTCCCACAAATTTTGCTGGAATTTTTCAAGAATCATTCGGAAATACGACTGGCATTCTTTCGGATATCATTCAAGCATTCAATTCTACCGGAAGTTTTCGTAAGATTCAACCGTAAATCGTTCTGGTTTTTTTCCAGCAATTGCATTGGGATTCTTCGGAAAAAATATCTGGCATTCTAAAAAATATCCTTCAGAAAATTCTTCTGTAAATTGCTTTGGGATTAAAGAAGGATTTCCGGAAGAATCCCAGGTCGATTTACAGAAGAATCACAGAGAAATCACCAAAATATTATCAGGGAGATGTCTACAGGAACTATTAAATGAAAATTGCAAATGAATTTTGAATGCTTTTTAACAGTGATATCCAAAAGAATCCCAGAAGTCAATTCGCAAGAATCCCTGAAAGATTTAAAGAAAATTCACAGGCTTCCAGAAGATTTCATTGATATTTTACAGAATAATACCGATGTCCAGAAGAATTCCAAAAAGATTTACGGAATAATTTTAACAAGAACACTTCCTTTTGAATTTCCAGAAAAATCACAGAGTTTTTTTTTTCTAAGAAACAGAAAAAAAAATCTCAAGAATCACGGAAGAATTTCCGGAAAAATTCGGATATTCAAAATTATCTCAGGCAGATTGGTTGAAACAATAATTCATGATTTCTGTAAGAATATAAGAAGGATTTCTTGACGAATGCTAGGAGGATTTCCAAACAATTTTAGAGGAATTTTCGGATGAATTTCATAGAAATTTCCTGAAAAATTCCGGAGGGATTTTCATAAAAAAAAATCCCCGAGAGACATCTGGAAGTTTCTTAACAGGATTTTCGAAAGTATTCCAAAGGGATTTCTGGAAGATTTCCATTGGGATTTACTAACGAATCCCAGATAAATCTCCGAAAGAATCCCAAGAATTTGCGCGAAAGAAAGTGAAAGGGAAGAATAGTTTTATTTTTATTATAGTCTCAGGCGTCTTTCCGAGAGTATTTCAGATGAATAGGAATAATCTAAGACATCCGTTTCTGAATTCTTAAAGAATCTCAAAGAAGTTTGGAAAAACTACTGAAGGATTTCGGGGAAAATATCAGAAAGATTAAATTAAAAATTTCGGATGGATTTTCAGAAGAAATACCGAGGAATTTTGTAAGAATCCCCGAACCCAGAAGAAACCCAGATTTTTAAAATAGATTTCATTCCACTGGAAAGCAATCATTAAATCATTTTCGGCAGAATTCCAGGGAAATTTTACGCAAGAATCCTGAAAGGTTTTCTCATAAAATCCCAAGATGGGTTTCCAGCATAATCCAATAGGGACTCCAAGGACAAGGAGATTATTGGAAGAATAACAGAGCGATCAGAGAACTAAGTAAAAATAATAATCTTAGAAAGATTTCTGAAAGAATCGCAGTGGATTGTCAACCAGTCCTCTAGGACCACAACAAATATATTAACATATTTGTAACATATAGCATATATACGTCACGTACATGAAAGTTTCATGAATGATGCGGCGAGCTGAGGGATTTGTATGATATCCGGTTTAGGGGCGGATCGACGGTTTCGAAATGGATTAAAAAAATAATAGGAGAGCGTGTGGAAAATAAGTATGAACTGCGCAGAATACATCAAACCGATTTACCAATGCTGCGCACTTCTAAAAGCATTTTATTTTTATGAATAATATTCTTTGCAGGGGGTCCCGTAGCCTCGAGGTTACGCTTTCGCTTCGTAAGCGGAAGGTCATGGGTTCGATTCCCAATCCTCCTTCACAAAAAAAAACTCCGTCCAGTCACCAGAAGACGCCGCACGAAGGACCTGTATTGGGGAAACACATCCATCCTCCGTCAGTATCAGATGGTGACTGAAACAAATTGACCCTCTTTGTAGGCTGTTGCCTCACACGACACGGAAACATGGCAAAATGAACCACCGCACACCAATGGACTACGGCTATATGGATATGGATTGGACCAACGGCAGCTCTCTCCTCTACCTGCTCGGTATGAGAGAAATAGCAATAAGGATATAAATAGATATCATAATCGGCATAGTAGTGGCCAAGTGCACAAAGTGCCTAACAAATAAAAATAAATATTTTTTGCAATATTTTTTCACGCTACGTTTAATAATAGTAGAACGTCAATGATCATCAAATGATTTTCCCCTACAGATTTTTTTTTGAATCACAACCGCGCTACATTCGATGAATCCAATGCAACAAAAATTGTTGGCGCTATCCGTCAAATTCACTCACCAAAGTCATTTTGGTGAATATGACAACACAGCTAATAATTGTACTCGCCATATACGTCAAAATCGTATAACATGATTTAAAAAATCGTTCATTTTATAGGGTAAATAGCATTGCTCACCTAGTTTTTGTGGCCTATCTTACCCAGTTTTTTTCTCAGCTTTCTGATAGTGACCTCAGAATTTTAAACAAGTGGTGCGCTAATGGTGAAAAACGGTTTTTCTAACAAAATTCAAGATGGCGGAAAAATTCAAAATGGCCGCCAAAATTTAGAGTCAGATGCAAGCTAAATCCTTCCTCTATACAATCCCACTAAATTTTCTATGCGTTCCAAGGGAAATATGAGATATATCACGTGAATAAATACCTAAGATTTATAAAAAAATGGGCTTTTTCGCCAACTGTTTAGCTAGCTGGCGTACAAGGGGTTCACCAATTCGAGAAAACCGAAAGGACCGCCCTTTAGTTTTAGCATATACTAGCGATCAGTGACATTAAATTGGAATTCTAACGATGGGTGCCGATGGCGGCTTGGTTTCAGCGAGAATTGCTCTACGAAGGAAAACATTTTCGATTTTTAGTTCTCCGATGTTGAGTCCTTTCTACGTTTTGTGTCTTGGACTATTATCCCTTGGCCAAAAGCAGATACGACATTCAATCGTACATCATAATTCTTCGAGTGATTCACAAAGAATAGAAGAAGTATAGGAGATCGTCATTCATCGGGTCAACTGTTATAATACTGCATCATAAACTGACGGTTTGATCGCTTTTCCTGCCCTTCCCCTTGTCAAACCACCCATCTCAAGAGACGAGTACACTTGTACCTCACTACAGAGGCAGTGACGACAGCCCGAGACAACGGGTTTGAATACAACAAACTGCGAGAGCAATTGGCGTGACATTCCACCCCTATCTGCTGTTCTATTCACGAACGACCACAAACGAAGAAAGATCGAAGGCAAAGGCGACGACGATGACATCGCTGCGCGTCTTCCGTGGCGCCACCTTCTGTCCGTTCCGTTGTGTTTGAAGTAGCGGCGATTCGCAAGAACGACGAATCCCCCATAAATCAAACCATCACTCTGCCGTTTTACCGGGCGGGGCGTCGTCATCTTCGTTGATCGTCACCGTATTCTCGTCTCTCTATCGTCGTCCAGTTTGCCGGGTTCATTAGCGGGATCGGGGCGGTCCGACAGGCCTCGTGTGCTGCAATTAGGGGCAACCTTGAGCAGGATGAAACTCGGCGGGATTCGCGGAACTCGGCCAAACGCTGCCATACATTGTTTCCATAGGGACGAAGCTGGGGGGCCTTGAAACGTGCCAAGAACCCGTAAAACTTGTGTCGGTCGCCCCGAAACAACGGAAGCTCGTGGCGTGCAAATGCTCGTAATGGCGATGACATCGTGACGCGATTGCAACTCTCGCACCACGTCACAAAGCGCAGCGCAGAACAAGGCAGTTACACGCTAACTTTGAAGTACCCTTTAAATGAGTTCCATGTACCCATTATCATAAGCAGTATGGGAATGTCAGAAAAAGGGTATTTTTTTATGACATAAAAAAGGGTACTAAAGCTCCATTTCGAAGTTTCCCGTCTCGTGGAAATAATGGGTATATTGTATACATGCTCGTTTGATATCATCAAATCCACCATTGTTCGAATTTGTTCCGTTGCCACCCGGCATTACTGAAAAACAAATTGTGCACGCGTTATTTCAAACCAATCCAGTAACCATTTTTGTGCTGATAGTTTTGTTTCTAACGATGCTTTTCTGACACGTAAGTAATGCGACGATTTTCTCTTGAAATTACAAATTACAAATTGCTTTTTTGTTGCAGATACTTCGACATCTGTGTCAATTCACCCAAACTGTTCGGGCCGGCTCCAAGGAGGATTTTTTGAAGCAGTTAAAGTGATCTAGATTCTTCATTTCCAAGTGCCGTATGTTTTGGGAACTTCCGACAAAAGGAATGAAATAATGATATAATTTCTTAAATTTGTAGATTAAAATAATAAAAATGAACAATAAATGTAAGCTACATTTATGAAGTTTTTGGATGTTCTTTTGATATATTTCTCTAACTTTTTATTTCTGGATCCCTAACCTCAATCTGCGGCAACATTCATCCAAAAAATGAGGTTTTATTACCCATTTTCATTGTAAAGACCAAGAGTGAAAAATACCCATTATTTGAAGTTCAAAGCCAATACTCTTTAATGAGTAAGTGGACTTTACTCTTTTAATGAGTTAAGCCACTTTAGTTGGAAATGGGTATTATTTTACTCATTAATGGGTACTTTCATGTTAGCGTGTAATGAAAAAAAAATCGTATGATATGGCGTGGGCAGGGTTCTTGCTTTGTTGAATTACGGTCCGTTGAGAAGGTGCCAGAAACGTGCAGTCAATGGGCAGTTCTTTTTGCAACATGATGTAATACTAGAATTTTTCTTATTATTTTTTTATTAAGGTCATTTCAAACATTACATTTATTGCTTATATCTAGGTGTTCTGTGTTAGGCAACACTGTCATCCCGATTTGGTAAAACAATTTAAGCAATTTTTAACATTTTGTTAACAACACATAATAAATGTATACATTGTAATTACAATAGCAATTCAGTGGAGTTTTAGAAATTTCCTATGATTCCTATAATTTCTATGATGGAGTTTGAGACCCCCTGCCAAAATCCATCAAATTCGGAAATACTGACCACGATTGGCGGTACCCTTTGCTTCCTCACTTGAATCAAAGAACCTGGGTTAGGGACTGCTTCGATTTGATGTTCAAATTTGTTTAAAGCATCGAACTGATTGCTCATTTCGATGCAATTATCAACATTAACCATTTCACCCTACGAATAATCAACGTACTTAGCCGTTATCGAAAACTCATGTCTCCAAATTCATAGCCGGACGTCCCGATTCCCCGAACCATGGGCAAAGACATGATTTTCTATTCGCACGTTCGCCCACCGAACGAAACGTGATTGTGCGATAAGAATTGGTCCGCTTAGCAACAGTCGCTCGTCGATGGCAGTTAAACTCGCGCCCGATGTCGATGACTACGACGAAGACGAGTATCCCCGCGAACTGCAAACTGCTAATTACGGCACTATGCAGCCTAGACATTCACAGTGAATCACACCCTCGGATGATGCTTGCCCCCTCGCCCCTTCTTCAACCCCTTTCCTCGCTCGATTGAAAAGTGGCATCCAACGTGGTGGCGATTTCCTATTTAATGGTTGGAGCTTTCGGTGTGATAGAGACGCGAGGTGCTAGCAAGCCTTCCTCAGTAGCAACAGCTGCCGATGCATTGGAAAACGTGACTTCCAATCGTCCGATCCACTTCGATTGTCAAGTAGGGTGTTCCAGGAAATAGCAATGTACAAAAAGTTATGGTGCTCAACTCTTAGATGTAAAATATTAGCGTGCATTAGGAATTGGAACCCCTCTAATCCTGACAACATGTCTTCTTGAAGGTTTCAAATAAAGAGCGTTTGGTTTATGTGGGAATATTATAAGAAAAATTTTGAAAGCATTAAGAGAAATTTCTCATTTTTTCAAGTATGAAAAAAATAATTCCAAACTTTTTTGCAATCTTCTACAGATGACATGCAGGCTTCCTTTGGTGGATAGGCCTGTGTCATCCTCAAACAAAGATTTTTGACATCCCTGAGGTCAGATGTCAGATGTGAAATATTGTATAACATTGGTCCCAAAATGCTGCCTTGAGGAACACCAGCTCTTACAGGAAGTCTTTCAGACCTCAAGTTCTGATAATTAACCTGAAGTGTTCGATTTGACATATAATTTTGGATTATTCTAGCAATGTATGTTGGAAAATTCAAGTTTTTCAATTTTACAATCAAGCCTTCATGCCAAACACTGTCAAATGCTTTTTCTACATCTAGAAGGGCAAGACCAGTAGAATAGCCTTCTGATTCGTTGGAACGAAACTTTTCGGCCATTCAATTTTTCTGGGACACCCTATTGTGAAGCACACACTTCCTTCTATTTGCCCGATCCAGAGCCATTACGCCATTAGCGGACCTAAGGAATTTAATTGTCTCGTCGGCGCGATTTGCGGTGGCATCATGCAAAATCGGCCTTATCGCGTAGTTTTCGGGTCGGATTGCATCATTTTGTGAATGACAAGTGACGGCGGCGGCGGGATAGAATAATAAGATCGGGAATAAGTGCCGTCGCATCGAGCACAAGTAAGCAGTAAGGTACGTGTCGATTTTCACGTACGAGTCTAGACAACGGCGATTTTTGATTCGTAGAATTCTGAACACGGTCGATCGCGGTGACGACGAACGATACTTCACAGGTATGTGCCGGATGAGGTAATGGGATGCTAGGGGTGACCTTTAAATGTCAAACCATTGAACAATTTTATAATAATATAATAATTTTCAAATTGCAATTTGAGCATGCTATTCTTACTTAATAATAATAAGTTTTTAGGGAAATTTATTACAGACTTCTGGACGCGAAAATTTGTCAAAATTTCAGGATTTATCAAGAAATTTTTTACGAAATTACAGTAAACACTTCCAAACAAAAAAAACAATAATAAATATAGAAATATTGCAAACATTTTTTCTACAAAATACAGAAAGAGTAAAAATTATTCATAAAAAGGGTACAGAAATAGTATAAAAATTTGCTTCAAGACTTCCTCGGTCTATAAGTTCTGCCAGAATTCATTCTATACTGTTCCATAAATCCCACAAATCCAGTTTTCACAGTTTCATCCTGCTTTTCGCCTGAAAATCATGAATATATTCTGTGGAAATTACATCTCTAAGTACTGTCGAAGGATAATTCAGTAAATACTCTAGATAGTTCAGAAATCTTTCTCGAAGATGGTCGTTGATACTTTTATAATTTCGATGGGGAGCTAATAAGATTTTAGGCTAACAAAGATAGTTAGGAACTTATGTTGATTTTCAAATGAGCTTGAGCTTGATTAGCCGCCCGTGGTTGATTCTCCAATATCGCCAGATCAGCTGCACTTACAGAAGGAACCAACCAGATGACTGCTTGGGACTAACAGACACCCTCAGTGTATGAGTGTTGGTGATCTTCTATTTTTAGGCGAAAATGGCGCCTGCCAAGTCAGGATGCTGTCCAATGAGGAGAATGGGGAGAAATTGATGATGCATTTAGAATTGGCTCCCACAGTAAACCGGATATACCTCTGCATCTATGCCAGTTTATGCAGGGAGGTCTAGGGGTGGTAATTTTATGGCAAAGAGGTTTGCTTGTTTGGTTAGCGACTGCCTATGTACTAGGCATAAGATAAGGCGTGTTATAATGATGAAAGAATGGAAGCGTCTCTGGTTCTAGCAAATGCTATGAACTGTGATGGATTAGAAGTGGAAGATATAAACTAGTTAAAGATACTAGAAAGTACGAGGAAAAGGACGGGCCTGGGATTGAACCCATGACTTTCTGCTTATGAAGCTGATGCGGTAGCCATTAGACCACCAACCCCGTCAGGTTAAGTTGATTATCAAATGAGCTAAGCAAATTTCCGTAGCTTTTAACGGATAGCTTTTCCTAGCCGAAGTGTTCACTTGCGCATTCGCATACGTTCCCAGAGAATTCGAGAATATTTCAATTACGAAAATATCCTTAACCGCTCGGGAATCGAATCAATATACGGCTTTGCTTTGTAGCCTCGAATTTGACCGTTATGATTTGCCGTTGCCACAAACGTTGAGAGTTCATATATAGACTGATATATAAGCATATATCTCGAAAACGTATTCAAACAGCCTCATGTTATAAAAGTAAACAAACTGAGTTTATCAATCCTAAATGTTTCATCGGCAAAATTCTACTTGTTCCGCTCTAAACCAACTCGGGTTTTCAGTATTAGAACGATTATTTCATGATTTACAGAACAGCTTAAGGTGAAACAGTTTGGAATCAACTTCTAAGATGGCACTAAAACTTTAAAGGCACAAATCTTACGAAGAAAGCATCCCACAACAGTGCACTTTTTATTTTGGCTTTGTGCACTAGCAGAAAGCTTAAAATAAAAAGATTAGGAACGTTTGCCAACTATTTCTCCAGTTTTGTGCCTTTGAAAACGTGAGTAGGGTGAGAAGTCAGCCATTGTGCCGGCCATCTTTGGATTCCGAGATGTTTCATTTGCACTGGTACAAAAACGTCCTAATTGAATAAAACGGTGTATAATTTTGTTTTGTCATCATTTTTTGTGGCAAATAATAGAAAATACCTAGTTTTTGAATACGAGCTGATTGCATGAAAAATTTAAGCAATGTAGACGACGAAAAAATGTTGTGTCAGCATGAATAAACATACTTTAAGAACCGCTGAAGAGCTCTCTGTATGAAACATTTAGAATTCAAGAGGAATCTCTTGAGCGAACACTGAAAAACTTCTTTAAGCTTTTCCTTGAAGAAACTTTGAAGGAATTCCTGCAGAATCTATGAATTCTCGAAAACTTATTCAAAAAGTCTCAAGTCAGAAAAGTAAACAAAATTTACTTTATCAATCCTACGTGCTTCGCAGACGACGCTTTAAACAAACTCAATTTTTCACTTTTAAAGCCATTAAATTCCGGATTTACAAAACGGCGTAAGTAATATTTCCAACTTTCGCAACCTAACCGCTACTCTCACCGCTCCGTTGTATGGAGATACAAAGTGACTTAACCACGAATCAAAACAAAACACTACTTGAGTCGTTTTACACTGGTACAAGAACGTCGTAAGTAGCTGAATGCAACGGCTTATCATTTTGTCATAATTTTTTGTGTGAAATAATAGAAACTACCTACGTAGTTTTTTTTAACGTGAGCTGATTGTATGCAAAATTTAAGCGATGTACACGGCGAAAAAATGTTTAAAAGTTAATTCATTTCAATACAGTTGTGATTCTTGTAATATTTTTTTTCCAACCCGTATGAAAGTTACTTACGTCGTTTTGAAAAAGTAATCGAGAATTTTCGAATCCTCTAGGTTAGGATATACACCAGGTTTCTTAATAAGCACTACGGATTGTTGCAGGAATTCCATTTCGAATACTTGAGATTTTTTCGTTTTTATCTATGATTTTTTTTTCTGAATGCTGCCAAGTTCCCATGTAACAATTCTTTTATGAATTTATACACGTGTCGCTGATGTGTCCTTGTCGCAAAACTTGAAAAAATCGTTGGAAAAGCATTTTTTTTTTTAATTTACCGGATAAACAATATCTGGAGATGTATCAATTCAGCAGGTTTATTCCAATCGAGAGATCCAAACTGATAACCAGCCGAGAAGTTGTACTGCTTTAGATTTAACGCTTCTAGAGATTATGAGAAAATGTCGTTTGGTTGAAATTTGTGAAAAATAAATTTAACTTTTTTATTTGAAAATATCGACAATTACCAATTGACCAAGTCTCTAAAAAGAGACCTGCTATCAGCTCTGCCTTTAGAAATACCTCCTAGATAGTTTCAGGAACTTATCTAAAAATCTTAAAAAAAAACTTGACATTGTCCTGAAGCATTTTTTTAGAAAAATGTCTGAAGAAATTTATGATGTAGAAATTTCTGGAAGAACTCCTGAGGGTTTTTGTTGAAGAGCTTTCTTGTTAAAATCCTTTTGTGGAAATACTAAGAGAAATTTTCAAAGGTATTTTTTGAATTTTAGCAGAATTTTCCATGGCAGAATTATTGGGTACTTTCCCGAGAAATGACAGGAAGAAATTTGAAGGAATTTCACAGTGGTTTCTGCAGACAACTTTAGGGTTTTTTTTTCTATATTCATGAAGATATTCTGAACGAAAATCTTGAAAGGATTCCTGGGGAACCAATACTAGAATCACCGAATTAATTGCTGTACAAGTTTTTGGGAGCAGTACCAGAAATAAATTTTACGCAAAATGCCTGAATTAATTTCTGATGAAAAATCTTAGAGTGATATATAAGAGAATCAACTTGAATATTTTGTCACAATTTTGAAAATATTGTAACTTTAGGGTGAAGTTTTGCAAACAGTATTTTAAGTTTGAAGTGTCTTAAGGATTGAGTTTAGTTCCTCAATTTTGAAAATCAAGCTTAAATTTTGCAGATATAGAATATGGTATGACGAATTTATAATGCTTTTTAAGGGGAAACATCTCGGAATTAAAAGATGGCCTTCACAATGGCGGAATTGTGTACCTATTCGGGTACTAAACTAAAGAACTAGTGAGCAAACATTCCTTCATCTTCTTATTTTAAGCTTTCTGCTGGTCAACAAAGCCAAAATAAAAAGTACACTGATGTTGAATGCTTCCTTCTTCAGATTAGTGATTTTGGAAGTTTTGGTGCAATCTTGTAAGTAAGATTCAAAGCCGTTTCACCTTAAGAACTCCTAACTTTTCACTAGGTATCTTCAAGTATATTAGTATTACGATTATCTACTTGATAAATCATCAAGTGTTCAAGATACATTACTGAAGGAATTTCTGACAAAACAGCTTGAATATTTTTCTTTTGAAAATTAGGATAATATTTTGGCAGACCTCAAAAATTTGGTGAAATAGCTTGCTAAGATTTAATAAAAAAAAATTGACAATATTCGCACTTTAAAAAAGGTTATAAAGATTATATATTCTTGTACCTTCAATGTTGTTCAATCAATTCTGAATAAGGATCTTTTAAATCTTTCTAGAAAGGCTTATAATTGCATCTATTTCATCAAACTGCTCGAACTTTGGAAAATATATCTACAGACTTAGCATTGTCAAACGACGCATTCCATGTCAAATCAGTCAGTCACAGAACTCAAGCATCTTCAATTTGAAGTTAATTTTGCACATGTTTTCGGTATGGTAGAATAAGTGTTTTACATACAGTATGGCCCATAAAAAATGTGAAAATTATTTGAACGTGAATATAGCATCCACAAGCGTTATTTTCATTGTTTTTGCTAGTGAATGTTATTTCTGATTATTGTAGTATATTCTGACATAACTTCGCTATCCAGGACAATTTTTGTTATATTTTTCGTATTGTCCTAAATAATGTAATAAAGCAAAGAAGCTCAAAGGTTTTGTCCACCCAAAGCAAGAAACAGCGTCTGATTGTCGTATACTCTGGCGATAAACTTTCCACCTTCAAAAATCACACTTTATTGTTGAAAATTTTAATTTGTTTGGTATCAGAGGATGGAGTAGTTCTTAGAGAACGTGATTTCCATAATCACAATAAAATATTTTGCCAGGGTCATAGTTTTGAGAGCATTTGCATCTTATAGGTTTAATATGCCTTCATTTTTTTGTTAAAGCTGAATAAAAAATAAATACGAAGACATATAACAGATTTTTGAGGATGACATTTGTTCCTTCGGTTAAAGACAACTTATATCAATACTAGGTTCATAGGTTTTGAGCAAAACGGAGCCGCTTATCACACTTATATGAAGGTTCAATCAAAGCTCTCCAAAATGAGCCGTTTCTCCGAAAATATGTTTAGGTTTCCAATGACCCAGGTATGAATCAATTCTATCATTTGATATGGGCGTATGTTGGAGACAAGGTCTGTGAAGAAGCTGACATCATCGTTGATGTTTTAGAAGCTTTCATCACACAGATATTGAACTCGACGTCCGCATGATAAAATTTGAAAGTATGCTTCCAATTCCTCTCTGGTAGGTAAAATTAACAGATAAAAATCATGTCCAAAGCGAAAAACTGAGTCTAAATAGATTATACAATACAAGTAATGAATAATATTTATGTTTCATTCACATTTTTTATGAAAAAACTATCATAAAATATGATATGACGATTTCCGCATTTTTTTATGGGCCATACTGTATATTAATCGATCATCTTGACCCAAGAATAATTTTTGAAAATGCCCTATGAGTATGAGCATGTAATTTTTTTTGAAAATTCTATTTACGAAACTTTTGATATCAGAGAAAATTTTCCATGGTAAAAATGGTTGTAAACCCTTTGGAGGAAAAAAAATAAGTCACTCAAAAACTTCTTATTTTTTAATTTTCCGCATGGAATCTAGATAGGAAATATATGTTTGGGGCACAGTTTCATGTTGAGGAAATTTTCAATAAAACAGATTTGCTAAGAACAACTACAAGTGTATTTTTTTTGTGGAAATAAATACGTTTACCGAAAGCGATAAGTGCGAAATTCTCTCAATTTTCTCAGGATTCAATCCCTGGTCGTAATTGGAACGTAATGGCAACCAAACACACACGCATGAACGTCGGCTGTATTGGACAGCATTGACAGCATTCATGATCGTGCCGTAGCGAGCCGAACGGGTTGTTTCACATTACAGCCAACAATGCGCTGTAACAGTCTTCGGCTACTTGAGCCAGCTATCGCGAGAACGGTGTCGTAGGCTGTCATGAAACATGAAATTCACGGCAAACATTTTATACATAAGATTACAATATTGTACAATAGTATGGGTATGAACGTAATTTGAGTAGTATGATTTGAAAAGCATTGGTAATATGATATTTTTCTATGCACTACATCGAGTCCAATATATTCTCATGAACTTTCCGTTGGTATATTTTTACTGAGTGTAGTATATTTTTAATTTTGGTATTTCATTTGACTCTGATAGTATATCTGTTTGACTGAATCCATACAAATTCATGAAGTCGAGCATCGGTTTAAGGGCACGTTATGAATTTACTTTAATTTCAAATAGAATTTTATAATATAATAATTGCAATACACTAGTTGAATTACTTAATATTATACCTCTTCTATCGTGAATCAAAATTCATTTTGAAATTACATTAAAATATCAATATTGTATGGAGCGGATTTTGTTGTCATTGCTAGGATCTGAATTTCCTGGCATGGATTTTGCGGTTTCGTAATCGATGATTCTGTAACAGCACTGTACTTAGTAATAGTTGACTACCTTGTTATGTTTTCGGAATGCATTTCATAAGGAAATTTTACAACAGAATACAATTTTCGTACCGTACCGCAGTTGTGAGTCGCCCAGTGACGTAGTTCACCTCCATTCCTATCGCGAACTCGACCACGACGAAACACAAAAAAATCCCATCTTCCAAGAAGACTGATAAGCTTTTGTCTTTCGCAAAAATACCTACTGACCGCTTCGAACCGGTTACTACTGAATTCGGGAACAGAGTCTTCCCCTTCGGTCCCGCTGGTGAAGGCATCACATTAAGGACTGTTCATTTTATAAAGTGGACACCTTGTTTATGCTATATCTTTTTTATTTATTGATGAAATCGTAAACGGTTTTCTGTGTATCGTTCAACTATTATTATACAATGTTATGAAAATACAGAAACTTACAAAATGCTTTCGGTTGAAGAACTAAATAGTTTTTGCAAAAACTCCTAAGAAAAACTGTTCGTCATGTTTAAGCATTATTTTTCGCATGAAAAAATCCTAAATTTAATGAACAAATTGTATGTTGGTATCCTTCACTATTCAACTTAAGGTAAAGCTTTTAAAAACATCAATAATATTCCATCAGTTCCTGACGCTGAGTCACTTTAGTGATCTATTCCTTATGGTCAAATTTGCTGATACACCATCTTTTTACTACCAGCAAAAAAGTAAAGTAATAAGCGTGTTCAAAACTGGTTTAGATTACTAAAGAAACTATATATGTATAAAAAAAAGCAAAATCTTGAGTTTTAACCGCATTCTTGGGTACCAAACTTACTCTTTATGGTCGTTTTATTGAAAAATCCCATACTTTTAAAATTATATACGCATGTTTATCGATCTAGAGCAAACTGTAAGCGGTTTTCTCAAAATATTTTGATAGGTAGTCTTAGAATAACACATTCTGAAAATAATACATGCAAAATAAATTTGATTTGATTCAAGCAGTGTTCCCAATCTTGATGATTGTCATTGTGCTTTGAGTGGTCTTCTGAAAATAAATTATTTGTTTTTCTATTGTGCTTAAAATATGACGTGGGGACTAAATCAGCAACTCTATGAAGGCGTAAGTTATTTTTATTATAAATACTATATTATTACTTCCGTCTGGACGTACTTTAAACCTTAAAATTCTACTCATATCAGTTCCATTTAAATTTAAGATATTTTTCTTTAAAAAAATTGATAAAAAAATGATTTTATGATATCTGCAAAATTGCTTCTCCAAAAATAACTTGATATTTTTTAGCAAGATTCTAATTGATGATGCTTTCTAAGTACAACCATTTTTTGAAAATAAAAAATATAAATTGTCGAATTTTCCTGCCGATTTTTAATAATCCTTGATTTTGATAACCTCCAAAAATCGACCGTTCTAAACGTTGTGCCTTATTAGTGTGAAATCATATTATTTTGGTAACTTTTTTATTACCACAGCATTGTACAATATTAGTCGAACGATGTACAGAAAACCGATTTCGATTTCATTGATAAATTAAAAAGATATTGCATGTCCAAAGTGTCCACTTTATAAAATGAACAGTCCTTAATTGTTATGAAATCTATTGATAGGTTTACTCTCCAGTCCTTAAAAAAAATACTACCAAAAAGTCGGATGTTCTTCACATATGTGGCCACCATATGATAACCATCAGCTTCGCCGCCACGAAAAGGTAAGGCGTTTCCCCATCGTGGCCATATTATCGTCCAGCCCCCCGTGGGATACAATAATGCGTCGAAATGTCTGTTCGAGCTGCAGCACTTGTTGTTGGTGGTGTCGATTCCACACTAGGTCGGCAGGCAGGACGGCAGCACATGTGCTGCTGTCCGTCCGGCAGATGATATGCGAGCCTGTCTTGGTGCGCGGGTTTTGGCGTTTTTTTTCTTGCAATCGGCGCATAGTGGTTCAAGGGTGGTCAAAACCTCAAAAAATAAAGTATGTTTCTCCGAATGGTATTTTTTTTCTCGGCTTCCGTAATACTTAACACCAAAATTTGAAACGGATTCATTGGATTTTATATTGCGATAGCTTGAAAATTAAAGTTTTGTTGGGTCAGGTCATGGAAGAGCAGAAATATTTATAAATGCGTTAATCATAATGGATGAAGTGAAAATCTTGAGTACCGGTCAAAGTAAACTGGTTCAATAAGTGGGTTTTAGGATATTCCATACACACATCAAATAACTACCGATAACTTCTATCGGACTGTAGAATTGACTTTTAAAAATGCTATAACCAATCAGTTCATTGCTTTTTAACATTCGGTCCGCTCTGTCTGCACAGAAATGAATATATTCATCATATATGATAAATGACCATAAATCTTGATCAGATGCATCGAGTTATATAATATTTATACATGTCTATTGATAGATAAGTAAAATTATCATTCCACGTCGAAACATCTGACAAATCACTTGGAATGTCTGGCATTTTCTCGCATTCCTTAGCGCACTAATCGTTTTCATTGTTATGGTAAACAGCACTTGGTCCACTCGGACTGTATACTTTTACCGATATTTGTTGATCATCCATAGTAAATTTGTTACATATCTCTCGCAGTTTATAGCATTTATCAAATCTGATCAAAGTGAAATTGAGCTAAAGTAATTTTGCATCTAATGACATAATAATCCGTTTTTCCTAAGGTTTGCTCTTGGTCCAGTCTGACTAAACGCCGACCAATTTATATTCGAACAAAAAAATGTACGTTTGAAGAATCATATCAACTATACAATAATTATCAACTCAAAACAGAAACAAATAAACTTCATAATGCCCAAATGTGGCATAAAATGATAAAAAATATATGTTGCGCAATAATACACAAATATATATTATTGAAATAGGGGAAAAGTACCAATTTTTGACCCAGCACTAATGTTCAACCCATCCATACGATTTTGGCCTACTTTGTATGAAAATCCCAAATTTGGCACAGAAATCTTGTAGGTCGAAAAGTAGTGCTTCTCCTCTAATAGTTTAAAGTTTTGGCCGACATTTATTCTCGCCCCAACCACTGTGCGGCGGTTGGGGCGAAGGTGGTGGTGGCGTTGGTCGCGCTCGGCTCCATAGTCAAGTTTCGGATAAGAAGACCCACGCCGTTTCTTCGTCGTCGTCGTCGTCGCCGTCGCCAAGAAAGAAGAAGCCGTCGTTGTCGCTTCGCTTCTTATCGCGCAAAGAATGTGCTTGTGTGCAGTTCAGGAGGCAAATCGAGACGTGATAGGATCGGTGGCTTAGTGGGGACGGATGCCGCACTTTGTTGATGATCGGCACATTTTTTTTTTGCATCGCTTTTTGCGCACTGACCTAATTCCTTCGATCGCGTCGTCGTGTGTAGAAAGACGCTCCATTGTTGCCCCGCGATATCTACGTTGTTTAGAGAAGCGTTGCGATGGTTATGCAATGGGTTGTCGTCCAGCGAGGTGGCTTCTGTGTTTTTGATACCAGCAGGGCTGGTAGCGAGTCACTTTGACGCTATTTTCGAAGCCAGTTCAAAAAAGCCTCGTTTTTTAGGGCGTTTCAAGTAAATTCGCCTTTTTACTATTTTTGAACTGTTTTGAGCCACAACTTTGCAAGACAAATAATAATCGTCCGTCTCTTCTTTCAGTTAGGTCAAACTGAGTACCTGAATTTAAAATGGGCGCGATATGGCCCATCTATCCAGGAATTATCCAGGAATTATTTCGAAGATTCCTTCAGGGATGATCTCTACCGTAATCCTTACAGCAATTTCTTCACTAGGACTTTTTCCAGAGATTCCTCCAGGATACATTTTAGGGGATCCAGAAATATCTTAGCAATTCCTTTCGGAGTTTCTACAGAAATTCGTCCAAGGATTCCTGCAAAAAAATTGGGGTGGGTTATGTCTATTACATTACCGCGGGGTTGACGTAGAACTACGATGATTAATAATTTGATTTGATTTTGAGGGTCATCAAATTAGTGGAAAAGAGTTAAAAGGGAAATATTTCTGACTTTATATCTGACTTCTTATATTCACTAAATCAATTTCACAGCTTCATACAAAATTTCATTTGTCATGAATAATTTATGACTTAACATTTTGAGACTGTAATCGTGGACGCTGCTGCAGTGCCGTCGGGGTGAGTGCTCAACATTCCACAACAAATAGAGTGGCATTTCCAACAGCGTCCTTGATGTTCCATATTTTAAGGGAACACTTTGATTAGGAAAATTATCACATGTAACAAAATTGCGACATATTTAGAATGCTTTTGAAAAGACATTCTCATTGAACAATTGTAATAATGTTGGCACCCATGGATCAGAAATTTACCTTCATAATAAAGAAAACTATTGATTATCAATAGCTCGTATTGAATATTTAGTTAATGTCAACCCTTCCAGCAATTCATGTTCGACCGATTTCTCACGTATTAGCATTCTCCGCAATTTTCAAGTAATTCCAAGCCCAACACATTATTGGCATATACCCATTTCCCAGATTGGTCGATCAGAAAGCGAAGAGCACAAAAGGGAGGAGCATCATCTGCTATTCTGAGGTTATAAAACATGCTTCCTTCGTCGGATTCAGTTTCATTCCAATTCCGCTTTCGAGCTGGTAAGAGCTCCTCCGAACTTGCTCAGCGAGAAGTACCTCGCTGCTAGAAATCTGCTGAGCTGTTAATCTTCAAGCTGCCAATCCAGCATCTGGTTTGTGAAATCGCTCAAGATTTCTAGGTTGACCGATCCGCGCTCCTAGATTTCGATTCGTGGTAAACTCGTGGTCACAGCATCCAAGCTCAATCGGCCCTTTTCAGGGCCAACATACGTTCATAAAAGGGTTTATTGGATGATATTTACTGATTTATCTATAATGATCTAAATATCGCGGTATACTACAATTTGGTTCACATAATTTACCCCACATAATTACATGAATTTGAGAATTTACCGCTGCAGCGCCGTCGGACCGTAATAAAATCATACTACTCAGCATTGTATGGTATTTCTAACAGCATCGTTGATTTGTCATATAATGGGGAACACTTCCTGAATTCTCGAGTATGGAAATTGGAAAATGTATTAAAATTGCGACAGATTTTAAATACTGTTCAATAAACTGTTTCCTGACCAATTGTAATGAGCAACTATTGATCTGAAATTTTTATACATGTTAGTCTATTGCAAATGTCATAGTATATAAATCAGAACACATTGAACATTGATCAGAAATGTTTAAAATTTGCACGAAAGCAAAATATGCGTGATTTCAATTTATTGTAAGTTATTAAAATAATGTTGATATTTTTACTGTCCATACGAACGCGCATGTGAAGTTTCCAAGGTATGTAAATCCCTAACCAAGACATCAACCTCATGTACCTTATCCTAGATTGGTCAATCAGAAGAAGGCGAAGAATACGAAAGGGAGAAGCATCGTCTGCAATTCAAACTATGTAAAACATACTATATTCGACAGATTCGGTTCATTAAAGGGATGAATGACCTTTGGATTAAAATCCCTCTGTAACAACAACAGGATTCGGTTCATTTCATTTACACTTTCGAGCTAGTAAGAACTTCTCGTGATAAACATAGTATAGCTAGTAATATTTCTTTATGTGCTTACCACATACTTGCTATAATCTCTTAATTCATCTCGTAGCATCATACAATATCTGATTTATCACGAATAATCGACAATACGACAATTTGAGGATGGTCCGAGAACGCTGCTGCAGTGCCGTCGGGATGCAATAACAGCATAATGCTCATCTTGTACATCCCTTGCCAAGACATCAATTTCATATAGCCTATTTCTCAGATTAATGCAATAGACAACATGTAGAAAAATCATTTCAGATCAATAGTTGCTCATTACAATTGGTCAAGAAACAGTTTATTGAACCGTATTTAAAATCTGTCGCAATTTTAATACATTTTCAAATTCCCGTACTCGAGAATTTTGGAAGCGGGGGCCATGACTGGTCCTGGCTGGAAATATTCGTGGGGAGAAACTCGACCCTTTGCTGCAGGAATTTCATTAACAACTCTTTGGTAAAGTTTCCAACAGGTCGCCGGTTGGCGCTGACTACTAATCCGTCCACTGAATGATTTTCAGTTGTTGCTTTCGCTTCGTTGCTCTCTGGTTCCGTTCGCTACTCGCACACTGCTGTGGCTTTCACGTGCTCTTCTTTGCTGCTCCGCTGCTTGATCCGTTCGTTATGCCGTTCGATTTGTGAATGAGCTGGGAGCAGAACAACCAGTGGTTTTATTTGCTCGAGCTCCGTTCACCGATGGCGAGTGGTGGGGTTCTCGCTTGGTTGTTTCGTCACTCCGTTCGCTACTCGCACGCGATTGGTTATTGCTTTCGCGCTATTTTCGTTGATGGTGTAATTCTTCGCTGAGAAAAAAAAACTGCAACTCTTTTGATTTTTCATGCAAAATGACCGACTTTGATAAACTATATCTCAGTTATTTATGGACCGATTTGAATGAAATTTTCACAGAATATCAGACATAACTTAAATTTTAACATATGTTTTTGAGTGATTTTTCCAATCACACGTTGAAAAGCAGTTGCGGTTTGACTAAAGTGAATTTTTGGACGATTTTTTATAATTGACATAATTAAACATATTGAAGGAATAGCTTCATGGTATCTTCAGCAAAAATGTAGATTTTGACGAGATGAATAAGGTTGCTGAAGACAGTTTTTGTGTAAGGCTATCAAATTTTAAGATAAAAAGTTTTGAATTTTTCGTCGAAAATTACAGTTTAGTCAAACCTTTATTACTTACTAGTGGTCCCGGCAAACTTCGTCTTGCCATCAAGTAGGCTTTTGGAAAACGCTATGGATCGTCCCATACAAAATGACAGTTACGTTCGCGCTCATTTTTTCGACTCTCCCGGTGAATATCCTGCGATATTTATACACACAAACACGTCGGAACACTTAACGAACAAAACGGAAAAATAATCATTCAAATCGGTTGACCCGTTCGGAAGCCATTTCGTGACATACAAACACCACTCCATTTTTATTTATATAGATAAACATGTGATTGGAAAAATTATTCAAAAATATATGTTAAAATTCAAGTTACATCTAATGTTCTGTGAAAGTTTCATTCGAAAATATTTCCATAAATAACTGAGATCTAACTTACCAAAGTTGGTCATTTTGTATGGAAAATAGAAAAAGTTGCAAATGCATGCGAATAAGTTGGGGCCTTCCTTAACCGAGTGGTTAGTGTCCGCGGTTACAAAGCAAAGCCATGCTGAAGGTGTCTTGGTTCGATTCCCGGTCGGTCCAGGATCTTTTCGTAATGGAAATTTTCTTGACTTCC
This sequence comes from Aedes aegypti, assembly GCF_002204515.2. Classification (NCBI taxonomy): domain Eukaryota; kingdom Metazoa; phylum Arthropoda; class Insecta; order Diptera; family Culicidae; genus Aedes; species Aedes aegypti. The sequence goes on from NC_035108.1 coordinate 297,470,771, forward strand.
CTTGGCATAGAGTATAATCGTACCTGTCACACGATATACGAATGCAAAAATGAAAACTTTTGCAAAGAAAGCTCTCAGTTAATAACTGTGGAAGTGTCATAAGAACACTAAGCTGAGAAGCAGGCTCTGTCCCAGTGAGGACGTTAATGCCAAGAAGAAGAAGAAGATGTGAATAAGTTCTCTGTTTATTCGACAAACCAGCTGAATATTTCATGGGTGCACAACAGCAACAGGGTAGCGGATCACAGGGATTTAGTTGAAATCTGGAAACGTAGCTCTAGGTACTTCTCGCTAAGCAAATTCGGAGGAGCTCTTACCAGCTCGAAAGCGGAAATGGAATGAAACTGAATCCAACGAAGGCAGCATGTTTTATAACCTTGGAATAGCAGATGATGCTCCTCCCTTTTGTGCGCTTCGCTTTCTGATCGACCAATCTATCAAATGGGTATGTGCCAATAATGTGTTGGGCTTGGAATTACTTGAAAATTGCGGAGAATACTAATACGTGAGAAATTGGTCGAACATGAATTGTTGGAATGATTGGCATTCCCTAAATATTTAATAAGAGCTATTGATAATTAATAGTTTTCTTTATTATGACGGTAAATTTTTGATCCATGGGTGCCAAAATTATTACAATTGTTCAATGAGAATGTCTTTTCAAAAGCATTCTAAATATGTCGCAATTTTGTCACATGGGATAATTTTCCTAATCAAAGTGTTCCCATAAAATATGGAACATAAAAGGCGCTGTTGGAAAAGCCACTCTATTTTGCAATCGTTGTGAAATGTTGTGTACTCACCCCGACGGCACTGCAGCAGCGTCCACGAATACAATCTCAAATGGTTGAGTCATAAATTATTCGTGACAAATGAAATTTTGTATGAAGCCGTGAAATTGATTTAGGAATATTAGAAGTTATAAATAAAATCGGAAATATTTCTCTTTTAACTCTTTTCCACAAATTTGATGGCTCTGAAAAGAACCGATGGCTTTGTTAGCTTCGATGTTGTTACGGATAACTAACACTGCTCGGACCAGCAAAACTCAGGGGGCTTCTGGCGTTTGCTCCTAACGGGATTGCTTCTTGACCACCAATGCTGATTTTATCACGAGTCGAAATCTTGAAGTGCGGGCCAACAGCTCCTTGGCCGATGAAATTTGCGGCGGCGATGACGATGGCTGGGTGAACGCAAACAAGCGATGAACTACAAAGCGAGAATGACTCGCCCGACCGTGTTCACAGTTCGACCGCAAATTCTCCTGTGGACTGCTTCTTCTTCTTCTTCTAGGCGGCGGCAATGGTGATGGCTTTAGCTTCGGACGGCATCTTCTCTCGCTCGCTCGACAGTTTGATTTGAGCGAAGCAAGACAAACGGGGGCGTCCTTCGCTATCGATGTCTGTGCCTGAGAAGCACGCCCGGTCAGAGCAAGCCGCCTGCTGAGATGCGAGCCAATCGGAGAGTGAAAAGCAAATGACGTCAAATTTTCTCTAGCCACCCCTATTTATAGATTTGCTTGAAATCAACGTTCTCTTTTAAAACAGTTATTAAACTATTTGGACAAGTATGTGGGATTCAGTAAGTAAACGACATGAAGCTTTGATGTCTTGGCTTTCGATTGAGGTGCTAATCAAGAAATTTCGTTAAGCCAGCGCAAAGTTATAAACGTTTAAAATATTTCATGCCAACGTAACGCTCTTGGTTTTGAAATTCCAATTTCACTCCTGTATAGAGAAGAAAGACGTACTTCTACGTCAAAATATGTTCAGGGATTTCTTTAGAGATTTCGCAAGGAATGCCTGCAGGAATGTCTCTAGTGATTCCGTCATAGATTCCTCCAGTAAAACTTTTACTGAGATTCTTCCAGGAATTTCTCCCATAAATCCTCCAAGATCTCTTTCAGGAAAGTTCCGGAATTTCTCCAAAGATTTTTCGAGCGATTTCTTCTGATATTCCTCAAGAAAATCATCCATGGATTCTTGAAGAGATATCTTCGAGGCTACACTTTTTAAAATTTATGGATGGATTATTAGGGTATGTTAAAGTTCAATTAGTGGTTTTCATATCTTCAAGGTTTTCTCCATGAATTTCTTCAAGAGTTACACTAGGAAAATTTCTTCAAGGATCACTCAAGATATTCCTTCAGATTTTCCTCAGAGCATTCTTCCACGGAAACATACAAAGGTATCCCCAAATAGTCCTCTCAAAATTTTTCCAAGAATCGTTCTGGAGATTTCTTCCAGGATTCTTCCCTGGATCGCTCCAGGGAGTCGTTCAGGTGTTCCACAGCTCACAAATTCCTCAATAATCGCTTGCAGAAATTCTTCCAGAGTTACCACGAGGAAAATCGCGACATGTATTATAATGATTTCTCCAGATATTTCTCCATAGATTCCCCGGGAATTTCTCCAGGAACTCTTTCTGGGCATCCAAAAAATCCTTCGGGATTCCTCCAAGAGTTCTCCTTGAAATGCCTTCAGAGATTCTCCTATGAATTCCTGCAGGAATTTCACCAGAAATTATCATAAGATTTACTTCAGGAATTGTTTTAGGAAAATCTCCAAAAAAAAATTGCTGAAGTAAATGCTCTACATTAACTTCTTTTGGAAATCTCTGATTCCAGAGATTTCTCCAAGAAGTTTTCCAGGATTTTCTCCAGAAAAATATCTACATGGGCTCTCAGAAAAATCTCTAAATGATTTCCTCTAGAAATTGTTCCAGGGATGAGCTGGTAGACAGTCAACTGGATATTTTTATAAAATAGGCTATTCGTCTACGCAGTCTTTATTATAAAAAAAGCCGAAAACATAAAGACTGCGTAGCCAAAAAAACATGTTTGATGTTCCAGGGTTTTTTTTTCAGAAATTCCTCCAGAGATTTCCTCAGGAATCCCTCGATAGGCTCCTACAAGAATTTCTCCAGGGATTCTTCCAGGAATTCCTTAATTTTCTAGAGTTACAAAGCATTTAGCCGCATTGACCAAGGAGTTCAGGTTCGATTCCCGCTTCAGTCCGGAATATTAAAACAATCCGGAACTCTAAAAAAAATCGCAGATGAAATTCTGGATTAATTCTTTTTTATTTAGTGAAATCTCTGGCCGACTCTCTGTAGGAATTTATAGAGGATTTTTCGAAGAGTTCCCCAAGGGAGTTTTTGGTAGCCCAGAACGAATCTCTGGAGAAATTACAAGGGGAATCCCTGGTAGATTGCCTAAAAAAAACTTTGAATAATTCATGTAGCGATTTTCCTGATGCATGCCTGAGAGAATTCCTAAAGGAAACTCTTGAGGAGTCCCTATAGGAATTTTATGAAGCTACTTTTTGTAGAATCCCTAGATAATTTTCTCTAGGAGAATTTCTGGAGCGATCCTGGAATAATTCCTAGAAAAATCTCGAGAAGACTACCATAAGAAATTCTGGAGAAATATCTGGAGTAATCCTTTAAGAAATCGTCGTACTGTTACTTGGAGGAATCCTTGAAGGCGTCTCTACATAAATCCCTGTAGAGATATTCCTGGTGCAGTCCTTAGAGGAGTCTGGAAAAAAAATTAGGCAATATCTGGAGAAGTCCAAGAAGTAATCTCTAGAAAGGTTCCCTGAGAAATCCTTTGTCGCATGATGGCCTGAAAATATGCACATCACACCCTAGCGCAGTGGTTCTCAACCTTTTTGCAGCTGAAGGTCTACAAACATCCCGTTAAATTAAATGGAACGTTAAACATTAAATGGATGGTCTCGAAATGAAAGTTTATGAAAGCCTTCCAAAGTTTTGTTATGTACCAGTAGATACCCTTGGCAGGCACACCCAAAAGTCACGTTAATAATTCATGAAAAATAGCATTAAAATCAAGCAATTCGCATAAATTCGTAAGTGGTACATTTTTGAACTGATGTATGAAAGTTGCCCCTTTCCATCCGTTACTTTGAGACTAACCCCTGACTCTCATATAACTGGCAACGCCCTTACAAAAGTTGAGGAATATGCAGATGTTTTTAAGTGATCACCTACTTAAGAGAGATTCAAAGAACTCTACAAATTTTCAGTCATGTGTACATACAGATAATGCTAAAATCATCAGGAGTCCACTAGATTTACGAAGAATCTTGCCAAGAGTTTAGTAATCATCTTTTTAAGAGCGAGAAGGATGTTGTCAAAATCAACAGAAAATCAGGTTGTTGAAATACTTCCAATAAAAGTTCTTGCTAGCTTTTTAAAAATATTCACAATAGTACGATGGAGTTCTGTTCGAAATGCAAAAAAAATCACTAGATTTGAATAATGTCTCTGGGTATTCCCAAGCTTTCGTAATAACCTTCGAAATCTTCGCCAGGGAATTTCCCAAAGAAAGGTTAGGTAGCCTCCATGCATACTGCTTGATACAATTTCATAAACTTGCAATAAGCTTTTAAGAAGCCTAACTGAATGCCGTTGCAGGAGTTCACTAAAATTTCGCCAGGAATTCTTCAAATGCCTTGTCAGACCAAGAATCATTACAGAAATCTTTATAAGATCACTACGGCAGATATAAGTCAAAAATCTCACCAAAATTATGCTAATAAACTCGAGAAAATTTGTTTGATTATTTAGAAACATAGAATATTTTCAAATTTCTTCAATTCATTCAAAAGTTCGCTAAGCAACTTTCCGGGGGTCTCACCAGGATGCTGGAAAAACTTGTCAATCACTAAAGCAAAATTATGCCACGAATGTCATATGAATACCTCTAGGAACGAGTTTAGGTTCGTTGTCGCACTTGAAAAAAAATATCATGCATAGTCAGTGAGGTTAAATTGGAATTGTAATCTCTTATTGGCAGAAAAACACTGAAAGTATTGACCCGTCATTGTGTAGATAAAAATTGGACAAGTCCATTTGTCTATATTTGAAAAAGAAAAAAATCTGAACGCCACTACCAATGCTCTATGCAAAACAAACGATGTAGAGATTCCTTGTATTTATTTTTCAATCATGAAAAATGACGCATTAACAATGGCTTCGCGGACCACCGGTTGAGAAACCCTGCCCTAGCGGAACCGGTTCCGGAATACTCCGACCAAATCCGGTCTTCATGGTGCTCTTATAAATCGGAATGAAAAACCACCGTAACTACGCTAACGCTAGCGCTCTTGTAAATCGGAATGAAAAACCACGAAATTTGAACCGTCGTTATATACATGTGTATTAGGGTGCGGCTTATTTTTCATAAGTTCTCAAAACCAAAAATTCGTGTGCTCTACTGAATTCAAATCATAGTAAAAGAAAAACCTCAAAATCTGAGCCAAAAATGTTAACATTTGGAAGTGGCACAAGCGTCTTGAAGGTAAATTTTCAGGTTTTATCATCAAATAGCTTCAAAAGCATGTAAACAGATTTGGAATAGGTTGAGCAATCATGAAGTTCTGGTCAAACAAAGTTGAAATTTTTAGTAAAATGAGGAAAAATTTGGAATAAATTACTTTGAACTGAAACTTGTTTTGATTTTAGTCAAATTTGATGTTCTACAAATTTTTCATAAATTTATTTTTGAAGATAATAATGCTAAAAGTTTTAAAATCGGTTAAATATAACAAAGTTATGTTTACTTTACTGAAGATCATTTTTTATAACTTGAAAATTCGCCTTCAAGACGCTTGCGCCACCTCTAAATGTTCTTTTTTTTTGGCTCAGATTTTGAGGTTTCTCTTTTAATGTGATTTAAATTCAGTAGAGCACAGGAATTTTTGGTTTCGAGAATTTTTGAAAAATAAGCCGCACCCTAATGTGTATGAACTACTGATAAACGTCAGTTCCTTCTGAAACAGGTTGAGGTGCCTTTGCGCCCAGAATGGCAATTCTCACAAAAAAAAATTTCCGTTTTAGAGTTTCATATATTTCATATAAAGCTAAAAAAAATCAAAATCGGTTTAAAAATGGATTTTTAAGAGCGTTTCAAAGTCATGGGTCAATTTTGATCCTTAATGCATAATGTGTCACTTTTTTTTGTAACGCTGCTCCTAGAGGTTGCTGACAGCTCCTTTTAGCGTGAAAATGTTAAATGCTCGTTTTCAAAAGTTAGGAAAATTTAGAAAATTTCAAATTTCTATTTCTTTTCTCCACAAATTTACAGCTCATTTACCGTGCCGATTGGCCAAAAATTACCCCAACGCACAAGGAAGATTAAGGAATTTCAAAATCTTTACTTCTTAAGTATTCCATCAGACTGGAGCCTATAAAATTGATATCTGAGCTACCCCAGATGATGTGATGTGATGACTGCTCACAATCAACGGAAGGCCTTTTGCTACACAGTGTACGGCAACTTGTTTGAAATCATCCGTTGGGGATGGTTCATCAGAATAGACATATTTGTATTTCCCATTGGGGTCACCAACAGAAACATCGATCTCTGGTAGTTGATTCAGAAATGAGTGTAGCAACGATTGCTTTATCAACGAGCACGCATGCACGAGGCATGAGACACGAGTTCGCCATATCATGTTTACTGAAGTAGCAAAAACTGGGTTCATAAGGTTGCCTAGATGGACAGAAGTAAGATTCTTGAACTAGCGCCACTTGGACTGTACAATTTTGCATGAGTCTGCAAAGATTGATCGTTACTGTTCTTTTATGCTGAAGATATGAGCTATCCTAATCGTAGCCACTACACAAACTAGGCAGGGTTAAGCTTATTGCAATATCAGCACGAAAAATACCAGCAACGAAGAAAAAGATCGGTATCTATTGAAAGTCACCAAAGCCGAAAAAGCACATAATACACTGTGTTAAACGCATAATGCGAAGCCATGTAGGTCATAATTTAAACTAAATAACAGCATATTCATAATCCCATCTTTACTTAGAATCAGGCTTGAGATTGAAGAAGGGCTGCTGAATTTTCTCGGAGAAACTCGAGGTCGCCTACACCATTATTCCGGTTAGCATTGGAAGGGCACAAAACTGTGGACGGCGCCCTGGTACTCCACAGGCTCCGTTAGCGGTTAGGTTTTATTTAGATCCCTCCTAGCCATTCATTCCTAGGCACGGTAAGCATGAAGCCGCATCACATCATGAGTTAGGGGACACCTGTGAGGTGGACTTTTTCCACCGGCACAGGCAGTCCATAGTGTTAATTCTTAGCCAATTGAAACAATTGCTACCGACACTACGCGGATATCTAGGCTGATCGGGAAAAGGATGTTGTTATTGATGATACGTAAAAACATCCGTAATTGTAAGTCACTATTTGGACATTATTTTCTCAAAACTGATAAAAAAATCATTTTTGGCGCCATGGTTCGCTACCAGCCGAAGATTACGGTCATCTGCTGCAAACTATCTCAGATGTGATAACCAGTTTTTTTTTTTCAATCCAAATTAAAATGCAAGAGGTGGAATCATCTACAAAGACGTCATTCGGCATGGGCTTTCAAGCGCAGTGATCAATGAATGATAGCCGAATAGTTTGACTAGGTTCACTTTCTCTGCATCGGCAGTTGATTGACCTGACCGGGCCACTTAAACGAACTACCTACATTGAGGGGACAGCTGGATCTTTTACCTGATCGATCGCGTTTCTGCTCGAACCTGCTTGCCAGGCCCACCTGGCGCCACTAGTTGCACTCGAAAACAGGTCCTACCAGCTGGTAAATCAATCCATCTTCCAGTACATGACGTGTTCAATTAGTACTAATTAGAGCTTCAAACGCTTCGAAAACTAGATTTTATAACCGCATATAGTGACGGGGGTGGGGTGGCGCGGTTGCTTAGCGCCATTCGATGTCGACTTGTAGTGCAAGAACTTGATTTTGCTAGCGTTTTAAGTAGAAACCGGACCACAGGTTGTTACTGGCTCTAGACATGGGCTCGAATAACCTTTGACGATCAAACGATACATGGTTTCTAGATGTGTTCCAATGAAACTAGATCGTTTTTAGAAGTCATTAGAGTTTCGTTGTCAATAGGCTCGGCTCGGCTTCAACAGCGATGTCTCGATTTCAGTAACACATAAAATATGATCAGATTCTAGCAATCTTATTGGGAAGATCATTGATGAATTCGTGGCCAAATCTTGTCTTCAAATTCATGGTAAAATTGGAAGAATGTCAAAAACTCTCATCGGGATACATTTAGGAATTTATGTAAAGATTTATGCTTTTGAAAATTTTAAGTGAGACTTTGTTTTATCTTCACGTTAATATGGCGTAGATTGCCCTTCCTCAAAAACGTAAAACCACATTTGAAAATCACCTTCCCACATTTTCTACTGTGCAACCATCATTATGTAATCCTGGAGATACACCGTTACCAACCCACCGCAACGCAATTCACACAGTCTGTCTAATCAGAGTATCCAAACTTCGTTCCATCGAGTCGCGAAACATCCGCTCCAAATTAGTTCACGGAAAAGTATAAATATCAGAAGTGTGCGAGTCGTCGCCTTGCCTCTCCCCTTCTCAATCAGCAAACATCGCATATCACTTGATTGTATGTTTGTCTTATTATAACACCATCGCGACCGAAGACGACAACGACGACGAATACGATGGTGAATTCCTCACAGCGCTTTCGGTGAATTCATTATTCCTGCTCTCAGCACATCAATCATCGACGTCTCTTGCGTGTTCTCCACCCCCTACTCAGTCAAACGGCCCAGCGTTCTTCCGACCAAGTTGGCGAACCTATTCGCGTCCAAGGTCATCTGGAGCCCATCCATCCATCCATCCACATTCACATCGCGATGATGCTAGATCTAATTGTTACGCGGAAAGCAAATTTACATCCCGATTGGTGTACTTTGTGGTGGATGCGCATTAGAGTGGCCCAGAAAAAAAACTAGAATCAACCTTAGGATTAAAGATATGCTTATTTACAGCATTTTCGTAGAACAAATCAACTTTCTCAAAAATCATTTAGATGTTCCGCCAAATCGATTGACAGGGTGTTTATCAAAATCTGGAAAAGTGGGAAAACACCCGGGAAATCAGAGAACAGTGTGTAGATCCTCTAGAAGGATAGGGATTTCTGGAAAATTTTCTTATGAGATGCGATTACACAGCGTAACAAAAATGAAATTGTTGCGTGTCTCAAGAATCAAATTATGTGTTTCTTGTAGATTTGAGGTTGCTGAATCCGATGCCGTTTTCAGAAATGTTCCAGCATGTAACAATTTTAGCTGCAGGTCGCCAAAGTGGTGTAAACACTGGTTTCATTTAGTTAACATAAAATTTGAAGTATGATTTATCAAACTTTTTTGTGATCTAATCCACCAAGTATGCAAAATAGGACTTTAACTTTCATTTTAGATATTGCTTGGACAAACACTATTATGCTACCGGCGGAGTGGTCTACCCTATGGTATACGTCATCATTATCACCATTTTAGTATTAGACACAACGTAGGATAAGTTATATGTACATCTGTTGTGATCGTTATTTTAATCAATAAAAATGTAGTGTCTGTGAATTTGTTGTACGGTTAAATCGAGCCTTCACTCCTACCGTTTGCTCGATCAGATATAATTTAGTTGAAATTACACGATTCAATTTTGAATAAATCATTTTTTTCACCATGATTGCATTCTCCTTACAAAATTCTTCGTTTCTCTTATATGGCCAAATACTATACTTTCTAAACCATCAAAAAATAACTTTCGAGCATCGAAAGTATTATAAACTTTGATGTTGAGTATTGTTTTACACATGAAGTTTAAATTATGTGGTAAAATAAGCAAATAACTTGCCATACAAGCTGGCAAACTTGCATGCAAGTTGGATTAAATAGTCAAATTTTGAATTTTGAGACAAAAACGTATTCCGCAGCGTTACCCTTAAGATTCATAGCAAATTCTTGGTGAGATTTATGTGGGAAACCTAACGAAAATTCAAGGCATAATAATCATTTACTTGAAAAATCATTGAAAAGATTATAAGTAGATGGCTTAAATGGTTTTGAGTGGTTTCTATACAAGATCCTTGGCTGATATTTCTTAAAATTCGTAGTGCATTAATTCATTCTGTATGAAGTACCCGATAAAATATGAATTTCGGCAGATTCACAGAATAATCCTTCCAGTCATTCTCAACGAATATCTTATGGGACCTCATTTAACTAATGACGATCTTAGACCATGTTCAGACTACGCTATATATCACGTAATACAGCGAAATGATATCCCATATTAAGAAAGGCGTTCACCCTACGCTGAGATGATATAACTTGACGTTTATGCTAGCGATCGAGAATAACATTGATGTGAAAAATGAATTATTATGTTTGTTTTTGATAGATTTAATATTTATTTGCATAGCATCTCCAGAAATGTGGAATATGCATCAGCCGCTTCTTGGATCCTACTGGGCTCTTCCGGATTCGCTCTGAAATTGTTCCTGACTCCATCTAGGATAATTCCGGATTTCATCTAGAATTCTTCCAGACTTCACCTGGGACTCCTTCTGACTTCTCCTGGGATTCATTTGAACTCTATCAGGCAGTCTACCGAACTCATTGTGGATTTTTCCGGACTCCATCTGGATTCCCTTTAGAATTTTCTCGGACGATTGTTTTGGACTGCTGTAGACATTTTATCAGTCTCACTAAAATTCTTTTGGGCTCCATGTGGAGTTCTTCCGGACTTCTTACGGGATTATTCTGGACTTCATCTGTGGTTATTCCAGACCTCTTTCGGTTATCTATCCAACTCCCCCTGGAATTCTTTCGAAAATCATCTGGTATTCTTTAGGACTCCATCTGAAATTCTTCCAGACTCTTTCTGGTTTGGCTGGATAGAATATCTGTAGGATTCTTCCAAACTACTACAGAATGCTTCCCAAATCTTTTTAGGATGCTTCCTCGATTCTTCCAAAAATCAGGAATTTTCGGAGGCCAACAACGAATCTCTGGAAAAAAAAATCTCGTGGAATTTGTGTAGGATCACTTAGAAAAATCTTTGGAGTGATTCAGTTAGCGATTTTCTTTGAGATATTCCAGGGAGAATCCCTGGAGGAATCCTTGAAGAAATCTCCGGAATAATTCTTGGAGGAATCTCGAGAGATCTACCTGTGGAATTTTCTCCTAGTATGCTTGGAGGAATTTCTGCAGACATCACTGGAGAAATAACAGGAGCAATCTATATAAATAAAAATGGAATGGTGTTTGTATGTCACGAAATGGCTCATGAACGGGGCAACGGATTTGGATGATTCTTTTTCCATTTTGTTTGTCAAGGTGTATAAAAGTTCCAGGACGTTCACCGGGAAAGTAGGAAAAACGTGACTGAACGGAACTGTCATTTTGTATGGGACGATTCATAGCGGTTTTCAACAGCCTACTTGATGGCAAGACGAAGTTTGCCGGGACCACTAGTTATTGGATAAAACCAAGAAATTTAGTTCAGATTTTCCTAGTGAAATCCTTAGAGGAGTCTCTAAAAAGATTTCTGGAGGATGCCCTATAAGAAATCAGGGCAAAATGTTTGAAAAATCTTTGATGAAATCGGTATCGGATTACGGTAGAGATTCTCTTCGAAGTATCTTTGAATTAATTCCTGGACAAAACTCTGGAATAGTTGATATGAAATGCAGTTAACTTAAACGGGGGCCTTCCTTAGCCGAGTGGTTAGAGTACTCAGCTACAAATCAAAGCCATGCTGAAAGTGTCTGGGTTTGCTTCCCGGTCGGTCCAGGATCTTTTTGTAACGGAAATTTCCTTGGCTTCCCTAGACATAGAGTATCATCGTACTTGTCACACGATATAGGAAAACAAAAATGGCAACTTTGGCAAAGAAAGCTCTCTGTGAAAGTGCTCATCGAATGCTAAGCTGAGAAGCAGGCTCTGTACCAGTAAGGACGTAATGCCATGAAGAGGAAGGAGAAGAAGAAGAACTTAAACGTGTCACTTAGGCGGCATCCACAAATTACGTAACACTCTAGGGGGAGGGGGGGAGTAGGCTTCAGCGTTACGGCTCATACAAAAATTTGAAGTTTTTCATACAAAAAGCGTTACGGAGGGGAGGGAGGGGGTCAAGAATTTCCAATTTTAGCGTTACGTAATAAATGGATGCCGCCTTATCAAAGTTCGGCGATTTTGGTAATGCGTGGACAGCTATTATATAAAATTTACTGAACTTTCATCAAAAACCCATATATAAACTCTCAGTGTTTTCTTGTGGAAATGCAGAGGACTCCTTGGCTCCCTCAGATCCCCAAATTGACCTACATTCGGAAGCAGTCGGCGCCGTTATTGTTTGGTGTAACAATGAGAGCAACAATACTTACACATTGAGGATGCTATTGATCCTAAATATCGTCTGTTGGTTTCTTATGTAAGTACAGTTTTCCTTGCTATAAATAAGTAGCAACTACGAGCGGTCAGCCATGGTCATGTTTTAGATTTGCCGTTCACCTCTACCCGTATAATGGTTAGTTCGAAACTCTTCCTTTTTGAAAGCCACGGACGCTTTGACTATGTCAAAAATAACAGATTCTGTTATTTTTTATAATTTTAAATTTAGATATTCCTTTGTTCTTTTCTCAAACAAATTCATTTTTGTGTAGTCTTACTTTGGCTTCAAACAAATTAATTAAAAAAATGCTCTCTTGTTAATTTGTCCAAATGACAATATTTGTCATAGAATACATTTTTGTTTCTAAACGAGTATAATTGACAGATTTAGACGGATTCCGTTCAAACTTTCACGGTAGCTTCTGGTGCTCCAAATAAATATTTTTTTTTCTCTGTGTAGTTTGATCATTATGGGCCACCCAAATGCCCGCGTACTCACACACTGCATGTATGCAGGCTCTCCAAGCCAAGGTGGTGACGTGGATGCTGGCGACGAGCAAGCTGGCTCTGATCTGGTGTCTCTACTTCTAGTCTGGTCGGCTGCTTCACGCCGGGAATCGTCCGTCCGTCGTCAATTTCATTGGTTATCAGCCAGAAAAGTTGCTCTCCATATCTTCCCAGTCGTCGTCGTCGTCGTACTTTGTGTGTTTATTTTTGACACGAGGCGGTGGCCAAACTAACATTGTCTATGAAGAAGTGTCGCACTGTGGTGGAAAAAACGGCTGACGATGCACAGTGGTCCTGATTTGTGGTTTGCATCCCTAATATTTTACTTTCTTAAGCCATGAAAAGTAATTTTGGAATTTGGTTTAGGGTTGAAGGCTCCATGTTGGGTATAGTCTTGTAAAACAAAATTGCTGTTCTTTCAAATAGTTTGAGGCTTTCAAGTTTTTCGGAAAACTAACGCAAAAAAATATTTAAAAACTGTCCTTCAATTCTATTTTTTAATTGAATAATGCTATCGACACTAGAAAAACATGCATCTGGAATGTGGAATTTAAGTATGAATCAGTTATCGACCAAAAAAAAATATGCTGAAACCCAAATTTACATGGGTTTTGGGGAAAACAAATTTGTTGAGTTTTGAAGTTAATATTAAGGTTTTTGGACATGTTTGACCACTTAAAACTACGTTCGGAAATTGATTTTTGTCAGTTTTTTGAAAAACCTGCCCTCTGTGCGACATCCCTCGACAATGGCGATGGCGTCCGAGAGGCTACATAGCACAGAGGCGAAGAAGTCACAATGCGCGGTGACGCCTGTTCTAATATAGTGCCTCATCCGTGGCTAATCAGACGACGTCAAACGGGGAGAAAGACGGCATGTGTGGGATATTATGGGATCCGCTCAGACAGGATAACGAAGTTCAGAAAGTAACGAGTTCGGGAAAAAAGCTGACAATTGTCGTCCAAGTGAATGGGGAGCAGCGCGTGTGTTTGACTACCAATTTCAGTTCGATTTGAGTAACATTCATCACATTCGTCACATTCGTTAAATACGTATATTTGTATTTTACTTGACTCGGGCATAGATTTTACTTTGATTTCATGAAGAATTTTATCAGAAAAACCTCTGAGAAATACTCTTACAATCCTTTTAGTACTCTACAAAATATTATGTAGGGATCAATTTAAGTATGATTTGAAAAAAAATCTCCAAAATTCTTCTTAACCTTTTTAAAGAATGCTACCTGAATTGGTAATGAAAATTGGCCCCTATATCATCTAGTATATTGATAAAGATACCGTTTATTTCAATGATATAGAACAGTTCTTTTGAACAGAACATCGAGGTTTTGTATTCGAAAATATATCATTCTATTAACCATCGAGTATCAGGGGCCTCTATAACTTGAGCCTGAGGAAGACAAGAATCCTAAGTCGTATCCTGAGCCAAGCCGAAATGAATATTTGTACAAAATAATTTTTGCATTCTAGAAAAGTACCAAAGCATATTTCGATAACGCGAACAAAGGGCTCTGAAGTCTCTTTTTTACGTTAAACATCTTATCTGTCTAAAGTCTCCTATAAAGAGTGTCCCGGGACTTACAGGGACAAAAATACCGGGATTTGCAAAATTTCATATATGAGTTCTGATAACGTCCCGGGATTCCCTGGATTCCCGAAATAATTGTAAAATTTGATGAAAACCTCAAGCGTTACGGCTCATACTAAATAATGGAATTCGTCATAACAAAAGCGTGGGTAGTAAGTTGTCAATTTTAGTGTTGTGCTTCTAAAATGGTAATTATTTTCATGAACAGATCAAATTGTCTAATAAGAGAAAATATTTTTATTTGTCTAGTTGGAAAGAATAGTTCAAGCGTTTCTCTTTAACATTAGCGGTTTTCATAAGTCTAGGTAGAAAATACCAATCTGGAAGTACACATAAACTTCAGACGATGATTTTCAGTACTTTCTTATCTTATAGTATGATCATTTACAATACTTTCAATATTCTTAAATTTTCTTCAAATTGTTGATGGTTTTTCAAATGTACGATGAAGATTGTTTTAACATCAAATTAAACATACTTTCTTTTATTTTATATAAAATTTAAAGCAGCTAGAAAACTAGTGACTTGTCAAGGTAAGCTTATGTCAAATAAGTTTTTTTAATAAAAAAGTTATACTTAAAATATAGTATGTTTTAATTTACCTTGGAAAGTTATGTTCTCTGAGTGTTTTATTGAAAAAACATTGTATTGTTAACATATTACTTCAATTTCAACAAAAATACCAGTTTTGTTGGAAATCTGAGGAATCTTGGGATTCCGGGATTTCCTGGGACAATCTACAATTTTTGTCCCGGAACAAGCAAAATAGCCGGGAAATGGACACAAGTCCTTTTCCTTTTTTCACATTGCAATGATTTTTCATGTGAATTCTTGAATCTTCAGAGATTACTACGCGAATACTACATAGGTTCATAGATTTTCATCTTCATTCATAGCTTTCTTCAGTTGTACGTAAAAGGAACCCCGGACCCACAAAAATTCTTATGGTGATTCCACCAGCAATCCTCCAAGAAATTTGTCTTAAAATTTCTCATGCTATGCTAAGAGGAATTCCTTCTAAATTTGCTCCATAAAATTCTTCAGCAGTCCAACAACGGAATTACAAACAAAATTCTCTCAGAACTTCTTATAACGATTTATCTAGGTAATACCGAGATATCTAAAAATTTTCCTACAGAAATGAACAAGAAACAAGGGATTTATTCTACGATTGATGTAATTCGCGTAAAAGTTATTTCGAGATATCATACAAGAAGCCCTCGACAATCTATCATGACATTTTTTTCTGAAACACTTTCAGCCTTTTTCAAAACCAATACTTTAATAATTACTCCACTGATTATCGTAGAAATTTCTCTATAAATTCTTCCAGGGATTATTCCACAAAATCTTTAAGGATTTTTCCCAAGAATTCAACTGTAAATCCAACCAAGGATTCCTCAAAAATTACATTTTTGCTTGTCTCAAGAATCAAAGAATTTGAGTTTGCTGAATATGATGTCGTTCTCAGAAATGTTCCAGCATGTCACAATTTTAGGCTATAGGTCGCCAAAGTTGTACAAAACACTGTTTTGGTTGATGTTGAAATGAAATTTAATGTATGATTTATCAAAATTTTTACTGATATAATCCACCAAGCATGCAAAAGAGGTCTTTAACTATCATTCCAAATATTATTTGGTAAGAATTGCAGGATAAAATTTAGATAAAATCGATTTTTTCAACATGCTTGTAATCTCCATACAAAATTCTTCATTTCTCTCATATGGAAAAATACAATACTTTTTCAAACCATCAAAAAATAACTTTTGAACATCGGGAAAATTATGAACTTTGTTGAAAAATATTGTTATATGCATAAAGTTTGAATTCTGTGACAAATTAAGCAAATAAATTGCCATACAAGCTGGCAAATTTGCATGCAAGTTTGCTGATAAGGTCAAATATTGCATTTTTCAACAGCCAATATCTCATAAACTAGACGTGCTATGGTACTTTTGAAAACGGCAATAGATTAGCAAACCTTCATTAAGTAAATAGCGGTAAAAGTGCTTGAGACATGACATGATCCGCAGTCTGAGGACTGCTTTCAAAGATTTCTGGAATTATTGTTGAAGTAATTTCTTCTTGAAATTTTTCAATATAATGATTCATTTAATTTGATCACAAAATCCTACAGCAATGTTTCAATTATTTCATTATTAGTTTCTATGAAGTCTCATCCAAGACTTTCTCCAGTCCAGAAGAGATTTAGAAATCTTTGAAAGACTTATCTCTTGAAGAAATTCTCATGTATTTCATCAGTGATATCCTTACGATTTCGCTTAGCTTAGTTTTTTTTCTAAAGGATACCGTCCAATAAAATCTGAAAAGTTAGCTTAACATTGTCTTGGACAAATTCCTAGACAAATCTTGTAACTATTCTTCGAGGATTCCATTAGGGAATTTTCTGAGGGAATCATTGGAGAAATATCTGTGGGTGAAGAAATCGTACAATGTACTCCAGAAGAAATTTTGAATTAACAGTTTAAGAAAATTTTTGAAATCCCTCAGTAACTTTGATAAAGACGCTTCGAGAGTTGTCTGGTCAGATTACTTGCCGAATCCTCATTGAAACGTGATTCCAAACAAACCTGGTGATTCCTAAAAAAATATAATTCCTCAAGAGGAATTCCGGGCTAAACTCCCGACGCTCGAGGGAATGCATGAAAACAAATCTGAGAGAATATACAGAAGAATTCCCGAAGCTGCCATCTAATACGAATGCTTGGAGAAATCTATTTCGAAATAGCTTTGTGCTTGAGATAGAGACAGAACGATTGATTTCTTACTCTCTCTCTCTTTTCACTCCTGCAATTAAATTCTTTGAGCTATTCTACCCCATTACCTCAAATGCCATTTCCCCGAATTTACAATTATCTCAACATGATGATATTGATGACATTTCCAAATGATAATGGAATTCGGGAAAATGTCATTCAGGTTGATGGGTCGTTCGGGGATTTGGAATTCGGAGTAATAGCGTTCGTGTTAATGGCATCCGGGGTAATGGAATTCGAGGTAATGGGGTGGATTGTATGCTTAAGTTTCTAATATGTTCACATGTTAAGAGATTTCATGGGGAAATATGTTGATTATTCAAATCTTGGAATTATCCTGGTGGTATTCGATGAGGAATCCTTGTAGAAGTTTCTTGGATGAATTCCTGGAAAAACTCTCAAAATAATCCCAAGAGAATTTAAAAAAAAAACATGTAAAATCTGGAAAAAATCTTGTATAAATCCCAGCAGAAGTTCTTAAGAGTTTTTGAAGAAATCCTTGGAAGAATCTTGACAAATTCCAAAAAAAACCATGCAAAACTTGGCACAACGAATGAAGGAAGCTGAGGGTAAATCCTTGAAGAATTTCTTAGTTTTTTTTTATGAAGAATTTCTAGAGAAACGTATGGATGAAATATCTTAAGACATTCCTGGACTTTTTTTGGATAACATGAACAGATTTTTTTTAAAGAATCCCAAGACAAACATATGGAGAAATTTGTGGATTTATTACAGGAACAAATTCTTGCTAAAAACACTGCTGGAAAACTTGAACAATTTCTTGGGGGAACTCCTGGAAAAATCTTGAAGGAGCCCATGACATTTTGTTTTATGAAAACCCTCTTGAAATCCCTTTTGGAATCAATTCAGAAATCACTGAAGAAATCCATGTCGAAATTCTTGGTGGAATCTGATAAAATCCTGAAACATCCAAAGGTAGAATATTTGAAAAAAGCTTCTGAAATCTTTGTATTCTGAAGTAATTTTTAGATGTTTTCATAGAGGAATAAGGAATGCGTGTTTTGAAGTAATACCTAGTGGAAGTTTATCCAAGAATCCCTGGTTGTAACTCTTACTTAACTATACTAAGTACTTGAAGAAGAATCTTTGAAGCAGCCCATGGAAGAATTCTTGATGGGATTCATGCAGGCAACCCTGCAGTACTGAACAAAATAAAATACACGTTAATCATTTTCATACAAAATGGTCATGTTTAGAGGCCTGTATATTGACTTCAAGAACTCATATTAACCTGAATTTTTGAACCGCGACTCAAAAATTAAGGATTTTATTCAGTATTCACAATGTTTCAAACACAAACTATTTAGCTATTGAAAATCTCTCATTTTGTTAAAAAAGTAACATTATCTTTATTTTGAATTATGTATGTTGAAAATAAATAATATACGTAAAAAAATTGGTTCTGTATTTCGTTGTTTTTCCAAATTGAACTATTTTGTACAACAGTAGACCAATATAATGTGTTCATTTGGAAATTATTTCTTATA
The DNA here is from genome assembly GCF_002204515.2 of Aedes aegypti. Classification (NCBI taxonomy): domain Eukaryota; kingdom Metazoa; phylum Arthropoda; class Insecta; order Diptera; family Culicidae; genus Aedes; species Aedes aegypti. Next base: position 297,489,436 of record NC_035108.1, read on the forward strand.
CATTTTCTTATCACTAGGGTGCCGGTGCCAATGGTTGTAATGTACCAGTAGATTGGACTATGGAATAAAACGTACATTTTTCGATAAAAATGATATGTGCTATTTTTGGTGGAAAGATCAACTCTAGTTTAGTCGATTCGCCAAATTTCAGCTTTTTATTTAATCAAAAAGTCATATAAATAATTAAGTTTACTCAAATAATTTGCTCCCTTGCACCAATAGTTACCGTTGTGTTCCGATAGTGGATCAACGGATGGAAGCAATTTTTAAAATGGATGTATAAAAATAAAGAGAAGACCCGGAGATGATCTTTATGTTTCATTCGAAAGATATTAGCTGCTGTTCTGAGGGAAAAATGTTAAACCTATGTAAAAATTGACTATTTTGTTTAAAATTCCTTGTATCATTCCCGAACGTCTACTACTGAAGCACTAGCGCAACTACTGGAAAACGTGTACCAATAGTGGCTCAAGCGATTTTATACTTAAAAAATAATTTTATCACTCTTTTTATTTCTTTCCCATATAGTAGAGTTGAAATCTTTCTGTTAACGCCAAAAGTTCTCAGTTAAGGCTTTTCGTTATTATGTTATTATTTTTTGTAGCTTAGGTAGTCCACTAATGGCACCGGCACCTTATTAGTGATTTGAGTAATATTTGTTGAACTTGTCCATAAGGGTATTTCAAAATTTGACTTTGTCAGAAAACATAGTCTCAACCTCCAAATGGTAGCTAAGGATATGACATTTAGAGGTTGCCCCGTTGAGATTTTAAAAATCCGAAAAATTTGGAAAGAAAAATTTGGCTACATATGTTGGAAATTTTATCACTTTTGTATGATATTCTGCAAAAACAAAAAATACCTAGAAAGGTTACATTTATGTACTCAGTAAATCTTGAATAACTCTAAACGCAAAACATACAGGTTAATGATTTTTCCACGATAGTTTGAACCCCAGGGGATCGAAAAAAAAATATGGGTTTTAAGAAATTTGGCTGAACTAAAAATATTTGTATGATATTACTCACAAAAATCGGACTTTTTTTTCAAAAATCTCGACGAGCCAACCTCTAAACGCTATTTCTCAGAGTTCTCCCTATACAAAATTTTGATTTTAATATCCATATGTACCATTTGGAGGTTGAGCCCTCAAGTTTTTTGACTAAGTGAAATTTTGGGACACCCTGTAATGACCATTTTGCATGAAAAAACGATAAATGCGAACTTTATTTTGTTCAATACTGCTGGTAATCCAGGTTGAGTTGCTGTAAAACTATTTGAGGCGTCTCTTTACTCCGAACTGCATAACTCTGAGCGCTATCACTCCTATTTTAGTCTTAATGTAAGAAACGATTTTTGTTTTTTAATTCTGCCCGACGATTCGGTCACAGTCACAGATTTTGGCCTTTTTCAAGGGATATCCGACGAAAATAGTAATGTCAAATCAAGTACCAGTAGAACCTCTCAGTCAAGCTAGTACTCCGAATGTGCAATTACCTTGTTGAATGTTACCTCATGATAATGGAATTCGGGGTATTCCATTAGTGATTATGGTTAATTCTGGAAACTGGAATTTTGACTGATGGCATTCGAAGAAATGGAATTTGGGACAATACAATGGGGTAGAAATCATTGACCCGAACGCCATCGTCCCAAAATCCAGTTCTCCGAACAGTCCATAATCTCGGATGACATCATACCGAATTCCATTATCAGGGGGCATTGTGATTCGAGATAATTATGAATTGAAGGTAACAGCATACGGAATTTGAGGTTTCTAGAGCAATAGTACTCCATCCCGAGTTGGTAGAATAGTCATATGCTTCTTGGAAATTAGATGTTTTTTGACCAATTGTCCATTCGACGAAGCATTCGTTGGACCAAACGTACTTTCGACTAAACGTCATACGACCAAATGACAAATATTCGTCATATCATCCTGTTCATATTATTAAATTATTTTTGCCAATATTTTCAGAATAGGTAATCAAAAACAAATTGAATGTAGGATATGAAAATTAAGCAGACTAAAACCCGAATAGAATATTATATAATACAGTCAACTCTCTCTTACTCAATATTTCGTACCTCGAAATCGGATTAGAGAACCAAAGGAAAAGTTGGTTTTCATGGCTACCACAATGATCCCATGGATCACATTTGCACTGGGTTCGTATTCTATAACTCGATACCTCTCTAACCCGGTGATTCCTTCAATATCGAGTTATGGAGAATTAACTGTACTATCAAGTTGATAATAAATTTCAAAATTCCAAATCGGATCAGATAACATGTTTTCCATTGTATGTTGTTTGTCAAATAATGATTTTGGTTCAATTTTAAGAAAATTTATATACATTTGAAACTCTTCAAATAGTTAGAAACTATATTGAAAGGAAATTTTGGTGAAAAAATCAATGACTGTAATTCTTATTCCAAAGTCCAATTTTCCCGATTGTCTTCAAAAGACGGTTCTTCACCTTTCACTGATAAACTTGTATATTCCACCCAAACCGCAACTAGCAAGGTTGAACAACACTCTACTCTGATACCCAACCGAGATTACCGGTCATCGATTTCACACTACCACTACTTCTTCTTACTAAGTTGCACCGTCTCCCACAGAAGTAGTACCAACCAACAACAGCAATCTCTCGTCAATGCACTGCCCGTTTATCTCCTGTTTACTTCGCGCATTTGTCGCTATTAATTAAGGAGATTAAACGTTGCATGGCTTGGATGGTTTGATTTTTCGGTTGAGCTGAAAGACTTAAAATTTAATTGACATAAAAGTTTTCTGCGACTCACTACTAAAATATCAGTCTCTAGAATGGTTGCCCCCCACCACGCTCGCGCTTTGGAGAACAAGCGTACTTTTGCAATCAACTGTTATCCGGTCTATACCATCAATTGGGTTTTGTGGAGTGTTGAGCTAATTGCAGTTTCATATTCGTCGTTCAAAATTTAATCCGAAACTAATTTCAGGTGACACGGGAGACCGTGTTATTTTCCCTATCTTTTGTCTCACTCTAAAAATTATCATCAAGACTTTGCAGAATCAAATATCGAGCTTTAATGAACCGATAATGCTGAAAATTTAATGGGTTGTGCACATTATAGGATTATAGTGAAAAAAAATTGCATCGTTATATGGAGTAGTACTTGAGATTTGCTTCTTCAAATGGATAGGATGATTATGATGACGTTCCGTGCGGCCCAAAATAGCATTTGAAAATTTTGAAGAAAAATTTTGATCTAGACAACCGGAGAAACAGGACTAAAAAGTTTACCCATGGCAACCTAGTTTTCTTTCTCGTACCGTGCAATTTATAAAAAAAAAACTTTGAACGATAAACCCAAACTACTCCCATTTATGGAAAAAGTGAGCTATCATTATGTTATCCGTCTTTCAATAAGCAAAATTATATACTTGCGCTCAGAAAACGTAAACAACAAAATTCAAAAACTCAAAAACGCACCATCCACGAGGTGAATTAATCACAATCGCAATGACTTTCTCGCACACGTTACATTGTAGTGTACCGAACGAGGATGGATGACGTACCTTCGGCTGCCTACTTTTGTTGATATCATTGAGTGCGGCGCGGCGCGATTAAAATTAGCTCACGCAGTAGAGGGCGATAAGTGCTGTTCGCTCGACGAATCAAGCAGACGACTTGATGAAAACGCGACAGCCAGCGACGCCTCTGTCTACTCTACGGTATACTCTGGCATAAATGAATTAAAATGTAGTGCAAATACTCATAATCATCATCATCATCCATAAAGCATGCGCCCATGGTGTGTAGCATAGGTGTTGTAGGCCGCTGCCGTGCAGGGCATTGACCCGGACTTGACTTGGGATGCCGCCGCCGCCGCGTGCACCACCAAAAGCTCAGCAGATTTTGAACGCAACCGGTGCGATTTGCCGCCACACTACGTGGATTAGTGGACGATGCACTGTGGGACAGAAACCTACATTGGTTGGCCAAAATTATTACCGCAGTTTGGTGATGCGTCCGAGCTACAATTTATTGTTGTATATACCACTGGCTTTTAGGTTGTTTGTTATCATAAATTTTGCGAGATATGCGAGGAATCTCTTGCCTCGTTTGTTTGCATGAGATCACCATTATTGATATCTAAAAAATAGACAAATTTGACTTCTTTTGCTTTTGTCTTGTGAATCATTTGTCAACCAACATGCAGCAATAAAGACATTGTGCTCTCCTATTTTTGCTGCAACAATCTTACTCCGCAACAACAAATCCTGATTGGTAGCTGAACAACTTTCGCCATTTGATTTGAAATGTTCTGCTTAATATGTGAATACGTTCATGGGTATTGCATTTGCAAATGCTGAACACATAATTAAAATTCGGTGTTTTCCTTCAAATAGGCAACGTATGAAAATTGGCTCAATTTCACCTCTTCGAGGAGGCCAAGCAAGATAAAATTGTTACGCAATAAGAACCAATCATAAGAATCATCTTTCGCTAAAGTTTTCTAGAGTTTTGCAATAACAATTGATATGATCGACATGAATTTGAGATTTCAAAATACCATTTTTTGCACCTGAAAGTGAGATTTTCTATGAAATCTTTAAAATGTCAATTTAAAAAGGCCTTATTTTCAATTTTTTTTTTTTTTTTGATGATTTATTAAAAATAAACTATTAGCTCCTGGAATCTAATATTTGTAAGGTAGCAGTAGATAACTTCAAGGAATACTCCATAAAAAATATAGTAATATTCCTAATAATTTCCTAATAATTTCTGAAATATTTTAGGTTATGCTTTGGCTTAATGTCACCCCCTAGGCCCAATGTCAACCCCGATGACGGTACTGCTTTCTGTCGATAAAATATTAGAACATCATATTTATTCCATTCTGGATCTACTTTTTTGATGTATGTATATGAGCTAAAATATTAAATATTCTCTTCTATGTGGCAAATGTGACCCTTGAACAAACATTTTTGTCGAAAATACCTACAACAGAATTGTTGGCTTTTCAATATGTAGAATTTTGAAATATTCAAAGCTCATTAGTTTCGAGTAGAACAGCTGATAGGGTAGGACGGGGCAAGATGAGCACCCTTAAAATAGACCGATTTTTGCTGAATGTGATCATTTTTTATTCAATTTAAAATGACACGAAACCGTTTATTCACATGTTTTCTATCTTCAATTAACATGACAGGTTCAAAATAACAAAAAAAATCAAAATAACAAAAAAAAATACTGTTTTAGATGTTGGCTTGAATACGTTGCGGGGCAAGTTGAGCACCCCTGCGAGTAAAAAGGGCATTCCCCTATTTTTTTACTATCAATAGTTTCTCATTGATACGCGTTGTATCTTCTGCATCAAGCTATACATTTTAAATTTTGTTCGAGCAGGAAATTCTTGAATCATTTCACAATTTGGAGATATAAATGCATTACTTATTTTATTTTATTAGAAATGGAAGGAAATGGTAAGATACGACTGTATAGCGGTTTAGTTTTGTGATTAAAAGCTAACCAACAGATGTAAAAAAGCTAAAACATCTAGTCCAAGTATTGCTGAACATATTTGAATTCTTTTCGAAAATAAATCTTATAATCTTATAGGGTGCTCATATTGCCTCGACTTGAAAAATTACTTAAATCATGTAAAGTACTGTTAATTTTTTTTTTATGAATTGGCGCTTATGTTGAAGTGGACCCTTTCCATAACCCTTATCCATCTCATGTATACTACAAATGCGCAAAGCGAGTACGATTTATTTTGTGTTAAAACTGTTTGCTTATCATACCTACATTGATCAGTAAGGATTTGAATTCGAATCTTGTAACCATCTGGGTTATTTAGAGACCCAATAGTGGCCCGGTAGCGTCGTTGGTAAAGCGCTCGTCTACCATACAAGAGTCCTGAGTTCGAATCCCAGCCGAGCACGTGGATTTTTTTTCATATGTTCACCCATAATTTATTCATCTTTACCACGTGTAATGAGTTAATTTTTTTTTTCTTTGTATACTAAAAGACTTCCCAAAAGGTTTGAAATGTTGGATGAGAATCAGAAATTTGGTCAAAAAAATTGTTAAACGACAAAAGTCTTATATTGTTCTAGTCTTTTGTTATAATGAAAGTCAACGTTTCCATAATATATGATAATTTAATCATATTTTCATATTCATATTCTTATTAATAACTTTTATCTGGGATAGTAGTTTGATGAGCCAGAATTCAACAGTATAAAACGAAACTTTTTATAAAATTTATTCAATCTTTTAAAAATTGAGGGGTGCTTCTCTTGCCCCGGGTGGCCATGTTGCCCCATGCTCCCCTATATAAGTTTAAAATTTTAGCGCCTCTTAGTGGCAAAATATCAAAGTAACCAAACATCGAGCACTTATCTTAAACCCAAACGAACAACTTTGCTAAAAACTCCGGCCATCTGATTTGCCTGCACCGATTTATGAGTTTCCACTAGTACCTCCTAGTGGTTGAATATCGAACTAACCAAGCAAGCAGCACATAGTCGTAAACTTAATGAACAACTTTACGGAAACACTGGCTTTCTAACTGTTGTGCATCTTATATATAGATATATGAGTTTGAAATATGTGTAGCTTACTAGCGCCTCCTAGCTGTAGAATTTTGAATCTTCACTTAATGAGAATAATTTTATATGCAACTGTCATAGAGATATTAGCGTCCAAAGTTTCTAAATTTTGCTATTTTTCACCCATTTTATACTCCTCCTCGCGATGTATCATCTTCTTTATATTTACAGTGCACTTAGGTTTTTTACGTGTTTTTTTAGCGGAATGTCAACCGACGTAATTAAACCTTAGTGTACCAGTGGATTATTTTTTTTTCAAGACAGTTAAAAATATAAAAATCTATACAAATTTCGGTAAGTTGTCAATAGAAGGTTAGGAAAAGAAAAATAGGTGATCAATTGTTTTTCCTGAATAGTTCCACGGAAAAAATGATCATAAAACTAGTTTAGATCATGTTTCTTTAAGGGGGCAGGATCCGTCATTAATTTCAGAATTTTCAAAAACAGTTTTTTCGTTCAAAATAAAAAAAATACAGGAAAGTGTGTTTACTGTATTCGATTCTCCAACCGAAACACAGTGAACAAATTTTCATCGAATAATTTTTAGTTTTGAACATAGAAACTGTTTTTGAAGTTTCGCTGATGACGATGATTACGATGACAGAGCGTTGAACGTTAGCCTGTATCCGCCCCGCAAATGGTGAAAAAATTGAAATGATGCCATTTCTACTATTTTTGACGGATTTTTATTTTGGCACCAATGGAATCGTAGGGATGCTTTGAAAATGGCAACTTGTCCGAAGTTATTTCGGTGGGTTTCTGGATCAGATCGGGTAAAAGTGGCCCCAATTTCCATTTTCTCAATTAGTCGATATAAATCTGACTCAAACTCAACTTGTTCTTATTGTTTCGACTACGAATGTCATGTGAGAACTGAAAATTGGGTCAGCTTTAGTCTTGGGCTATTTTTCTTACCTCCTTGATACCGGTCCCATATAGGTCAATTTTGTTATTCTTTTAAACTGAATCATTTGGCTGTCGAACTTCATAACTTTTATAAACTAACTCATAAATGATCTTGCGGACTCATTCCAAGGATATAGTCGACTTATTTGACAGGTCCAGAGAATTTGATGTGAACAAGGTTTTTATAAAATGTGATGATTTCGAACTCAGGAAATATTGTCGATGATTTCTCGATTCCTGGGTGGAAAATATCCTTAAAATGGTTTGACTCGATCAGGTCTGAGCCTTCTAGGTAAATGACGAAGTTATACAACAAAATTTTCCAATTTAGGTAAAAAAAATTGACCTATCTGGGATTGGTTCAACAGAACTGAAAATTATCCTAGACCTGGTACCAGAGCTGGGAATGGTAATAGTAAGCTTGAGTTTTTACGAAAATCACGTGGCTCTTCCAATACAGTAGTTCATAATTGTGAATCTCATCAAGTAGCCTTTATTAGGTTCATGAATTTTCTAAATCAGTAGTGTCATTGAAGGCTGTAAATGCGGGAAATGGGTTGCCCATAGCAACGGGTGTTTTGCTATTTTCAAGGCATTTTGCCGACAGCTGGCTCCGCTGACTGTGGTTTGCTACGCTTGCCTACTGTAGTGTGAATTTCAGAACTTTTCCCAACTCTGCCTGGTACACCTATCTAAAATAAGTCTCACATGATAATCGTAGTCGAAGCTATAAAAACAAATTGATTTGGAGTCATATTTATACCAAATAATTGGATAAATCTCGATTACTTTTCAAATCACACGGTTTTGAGAAAATAAATTAAGAAGAACTACACGCTGTCTTCTAAAAATATTTTAAAATAAATAATCTTCTTACCATTTTTTGCCGTGTTCATCGCTTAAATTTGGCATACAATCAGATCGCGTTAAAAACTAGGTAGATTCTACTATTTCACACAAAAATTTCACGAGCATATGATAAGCAATTTCATTAAGTCACTTACGACGTTTTTTTACCAGTGTAAAATTGACTCAAGTAGTGTTTTGTTTTGATTCGTGGTAAAGTCACTTTGTCTCTCCATAGAAAGAGTTTTTGGCATCACTGTCAAGTGTCGGACGCGTATGAGAATCGGCTATTATTTATCTGTGATTTTAATGTGTTCTTAGTGCTTTAATTTTGTGAAAATTTGTCCAAGACATGTGTGAACAATGAATTATCATTCCGCCACTATGAAATCTAGCTGAAAAGATGGCTTTACTCTGAAAATAGTTATTTTGCGCAAGTAATTTGTTCCATCGTCATGTTGTGTCTTGGTTGGTTTGATGATGACCGAGAAACCGAAATGATCGAAGCAATGATGATTACGTCATTGCCAATGAAACGAGTGAGAGCAAAAGGCATGAGCATAGTCTGAAAAATGATTTCAGAAATATACAAAACATATTTTTGTTTGTTCCTTCGAGAATTGTCCAGTGTTTTGTTTAACAAAACATTGTCAATTTACTACTCAGAATATTGGGGAGTATGGAGTGGCCGTGCTTGTTGTAAATGGACGGAGTTGGGTCTTATTTGTTCTATACGCGTGCGATGAAGCAGGAAGAATGTTGTTGTTGACTTTTAGTAAACCGTTGCCAGAATAACTTCTACATTCGAGTGCATAAGTGAAGAAAAATCTTATTGAGTACCATCATAGTAGGCTGAGGCTTTTTTTAGATTAAAGGCTCCGTGTTCTTCATCATACGATCAGCAATAATAAGAAACGGTGGAGATGTGTGATCCAGCAATTAATCGGATAAAGTGCGTTTTGCCGTATTATCTGATATGTATAAAAAGAAGTTGAAAGCCATAGTGTTTGTTAGGATTTCCAGTTTGAAAACTATGATCTCTGATAAAAGTATAGAGCTTGTGAAAACGACATTTACATCTTGGTTTCAAGTGAAATATTTCGATGGAACAGTTTTGATGATGAGTATTAAAACAGACAGAAGGACTAAAGGATCCGTAAAAACCGGTGAGATCTTTTCATGGTGGACTGATTATAAATATTATTGCATTTTACTTACTGTATTTTGGGTTGTGAGGGACCATCAGAGCACCTGAATGAAGTGATTTTGATAGGGAGCTTAGGACTGCCTCCCCCTGTTGTTAACATTTCGTGGATTAAGGGCGGGCTCTTCGACTCCATCTATTGGGAGTATTCTGTTAATCGAGGGCTTCATTTTACAGTTGTTCACGAAAACTTTCTCCGGGGATGAGATTCTCTTTCCCTGTTTTGGGTTTCGTGCAAGTGTCTCTGCTTGCGGGTCCGCATATCCAGTTTTGGCCCTTCATACAGGAGACTGACTGCTCACAAACAACAGTACAATCTTGATCAAATCGGTTCTCAGATAAATCCAGTGCTATAGGCAGATGCCTTGCTACAATAGATGATAGTACCTTATCATCATCATCACCTAATCATCAAGTCACTTTGTCTCTCCATACAACGGAGCAGAGGAAGTAGCGATTAGGTTGCAACAGTTGAAAATCTTACTTTCACTTTTTTGTAAATTGATATTAAACGTTCTTAAACAAATAACATATGTTGGATAAGAACGGAACGTGTAGAGTTCCGTCTGTGAAACACGTAGGATCGATAAAGTAAGTTTTTCAAATACGTTTTCGAGAAATGTTGACAAACAAGGAAGTTAGAGTCATTTCTACCCAATCTGAGAAGTGTACATTTCTAAAACATCCAATGGTCCTCAATCAAATAGATATCCCTACGACTTCATTAGAGCTTGAAACGAAGAAATTTCGTCAAAAATTGTCAAAATCTTGCGTTACATTTATAAAGGACCAAATTGATCCGACCAATGATCAAATTGTAAACTATTCGGGTTTTGATATCATTCGATAGTATCTCCCAACACTATGAAAACATCGATTATGTTGAAAAAACAAAACAAACAAAAACAAAAAATAAAACAAACAGTTATACTCCCGATTTTCAAAACGGCCAATAGCCGCTATTTTCCAAATCATTCATAGGCCCACTGCTCAAAATGGCCAATAAAACGAATCTCTCTTCATCAAGAGGACCTACAATCGGAAAATTTCGCAAACTGTCATTGACCTTAGCATGGTGAGAGGCCACATACTCTCACTCGTTCATTCGAAATAAACAAAAAGGGCAAATGCGTTAGCGTTCATTCAAAATCAAGTTGGGCAATGAAAAAGTCCAATGACTGGTTGATATTCAAAAATAGTCCAAGCATTTTTCACATTTTTGGCAGTTTTCGGAATAAAATCGATTTAATAATCGTTAATAAGAAATCATCATGAGTGATTTAAATGCTTAGAAATAGGACATAAAATTAAACTAGGACGTGCTAGAGGTTTTGGCCAACAAAAGTAGGTTTCCGTCCCATAGTGCGACGACGGCGATGGCCGTAGCCGTAGACAGCCAAATGCAGTGTGTTGCAACGGATTTCGACCGGCTTCGGCTGCATAATGATTATGGTGGTGAGCGCGATCGTACACACACCGAGCACACGCACCGAGCGAGCGAAGAAAGCAACAAAACGCGAAGCAGCAAAACCCAAACTTATGGGCACGCCAAATGTGTGCAAAAATAATAACACATGACGCCGATGATGAGCGGATTGGGGTAATTCGACGACGATGATGATGACGACGCGTCAAACGGTACGGATCATCATCATCGGCGAAACCCGGTAATACACGGAAAAAATAAAGTTGACATTATTTTGAAATCAAATTACAGTGTTGTCGCTTTACTCATCTTATTTAAAATGTTCTTCAAACTTTAAGGTGAAACAGCTTGGAATCAACATTCAATCATGTACCGAAACTTTGAAGGCACAAATCTCTCGAAAGAAGCATCAAACTACAGTGCAATTTCTATTTTAGCTTTGTGCACTAGCAGAAAGCTTAAAATAAGAAAATTGACTTAGTACGTTCATTATTTCAGCAGATTAGTGCCTTTGAAATCGTGAGTAGGGGCACAAACCAGCCGTTGTGCCTGCCATGTTTGGATTCCGAGATGTGTCACCTTAAACATCTTCAACGACCACCAATCCAATATATTGGGTCAAACGAATAATGATAAATAAACAGTATTTGGACAATACATTTGCAACTACAGTTAACTCTACCTTACTCGATATTCCGTATCTCGATATCGAGTTAGAGAACCATAGTAAAAGTTGGTTTGCACTGCTTTTGTGTTCTGCAACTCTATACCTCCCCAACTCGATGGGTCCTTTCAATATCGAGTAAGGGAGAGATGACTGTATTTCGATTTTGCATACATAATTGTAACATTAGATCTGAGTTATTTATGGACCAATTATTGTGAAACTTTTATAGTTCAATGGACATGACTTCGAGTAAATTTCACGTTCCGTGCACCAGCACGGAATCACGGAGATGCCGAAGAAGATCGAGGACCGCACGTGTTGAGGCCGCACTATGTCGGTTTTTTGTCGGACTTGACATGATGATGAAATGCACTCGCGGTTTGTGTTGAGTGTGGCTTTCACGATGATGGGTTCAAGGTTGAGAATCTTGAAAGAGTTGATGCGGCGATCAACGCCATTTGGCGGTATTGTCGATGGAGTGTGGCACCAGCTGAGCTATATAAAAAATTAAATCTTCTTGATCTTATCTCTGAAGTATTCTTATATATTGACGGAGCACAAGAATTCTGGCATCATAATATACTAGTAGGTAAGTGTTCCAAAATTATGTTAGCGAATTTTGCCCACTTGGAAATCCTTCGATTTTGCAAGGATTTTGTTTGTTCGTTCAGCAGAACGAAGAGCGCTCTTGTAAGCCTTGCGAGCCGACTTTAACGACTCTGAACGAGCTGAACGGCGTCTGTTCCAACTTCTTCTATATCGTTTCTTGAGTCTAGTCAGATCGGAATTTCACCATGGGGTCCCTCTTGTAGTCTTCACAGACCGCAGAGAACATTCTTCAAAAGCTTCCATAATGTAGGATGTTGTAGTATCAACAATCATCATCGTCCAAATCACTAGGATTTTCAACGAACGATTGTTTTAGAAAAAGCACAATTGATCAAGAAAAAGATTAATACAATTCATACCTTAATACACATAGCAAAAGAGTTCGGCTCAGTAAAATAATTCAAGAAAACCAGTTTGACCCTGAAGGTGTGCAGCAGTCAATTTAACTACACATGTCATGTGCACACCTCAGCCGACCCTAAAGAGCACCCAACCGACATGTGCTCCGATTGATTTGCCGCCGGCTAGTACTATGATTTTCTATGTTACCTGACCGCAAAAGATACCTGGTCGAATGTGTCCATTAGAGTATTCCACCTACAGTGAAAATCCTATAAACTACCATAATTTTCAACGCCATGTGAATCGATATCGGGACACCCTTTCGTACCAAACGCCACCAACTGATCCGGCTACTGGGGAACCGGTATTCGCCCACGCTTCTAACACTCGCTGCTCACTCAATCCAAGAGGCACACAGAGGTCTAGGTTTTTAAAAAGTTGTCAAAAATCAAATTTTCAATCCTAGTTGTAAGTTGAAAAGTCACACGTTCATTTACAATATCCTCGCAGCAAATGAGTGTCAATAGGAACTTTAGAGACCATTTGTCTGAAAAAAAAGAGACCAAACATAAACGAAACGTGTCATAAACGATAAAAATGTGTGATTATAAGCATGAAACGAGCTCACTGGTGGGCTATCTATCATCGACTAAACGCGAATATCTTTTCGTACTCGCACAATGCAAACCGAACGCGATTGGTCTTGATTCCGTCGCTCACCCCACGGGAGCATGCAATGGAATGCTTAGAACTTACTGCAAGTAGTATAAGGAAAAAAGAGAGCAATTCAATTGCAAAAGATTAAAATGAGACTTTTTGGAAACTTGAATTCCAAATAGTGACCAAGTCTCTGAAAAGATACTTGAAACCAGCCCTGATTATACGATTGTTAAGAACACAGACGAAAGAAAAATATGTTTCAACATGTTATTGCAGAACATGTCAAAAAACCTTAATTTTTGTTTCAAAACCCGACTAATTTATCTTTATTAAATCTTTTTTTTTCTTATCAGTAACTCATCATCACCTAGATTCAACATCTCCTGACGCAAATTTATTATGTTAGCTTTATTAAATCAACACTTATTTTTGTAGACACGTCAAATAATTGAAGGACAGTTTCTTTATAGTGTACAAATGTATAAAAAACAACGGTTTTATTAGATTTGTTTTCTATGTGTATCAAAAAATTGTGACTTTTCCCAAAATAGGGTCTTCATCCCCAAATCATGTCTGAAAACACTTTAAGTTTTGCTAAAAATAGTAAAATTTAAAAAATGTGGAATTTCTGCCATGATCTTTCAAATCTGGACCACTGTGATCCGGTTAGATTGCCGAACGATAAAACTCTGGTTGGCTGGCTGCTGGTGTGGCGATGGCTTTCGCAGTCAGGAAATTAACGACGCCGGAATGCTAATTTTCTGTTGATTATTTACAATTTATCTCATTGCTAGACGGCGGCGCGCGACGAAATCTATTGCCGCCGAGTCGGAAAACGCGTCACGACTACAAGGAGGATGGCTTTGGCTCCAGCTTTGGCCAAGGTGGGTCTCAAATAGACCAATCAAACGCTGCTATCAACGGCGGCTTTGCGTCCTCGAACTGAGGAGTGCTGAATCCATAGCGTCGCGGTTTCATGTGGATGAATAATCTGTCCGGTTTCGTTAGATGTGTCGTTTTACTGAAATGAGTGGAAATTTTCCGCCGAAGATGGAGCGATTCGGTCGAAGAGGGCTAGGGCGCTTAGCACGTGTCGTGACGATATGTGTCGAGACTCGAATATGCGTGACGTGGGCTCATGAGCAGTATTGCATTTGTCTATGATGACCCTGCTGGCAAATTAGTTTAAAATGAAACATATTTTTTAAATCCAATAATTAATTAACTTAGATATTTTAAAACCAAATCAATATATACCACAACTTTTGGGTTTTTCATTAGTCATTCACAATGCAGGGCTGGCATCAAGTCTCTTTTTAGAGACCACATCTCCACTTTGATGCTAGTCTCTGAAAAATCTTTATTTTTGACGGACGATCTCATATGTCTTTATTTTACCCTGAAGTGTCTCTAAAGTCACTGCGTGACTATTCCAAAAGTGTCTTCGAAAATTTCTTTTAAGATTTATCGAGAAAAAATTCCAGAATTCATCTAGTGGTTTTTCTAGATTTTTTTCCAGAATGCTTCTACGAACTCCTTCAGGGAACCATTCAGACATCCCTCAATTACTTCTCACAGATTTTTTTAAAAGATCCTTTTAGGAATTTCTCACGAATTCGTTCCAGGAAATGAATGAGCACCCTCATAATATTTTTCCACTAATTCTTCCATCGAATTCTCCACTTGCAATTTGCAATAATCTACACAGTATAACAGTGCTTCAGAAAGCCCGAGCCAAATGTTTCGTTTTCGGGACGCCGAGAAATTTGTTTATTTTTCTCGTTTTCTCGTTGAGTTGGATTATGTTTGATCCGATGGCTCTGTTGCATGCTCCTGTGGAGCGAGCGATGGAATCAGGATCAAACGGCGATTGCGAAAATATATTCGTGTTCAGTGGAGGATGGATTACCAACTGGTGAGCTCGTTTCATGCTTATGATAATTCATTTTTTTAGCAGCGTCACTTTTATGCAATTTTCAAACGAACTATGTATTGTTCGTCACAAGTGTCGCAATTATTTCTGTTTTATATAATTTCAATGTACAAATACCATTCTCTTTTCGTTATTACTAAAAGCAACTTAAGAATAATTCGATATTATTAATGTTGACTCATTTTTTAATCTTCCCTGGGCAAAGGCACAACCTTGTGATCAGCTTGACTGCTGTCAGGTCTCGGGGCTTAAATGTATCTTTACTCTGAAGAGAAAGATGCACACTAGTGGTGCCAATGGTGATAATAATCAAGAGTGTTTTCTAATGAACACTATTGATTAGCATCACCGAGAACCGATACTTTACGTGGTCTATGATGAAGCGGTCCTTGTTTGTTTTTTCTATACGTTTTTTATTTATGCTTCCAGACACTCATCCGGTAACAGTTTAATCAAAACCTCCTAACATTGAAGAAATCGTGCTGAACAGGAACACGCATCGATGTACAAGGATACAACAAAATCTTATTAAACCCGTTTCTTTTACTAATAATACCACTATTTACTAATTTACTAATTATATCATTCTCTTCTCGTCAACAAGCGTCATTTCAGGTTTAGGGTTTTCATTATAGCATTGAATATACTATAAGAATGCCGTCAGATTAAAAAAAAACGTGTGACTAATCGCTATCTCTATTTATAGGTACCCGTAACCGTGAATAGGAATAGTAACTCATGAGAAAAATAATAGGATATAAGTGAGTACGAACTAATCACTAACACCCCCAACACTGAAAAGGTAAGCACATATTATATTCACATATTATTTATAACACCAAATTATCGGAGATTACTACAATTTTAATAATCTGATAGTGTCAGTTAGAGTTTTCAAACAACGTAAAGAACAAATTTCTTCTTATAACAGATCCTAGTAATGACATATTATCTGCGCGGTAAAAAATAAAAACAGTTTATTCGCTGAGGTTGAATTTTTGTAAGTGTAAGTGATTATAGTATAATCTGTGGTAGTGCTTCGTGAAGCCCAAGCAGGACAGTTCGGTTTTGCGTCGTCCGATAGATTTAGCTCACAGTTTCGCGCATGTTTTAGTCGCCGGAGATTTTGTTTTTTCCTGTTTTGGAGCGTCTTGCTGGGTAGTGCTTCGTGAAGCCCAAGCAGGACAGTTCGGTTTTGCGTCGTCCAATAGATTTAGCTCACAGTTTCGCGCATGTTTTCGTCGCCGGAGATTTTTTTTTTTCTTCTGTTTTGGAGCGTCTTGCTGGGTAGTGCTTCGTGAAGCCCAAGCAGGACCGTTTTTACATTCAGAAATGGAATAGTGAAAAGTGAAAAATGAAAAAGTGATTTGTTTGATTTGTGTCCTCAGTACTGTTGGTTTTTGGCCGCCCGAAGTTCACCGAACCATCCGGAAGTGACATGCAGCACATAAATTTAGAGAATCAATCCGGTGAGTTTGTTCCAGTATGATACTTTTTCTTTTGTGAGCCTTCCGGATCGTTTTTGTTCGCGTCGTGGAACTTCTGATCGTTTCTTGAACGGAAAATGTTATTTTCGGAGTTTGATAATTATGTTCAGATTGCGCATTCTGTCCGGGCGGGTGTAACGCAACTAACAATCGGTTGTGGATGCTTTTTAACTGTTCGATGACCCTGGAGGGATCGATCCTGCTTTTCGTATAATTTTGAGCAGAAAAACCGACTGTGTCCTAGGGTGTTTAGTTCGAACGCGCTTCCTTTCGTTTTTCGATTATCTAAAAATACAGTACCACCCAGTACAGTTTTTCAATGAGCACAGTACAGTTTTTCAATAGGCGTGATTTTTTTTTTTTTTACGCGTATCGTTACACAATCCGATGACCCTGGAGGGATCGGTTTTGCTTTTTACTGGTTGTTGAGCAAAAATATTACTGCACAATCGACAAGCATTTCGCGAAATACTATTTATACTATAAATAAGCTATTGTTTTCTCTTTTGATTGCCGGCATTCAAAAGATTAATTTGAAAACGCTTAAACAACAAATATTTATGGTCTATCGCCAGCTTTCTAGGCGAATCCTGACAATATACCTTCCCCAACCTCCAACTCCGTAGCACTTATGAGGGTGTCGCTGAGTCGGTGGCCTCTCATTAAGTAAGTGCTACATCAACATTTCCTTCCCCTATCCCAAGTTACGGTAAAGATGGGCGTGGCCGGGAATAGCGATATTCATGCTTTTAGTATTCTTGTTTATGATTTGAACAAGGTATACTCCCCTGCCTTGTTCTTGAAAGTAGTCAGGATGAGATTATTAAAAAGAAACATGAATGTTGCTAGTATCCAATCTACGAAGTATACCGTAACTACGCTAACGCTAACGCTAACGCTAACGCTAAGTGATTATAGTATAATCTGTACTTGTGCTTGCTGTGCGATGCGCTTCATTGTTGCAGGACATTGTTCTCATTATTATACGGCCTTCAGCCCTCGGCGGGATCACCTTAAGAAGATATATGAATAATTCCGTAGCTGGTTTTGATCATGTTACTAAGAAAATAGTGATAATGTGATGATATAGTGAGATGACGTTATTGTGTCGAATAATTTTGTGTGGTTAATGGTAGTAAGCTACTAAGGTTGTGATTATTAGAGTGATGATAGTTTGTGATATTTTGAATATTAGTGATATAAGAAACGAGAATCCTACTTTTATTTTAATGAAGATAATGATATTGGTGTTGATGTGATTTATTTATTACAGTGATTATTTTTAATGAGAAGTTTTATACTTTAAACTTGATGAAGCAGTAGTATTGTGTTGTGGCTGGGTTATAGATGTGATGTTAATAATAAAATTAATATGGATAATGGTGACGTTGTTAGTAGAAATTCTGTTGATAATGAAGATGGTGATATCAATACCAGTGAATAGTGCTATGAAGTAATCTAATAGTTATCAAGTGAAGTGATAGTGCGAAAAGAACGTTTCCCACCTTCTACCGTAACCTTCTGAGACAGATCGCAACAGTGTCTTCTTGGAAGCCATCTTTCCGTGCACGTCTGGTGAACTGCTTCAGAAGGTTTACGTCCTCTTTACTATCTAAAGTCTAGTTTAGAGCTTTGAACAGTATTCACTGTACGGCTAGCAACATTAAAAAAAAAAAAAAATAAAAAAAAAATAAAAAATTAATGTTGACTCATTTTTTTAATCTTCTACCAATAACTTCTCATGTCGAAACAAAAATGCAAAATTAGTTTTAAGTAAAAGTCTTTTTTCTTTCTTGTCTATGGATAGCATCACTGACCAAAGGTGACTTCCAGATCCTTTTCTTCCTTGCTAATGAACACCCTTCCCGTAAAGATTGTGGAGATGCAGAGATATACTCTCGGTCTTTAGAAGTACCAATCATTACACACTAACATTCCTTTCCCATTTCAACTGACTGTAAGAAATTGTTCGGTGACGTTATTGACCAAAGGTTTAGAGTTTGGCTAGAATGTGCAATTCGAGAATAAGCGGAAACTCCCATCCCTATTTCATTTGTATCGAAGTTCTATTTTTACCCCCATTGCCAGTACAAATTGTGTAGAAAAAAGACAGTGGTTTTCGAAGCTATGTGCCAAAAAACCTACATCAGACAGCTATAGTTAGACAAAGGATAGAACAAAAAAACGAAAACTATATTTACCCCCTGAGGAAGACACAAAGCCCGTGTCGAAACGTCGGGCAAATAAGCATCTATGCTATGCTATGATGTCTATGTTAAGTGGTTTACAGTACTCATAAAGCCATAACAGATGTGTCCATACATTTTGTCAAAAGATCAAATATTGAAAATCATCTAAATCATCGTGAAATTCGGGTCCTAATGAGCTACCGAGTCAACTGCAGTCTATACTCATCCATTTCTTTTCTGGTCTAGTTCACTACTATGAATACTAGTTATCTTAAGATCTTCAGAACACACTGAACACCTTCCGGACTCTTTCAAAAATATCTCCTATATTTTCTAAATAGTTTCTTTGACTTTCCCCTCAAGACATCTCAGAAAAATACTTTGAACAATACCTTGGGAAACTTTTTCAAAGAGTTTCTGGAAGAATTTCTGAAGACTTCCCTCGAGATATTACCGGGTGCCCCCGTTGGTTTGACCACATTTAATCTGAACACTTTTTAATCTGTACCCCGCTAATTTGCACATCGTTCAGATTAAAAATGGTTCAAACGTCATTTAGCTCATGGAACGGAGTAAAGTGAAATGGAACGCTGTGGAACGGAGCGCAGAATCAAAACAAAACAGTGAAAGAGGTAACCAGAAACACGTTTCTAGGGTGACTAGATGTTCAAATTAAAAATGAACCCCGATGGTTTGCATGAGATACCGTTCAAATTAGCGGGGGTACACGGTACCTTCTTTGTACCTTGTGCCTTGATTGCTACAGCGTAGCGTCATGCCATTTTTCCGGGCGCATTGTAGAGCAGAGCTCCATCTTCGACGTTCTTGGACCCTTCTTCAGTTGCCCCGAACGTTTAGGGCCGTCAGGTCCTCATCCATTGCGTACTCGTGACCTTCCACGAAGTGGCCGACCTCTACCTGGTCCCCTGCTGAGTATTATTTTCACAATTCTTCTTTCAATATTCGCATTAAGCAACCAGCCCACCGAAGTCGGCCGTGTTATACACGCTTATTAATATTCGCTCCTTTTACACTTGACACAACCCATGATTCATGCGTTTGTGCCATTTTCTAGTTTCCCATCGAGTGTTGTCCGTAGAACTTTACGCTCAAAAACACCGAAGGTTTTCTGGCCTGCCACTTTCAACGTGCATCGCTTCGTGCCCGTAGAGAACCACCAGAAGAATCAAAGATTTGTACAGGGCGAATTTTGTTTACGTTTGCAAGTTGCTTACGTAATCCGTAAAATGCTCAAGCCAGTTCATAGTCCTGAAAAAGAAGTAGAATTAAATTAAGAATATAAAATGAATTTATACTCAACGATTTCATTCCTCATCAACTCCAAAACAATATTATGAGTGTTGAGCTGATTTGACAGCTACAAATTTATGCTATCGTGATAGTAGTAGTAGGCAATTGAGTAACCATACGCACATTATCACGTTGGCAGAAATGTGCCGCTGTAAAATCATTAAAACTTGCATAAGTTCTCTAGAAAAAGAAAGCAAATGTCAGTTCAAAATGTGTGTTTACGTGTACACAAATTGACCGTTGGACAATCATGATCACACTAGCAAAAGAGATTCATAAAGGCTTTGAAGGACAATTGAAGGATGAAAAAACAACAACTTTAAATGAGAAAAATCTATCACAATAGATCCCACATGAATCCATGGGTTAAAAATGATTTAACAGGGTGTCTAATACCTGAAAAAAAAACCTGGAAAACCTGAAATGAATTTTATTGAACCTGGAAAAACCTAGAATTCTCAGGGAATTTCGATAATAATCAGGGAAATTTCTTTGCATTTATGGTAGATTATGTTAATTACATATGATTTTCGCGTCAAAACACCAAGAAAAATAAGGCTGCGCCGCTATCAAAACGCTCCCTGAGATGTTCAGTGAGGATCTTTTCAGATATGAAATTTCATCAACTTCCCAAGACATGATTGAATTTTATAAATATCTCTAAATTTGATCAGTAATGGATTCACATATCATATATCAATTTGATCAGTAATGGATAATACTGTCGGAAATTAAATCCAATATTCGAAGTGAAAAAAAAACAGTTATCCTAATTTAACCCGTCGGAATCGTTATCACCTTACCGTATAGTCGCGCTAGTTCGCATCAGTTTCGAAATTGTAAATCAGTGTTCGTGAGGAGGTGACCGCTTTAATTAACCCTTTGCTGCCCAGTGTCCTAAAATCCTCGCCCTGTGAAAATTAGATCGCTGTGAAAACACGCCCCATACGCAACCGCAATACGTTACAACTGTTACACATATACAAACTCTTCAACTAGTTCAACACCACTAGGCCTACTTCTATCTTTACCTGCAACCATGTATTTCGTTTTGGTTGAATGGTCAGACCCATCCTCGCTGTCTCCCTATTCTGAGCCACGAAATCCTCCTCCACTGATCTGCTATCAATTCCTATAACGGTGCGGCCATAGTAACGCGTCCGCGTCCGCGAACGCGATGCGATAAAAGGATTGTTGTTGATATTCTGCTTTGCGGGCTCGCACACGCGCACGCATCGCAAGCCGCGTTTACTATAGCAGCACCCTAAGAACGATATCGTTTGCAAAGCCAAAGAGCATATGCCTCTGAAGATATTACCGGTTGAATTTTCGAAAATGTTTTATACTTGTCCTAATGTGGGCTTCGTGGCCGTGCGGTTAGTGTTACCAAGCATTTAGCCGCATCGATCCAAGGAGTGTGGCTTCGATTCCCGCTACAGTCCGGAAAACTTTTCGTCAGGAAATAATGTCGACTGTGCCACTGGGCGTTGCATGCTAGTCCGTTGTCTAGTGGGGTGCTTCCTTCAAAGGACAAATCGTCTACTGGAAGCATTTACGTGCAGGTGTCTTTAAAAAAAATGTCACGAGAAATTCCCTAATTGAAGACGCTTGCTCCCTAATTGTTAACAAAAGTGTCAAATTCAATTTGGTGCGTTTTATTTTCTTTTTATTCCTGACACGTTTTGCCTTTTTTCTCAGGCAAGAGATCTCCAAAGTCTCGACTAAGAAAAACCAATAATTAACATCTTCATTTATGACATTCATTAAGCCATTCATTTGAATTCATATCTTTTCCAACAATCAAACGCTTTCAAGGAACATTAACAGCAAGATTTATCGTTTGGAATTTTTCCATTCATAAAATCATCGAGCACTCTACCAACATACCTAGTTTATATTTGAAAGGTAAATTAAGCATCTTGGTTTTTCTTTTATTTTCGTTTCACACCTACGATGTATCCATTCTACCGAAATCACCCACCTCTTCGGCCGGTAGCTAGTGGTGGTGCCAAGTATTTTCACCGGGTTGGCGTCGCTATGAATTTGGTGCTGCGAAATGAGTGGAAAATTCCCACCAAGGATAACTGTATTTCATCCAATCCACACTCTCTCTCTCTCTCTCTCTCGAGACAACAACAGACGTTTACGATTTGCTGCCGGTGCGTTGATCTAGGGAAATGATAGGCATTACACTTTTACTGGATACCCCCCCAGCGGCGGACTTAAGGTGAAGATGAATCGAAGCCAAATCACAAATTTTCAAAAGCACAAATCTGAAGCATCGAACACCCGTTTGAGCTGAAAACCACTAGCTGGTGGTGACCAATCGATTAAGTTTTCAGCTCAAACGGGTGTTCGGTTCTTCAGATTTGTGCTTTTGAAAATTTGTGGTTTGGCTTCGATTCATCTTCACCTTAACCGCTAATAAAGTTGGACATGGAGGTAACCTCAACTGGTTTGGTTCGGTTGTTGTTTGACATGCGCCAACTGGGAAACGGAAACCGGGTGAACGAAATGAAATTAGATGCACCTGTGGTTTAGAGGCGATTCCCGAAATTGTCGGTTGTAACACATGTGTTTACTGTTGTATGTTAGTTACTATACTGCCCATAACTGCATAATAGTCACATTCGACATTTTTGACAATTTCGAGTTAATACCGGGGAGAGTCATCAAATGACAAATACTTTCGATCAACTTATTAAAATCTGTGAGATTGTTCTAGAAAATTCGAAAAAAAAATACCAAGTTGTTTTGTCACATTGGCAATTGTAACCGCATAACAGTCATATTGAGATTATACATGACCCTCGTAATGCAGTGGCAACGAAATTTCTATCAGAATTATTTTCTGACTATTCACCCAATATGCGATATGAGTTGCACAAAATTTCAGCCTCAAATAAGCATTTTTGAATTCTTATTGATTTTTTGAAATATCAGTTCTCTCCCATACTGCAATAAAATGCAAACTTGGTATCCCATTTACTCAATGCCTACTTTTGTCGAATGTTAGAAATATGCAGTTATGGTTATGATTTCCTAATCGGATTATCAGGTTTTTGTAAAATTATCCCACAATGATCTGTGATAATCTTGGCATGAGCATGAGCATTGATGATCGCTATGGTTGACCAGAATAATCGAAATTGCACAGAGAACCAACAGATGTAGCATGGGAGTAGCATACATTCTTCAAAGTACGTTTTCGAGGACTTTAAACTTAGTAATGTCAATAACGGTGTGGCCACGTCCTTATGGTCATCATGGAAGGGAAGGAATGTTAGTGTGACATCTATTGACCGAGATCACTTCTGCATACCCATGGTTTGTACAGTAAGAAGATTTGTTAGTGGGAGGGAGCTACATGATCAGGATTCACCTTGGTAAGTGATGTAATTCATGTTACCTCAATTTAAAAATTATTTATCAATACTTCGACATTTTGAGTGCTGAAGTATTCAAAGATTATTTCTAGTAATTGTGACAAATGAATAAAACAATAGGAATGTGTAATTATTTTTTTTAAACATGTATAAGGGCTCATTTTGATACAGTTTAACAATTACTTAAATGTAACGTGGCCACGTTTCAAATGTATGTTATCACAAGCATAAAACGAGCTCACTAGACGATAATCCATCCTCCAATGCCCGAAAGCATGGATATAACATTATTCAGAGCGTGCGAAAATGAATACGTTGGCTTGGACCTTCGCAAAGCACTCAATACCAGACATCATGTATACGCGCTTCATATCAAGAGCTTGAGATCAGCTTGCCATGAGCGCACATAAATAATCGCGCGCTTGAGCACGTGCTATCATGAGACACAATTTTTTAGATCTAGCTCAAACGATCACATCTGCACTGCTCATGCGTCGTCTCATGAGAAAATCTTAATGTGACAGTGCATTTGAGACTCGCAGGCAAAGGTTTCAGAAGGACTGACGCTGTTCCGCCGGGTTCAGATTCTAGCATTTGAATTGAAAAACTTGTGCTGGCCACCGAAAAAGCATAGGCATAGACCGAACCTGTATGCTTCCGAGGGGCTATTGTACTAGGCAAACATAACTGCATAAAAGTACTCCTAGTAAGCGCATGTGACGAGCCTCACGAGATGTCTCATGAGACTCGCTCACTAAGATATATTTTGTACGTATCTGCATCTCGTGTCTCACATAATCTGTGAGCTGCGATTTGAAATATCACATGGCACACTAGCTCATTTGGGTATACAAGAGAAATACGACACTCTGCTCAATACTTTGTGATAATTTCGTCTGTGATAAACTTTCTCGAGGATACTACCATGATGCTGATGTTTTAGGTTAAGGGTTTCAGTTAGTCATGGAACAAGTTGCAAAATGATGATTTTTTCAGTACGAGTCTTACATTTATTTATTTACGTATTTATTTTTGATTGATATCGCTTTCTTAGGACGTGTTGGACATAATGATTGTGCCTTTACTGATTGAAGAACGTTTATTTAAGCCTAACAGACTAGAGGCAATAATCTAAAAGTTTTAGATCTAGACTGTAAAGTGGTTTTAGAAAAATCTTGACCTTTTTTCGGAATTCACCCAGGACTAGATCACGTCACACAACGCGTTTTACGGAGCTCTTAAAGTAGTTCATAGGCTGTTTTGATGAGAATTAGAATTGAAAAAGGCTAAGGCCAGAGAACCAATCGATTTAATGAAAATTCTCTAAATCGGTCAATTTATTCTTTACAGTACTGGGTGCCGACATCAAACCTTCAAAATTCTATATTTTCGCCATCGTTCGATTGATTTTGATGAGATTTTCAGTGAAAATCACAAATTAGTTATATTTTTGATTCATGCATATAAAATTTTGAATTCGGTGATGGTTCTTGATTCGGGTTTGAATTTGTTGGTGTATCTAGAGAATTTCAAAATGGATACCATGAAGAAAATACAGGAAACATCATCAACATAATTAAAAAATCAATGGAACATTGATCTATTTGATTGAATATACCACATGTTTCAGTTTGGAAACTATTGTGGTCATTTAGGGAACATGGTCACCGGATATCGGTTCCGGTAGGAACGATAAGGACGCTTTCTACGCGCAGCTGGAACGTGAATACGACGGCTGCCCAAGCCATGATGTCAAAATCGTTATCGGAGATCTCAACGCTCAGGTTGGCCAGGAGGAGGAATTTAGACCGATTATAGGGAAGTTCAGCGCTCACCAGCTTACGAACGAAAACGGCCTTAGACTGACTGATTTCGCCGCCTCCAAAAGCATGGCCATACGTAGTACCTACTTCCAGCACAGCCTCCCGTATCGGTACACCTGGAGATCACCCCAACAAACTGAATCACAAATCGACCACGTTTTGATTGATGGAAGACACTTCTCGGACATTATCGACGTCAGAACGTCGCGGTGCAAACATCGATTCGAACCACTATCTAGTGACGGTTAAAGTGCGCCAACGACTCTCCGTTGTGAACAACATTCGGTACCGACGCCCGCCACGGTACAATCTGGAAGGATGGAGGTATCTTGACGGACGAACGTGAGGTGATTGAAAGGTTGAAGCAGCACTATGATGAACACCTAAACGGCGCAGAGGAGGAAGATCAAGATAGCAGGAGGAATGGCTTCATCAGTACGGTGGATGAGGGAGACGTACCAACTCCCACAATAGGTGAAATTAAAGATGCTATCAAACAGCTCAAGAACAACAAAGCAGCTGGAAAGGATGGTATTGGAGCGGAACTTATTAAAATGGGCCCGGACAGGTTGGCCACTTGTCTGCACCGATTGATAGCCAGGATCTGGGATACAGAACAGCTACCGGAGGAGTGGAAGGAGGGAATAATATACCCAATATACAAAAAGGGTGTTAAGTTAGAATGTGAGAACTATCGAGCGATCACCATTCTTAATGCAGCCTATAAAGTGTTTTTCCAGATCATCTTCCGCCGTCTATTGCCACTGGCAAGCAGATTTGTGGGAAGTTATCAAGCCGGTTTTGTGGACGGGCGATCGACGACAGACCAAATCTTTATGTTGCGGCAGATCCTCCAAAAGTGTCGCGAATATCAAGTCCCTACGCACCAACTATTCATCGATTTCGAAGCAGCCTATGATACTATCGACCGCGAAGAGCTATGGAAGATTATGGACGAGAATGGTTTTACCGAGAAACTGACTAGACTGATCAAAGCAACGATGGATAGTGTACAGTGCTGTGTGAAGATATCGGGTGCATTATCGGACCCGTTTGAAACACGCAAAGGACTTCGACAAGGCGATGGTCTTTCCTGCCTCCTGTTCAATATTGCGCTAGAAGGTGTTATGAAACGGGCGGGCTTCAACATGCGGGGCACGATCTTCAATAAATCCAGCCAGTTCATTTGTTTCGCTGACGACGTGGACATTGTCGGAAGAACGTTCCAGGTGGTTGCTGAACAGTATACCAAGCTGAAACGTGAAGCAGATCGGGTTGGATCGAAGGTAAATACGTCGAAGACGAAATATCTGCTGGCTGGGGGAACCGAGCGCGATAGAGCTCGCATATGCAGACGCGTGACGATCAACGGGGATGAGTTCGAGGTAGTGGACGAATTTGTCTACCTCGGATCATTGATAACGTCGGATAACAACTGCAGCAGAGAAGTTCGAAGACGTATCATTGCCGGAAGTCGTGCTTACTATGGACTCTACAAGACCTTGCGGTCTGGTAAACTTCACTTTCGTACTAAGTGTACCATGTACAAGACGCTGATAAGACCGGTAGTCCTCTACGGGCATGAGACGTGGACAATGCTCGAAGAGGACCTGCAAGCGCTAGGAGTTTTTGAACGACGTGTGCTTATGACGATCTTCGGTGGAGTATGTGAGAACGGCGTATGGAGGAGAAGAATGAACCACGAGCTTGTGCAACTCTACGGTGAACCCAGTATCCAGAAGGTAGCCAAAGCTGGAAGGGTACGATGGGCAGGACACGTTGTGAGAATGCCGGACAACAATCCCGCAAAAATGGTGTTCAACTCAAATCCGGCCGGTACAAGACGAAGGGGAGCGCAACGAGCTAGGTGGTTTGACCAAGTGGAGCAGGATCTTGGAAGTGTGGGGCGATCGAGAAATTGGAGGTTAGCAGCCATAGACCGAGTTAGTTGGCGTAACATTGTGGCGCAGGTCATGTCTTGAAGGACGTAGAGCCAACAAAAGTAAAGTAAGTAGGAACTCTCAGGGGCCACTTCCTTCCGACGGCTCAAAATTCATGATTTCTCACCTAGATGTGATTAAACCTCATGTCATGAGTTATGAAGTGGTTCTGACCATATCCGGACACTCGGTGTCAGGTTCCAATTGAGCTTCAATTGGCTGATTTCTGCTGTTACCTCTTCTGCTATTGTTGTGTGATGGCTTGAATTTTATGATTTTTCACATTAAAGTGAATTGACATCTTCTCATATACTTCTTATTTCTGTGATTACTTCCCACCAACCAGATCAGAGCTTGTTTCTCAGCTTACTATTTTATTTTATTTGAGAACTTTTTTCAAAATTTGATTTTGTTTCATCTAGCTAACGTAGCCGAGGTGATGAACACCTTACAATCACTCTACGGTCGCCTAGATGCTATCATCCATACACTATTAAATGAAGTACGAGCCACTCCGTCACCCCGACATGATATGTTGGAGACGCTGATCAACTTCGGATTGGCAGTGAGAAACCTTTCCGTTCATCTTGTAAGTACGAGGCAGGAGATGCATTTTGCTAATCCGATTCTGCTGCAAGAAGTCTGGGTTTACCCCGACAGTCGTTGGAGTTCAAGAACTTTGAAAAGGATTTTCGACATCTTCGTGGACTTCCCGTAAGAAGTTACGATAATGCGGTTCCTGGAATTCTAGTGGGCCTAGACAACACCAAGGTAAAAACAACGCTGAGATTGAGAGAAGGCAAGCCTGATGCGCCAGTAGCAGCAAAAACTCGCATTCGCTGGGTGGTATTTGGGAGAAATGGCGGATCCAACAACGAGTCTTCTCACCACGTACTTCACCAGTGCCACCAGTCCAGTGATATGGCACTTCACGACTTGGTGAAGGATTTCTTCCGTGTGGAAGGAGCTGTAGTGTCATCGCCAACTGCTTTGGACTCCGTCGAAGATCGTCGTGCTCGTAAAATCCCCGAAGCTACTACAATTCGGACTTCCAGCGGGCGTTTCAAAACCGGACTTTTATGGAAGTACGATCAGGTTGAATTCTCAGATAGCAGGCCAATGGCGGAGCGTCGTCTACAATGTCTGAAAAAAAAAGGCTACAGAAATCACCAGAATTGTATTGTAACGTAAAGCAACAGATTGCAGCGTACCAGTTCAAGTATACATGATGGATGTAGCTACATTTGGTGCATCCTGCTCGCCGTGCTCACTTCTTCTTCTTTCTGGCGTTACGTCCCCACTGGGACAGAGCCTGCTTCTCAGCTTAGTGTTCTTATGAGCACTTCCACAGTTAATAACTGAGAGCTTACTATGCCAATGACCATTTTTGCATGCGTATATCGTGTGGCAGGTACGAAGATACTCTATGCCCTGGGAAGTCGAGAAAATTTCCAACCCGAAAAGACCCTCGACCGGTGGGATTCGAACCCACGACCCTCAGCTTGGTCTTGCTGAATAGCTGCGCGTTTACCGTTACGGCTATCTGGGCCGCCGTGCTCACTACAGTTTGTGAAAAATTTAAACGCTGACGAACAGGCAGGCGACTTTTCAATGGGGGCTAGTGCAGTGAAGGACAACCATTACGTCGACGACTATTTAGACAGCGTAGATACAGTTGACGAAGCGGTGGAGCTGGTGAACGAAGACTGTCCACGCTAATAGAGGCTTCGAGATTCGGCATTGGACGACGAATTCTTCATCGTATCCAAGTGCAGTAACACCGAGCGTGTATTAGGGATGACTTTGGCAGTCCAAGGAGGATGTTTCCACGTTCTCAGTTCAGCTACGAGCAAACCTGCAGAATCTGATGGCTGGAGATGTAGTACCAACCAAACGGGAAGCATTAAGTCTGGTGATGAGCGTTTTAGATCCGTTAGAGTTGGTGGCTGTTGTTCTTGTTCATGGGAAAGTTCTGCTTCAAGACCTATGGAGAGCAGGGGTAGATTGGGATGAGTCAATTCCAGCAGAAACGTTCATTCGTTGGAAGCCATAGATCCAGATGTTGAAGAAGCTCGACGAGGTGAACATACCACGTTGTTGTTTCCCTGGATACGCGCCTCAAGCGTATGATTCGTTGGAACTACATATATTTGTAGACGCTAGCGAGTCAGCATATGCAGCCTGTGCGTACTTCCGTGTGATTGATCGGGGTATCGTTCGCTGTTGCCTCGTTTCCGCAAAAATAAACGTCGCCCCGCTTAGACCTCTGTCGATTCCTCGGCTAGAGTTTCAAGCCGCGCTGGTGGGAGCCCGTTTGAAGAGAACCGTTATCTCCAATCACACACTGAACAGATTCATTATGTCATGGTTTCCCAAACTAGATTCTGAATTGTACCAAGTGCTTCTCAGTTGTTTCCAAAGGATTTCTATGTATTCTCAGAGCATGCTATGTATTCTAAAGACAATCCTGAAGTTTTAAAGAGGTTCAGAAACCCATAGACTTCGGAAATCCTAAAAAGTTCTCAGAGACCTCTGGTATGCTCTTCAAGACATCTAAAAACCTTTTGATTTGATTTAAAAACAAAAATAGTCACCAAATTACTGATGTTTGACTATTTTCTATCAACCACTTTGCATTCTATCAAGGAAATTTATTTTCTTCGAAGAAAATACGCACCGGAATATGCCTACTGGTATCTCAAACAGCTTTCAAGACATTAAACTTAGTTGCCACCATTTTTAGGGAATTTCATGACAAATTTCAACAAAGTGCTCATAGAAAAACAAGCGTGCAGAATATGAATCCGCAAGGAATTTGAGATAAAAAAGCATTTGCTAGATGCCGAAATAAATAATACGATTCTAATTATGTATTACAACCCTTCCTATGGGGGCCTCCTTTAGCCGAGTGGTTTGAGTCCGCGGCTACAAAGCAAAGCCATGATGAAGGTGTCTGGGTTCGATTCCCGGTCGGTCCAGGATCTTCTCTGCGCATAAAGTATCATCGTATATGCCACACGATATACGAATGCGAAAATGGCAACTTTGGCAAAGAAATCTCTCAGTTAATAACTGTGGAAGTGCTCATAAGAACACTGAGTTCAGAAGCAGGTTCTGTCCCAGTGAGGACGGTAATGCCAAGAAGAAGAACCCCTCCAATGCGAAAATTAAAGACTCTTCGATTACTGACCATCGTAGAATTACAATGAATTCTCCATTGTAACCCATTTGAAAGAACGTTTGAACACTAGAGGGTAAAATCAATACTCGTCTTATCGCTGAACGGCTTTCAGCGACAAACCGGCTCTCGACCAAATTTCAACCCTTCCCGTTACGTGTTCGTATTAGCCAGCATTTGAGCAAATACAGCGCCCCAGACTGACACACTTCAGTGGAATAATAGAGTGTTAGCCGCTCTTCTTGTTCTCCCCGCCCCAGTTTACGATAAAGGCTTCCCAAAACTTTCCGTTCCGCTCATACAGAGGAGCATTAGGGTAGATGTGCCGGTTTTGACCATAGCGTTAATTATTGCCATGGCGAATTATAGACTGCTGTGCACAATACTTTTTCCTATTGGCATTACATCCTCACTGGGACAGAGCCAGCTTCTTAGCTTAGTGTTCTTATGAGCACTTTCACAGTTATTAACTGAGAGCTTTCTTTGCCAAAGTTGCCATTATCGCATTCGTATATCGTTTGGCAGATACGATGATACTCTATGCCCAGTAAAATCAAGGAAATTTCCATTACGAAAAGATCCTAGACCGACCGGGAATCGAACCCAGACACATTCAGCATGGCTTTGCTTTGTAGCCGCGGACTCTAACCACTCGGCTATGGAAGGCTCCTACAATACATTTTCCTCAAAAAATGTTACTGCTCTACGTCTAGTTGGAGCAGGGTATTCCTTATTTCGCTACTTTCATAAGAAATTGATGCGATTGGTCAATTTAGGATCAAAAAAATAAAGATGTGGCTGTGGCCCTGATGAGCTATATTGACCATTGCGATTGTCAAAGTAAAGAAAAGGTTTCAATCTAGTTCCGATATTTTACATACGTAATATTGATCGAAAGCTTTCATTTGAGGCTTCCCATATATTGAAAAAATATAGTCTCTGTCCAAAATCGGTGTTTCCACCCCTACTGGATGGAAAAGGAAGGAACGTGCGTTTCGGATCGACAGCCAGCAGTGTGTCATTAATTTACATTAGAAAACTATTAGCAAACACGCGCGTTGACAAGTTCCAGCTGTATATTTGCCATTGGGTTCTGCGCTGCTGAAGCCGCCATGCCATCAGTAATTCGTGACTTTTTCGCTTTCGGATAGTAGTAGGTTGGTAGAGCATTGTTTCATCGCTCACCCCTTGGTTGAAATCGTCGTCGTGAGATGGATGAATGCGTGCTGCATCGAAATTTGACCTACAATTCTGCTGACCTTCAAAATTAACGCAATGCTTTTTCATCCAGAATACAATACTCGGAAGTGTAGGGACTTGAACATAATGTAGCTTGTGGACCGTGTTCGGAATTGAATTTTATTGTTCAGCATCTAATTATGGGATTCAGATGAATGATATTTTTATTCATTCCTGAGTAGGTTTCGTGGCCATGCGAGTGGCGGCGTCAATGTTTAAGGCGTATTGTCCGTGGGTTCGATTCCCGCTTCAGTCTGAGGATGCAAGAAATTTGACATCACTGAGGTAATTCAGGTACGTCAGATATGAAAATATTGTATAATATTGGTCCTAAAATGCTGCTTTGAGGAACATCAGCTCTTACAGGAAGTCTTTCAGACATGGAGTTCTGATAATTAACTGGAAGTGTACGATGTGATAGATAACTTTGGGTAATTCTAACAATGTATGCTAGAAAATTAAAGTTTTTTTTAAATTTAACAATCAAGCCTTCATGCCAAACACTGTCGAATGCTTTTTCTATATCTAGAAGAGCAAGACCAGTAGAATAGACTTCAGATTTGTTGGAACAAATCAAATTAGTTACATGTAAAAGTGTGAGTGGTCGAATATCCATGTCGGAATCCGAACTGTTCATGGGCAAAAATTGAATTTTCGTTGATGTGGACCACCATTTTGTTCCAAATGACCACTTCAAAAAGTTTACTGATGGAGGAAATCAAGCTGATTGGACGATAGCTGGAAGCTTCTGCAGGATTTTTGTTCGGTTGGGAAATTGGTACAAATTTGGCATTTTTCCATTTATCAGGAAAATATACCAACTGTAAACAGTTGTTAAATATATCAACCAAGAATGAATGCGCACTAACTCAACTCGGTACTGTAACATTATGTTCTGCGTAGACATCCTATGCTGGAACAAAGCTACTAAGTTATACTCATAATGTAGGTACCGCATCAAGTCGAGCATTCCGGACCACCATTGAATAATTTTCTCATTCAATAATTTTACTCAACTTTCCCCACACAATGGCGATGTCTACACACAATCCGAACGCACCCATCGTTCCGTAGGTACCTAAGTACTGTCCAGGCTTCTATCATCTAGCCCAGGCAGCAATAAAAATTTTAAATTGTAAATTACCACCCGATTAGATTGGAATCGTCTTCGCTCCGGGGTTCGCGCACGCGTGTCTTCTGTAATATTCATAACGCACAGACATCAGATCTGCATATAAGGCCGGTGGGGCAGCGCAACAAATTGTTACCAGTCAATCGTCGACAGTTGTGTTCCACAATACAGAAAAAAAAACTTTGTAGCGAATCTAATAAACCGTCTTGAGTTGGTGCCCTCGTCGGTCATGCACGCGTTACTAATCACTGATTTCTGGACGGCCATTTTCTAATTATTTAAATTTAATAACAGCGATTGGGATCTGGGTCCTCGTCGCCAATCGATCCGGCCCTGAGCTCAGGGCTCCAACAAACGACTAAAATGAGCTCGGTTAGATTATAACTAATTTTCTACGTTACTTCTCTTTCGCTACACAGACATCAACGACCGGATCATCGCCATGGGCTACCCGGCGGAACATATGGAATCGATCTACCGCAACAAGATCGAGGACGTGCAGAAAATGCTGGAGAAGAACCACGCCGGCTGCTACAAGATCTACAATCTCTGCTCGGAGCGGAGCTACAATCACAAGCGCTTTCCGGTAAGTGCGATGGGTTGAGGATTGACACTGGTGAATTTCAGCAAGAATGTGACTGGAACGATTTTCTGAAGATTAGTAGATGAATCAAATCTCAAGATCAAGATCACTGTTTAAATGCAAATCTTAAAAAAGTACCAATTTAATGGAAAGGTGAAGTACCTTGAAATGCAATTTTAGTATAGCACAGAAACCTTAAACGCACAAATCAGGCAAAGGATGATATAAACAAAAGAGCAATTTTCAATTAACTTTTGGCACTAAAAGGAAGCTAAAAATAAGGAAGAATGTTGATTAAATATTATTTCTGTGCCTTTAAAAATGTGAGTACGGCGCTCGGTCATTGTGGTGGCCATCTTTGAATTCCGAGCTTTTTCACATTAAGTCTGTTATCTAAGCAGGGTTTATAGCGAGCCACTTTTTAGTAATTTGATCACTATTTTCGACGTGATCACTAAAAAGTCACTTTTTGCAACAGAATGTCACTAGAGTCACTTTTTTTTTCAGAAAATTGGTCACAAAACTATTTATGTGATAGGATGATAAAAATATATTCTAGCTTACCTTCTAAAACTCAATAAGCAAGACATGGGTGTTTGTATTTACTCTAGAGACAAACATTGCATCTGATTTGTAAATCAATGTGTCATGAATGATGAGGAAAAACAGGATCTGCTAGACTCATTCACAAATTTCGTTAGAGTGCGAAATTAACATGTTACAGTTCATACAAATTTTCTTAATATCCATTAAAAACTCTTATGAAGAGGTGAGTGTCAAAAAATATCGCTTTCTGGTCGTATATTGTGTATGAACCCCTAAATGTATTGCTGGTGAGTTTCTACAGTTATTTTCGGATGTGAGCAAAAAAATCTCCAAACTACTTTCTCTACAAAACGCTCTGGAAAGTAAACCGAAGACCAAATAATTCGAGGCTGTTACCAGCTCTGTCTAAGCAAAATGATCTATAAAGTCACTT
This sequence comes from Aedes aegypti, assembly GCF_002204515.2. Lineage (NCBI taxonomy): Eukaryota > Metazoa > Arthropoda > Insecta > Diptera > Culicidae > Aedes > Aedes aegypti. Next base: position 297,523,883 of record NC_035108.1, read on the forward strand.
ATTTAATTTTTCGATGGAATTATCTTCTGACATTTGGTTGGCAAAATACACTTACAATTATTTTTGCATATTTCACACAATCGACAAAATAGCTTTTGTATGGAAATTAGAAATAATTTGTAGGGCGCGTAAGAAATCTCAAACCCCCCAAATTTATGCATGAACAATATCCAACTTTAAGGAAAAACATTATTTTTATTAGCTTAATAATAAGAGAAAAAGAAGCACCATTCATGCATTGAAAATATTCCATTGATAAATGTTGATTACAACTTCTTACTAGCAGGAACATACATATCAATGTTATCCCACTGATACCCCGTTTTGACGTAAATTATTTTATTTAAATTACTCTCGGAATAGCTTTTGAGATCTAGGAGGAATTTCTGGTAGTTGTTGCGAAGTTACCAAAGATGATATTTTTATTGGACTCCACAATGCAACATTATGACGATATTTTCGAAATCATCATTCATTGAAAGAATTCCTTAAGAAATCTATTTTTAAATTTCTGATGTGTTCAATGGAATTCCAAAAATCGGAAAACTTACCATTATTATTATATAAATTTCTCAAAAAAATCCGTGGCGACATGAAATAAAAAAGTCTAATAATGTATCATTGCTTGAAAGTGAAAGAGTGTCTAAATGATTTTATAATCTGGTGCGAAAAATTTTGGTGACATTCTAAATTCCATATAAGTTTTTGAAAAAAATCAAAAAGATATTTTTGCAAGAATTTTCGGAAGAATCCCTGAAAGAATGATATATTTCTAAGCGACACTGGTTCCTTAGAAATTTCTACACAGATTCCTCGAAAAGCGCCAGGAATTCTTCCAATTATTTCTCCAGAAATTCGCAATTAATCTAGAGATCTTTCCAGAGATTATTCTAATAATTTTCTAAGAAATTTCTTCAGGAATTCTTTGTGCGTTTTCTTTAGATGTGCTTATCACAATTTCTCCAGAATTTATGGAAAACTCTTCAGCAGTGTAACGATATTTTTAGTAACTTCCATAGAGATTGTTTCAAAACATCCCTTCAGGAATTTTCCCAGGATTTTCCAAAGCAATTACTACAGCTTTAACAATTTCTTCAGAGATTCTTCCAGGACAACCTACAAAGCGTTATTTTCAGCTTTGAAGAAATTATATGAGGATTTTTTGTATCCAGGAAATCCTTAAGAAAAATGTTTCAAGAATAGTTCAAACTACTTCTACAAAGAACTATCAAAAGTTCGCAATGGACTCCGGGACGGGGTGGTTTCAGAAGATATCCTTAGACAAATTACAAGTTGAAATATTGAAGAGCACTAAACGTAAATCTTAAATAAATTCCTGAAAGGCTTAGAACTTCATTGAGAAATTTCTTTAAGAGTATTTTGAGGTGTTCATAAACCAATCCCTGAAGGAATCTCTGTAACTATTTCTGGAGGTATACTTGGAAAATTCATGCTTCAATTCTCAAAGGTATTCTGAGGAAAACAAAATGACAAAATTTGTTTGGAAAACCCGCAAAAGTCTGGATCAGCTCCCGAAGGAATCTTCAGAGTAACAATAGAAAAACTGAGCAAATGCCTGAATAACATGCATTCTGATGAAAACTCTGAACAAAAATCCATTCTTCGTTAGTTATTCAAGAGTAGAAATTCTTCGATGCAGTTCTTAAATGGAGGTGCCCAAGTAGTCCTGTACCCAATTCCTGGGTCATTTCTCCGATGAATATCAGCAGGAAAATTTAAAGAGGGGTGGATCAATGCATAAAGGAAATAAACCTCTAAAGAAAATTTCGGCAATATTTTTTTATGATTTTTTTTTATAATTTGCGGACGAATTGTCGAAAAAAATATTAAAAAAAACTATTCCTAAGTTTCTCCGAGAACTCTTTTAGAAATTATTCCGGAAATTGTATCCTTGTAACTTTTCTGCAATAATTCTTCCAGGAATTTTGTTCAAAAATGTCTTAAATCCAAAGATTATTTATGAAGATTTTTTGGAGAATATCTCCAGGTCCAGGGTTGCAAATCCTGGAAAAATTGTAGGAAATCCTGATGAAATGCAGAGAGGAATCCATGGAAAAATGCTTGAGGATTCACTGGTGAAATTTCAAAAGATTTTTTTTTTTTTTGAGAAATTGCTGGAGTAATTCTTTAAAAGCTGTTGTAAAATTCGTGATATAAAATTTGCACAATTGCTGTAGCGATTCTTAGAAAAAATCCTAGTGTTATGGCTGATTTTTTTTGTTTGATACATTCTTTAAAAAAAAACTAGGGCATAATTCATGGATAGTTATTTTGGTAAACTCTCAGTAGACATTTATGGATATTTTTGAAATAAATGTCAGATTTCCTGTCATGGGCGTAGCCAGAGAAAGCTGGCGGGGTGCCCCCTTGGCTAACGGAAAAAAATCAAAATCGACTGGTTTGCTGCAAAGGTTATTGCTGATGCTCTCAACAGTTTTCTAGAAGTTAACCTTTGATTTCATCCGAGAATTTCTTAAGAATCTCCAAAAAAAATACAACGAAAATACAATCTCAAGACATCACCCGACCAAGAGTGCATCTATCGAATACGTAATAATATAAGGTGTCGTTTCAGTTAATTTAGGATATTCGTAGGGATTCCTCCTAGTATTAGTGTTGGAAATTTTCTCGACTTCCCATTTCTAACAAATTTCCTTGGAAATCCTTGATAACATGCAATCTGCAGCCAAGCAATCAGTTTGTTCAAAAAACCTTTGATAATTCTTCCAAAGTATTTTTACCAGAAATTTGTAAAATTCAGTAGATTTAAAATATGATGCTAGCTTTTCTCCAGGAACACTGATTTAGCTTCTTCAAGGAAGTTTGCAGAAAAAATATAATAATTGGAATTGCTTCAGGATATATTATTCGTATATTTTTCCATGTGTGTGGGGGACTGAAATCCGTACAGGCTCATAATCCGTACACTCCATACAAATAGTAGGCGATTTGTATGAATTAGATGGATTTAGATTCAATTCTTAGGTGTACGGATTTCGATCCCACACGGTAACGATGCCTGCAAGAATATCTCCAGCCGTTTCTCTGGAAACCACCAGTGATTATTCAAAGAAGTTCTCGCTGTATATTTTTTAAATAACATAAAATATTCCATAAATATTTCCAAAATTGTGACACTGGCATACGTTATAAGATATTAACCACAAGTGTCTAGAGTGTAATGTTTTAATTTCTTCCAGGTGTTGTAACAAACATCGCGCAGTGATTACTCCAGGATTTAATCATGTAATTTCCGTAGATTTTTTATCACAGAATTTCTCCAAATATTGAAACTGAACTTATTCGAAGAAAACATTAGAAAATAGCTCCCAGCACTTCATCCAATGCTTCCATTTTTATATCCTATCTATGAATATCTCTAAGAGCACCACCAAAAATTTGCCAATCTGCAAGCAATACTTTTAGAAAAAAAAATCCTGGATAAATCCTTGTAGGAGTTTCTGAAAGAATTTCTGATGTATTTTCAGAAGAAATTTCTGAAAAACTGCTGGATAGATCGATCACTCTATAAAATTTTAGAAAAATCTTTTAGAGAAGTTCTAATATGAATCTGTAGCAATTTTGGTGATCTAAGAGTAATTTTTGCGTTTTGAAAAAGTTGTTGTTGTTAAGTCTGAATGAATCCTAGAAAGCACGCCACACAAAATTGGAAAAAATAAATAGTAGTTTTACAGTTTTCTCAGAGGCATCCATGAAAAAACTTCTGGAGTAATTCTAAGATGTATTTGGAAAGAATCTATGAAGCAATTTCTTCTCGATACAATAGTCCTCTCTAGAATTATGGCAGACATGGACTGCCCATAACCGCATATTTGAAACATTCAACAAAAGTAGGATTGAGGAAATGTAGTACCAAATACCAAAAACACCGAACACGTTGATTCAGGCAGTTTCGTACTCTCCTTGTACATTGTTCTCGGCTTCAAGCCGAAACGCTCGAACCTGAACCTAAATCCGAACTAAAGTGAACATCGGTTTGAACGCCGTTTCATTTGTACATCGGTTGCAACGGCGGTTCAATTTATGGTACAAATCTTCAATTGCATCCAGGTTCAGAACGATGGCACAAAACAGACCGACAGAAAACAGTTGAAATCCACGCTTATAAATTTCTACTTATCGTGTCTTGTTGTATGATATAGTAAATTCCTTTGTTTTTTTTTATAAAGTTACCGCTAGATGTTACCTAAAATATTGATCTTAGTTTATCTATATATTTAATAAAACATTTATTCAGAGTTCGGTTTTCGCGTCGCCGGAGTGACGTCTATTTTTCTGCCACGCGTTTTGTTTGCTGGACAGTGCATTTTAAGACCCAAGCAAGCTAGTTCGGTTTTCGCGTCGCCGGAGTGACGTCTATTTTTCTGCCACGCGTTTCGTTTGCTGGGCAGTGCATTTTAAGGCCCAAGCAAGCTAGTTCGGTTTTCGCGTCGCCGTGTGCATATCAAGTATGCTGATAAAGTTGCTTATGGCTGCTTAGTCAGGGATGAAGGATCAATTTGGTGAGCTCGTTTCATGCTTTCATTTTTAATGTATATTTTATTGTGAAACACTTTTTAATCATGACAACGATAGAAAAGTCATTTTTATGTATATTTTTTTTTAACAAAACATGAATGTTTTTTTCACAATAAGTGTCGGCAAAGACTCTTGTAATTGTTTAAAAAGTTTTCAAATACACATACCTTACCTTTTATCCAACATTTTTCATTACAGAAATCGTTTTGAATGGTTCGACACTGAAAGTGTAGACTTACTTTAGGAACACGTTGTCTGTAGTGACTAATAGGTGACTGTTTGAACTAAGGCTGCATGGATCGCATCACTTACCAAGGTGAATCCTGATTATGTAGCTTTTGAACCCTCCCCACTAACAAATTCCTCCCTGTGACAACCATGGAGATGCAGAGGTGCTCTCGGTCTCTAGTAACAATGGATGTCACACTAATAATCCCACCTTTCCCCGATGACAGTAAGGACGTGGCCGGCGCCGTTATTGACTTTATAATGCTTGGAGTTCTCGAAAGTGTACATTGAAGACGGAAAGCTATTCCCAAGCTACATCTGTTGGTTCCTTGTGCAACTTCGATTATTCTGGTCAATCACGGAGTAGCAACTACGAATTGTACGGTCATCAATGCTTATGCTTATGCTTATGCTTATGCTTAATAAAACATTTATTCAAGCCTCATGCGTCTTGTGATTTGTATCAAGAAGTTCCATATATGATCGTAGAAATTTATCCGCGTGGATTTCAATAGTTCTCTGTCTGTTTGCTTTGTGTCATTATTTGCACTTAAGTTTTGACTGAAGTACATACATATGTACCTGGTTTGGCATGGTACACTGGTACAGAGATGAAGCGCGTTCGCGCTGCAACACAAATTGGGTCCTAAAATTTTTAATGAAATCTTGTTTTTATTTAATAACACGAAAAAGCATGTTACTGTAACTACTTCAGCAATTTTTCCCGCTCAAATAGTGGCTATATCATGCTTAAACTTTAATTTAAAAATTTGGTCCATAAATGAACCTTGACACTTTTGATCATGTTTGACGTTCGCTTAGTCGACAAAAACACCACAGGGGTTTTAGTTCGACCACTGGGGTTGTTCCTATCTGACATTTCGTAAGGGACACGGAAAACAAAATACACCCAAAATTTGAGTTTAAGGCAAAAGATGTGAAAAAATCTAAAAAAATGTTTTTTGGGCTTAAGCCAACGGAAAACATTAGAAAATTGAGTAAACATGTGTTTTTGGCCTAAACTTAAGCGTTTGGCACTAAAATTGGGACAGGACTTTAGGACCCTATTGCAAGGTTCAAACCAAAGCTGAACGTCGGTTCTGTTCATGGGAAGACTGTTTTTTTTTGTCAGTATGGGAAGAACCATAAAATTCTAAAAAAAAAACCTAGAACTTAACAATACTTATTCGAGGCTGATATTTTATCTCTAACCACTCGGCTAAGGGGCCTTTCCTACGCCGAGTGCTTAGAGTCCGCGGCTACAAAGCAAAGCCATGCTGAAAATGTCTGTGTTCGATTCCCGGTCGTTGCAGGAATTTTTCGTAATGAAAATTTCCTTGACTCCCCTGGGCATAAATTATCACCGTACCAGCCACACGATATACGAATGCGAAAATGGCAACTTTGGCAAAGAAATCTCTCTACGACTGTGGAAGTGCTCATTAAAAGCTGGTTCTGCCCCAGTGGGAACGTAATGCCAAGAAGAAGAAGAAGAATCAACTCGTAAATTTGCACTCTAATCTGCAGCAAACTGAAGACCGAATGCTTTTCAAAAGTTCATACATCAGTTTGTTCCAGACCCTCCTCCTATATGATGCAATAATGTCCCAACAGAAACCGCCCGCTCCAATCGGAAGCAGCAGCAGCTGAGTGCCGGAGCTTCTAATGTCAAAACCAGCTGACAGGGCAATCGATACTTCACTTTCATTTCAGCGCCGTTTGCAGACTCTGCTGCTGTGCCATAAAAGCAGAAGGGTAAGAGTATAGAGATAGAGAGAGAGAGAGCATTGCCCATGATTGTTTATTGCACGGCACATGCGCACAAGTTGAGTGCTTTTTCCTAAATTGTTGTTTCCAAGCCAAAAAGGTGGAACACCGCACTTTTGCAGCATAATATTAGCCTTGTTTGCCGAACATTTGATTTCCTCACCGGGTAACATCTTCAAACGAATCGACCGACCGACCGACGACTACAAATGTAAGAAGCGCGCAAATAACGAGCCACGTCGCGCTTGGAAACAGGCCCTTCTTGGTTGGAGGAGGGAGTTTCGACTCCTTACCGACTTGCCAATAAAGAGGCAAAGGATTCAGACGAACAAACAGATGTGTCAGCAATATGCCGGTTGATAAAACCTCCCACAGTAGCGGTGTTCGCGATCAAACAGCACGGTGTTGGGTTTCCATAAAAAAGATGGACAAAACTTCAAAATTGTCCAAAATAGCTGAATTTCATCATATGCTCATTTAGTATGGTGTTTTTTTTTTAATTAAATATGCCTTTAGAGTCATGGGATTATAGCCTAAAACATTCTATTTCGGGATGTGCGATGATAGGTCCGTTTCTTTGCACGCCAGATCTAGCACCCTCGATTGCAATGTTGAACAACGAATTCGAAAGTGCGTCTCCCTGCTTGAAAGTCACGAACGAAGTTGATGCTTCTTCTGCAATCCGAACACTTGATTTCGAACCATCTAGCATAGCACGCATCAGCCTAATTAATTTCGCCGGAAAACAATTTTCAGACATTCAGACAGCTCATTTCTTTTCACTGAATCGTACGCCGTCTTGAAATCGATTAACAGATGGTGAGTTTGAAAGTTATACTCCCGGAATTTATTTGGGATCATTCGAAGGTATATACATCTAGTCCGTTGTCGAGCGGCCCTCACGAAAACCAGCTTGGTATTGATCGACGAAGGACTCCTCAAGCGGTCTCAGTCTGGATGCGCGACAATATTTTAAACGGCGATTTAAGCGGGGTAATTCCTCTGTAATTGTCACACTCCAGTCTGTGCCCTTTCTTGTAGATTGCGCGTATGAGGCCATCCAACAGAAGAACTCAGTGGATCAACTGGGAAAGCTGCTCACTTCCGAGCTCGACCGGGATCTCGTTATTCCTAGCAGCCTTATAGTTCTTCAGCTCGCTGGATTCACAGCTTTAGCTACCACACTTTCTTCGTGCTGCCATTTCTTTCTGCGGTGGATTCGCTTTTCTTCGGCTCACGCTGCCCTGTACCGATCTCTATTCTGTCGGTTACCGGCCACAAGCATACGGTTTCTGGCGACATTCTTCATGCCTGTCACTCTCTGGCACTCTTCATCGAACCAGTCGTTTCGTCTTCGCCGTTGACCAGTGCGAATCACTTCCTGCGCCATTGTTGTCACAGCTTCGTGGATAGAGTCCCACAATGAGATAATGATCCGAGTCGATATTAGGGCCTCGGAAGGTCCTGACATCAATGACATCTGAGAAATGTCGCCCATCAACCAGCACGTGGTCTATTTGGGAGCAGGCATCGTCACTCGGGTGTCGTCAGGTGCGTTTGCGGATATTCTTGCGTGCGAAGTAGGTACTGCTGATTGCCATCTTTCAAACAGCAGCGAAGCCGCAGGCCATTATCATTGTTAACGCAATGGAGGCTTTCCATTCCAATGACGGGTTGGAATACGTCTTCTTTCCCAATTTGCGCAATTGGGTTGTTAAGTGATGGACAATTCAGGGTTTTTTTGTAGCTTGTTCGAAAGAGCACATTTTTCTAAGTGTAACACTATTTTATTGCACTTTAATATCTTAATATTGATATAGTAAATGATTAAAAAAGATTTCATACCGTCAACTCAATGACATTTCAATTTACATAATGACAGTTCGTCCCAAAGTAAAATTTGCCGAAGGGTGATTCAAACGCGATTTCCATACTAACTTCAAACGTGTTTTAAAAATAGTTCCAGGACACGGAAAAACATGAAACTTTGGATTCTGGCTCAGTTTTTAACGTAGAATCAGAATATGTAAAAATCAGGATACCCCTAAACAAGCCAATTGCATCGCCAGTGATTATCTTGGCATCTTGTTTTGGGGCTTTGTCTAGGCTCTCATTGAACTCATCATTGATGTTGGCGCATAAACCGTACGATGCCGACGATCCACTAAAACCAGCCCATGCGCTGTACTTGAGGAATTCTTGTTGAATTGCTCTAGTACTGTACCCCTTGCCCCTGGGCTCAGACCCTAATCTCCCCGGAACCACCTTACGGTATTCCTTCGAGGAGAGGCCAGTGCATATAGCACTTAACACATGTAGCCTAGGAAAACTGCTTCTCCTAGCCGACTTAAACAATGTTACAGGGGATCAGCTTCGGCAGGTCTAATCCTCTGCAGCCAAATCTTAGTCGGCCGCCATACTGCCGTGAATCGCAAGTCAGTCCCATCTGTAAAAAGTAGGCATTGAGAAAATGGGGTGTGAAGTTTCCAAAATCGTTTTCCATACAAATATTCAAAAAATTCCAGAGTATTGAAACATGTTCAAATCTAAATTAAACTTTCACAATTTGCTTTTTACTTCGATATCTTTCTGAGAAAAATATAAAGATGATCATAACACGGATAATTTTTGTGTTGCACAGTGCGGAAACCTCTAGTGGGACAGATATGCGGTTACTTTTTATTATGGGACAATTTGACTTGCTGTTTTTTCCTACTGTTTCCGACCAATTCTTATCATCTCATTAGGGCAGCTGAAAGAGCATTGGAAGTTATGTTGAAAACTGAACTCAACTCAATTTTGACGAAAATGCAGATGGGACTGACTTGCGGTTCACGGCAACATAGGCGCTGCAATTCTAGCATAATGTGAGTGACAGCCGTAGTTACTGCATTCCAGCACTCGGCATCCGCATACAGTGGGATTCCGTTTTTGGCAACAAAGTCGAAATTTTCAGTTGCCAAAAACGGAACCGTGCCAAAATCGGAACCCTTATTTTAAATATTATTGTTCAACTATTGGTTCTGAAAACATCATTAGAATGTTATTACATCATCCTTATGAAACTATATGGCATCGAGACTTCAGAACGGTTCACTTCGAAGCAGTTTTCCGTAATATTGAATTATGCTATGAATCTATATTTACATATTTACAAAACAAAAGCGCTGGGTACTGCAAAACGGCATGATTTTATTTATTTAATGAACATTGAAAATCAATTTAATTTTTAGGTTTTAGCGTAAAATTTTACAATATTTGGTATGTTTAGAATACCCACCTTTAATTTATGTTTCTGATAAAGTAAAGTAGTTTATGATGAATGATTGATTTTAATCAAAAAAGCAAACATAAAAAACTACATCTTATGATCCATAAGTGCGACACGTTATTTTTGTGGAATACACATAAACGCTCTTATCATTTTTACTTGAAATGAGTTTTAATTGAGCTTGATATATGTTTTACACCTACCTTATGAAATCAACGGAAATTTACAGAATCCTGTTATGAAACCTCAAGAACCTGATAGGAATCTTCATGTGCTCGTAAGTAATCTACAAGAAAACGCTAGGGCTCTGAAGCATTCTAATAGGAATATTGCTGCGATATTTCCGTAAATTCTGAAGTCTCCAATGAAAATTTCCAAAAGTTTATTATTCTTAGGCTACCACTAAGCACTCCTCAAATTTCTCTGGAATCCTTTGCAAAATCTACAAGATTTCGCCAGAAATACTCAAAATACCACTACAAACCCACATTATCCCGCTAGGAATTATCAGGATGCTCTAGAAAACTAAAGAGCTTATTAGGAATCACCAAATTTCGGACTTAATCCCCGATAACCAATTACACCCGATTCAGTTTTTGCACGGGGGATGCGTACCGTGCAAAAAAAGTTTTCAGTTCAAAATTTCAAAAACCGTGCAAAAAAAGTAACATCATTTCTCGACGTTTCATGCAAAGATAAGGTTTTGGCGGAAAAAATGTACTGAAACAGAATCGGGTGTATACATTCTCAGGATCCCGCAAGAAACCCTCAGTGTCCGCTAGGAATCTGCGGACATTCTCAAGAATCCGTTAAAATTTCTGAAAAGTCCCTTATGAACTAAGAATCTCCTAAGTATTCTCCAGGGTACAGTTAGGAAACTCATAGTCGCAGCTCGCAAGGAACATTTTGATTATGTTGAGACCCGTATCCTTGATTAAAAATCTTGTATAGAACTCATCTCTAAACAAATCTAACGTCTTAAAGCATCTCCAACAAAAAGAAGGAACGGAGTTCTAAATAGTTGTCGCAGAAAGATTAATATACAAACTAATACAACAAACAAAAAGTTACTCGCAATCGGGATTATCGCACGCTTAAGTTATATTTTTGAGAATAAAGTGTAGTTTGGACTGTGTTCGCATTTGTCATGGTGCCGGTATTGAATAGAACATTGGAATTCTTAAACAATAATATACAATATAGTTAAATATACACTTTTTTTTTATTGAATATATGTTGGCTCTTCTGCAATTCACTAGGGCTGTCCATACATTTGTCATTTGTCCATACATTTATCCCTCCCCCCCATAAATGTCCACGTGGTTTATGGACGACCCCTATAATAACGCAATTTATTTAATGAAATTCCTTAAAAGTTATGATGAACGACATTTTGCTGTATTTGCATCTATTACTGAGGGTTGTCTTTTATATGCAATGTTTGTAACTCCATAATAATAAGAACAGTGAGCCAAAAAGGTGAGACAAAATTTATAATTTAACTCCGTATGAGTCATAGACTTTTGTTGCCCTTAGGTGCTTGTGCTTTGTTCAAACAAGCTGTTCCAAATCATAAGAGAAGTGTTTTTTTTAATGTATCACCTATTGGCAGACTCAAGTGGGCTGGTTACTCAGTATGAATGCCTAAGAGATTGATCTCTAGTTGAGATTCTGGTGGAGATTAAAGGCCTCATGAAACGTTGCGAATACATGACCAATGACCATTCTGAAGTATATAAGCACGTACGGGAGTTCTTAGTAGTTAATGAGATTTGGAGAAATATCGACGAAAATGGAGCTCTAAAATATAATCGGTGCGTAGTTTACCTGCCATTCATTTAAATAAAGCAACAGACACGATAATATTTACAAAAAATACAAATTTTAATGGTATTCAAAAATGTTGCCAAAAACGGATCCATTTTGTTGCCAAAATCGGGGGGTGCCAAAAATGGAGCATGCCAAAAACGGAGCATGCCAAAAACGGAATCCCACTGTACTTTCTCTGGATTACATCGTCGGGGGACATGTCCCCTCTGCATGTAGCGAGCATGCGATCTCTCACAACAATGAAACGCGGGCAATCGAACACAACATGCTTCGCTGTTTCCTCCACACCAGCACAATTGGGGCACACAGGAGATTCTGAGTGCCCGAACCTATGCAGGTACTGCCTATAGCTACCATGTCCTGGCAAAAACTGCGTCAGGTCGAAGTTAACTTCCCCATGGTTTCTTCTATACCAATCTGGCACATTTGGTATTAGCCGATGGGTCCATCTACCCTTGGTGGGGTTATCCCATTCCTGCTACCAACCTTTGAGCGTTAGCTCTTTACACGCGTTGCGGACTCCTCTAGTTGAACCATTGCACAATGGACCGAATCGACTATTTAGCCGGAAAAAAGTGTTTTCTCTGTTCTCGTCGATTTTAGACGTTCGATGTCTTCAGAGAAGTTGTGTGTAATTGAGTTTTGCATCTTTTAAGAAAAAAGTTGATTAGGGTGGCCCTTATTTAAGTTAAAATGTTGACCTAAACTTTTTTGTTTGATGAAATTTGTGGCTGCGCTCTTCTGCAAACATTTAGAAAAAGTTATTTTGAACAACTTTGTCGAAGACACTTTAGATCTAACTCTTCATTTGAGCTTAGTAAATTGATTTTGAAAGTTTTAACTTAGGGTGGACCCAAAATATCGATTACTTTGGTCTAATTTTTTTATTTTCAGTTTTACGTGAATGTGGTCTTCAGAAGAGTTGCAGAGAAAGTAAAGATACACATTTTTGCTGAATATCGCAAGTTTGTATTTCTTTTGATTTTGAAGTTATAAGCAAATTTAAGTGAAAAACCATGAAATCTTCAGATGCCCATAACTAATGGAGTTGGTTCGATAAAATTTTCCTTTAGGTGGCATTTGAAAGGCCATACAATAGGCAACTTTTGCTGCAAAAATTGTGAGAACGTAATTTTTGTAAATTGAGAAAATTCAGTTCAAAAATACACATAGAAAATTCAAAATTCGCCTGGAACTCACAAGATTTTAAAGTTAACGGCATGCTCCCTTCAGCAAAGTTGTATATCAATACAATCAATACAATAGTGATAAAAGTTAATGAATATTCACGAAATTTCTTAATTTTGATAAACTCCCAATGATTCCATTAAGTTAAAAATTGTTTTGTTTTTCTTAGTTAAAGTAGTGCAACATAACAAAAATTTTAAAAAAGATAAATTTTGATATCAATTTAGTGAGTTTTGCCCGGTTTTACACCACAATGAACCGTGTCTCGCGTGGGTGGATGATGTCTTTGGAATATATAATCAAGCTGCCACCAGAGAAAGAGAAAGAGCCAAATAGGTTGCACAGATGCACTGAATCTTTGATGAATCGACCGCACGCGAGGATTCTTTCCCCCGGTGCAGCAGCTGTTGGCGCAAAAATGTCAACGGAGTTCGTTGCCATTTCGCCGGTCAGGAAGGATCCGTGCATAGACGACGACTGATTGAAAGTCCGCGCGCTGCTTGCTGGCAAACGTCACCAAGAGCTGTCAGAGAGAGGTATATCGCGTTTCCATCTTTCCGAGTGGTGTGTGCGGTGGCCCATTAGTCGTGAACCCGGTGATAATTGTTACTCGCAGCGTGACTTCGCAATGAGCCGCCACTCCCTGGCATCGTTTAGAGGCTTTTAATGGTCCTAACAGAAAACAAATCCATCACTGCGCTAATTGCATTCACGCGAGCAATTTTTGCCCATTAGAGGGAGACCGGGGAACCTATGCAAGGTGCTCTGCAGATCGTCGTTATCAGTAAAAATCTGCATCAAATCTACGCCACACGATTATTAAAGACACCGACACGTTAAGGTGATTATAGAACGAAGACACACTTTGAGTTTTCAAGAACACATGACTTGAGAAACAGTGCTCCGCGTTGAAAATTTATCCCATTGGTCACCATCAGCAAGCTAGCAATTTGATTGATTTTCTACGCGAACTGTTGTCAGATGCTCCATTCTTGTGCACTTGAAAATTCAAAGTTTGGCTTCGTTTTATAATCACCTTAATTCCAGTGGACAATTTTCCCTTTGAAGGAAGCACCACACTAGACAACGGACTAGCATGCAACGCCAAGTGGCACAGTCAAAATACGTGCCTTTTTCCGAACTGAAGCGGGAATCGAACCCACACTCCTTGGCTCGATGCGGCTATATGCTTGGTAACACTAACCGCACGGCGCTTACACATGCAGCTTAGTCATAACAAACGACTGGTGAGCACAAATTTGTATGAAGATTATTTTTTTCTAATAATAACGGTCTGCGGAGCACCGCGCTATATCTGCGACCGCTGTTCGACATACAGTCTTCTCATTCAGTGCACAAGTGAAGGCGGTGGCGGCGCAACGCTGCTGAGTGCAATTTCGTGATTATTATTTTTTTGAGTGTTTCCTTCCATATCGATGCAATCTACAAGTAGGTACTGCCGGGAGTGCACATTGACAGACTGCCAGCCAGCCTAGGGCCCGGGGAAACAAGTGGTAAAACGTCGAGGACGTGACTGTAGCGACTATAGGTCACACATCCATTCACACAAAGATACAAATGCACTCTGCATCGCATCATCACGCTATGAAGCGCTGCCCGCGAGTCAGCTGTTGTGGGAGCGGACCGGGCGTGTGTGTATATGGTTTAGACTGGTTCACTTGGTGGGATGTGTGATGTTTGAAGTTGAATCTTTAATAATTGAATCCAATGAAATGATTATCACAGTTTTGTGAGAAATTTAGTAGATTGACATCAAATTGACTAAAAATTAGACTTGTGTGACAAAGCAAGTGCAAAACTTAGCTAGCTATAAGCTAAATTCTTTTGGTTTGCTAGTTAAGTCACAAACTCCGTGGGAAACAGACCTTCAAATCTACAACAGAGTGTCCATCCATCCGGGAAATTCAGGAAAACCGGGAAAAAGCCGGAAATTACAAATGACCGAAAAAAATACGCAAATATATATGTACTTCAAACATAAGACAACCGGTTTATTTCAGTTTCAAGAACTTCGCATTATGATTACTTTTCGGTGAATTGATAGAAAGATTGGCTTTGAAACATTTCTAGAAGGGTAGGGGAAGGGGTGGTAAAATGAACACCTTGAGGAAATCATCTTGTTTCTGATGGAAAAACAATAAATTTGAATACAGTAATGTCCCGATTTTGTCAGCCCCATGCTGCATTTTTTTTTTTTTTTTAATTGGCCCACCACTAACCCCAACACCAAAAAGCTCTGCATCGAGCCCCCTGGTAGTGGACTCATCTAAATTTACAATAATTACACTTACTTTTACATTATTACATTGGTGTGTGAACGAAAGTGATGAATACTACAAAAAAATACTAAATATATCTAGGGATGCCCAGTGGAACTTTGTTCCTTCTAAGGGATCCCAGAGTAGAAACTAAATTAGTTTAATCTAAATATATGATTAGACACTATTAAGTAAAACATACATAAAACATTTAACAGAGTGCTATAAATTAAATGAAAATATCAGAAAACTGGCAGTTGATACGAAATTAATTCAGGAATGTGTTGATTTTGGATCTGTAGTACTGTTTTAAATAAAATTCTATTTTTGATCGCTTTCAATCGCGTTGGTATTTTGTTGTATATAGAAGGTCCGTTGAATGATATCCGCGTTTGAGGGGGACATTTAGGGTGGACAAAATCGGGAAAAAAAAATTTCGACTGGTTTCAAGTTTTATTTTAACTTAACATTGTTTTGTTACTTCCATTTTCTATGTACCGTAATCCAAGGTAACTTTAATAAGTTTCTTGGATAATTATTAGGAATTTAAAATTTCAAAATTTCGGTCTTTAGATGATTGTATAGACGTGGCCAAGGTCATAATTGACATTATGCACCCAATATTGCCAGTATAGACGTGTTTAGTCTAATTAAAATAAATATAAATTTTAGGCTGACAAAATTGGGCAAAAAGGATGCTAAAATCAGTGGTAAATAAAATCGTGGGTAGACCAAATCGGTGACTGACAAAATTGGGTCATTACTGTACATCAAAAATAGGGATGTTAATGTCAGCTATTCCCACAGGTATTTTTCTAATTATTCAAATTTAAATTTCTTCAGGGAGTCCCTCCGAATTTCTTCAAAAAGTCTTGTAGGACATTATTGAGAGATTCGAGTTTTTTTTTTCATTTAAATTAGAATTTTATCAAGAAAATCCTAAACATAATTTCATTAAGAATACAGGAGTTCTATCAGAGATCCTCGTAGGAGTTGATCAAGGCATACTTAGAACTCACAGAAAAAAATAGGAGAATAGGAGTAGGAGAAAGTCCTAGGGCAATCAATGGATATATTTCTTGAGAACATGAGACTTCCTTTGAAAGTGTCTCCAACGGTCTTTGAAGGGATACCTAATGGAATCTCCGAAGTAGTTTCTATGGTTATCCTCAGAAAAACTCCAGATTGAATTCTTGAAGGCGTCCTAAACCAAATTCTTGGAATATTTTCTTTCAAAGCTCTTGAAAAATCGCAAATCAAACTCCTGAAGAGATCTTTGGAGTAATATGTGAAAGACTACTTACTGTGGATTGTAAAACGAGCAGTAACACTTGTTGCCATGTCCAGGAACACCAAAAAAGTCTTAAAATCATTCTTAGAGAAATGTCTGTTCAAATGAGGAACCAAAATCTCATGACGTGGTTCATGTTAAGTTTTAAAAAGTTCATGTAAAATGAACTACTCATCAATCATTTATGTATTTTGGGGAATTCCTAGAATCGGAAATTGTTTCTTTTTAACCTGTAAATCTCAGGGAATGTTATTTCTTTAAATGAGTATACACCCTGTCTTGGTAAGATTTTGACAAGATTATTGATATGTTGATCAAATTTTTTGAAGATTACTTGCAAGATGTAATCTACGATTTATGTCAAAAGTTTTAGCCAGCTTCATAGGATAACAATAATGGAAATATTAGAAATATTTGTTTCCGTTAAAAGAGTTTTTCTTGGATCCAACGTGAAATTCATCAGATCAACAATTTCTCCATGAACTAGGATTAAGCCATGTCTAACGAATAATTCTTAGGGCATTCTCAGAAGGTAGTAGGTTGGCTATTGTTTGCCCTTTTGTGGAAGTGTTGATACACAGAGCAGACATATATTATCCCAAAACTTTTCTGAATTTTGTATGAATTCTAGGGGGTAACGGTCTTTTACATATTTTAACAAATATTTTATATATTTTTGCCTATAACTCATTTAAAATGCAAACCTTTTTTAATTGTATTAAAAAAAATTTATAAATAAGTTAGATCAGGTCCTCCAAATTTGTTCATATCGTATAAAAAAATAAAAACAAATGTATCAAAATGCAGGATCCTTTTGTAATCTGTTTTTTAATTTCTTGGACATCCGGGAAAAATCCGGAAATTGGAAAACTGAATTTTGAATAGACACCCTGCTACAAACATAAACAGTACCTGTACAGCCTGTAAACTAGGCAATTCGGCAGGCATACCAGCAACAACACCAGCAGTTACATGCTTTTCGCATTCATTAATTCATTAAACGTGAGGGCAGGGTTAGGCCCGCGAATCACTTTCCCTGACCACTCTGGGCTGAAACGGAAGTGAATCGTCCCCTTCGGCACTCCATAGACTCCTAATGTACATTATTTTCGACATTACAGCATCAATCGCGAGATTGAGGTTATACTCTGGATAAATCAGCAGCCGATGCGTAATTTCAATCATGATGTATGTAAACAAACAAACGGTGATGGCATTGATGCCATAGTGAAGATAGTGAAATTCGAAAAAAGAATCAGACTATAGCCAGGGATGCAATTAATTATACTTTACTGAATCGCGTTTTTCACCATTGCAACAGACACCATTATAGGATTTTTTTATAATAATTATTCAACAGATATTTAAGGCAATAAACAATACTATATTGTGTAATGCAATATTCCATTTCAATATAGGTGTTTGGTACGAAAATAAAAAATCTGGCAATACTGTTGATGAAACCAAGACTTTCATGTTATGCTAGTGTTCAACAAATGGAAAATGTACGTGAAACGAAAGTGCAATTGAAAATGTTATTATGTAATTTATAGGTACGAGTAAATTGAACGGATGTTTAGAAAATAACTAAAGTAGACTTTTACTGATATCGTGAATAGGTGCTTAACCCAATATACGTAGTATGTTTTATCACACAGCTTATTTCATAGCAGCCCCAGCTTAAGTTATTTTTTAAGAGGATTGAAATTTTCGTTCCACCTACCGATAAAAATTTTAATATGCTAATTAAATTAATTGTGTCTAATAGTACAGCTAATAATCTGTATAATTTATTGAAACTGTTTAAAAATGGTTCAATTTCCGGTTTTAACATGGTTTCTACAGATCGTTCAACATTTGGGTAGCGTTCAACAATTAGCGAATTATCCTATACGATGTTTTCCTTCGCTTGCTTGATCGTGCTTCAAAATCAAATAAGAACGAATTCGGCAATGTCTGCTCATCACCATCACCAACTCTAAATTATGGTTACATATGTTAATTTTACCGCATTATAAAGAGCCATACTGTATACAAAAACTGTCGAGTAGTGTTCTTAAGGTGATTCTTGAGGAATATATTTTGGCTCGGAATCGATAGATATCTTTGTTGCAAAAAGATAGCATATAAATCAAACTGTACAAACTACAACAGTGCGACAGCCCGAAGGTTAAACAATAGAAGTCTCGAAACTTTAAAATTTGAAATGCCAATAAATTGAATATTTAAAACGATTTTTCCTGTGAGATTTGACTTAGTATTGTTCTTTTTGCACGATTGACTATTTCACTATTTCATCCCCGATTGCGCCTGTCTAACACGGACACGGACGGAACCGCTCGCTCCCGGGTGGAAACAGCTAAAAGTAAAATGATTTTATTGCTAAATAATCGGTAATTGCGATAATTGATTGCCCGGTAAAATCTTCGTCATAATTGCGCACGACTGCCGACTACCGACTGCTTGTGTGGTCCCGGATTGCACTCGGAACGAAGCGCGTAACTTGGGTTTTCTTGTGTGTGATGTGTCTGTGTGTATGTGGTTTCCAGAGCGAGTTGCATGCATTCGGAAACGCTCCATTTGTGTTTTACTGCTCCTGTCATCGACTGACATATTATTACTGTAATGCTATTAATTTTGAATATTTGTGGCCATAACGCATTCAATAAATATTCTTGAGGTATCATTAGGATTTTCAACTGAACGGGGCCGCTCGGTTCTATTTTTGAAAGAATCTATTTTTTAGTTTATAAAGGTATGTAATTTGATTTACGATTATTGTCCGAACAATGGGGACTAGAATCGTTTTTTAGTTTGGTGAGCTCGATCCATAGTATTTTTATTCGACAGCTCTTAATCGATATGAAGTAGTGCAAGACTTTGAGAATTTGATTCTACCCCATTACCCCGAATGTCATTTCCCCGAATGCCATTACCCCGAATTCCATTACCCCGAATGTACCATTATCCCGAATTCCATCACCCCGAATGCGATTCCCCCGAATTTACAATTAACTTGACATGATGATATTGATGACATTTCCCCACGATATTGGAATTCGGGGTAATGTCATTCGGGGTGATGGGTCGTTCGGGGTTTTGAAATTCGGGGTAACGGCCTTCGGGTTAATGTTATTCGGGGTAATGGGATTCGGGGTAATGGGGTAGAATCTGAGAATTTGGGGTAAATAATGTCTCGTTGTCAGGTTCACTAGGAAGTACGTTAGACCGAAATTTGAAAGACCGAAACTTCCAAAACTTATTGACCAATCACCCAAATTTAAAGATCAAACGCTATGCACATAATAGCAAGTTAAAATAAACCAAGGTATTAGACCTCATTTCGGTATGTGAATATTATAGGCAAAATCCGATTGCCCGTTCTCAAGCCAGCTCGTGACATACAAATACCAGTCCATTTTCTTTATATATAGATATATGTAGACGATTGAAGGTAGATAAGTTGACAATCCCTTCATATAGATGTAATCTGAACCATCATTTGTATTTGATATACTGATTGTTTTATTGACAGGAACAAATTGCAGACATCATTGTTAGAACAATTAATTTTGAAGCTCTCCATGCTCCTCACGATTTCAGAGCTAATTATCATCCTTCATCTCACATCTCCTGCTGTGATCATCAGAAAAATGGGACTCCCCCAAAGGAATAAAGCGACACTTTTTTAGCATCACATCACCATCGGGCACCGATTCCCGAGGGTCAGATTCCGTATCGTTTCTTGCAAATACACCGACTTAAAAATGTTGCACAATTACCTAGGACCCGCCATTTAAGACAATTGAGCAAAACTAGGTCTCTTCGAACATAACGAGTACCTCCCCCCTTAGTAATATGCGTCGTCAACTCCACTCGAGTCATCACATTTGTCATCGTTTCATTGCAATAAACACAATTAATTTCGAACATGTAACCACTAACCATTCCTCTCATATTATTGAGTCGTTAAGGCACCGGCTAGTTCAGAAACATTTGAAAGCATCATTAATTTAAGTAGTGTATTATACCCTCATGACCCATTTTGGCAGCCTTTGCTACAGCTGAGGATCATCAATGCCAAAATCGATTGTTACTGGGTCCCTCGACTTTCTCGGTCAGCCACCCACCCATCTGTGGCACAAATCTTCGGTATGAAACTACTACTCCACCCCCAACAGAAAAGGCCGGTTGCCATCCAGATCTTAATTATTAACGATGCTTGCTCTTGCAGTAAATGGTAATTGTTGCCTCACCTCCCGCCATCTTTGCTCTTCGCTGGCTCATTTAATAATGATGACAATGACGACGACGACGATGCCCGCTTTATAGCTAGTAGACATCATTTATCTTAATCTATTATCTATTAAACTATTTAGAAGCGCATTGTTATAATCTGGCGTGCGTTCCATCGGAGTCAGTCAATTATTCCGCTCCTCCTGTCATCCAGTGCCCGGTTTTTGAGCAGCAGCAGCATCGACTGGTGAGGCATCACTCAGCTAATCAAACGACGACACGACCGACCGAACAGTGGCACATGGCTGGATGAAACTTCTGCAATTGAAGTTCTTAAAAATGCATGTTCATATTATTATTCATTTCTATACTATCAACAGATGTTTCTCCAAGGTTTCAGTTATTCTTATTTCAATCGTTGGTAACATCTCAAATGTGGTCAAGTTGGCAAAATTAGATTGCTCAAAATTCACCAGCTACTTTATATCTTGCTTACTTCAAACCAGTGGCGCGAGAAGTGGGTAGGACAGGTAGGATATGTTCTTCTTCTTCTTGGCATAACGTCCCCACTGGGACAGGGCCTGCTTCTCAGCTTAGTGTTCTTATGATCACTTCCACAGTTGTTAACTAAGAGCTTTCTTTGCCAAAGTTGCCATCGGGGGTCAAGGAAATTTCCTTTATACGAAAAGATCCTGGACCGACCGGGAATCGAACCCAGACATCTTCAGCATGGCTTTGCTTTGTAGCCGAGGACTCTAACCACTCGGCTAAGGAAAAGCCCTAAGGTAGGACATACCTTACGCTCAAATATACCTGTGTAGGACGGTCAAAGGATTGTCTTACTTATGATTTAAGGTGAAACATCTCGGAATCCGAAGATGGCCGGCACAATGGCCGACTTGTACCCTACTCATGATTTCAAAGGCATCCAACGGCAGAAATAGTAGGCAAACGTTTCCGTTCTTCTTATTTCAAGCTTTTTGCTAGTACGTAAAGCCAAAACGAAATTTGTTGGTGTTTTTTCACGAGATTTGTGTCTTTGAAGTTTTAGTGCAATCTTAGAAGTTGGTTTCAAACTGTTTCACCTTAACAAGAAGTGGCATCATTCTTACAGAATTGCTACAACCTACTTTGTAGATGTTATTAAATAAAATTCCGTGAGCATTACTGAAAGCATTTTTTGACATTTCTGAAGAATCGTTGGAATATTTTCTCTTGGATAAAACCTGTCGCACCTTGAACAAAGCTCATCTACCATACACAGCATGAGCGTTATGCTGCTGGCCTTAACCAAAAATGATCTTGATTCCTCAAGGCATTCCTGAAAGAGTCGACGACGATTTTTTACCAACTCCTACATAAATTCAGAAGCACATTTTGTAGAAGCTCTTGGTAGAATTGTAGTTGAATGTTTTAACCCCTGCTCAATTCATGAAAAAAATATTGGAGTAAATTTCCGGTGATATTTTGTAACACGGTTCGTATAGCAGTTGGAGCATAAATGATGAATTTCTGAAAGAATTTATGTCAGAATAACTTAACTTCAGAATTGTTGAATCAATTCCAGCTAAATATTTGAATGAGTTTCAGCACATTGAACCGTTTACTAAGAATCTCCAGCTTATTCTGAGAAATGTTAGTCCGCCTGGAAGTTTCTAGCAGCGTACTTCGTTGATATCCAATTATGAAGTTTCCTTGGCCGCTCTCAAATTGAGATGTTACTGATATATCAACATATCTTCCAATGAATTTTTAGCTGCACTTATGAGCTAGCATGTTTTGTAAAATTAGGGAAAAAAACGTCAAAGATTCACATTTTGGAAAGTAACTGCTGATCAGCACCACTACAGATTAACGCAACGTGAATAAGAAAAAATTACCATATTTTTATCTATTTCCGGAATGGTATCGGATTGAGGAGCGAAAGGTGCAAGTTTAATTAAAATTGCAAATTTTTTCAATCTTCTTGAATTTCTTGAACGAATTTGCTAGCTGCTCAGCCTACACAAGTAGGATTGGCTTACGATTTACGGCGACTATACGTCTTGAAAGTTTTTTTTTCAGTGAGTTCTGTTTAGCTACCTTCTGAAATTTTCTTTTCAAAATTCTTATTTATTTGGATAGATGTGCAATTCTCACCATTTCCGATCAATCACGGAATAGCAACCATTGACATGTACTCCTTCCCCTATAATTATTCTTATTTTACTATTATGCTCAAATTTAGGTTGAATTATACCAAGTTCAACTTGTGTCTCTGCCTTCAGTTTGCATAACAAATTTCTTTCAACTTTCATGTTATTACAGCATTTTTTTGTGATTTTAATAAAAATAGATCATCTGGGGCAAAACCATTTAAATTTTGAATCTCCATTTTTTTTTTTTTTTTTTTGAGAATAATATCTGACCTCGAGTGGAGTTATTAAATTATCATTTTATTCGATTATGTTCACTTTTGAATTTTGGTCTGACCTTCGTATAAAGGCGCACCACTGTGAACCGGGGCCCAGAAGCAAACGCTGCCCACCATGTATGGCTATAATGGCCCCACATTAATGTGCCTACCTCATGTACCTTGTAAATTAGTAACTATACGGACTGCACAACGAACGCAACCGCTTAGGGGACTGGTGGAAGAGGAAAGGCACGTAGAAACAGTGCCCGGCCCGGTGTTCCATTCTCAGCTGAGCGATGCACGCGAAACAGCTGTTGCCGAGGGTTCTTCTCCACATATGGAGAGTATCCAGCGCAGCCCCGTCATCAGCGTTTACAAAGACTCACGTGTTCAAGCGGTGGAAGGCGCTGAAGTGCGGGGAAAATGCATAGCAACTAGAATCGACGACTAGCGAACGTGGCCCAGCTACACTACCGGCATCGTGTTAGAGGAGAGAAATTGAAAAGTGGGCACCGTCATTATTCTAATATGGGAAACCGTTGCCGGGAGGGCTGACTGGATATGGCTAGTTGGTCGAAGAGAACTACGGAGAGGTGTTCACAGGTGAATGGCATTTCGCTTGTATTTGAAGTTCGTTGTTCGTTCGGTGGCATTACTGTGTTACATCGTTCGTAATGAGGTTAATTAATATTATGGGGATCAAGGAGTAAGTTCTCGTAAAGACCAGTAAATGCACCTGATTAGGGAGCGGGCAAGCGGACAAAAGCTTGGCGATGATTCATCTGTTTGATCCTTGGAGGTTACGCTATAACTTATAGGATATTGTCCTGGAAGAAGCATGGAAATCAGTATGATGCATAATTCAGATTCTAGCTCCAGACCTCTTGTTGATCATTTCATTTTCCCAATCAGCCTAGATAGCTGCGAAAGTCTATTTTTCATAAGTTCGAATGGACCATTTTTTAATATCTGAATTTTGATGAAAGGCAGTTTCAGATCATTAGATAAGCATTCTTGGTTTTCGTGGAATTATAACAATTTTTTTATTGAAGTGATAATACTTAGCGTCAGACTTTTTTGTTTAAGTATTTCAAAGCCGAACTCCTATCTTTAAAAATATCTATATAAATAAAAATGGAATGGTGTTTGTATGTCACGAAATGGCTCACGAACGGGTAAACGGATTCGAATGATTCTTTTCCGTTCTGTTCGTCAAGGGTTCCGACGTGTTCGTGTGTATAAAAGTTCCAGGATATTCACCGGGGAAAGTTGAAAAAACGAACGCGAACGAAACTGTCATTTTATATGGACGATCAAAAGCGTTTTTCAACAGCCTACTTGATGGCAAGACGAAGTTTGCCAGGACCACTAGTATAAAATATATATGAAAAGTTCATCAATCATTTAGGTATCTGGAAAACGTATTGAGCCTGAAAAAACTATCAGGGAATTTTATTTCTGTAAATGAGTAGACACTCTGCTTTAATTCTTGGAAGTTAGACAATCCCTTCGGGGTAGCACAATATCCGTGGAACTCGAGGAAGAATCTCTGACAGAATTCGTGGAGAAATCTCTGAACTAATATTTGAACAATTGTTCGACCAAATCCCCTAAACAATTATTATAAGAATCCTTGGAGAATTTGGTATAAAATTCTTATAAGAATTTCATGAAGAACTTTCCATAAAAATTCTTTGAAAGTTTTCTTTTTCGCAAAATCCTTGAATGATTTTTTTTAATCTAGAGAAATTTAGAGACAATATCCACCGAAATCTACACATGATCCGTTAGTTGTGTTGATCCGTTAGTTGTGTTTGATCCTTCGACCTTGACGCTTGCTCCTGCGGGGGCAGGCGATGAGGGCAGGATCAAACATGTCGCGCGTCGGTCGAGTGAAGTGAAAAGTGGCGTGATCCGTTAGTTGTGTTTGATCTATTGATCGCATCGCTTGCTCTTGCGAGGGCGAGCGATGAACACTTGTCCGGCGTACAATGCGATTATCGAATTATTTCGCGAATTTGGTTAGGCGTAATTATATCATGGATCGCATCACCTACCATAGGTGACTCCCATATCTATACCTTACCCACTAACCCAATATCCTTTCCATGACAACCGTGGAGATGCAGAGGTGATCTCGGTCTCTAGTAACAACGGTAGTCACACTAACATTCCTTCCCTTCCCCGATGACCGTAAGGACGTGGCCGGCGCCGTTATTGACTTTTAAAATTTGAGCTCTCGATTTGTGCACATTGAAGAATGGTAAGCTAATCCCAAGCCCCATTCATTAATTCCCTGTGCAACTTCGATTGTTCTGGTCAATCACGGAGTAGCAACTACGAATTGTACGGTCATCTATGCTTATGCTTATGCTTTAATATCCACCGAAATCTACACAAAAGTCATTGGAGCGATTTCTGAAGAACTTCTTAAAGAAACCCCTTCGATACATTCTAAAATAAACCTTGGGATACGCTCAGCAAAATCACTGGATTGTTGGATGAAGGATGAATCCTTAGATAAATTTCTGTAAAAATCCCCGAACGTACGTATGAGGTAATCCCTGAAGATGTATTTAGAGTGGGGGACTTCCTTAGCCGAGTGGTTAGAGTCCACGGCTACAAAGCAAAGCCATGCTGAAGGTGTCTGGGTTCGACTCCCGGTCGGTCCAGGATCTTTTCCTAATGGAAATTTCCTTGACTTCCCAGGACACAGAGTATCATCGTACCTGCTACACGATATACAAATGACAACATTGGCAAAGAAAGCTTTCAGATAATAACTGTGGAAGTGCTCAAAAGAACACTAAGCTGAGAATCATGT
Organism: Aedes aegypti; assembly: GCF_002204515.2. Classification (NCBI taxonomy): domain Eukaryota; kingdom Metazoa; phylum Arthropoda; class Insecta; order Diptera; family Culicidae; genus Aedes; species Aedes aegypti. The sequence continues at coordinate 297,549,752 of NC_035108.1, forward strand.
TCTGCCCCAGTGAGGACGTAATGTCAAGAAGAAGAAGATAAGTAGAGTGATTCTTCTAACAGTATTTTTCAAGGAATCTCTCTAACCCAAGAGATTTCTCAATATATCTTGTCAGAAATTCGTTTTTATAGAAAAAATCCTTGGAGAAATACTTAGCTTATATCTGGAAAAATTTTAAGATTGGAATATTGGTACATCCATAGAGAAATCCAGGACACAATTTTTTTTTTCCTAATAAGAAGACTGGGGGAATCTCTAAAAATCCTAAAAAAAGTTATTCAAGAAGATCCTGAACATATTTTTTTTTAATTTTTAATCTCACGCCAAAAAGAAAAAATGAAAGTATGTAGTAGTATACTCTAACAATCAATGATCATAACTTGAGGTATTTTTCATATAACTGACATGCAATCGAAACAAATACTTTTCAAACTTGAGCAATAATGATTCATGCTAATTGTGTCATAATAAATGTATCGCAATTGGGTACTACCTATCAATCATCAGCCTAGCAACAGCGCCATACATTGCGATTGAAAGCCGTTCGAAGTACGACGGACGACAAATCAAGTTTTATAAAACCCCCTTTTCGTTGGCACCATTCGGTATTGAACCCGAAACGAAGTTCTGTTCTGGACACTGACTGTTGCCATGCGAGAAGTCACTCTTTCTTTCGCTGCACACACCAATCCGATTGAGCAGCAGCCGTTCTCCGTCGTCGGTAAATCACGTACAACTCTTTCGCTGGTCCGGTTTGCAGGGGTGGTACGGGTATTTTTTTCAGAAAGTTGGTCACTATTTTAGTGCACGTCTCAAAAGAGCCTCTATTATCAATGGAAGGCATCTAAAGTATCTTATTTTTTAATCAAAATGGTGTTTTGTGGCTTTACTGTTTTTGCAGTCAATTCTGACGATCAGTTCTGGAGACTTCAGAAAAAAAAATTCAGAGATTTTCGCGTGACTATTTCATAGCTACTTTAGGAATTTCTTCTCAGATTTCTAGATGAAATCTTTTGTTTTTTTTTTGGTGATTTCTCCAGAAACCCACCAAGGAAATCTTTTAAAAAATCCTTCTGAAATTCCTACAATGATTTTTCATGGGAAACTTAGAGAAATTTCTCCCTAATTTGATCCAAGAAAACTATCAAGAACTATTTCAGGAATTCCGCAATTAATATGAGCAGGAATCTTGTTGGATTCTCTGGATCAATTCTTGTATTCTTTGAAGATTTCTTTTGCAAAAAAAAACACCTATCTCCTGATTCCTGTTTGGTTTCACTTTGTTTTCTGGGATCATGTCCGGGCTCTTTTTCATGCATGAGGTCTCTAAAGTTCCTATTTCAAAATAAAAAACTGTCGCTACCAGCCCTGGATTTGCCCCTTCTTCCTCCATCACACAGCTGCCCCTCACCACACCTATCCCGCCCTGCTTGGCACGCTGACCATATGCAGTGGGAACGACACACGTCACCTAGTCGTTAGCAGCAGCTCATCCGTAAATGGCCAACGTGGGTAACCAACTAACCTTCCAACGCAGCCACCCGTAACTGTTCCTGTCCCTCCATATCGCGCCGATGACGGGCAGAGCAGCAGCACACAAAAAACGCTCCGAATAAAGGGGCGCACCGAGCGATGGATGGATGGACAATGAGCAGCGCGCGGAGACCAAATTATGCAAGTTGTATCAATATTTAACATGCAAATTAACCCTTGCGTGATTGCAGGCACACGGTTCCTCTGAGTTGCAGATATAGGTATCTAGCTCTACTGGCGCTGCAGGCAGATGCAGTCAACGTGATTACATGTGACGGACGGCGCTTCGGTTCAATTCTGATTTGCGAATTATGTTAGTAGCCTGTGGCGTTCGAGGTGTGTTACGAATACGGAAAAAGGCCTATTTAAAGAAACTTTTGTGGATTAACATTCTAGTTTGGCACTACAACCTAAATGAAACATTTTCCTGGATTTTTCTTCCGTACAATTCCTGGAAGAATCCCTTGAGTCATCAAGATGTAACTTCTAAAAGATTTCGTGGAAGAGAAACCTGGTGTAAATCTTATGCTTCAGAAATTCTTCTGAAAACTTGCGTTACGAAAATGTAGGTTCAAAGTTTGGTTCGAGCGGAATGTTTTATTCTATATTATTTTTTATTCTTTTAAGCCATAATATGCAATGTTGAGTTCAAGTATTGATCCTTTGATAATGTCAACAATAGTACAAATCCAAGAGCAGAACTATTGATAACAAAGTGCTGATTTTTTAACACTGTTTAACATCCTTGGAAGCAGTTGTAATATAATTCCGAATTGATTAAATTTGCCCTTGCTACCGTTACCTTGTGGTGAACACGAAAGAACTGAAAAATGAAGAAATGGAAAAAGCCAATAGCACAACTATTCATCACGTGCAATAACATAAACACAAAACATAACATAACATAGAACAATATCCATAAGAGTAACAAAGTAACAATAACATAGAACCTGAGCGAATTTGAATGACTTCTGGTCAGCTAGATTCGTCAAATTCACTTTTGGGCGTAGTCTCCCCACTGGCAATTTATGCCCGAAAATTATGTCCCTCTACAAATATTCAAATATATCCCTCTACAATAGATTCATATCCTATTATTCCGTGTAAAATAAAATCTCATTAATAATTAATTCTTCTTTGTTCCATTTTCAGTACTACTCCGGATATCCCTTCAAGGATCACAACCCACCGGACATCGAACTGATAACGTCGTTCTGCAGAGATGTGGACGAACACCTCCGGGCGGACAGCAAAAACGTGGTGGCCGTCCACTGTAAAGCGGGCAAGGGTCGGACAGGTGAGTTTGCGGCGATATTGATTATTTTGAGTTTCGTAAAATTACCTATCCATAACAGTCTCGGAAGACGGCCACGGTAACGATTGATTCACGGCGAATATTGCCAATTCATTTTATTGCTTGCATATCGTGGTGTGACCGGGTGCTCTTTGACAGAAGACTGGGGACGATATACGAGACACGGTTTGAATGACGTGAACCATCAAATCAAACCAGCAATGAACGGCGGTGCATACGCACTATAAACTATATCCATCTGGTCCCGTTATTGGGGCCATAAATCAACATAAACCTTAATTGAACGGTGTCGAACTGGGTGAAAGAGTTCGGAATCTATCCACCTTTGGTGAGGTCCTTTCGAGTTGTTTTTTACAATGACGTAGTGATCCAGATGTTATTGAATCAGAGTGGGGCAATCTCTTCAATTTGTCTTCCTCGTTATTGCTGAAATCAAGAAAGATTCGTTGTTTTCCAATGAATCATAAAAGTAAGTCCCAAATCAATCAGCAGACTGAACAAAATTTGTGCTGCGGGCACCCAACTACGGCCATGTCGGCAGATCGTAGAAGGACAGGGGGAACCGTTGCCAAAAGCACTTTCTGAGAAGAAAATCCTCAACAATACCTTAAAGTAGCTTTTGGGAATGCCTCTAAAAATCAATAAATTCCATGAATTTCATCGAGAATTTCTCTCAAAGCCACTCCAAAATTTATCATGGAATCTTAATGAAACTTTAAAAATACATGGAATTGCTCATATACTGGGATTTTTATAAGGATTCCTTCATATGTCCCAGCATTTTCAGGAAGTTTCTTTTATATTCTTCAAAAATTACCAGTAAGGTGCAAAGCTACCTGGACATGATTCACTTTGACATGGGGGTGGCGATAAGCAATAAGAAGCACTTCAATACGATTCATATTGTGGCCAAATATGAGCTCAGTAGCTTTAAAAACTCCACTGCCGAAGTGAATCAAAAGTACCAAGAACCTATTCTATATCCGGCTTCCTTTTCTTTCTATTTTTAACTCGTTCAGGAATTATAATTGGAATCGTTCTGTAGTAAATATATTTCCGGCGGTTGGAGAAAAACTGAGCTAGAAGAATCTTGGGAAATTTCTTGGGAGATCTAAGTGGTTTTCAATTAAATTCTGGATACATTCATTTTGAATTGCTTTTCGGAGGATTCCTGGAGGAAATGATACGGATTCTCGTAGAAGTCTTTGGATAACTAACTTGACTACTTCATGATCTATGACATAACCCTTGTGAGCTCCCTGACGAGATTTTGTATGAGTTTCTGCAGATTTTGCTGTATTCTTCCTGCCATTCTCAACGTATTGCTTGTGAGATCCTTCACGAATTACCTCATTTATTTATTTCAAGTCTTCAATCATAATTAGACCGTATAGTTGCAATTTGAGCTTAAAATTATACAGGATGATGATTGAATGGCAAGGCCCTTTAAGTATTTTTGTGCAGATTTTCGTTTATTCCTTGACGACATTCTTGGCAAAATCTTTGATACATTCTTGGGAATATGCTTACTTGCTTACATTACTGTATGTCATTATTTTTTGGAATTATGTCATTATTTTTTGCACGCAAGCAGCCATTTTTTTGCGAGAAATCGTTTATGTCATGGATTTCTTCTTGGATCCAACGAGAGTAGTGCTAGATAAAGAAAATTCTCCAGGCACCAGCCATGGATCACGTCCAACGCATAACTTTGAAGGCTTCTTAGTGGGGGATGGATTGGCCAATATAAACATTACTGATGTGTGTAACAAAGGTCACAAATTGAATACAAAGAACAATTTTTTTGTGTAATTCCAAATATCTCCGACATTCCTATGAATTCTGTTTATTGCACACCATTCTCTGTATTTTGGCCCTTTCGGTTGAGCTTTAATGCAAGAAGTCTATTTCCACCATGACAATTATTTTCTACAAGAATATCGAAAGTAAAATGCGTTTTTAATAAAAAAAACAACTTGATTTGATATATCTAAAAAATAAAAAAAAAACTTGGTCATAAGGTAACTTTAGCAAACTTTTAGTCCTGACAATTCATAAAAGTTTGCGTTAAACATCTTTAGTGTTAATCTTTTGAACTTCTAAAAATTCTATAATATCCGCTTGTCCAAAACTCTCTCAAACGATTTTTAAATTATCTCATTTTTTTTTATAAAGTACATGAAGTTTATAAAGTGTAGATTTATATGACAAACTAAAATGTTGCAAATGTTTTGTTCAGTTCTGTCCAATCTACTTTGTTAAATTCAATATTTTCGGAACTGCACTGGTGTTGCTTATGTTTTCCAATAGCATAAACATTAAATGGTGTTCAGATGTTATCAAACTGCTCGTTTTTCTGGATTGTTTTCTACTATTTCCTCACTATTTTTTGTCCACACATTAATTTTATGTTGATAAGGGCTTTTTAGTCTAAAATCAAAAATAGTCTTAGTTAGAAGTAGTTTTTACCAACTTTTCCTCTTATTACTGAAAAAAATCATTTTTGTTCGACCTTAACTTAATGCTTTACCGATATCAAATATGTTTACATGCTTTTGAAACAACTCGTATTTAAAAAAACAATGTTTTTGAATGAGTTTGTAACAAAAACTTCCCAGAAACATGAATTTTCAATGGATAATACTATGATACCATTAATACTATTTTTCAAATTATTAACGCTAACAATTAAGCCTCTCACTGTTGTTCATAGGCACGCTTAGGAGAGTCTGTGGCGTAGTTGATTAACGCGCCCAGTCTAGTGTATTGGTAGTCGTGGGATCGAAGCCCACCATAACGTGACTATTGTGTCTACGAACTTCAGGTTTTTTTTTCAAAACGCCGTCGGCTGGTGTATGCCGAAATAGACATAATAACCCAAGCTGCGTAAATTTTGGACAAAAAAAATATTTTTGAAAATTTGAAAAATATATGCCTTATTTAACTCGTAGTTATAACAAGGTGCTTTATAAACTTCAATTTTACTCTATTTTTTCATTGAAAAAATCATGTGTTTGGGAAGTTTTTGTTAAATAACTAAGTCAAAACTATTTTTTATTGCATGTGTTGTACAACAGTTTAAAAAAATAGCTTCAAAGGGATGTTAAAAGATCTGGCCTCGGTCAAGTATTCATAAAGTTATGGTCAAACAAAAATGTTTTTTTTTTTCGTAAAAAGAAGTAAAATTTAGAGAAAACTACTTTTATCTTAGATTAGTTTTGATATTAGACGAATTTGATACTCTATGAACTTTCAAAAATTTAATTTTGAAACGAATGATGCTAAAAGTTCCAAAATTGGTTAAAAATAACAAAGCTATGAATGCTTCACTGAAGGTCATGTTTCATAATCTGAAAATTCACCTTCAAGTCGCTTGCGCCACCTTCAAATCTTAATTTTTTTGGCTCTAAATTGAGGGTTCCTTTAATATGTGATTTGAATTCGGAAAAGCACACGAATTTTTGGTTTTGAGAATTTTCGGAAAATATGCCGCATCCTAATGGACACCCTGTAATAACCCCTCCAAGAACACTTTCAGAAATCCCCCATGAAATACCACTTATTTTCCATCTGGAATTCCTACAGGAATTCCCTTGGTAGGGATTAATTTCTTCTGAGATTTTTTAACAAATTTTCTTCCTTGAATTCCACCAAAAATGATCCAGGAATTCTTCAAGGAACTTCTAGATGATTCGCAAGGAACTGCTCGTTTTGTGTTCTGTAATTCGATACCTCCCTAACTCGATGGTCCCTTCAATATCAAGTTATGAAGAGTGGGTTGTAGATATAAAAAAAACCTCGGAAGGTGTGCTCGAAAGGATTTCTGTAAAAATTTCTAATAGTACGGGTTTCCACAGAGTCATCTCTCAACGATCTTTTGAAGAAATCCTTGGATAAAAATCCACATAGAAATTCCATAGGAATCAAATCAATAGAGGTAGAAGAAATTCGTGAAATATTTATGGCAAAGCTTTATTAAAAAGTACCAGAAATAATGTTTCAAGAGATATCTTGAGGGTAACGTGATTAAGTTTTTAAAAATTTTGGGAAAATCTTCCATTTTGTTTCTAAAAAAAGTAATGATAGTATTCCTACAAGCAGAAACTCCAGAGAATATATTTTTTTGTGAAGTTTCCGGATGTCTTTAGTGGAACTGTTATAAAAATACCTAGTGGATTCCTTGGATTTATTTTGAGGGCTTCACGGGGTAGCATACACCAATGTTATTTTCATTATTTCAGAGAGAGAATGTAATCTCTGATTACTCTTGTTTATTCTGACATAACTTCGCTATATAGGATAATTTTAGGCATATATTCTTACTATCTTAAATAATGTACAAAAGCAAAACAGTTTTTGTCTCTGAATAATACCTAATTGTTGAAATTTTTGGTTTGTTTAGTATCAGAGGATAATGAAGGTCTTAGAAAATATGTTTTCCAAAGTTACAATGAAAAATTTTGGACATGTTTATGCCAAAACAAAAACGGGTCTAATATTTTTGGGTTCTGATTTGACTCCCATAATTTTTGCGTAGCTGCCCCACCCCAGAGTAAACCCGAGTATTTTTTTTTTTTTTGTATCTAAACCAAAACTTTCGGTTTGTAGCAGTCTCTTCTATATTGAATGGAGAACCTTCGAATCAATAATGAAAGGAATTCATCGATCCCAGCACCATCTGTGGTCGAAAATGAAGTTGAAACCGTTTTTCGTATATAGGGTAGGTGTACCAGTTATGGCCATAGTGGTTCCCTATTTCGCCATCCGTAATAACTTGGATGTTTTATCATTTTGAAAAGTTTTTTTGTGTTTTAGCAGTAAGATATAGCTTATATCTTGATGTTAAAACATTCAAAAAAAAATAAAAATGTAGAAGCTATCCAAATTTTGCATATGGCCAAATAGGGAACCCTATGGCCATAATTGGTACACTTTCCCTAGGTATATTTGATCGATTTCTTCCATGCAAACTTGTAGCTCGTTCAGTAGGGTGCAGCTTATTTTTCAAAAGTTCTCAAAAACAAAATTTCGTGTGCTCTTATTAATTCAAATCACATCAAAAGAGTGAAGGTGAATTTTCAAGTTATAAAAAAACGGCCTTCGGCGAAGTTATCATAACTTCGTTATTTTCTAACCAATTTGACACTTCTTACACCATTATTTTCAAAATTAAATTTATGAAAACTTTGTAGAACACTAAATTTGTCAAAAAACGAAACTAGCCTTAATTAAAAATAATTTTCCCCAAATTTTCCCTCATTTTATAAAAACATCACCTTTGGTTGACTATAACTTCATAAATACTCAACCGATTCGAAATATTTTTAAATGTTTTTGAAGCAAATTTTGTTTTTTTTATTCAAACTGTTCATACTACAACACATCTAAAAAATGGTTTGTATTTAGTTATTCAACAAAACTATCCCAAAAACATGATTTTTTTCAATGAAAAAAATCATGTATCTTTGAATTATTTTAAGTATTTTCGTCGGAAATTGCATTTTTCTATGAAACTTAAGTTTATACAGCATCTTGTATTAATTACGAGTTGAAAAGTGCATATAGTTTTGAAAATGTGCAAAAATATTAATGTTTCAAAATTATTTAAAAATTGTTGCAAAATTCTTTTTACAGGTCTAGCAAATGAGAAAACCTAGTTTCAGCTTTAGAGATAATGTATAACTGGTAAAAATTTGAAGGAAAAACTGGAATTTTTCGTTAAAAAAATCATGTTTTTGTGTAGTTTGTATTAAACAAGTTGTTTGACCAGGTTCCTCATAACAATTTTTTAATGAAATATGGTGTATGAACAGTTTGAATTCAATTAAATTAGCTTCAAAAGCATGTAAAAAGATTTGGAGTAGGTTGAGTAATATGAAGTTATGGTCATACAAAGATATTTTTTTAGTAAAATTAGGAGTAAACTATTTGAACTAAAACTAGTTTTGATTTTAGACAAATTTAGTGTTTTACAAAGTTTTCATAAATTTAATTTTGACGGAAATGCTAAATGAATTGCTAAAACTTTCAAAATTGGTTGTAAAAGAACAAACTTATGTGTACTTCACTGAAGTTCATTTTTTATAAATTGAATATTCACCTTCAAGTGGCATGCCTCACCTCTAAATATTAATATTTTTGGCTCAAATTTGTAAGTTTCTCTTTTTATGTGATTTGAGTTCAGAAGAGAACACGAATTTTTGGTTTTGAGAACTTTTCAAAAATAAGCCGCACCCTACCGTTTAGAGTTTAAAGAGTTGACGGATTCTGCTCAATTTTTCTTTTTAGCTTTATGTTTGTTTGGTTTTTGTAGTTTGATCATTATGCACACTTTTATGATTTTCCCAGAAATTACCCAATAAGTTCAATGAAATGTATTGCTATTATAATTAAAAGCAAAAGGCATAAGTTCATGTGTTTTATATTAAGATTATTGACACTGTTTCCTGCACAATATGGCCCATAAAAAAATGCGAAAATCTTCATAACATGTTTTATGATAGTTTTAATATGAAGAATGGATACGAATCAAAAATGTTATTCATTATTTGTATTGTTTAATCTGGTTAGACTCTGTTTATCGCTTTGGATATGATTTTTATCTGTTACTTTCTCCTTACTAGAGAGGAATTGGAGGCATATCTTCTAATGTTACCATGAAGTCATCGAGCTTGATATCATTGTGATGGAAGCTTTAAAAACGTCAACGATGGGATAAGATTCGTCACAGCCCTTATCTCGAACATTCGTCCATGTCAAATGGTAATGGAGCGCTGGATGTTAAACATATATTAGGATAAACGACTCATTCCGGAGAGCCGTTGTTAAACATGCATATAAGTGTGATAAGCGGCTCTGTTTTGTTGAAAACTTATGAGCTAGTATTGATCTAAGTTGTCTCTAAACTCTAATCAAAGGAGTAAACAATGTAAAAATAAATAACAGTGTTGATATAAAAACTGCCATTGAACATGATATGACGATTTTCGCATTTTTTTTTATGGGCCATACTGTAGAGCTGTCACTCTGCATATTAACCGTACAATAGTCTTGTTAGTTCAAAATGACGAATTACCGGGCTAGTGGTTTCTTGGGTTCAATAATCATTTTTGAGTAAAATTCTCGAAATAACCTTGGAGGTCGCTCGACTCCCTTCCTCCCCCCTTTGATGAAAATCCTGGCTACGCCCACGGCCCACGGTGTGACCTTGGGCAATTAGTAACGACAATCGCAGCTTCGGTAGCGAACGGAGATCACGTTCAGGCAGTGGCACCCACCAGGAGGAAATCCCTCGTTTCGTCTGTTGATGCACTAAATCCTACGGTAGCCAAACCGGCAAGGGATAAAGCGAACGTTGCTAATTAATTGTTTGTCAGGTGGTGCCTCGCTCGCTACCTACAGACCATTGGACGATGACGACGGGCGGAGGTCACCATATTCCCGATCAGGAAGGGATGATAAAACTAAAACTTGTTAAAAGACGGATTTTTGTTAATTGAATAACACTCTTCAAATAAGGTGAGTTAGAAGTTACCCAAGTTTACCCAAAATACTATATGTAATTGAATGTGTTATAATTTTGAAATAATCTTAACAATATGACCAGTTATTATCCTATTCTGCTCTTCCGTTCGGGATACCCGCGCATACGTGAACGTGAGTAACGGTAATCCCTTCGGTTTGTTCGTATTAGCTACCGTGCACTGAGCTACTGCTGAGGAGATCGGATCGGATCGAAGAAGGTTCGTTGCAAGTGATTCCTAGATGTGTATCGTGAAACCAGGAAATGATTGCAATCTTGCTGCTGCACGTTCTCGAATCTCCACATTTATCTCGAAGCGTAGGTGCAGTTCAGCTAGCAGCTGTCGCCAAAGAAGGCGGCAAGCGTTCATTGCATTGGTTCCGCTGGGTTGTAATTACTCGAAGCGTTCAGTCAGGTCATTATGGCGATACTTTGTGCTGATTGTGTTTCGAGACGGCCAGTGGCCGTCGATAATGATGGGGTTGAGATCTTTGTCACATAATATTGAGAAGTGTCTGAATTGGTATTTCCCAAAGGGATTTTCCAGAGAATGATTAGCAAGAAGACTTCCGGCGTTTTCTAGTATATCCTAGAGAATGAACTGAGATTCTTCCGCAACATTATTATATTTTCTTGAAAAAAAAAATACTATAGGAGCAATGGCAAGGCTCACTCCAGAATTATCTTAACCATGACAATAAGAATATACATGGAACTAGCTTATTGATGCAGCAAAATGTTATAGTGGGTCCTTCGTGTAGAACGAAGTGTTCACTTCAGTGCACACTGCAGGTGATCGATTTTCGCAGATTTGGGTTTAATTTGAGTGGACCCACTGTTTCCCAACATTGTCAGCTACGGTAAAACGGTACCGGTTCGTGAAATTAGCTCTTGGGTCGTCCATAAACCACGTGGTCATAAGTCGACTATTGAAGGTTTTCCCACAGAATTCCAGCATTAATCCAAAATGATTCCCTCAAAATTCCCACAAGATTACCAAAGAAGATCAATTGGATTCATTTTTTCTTCTTCTTCTTCATCTTCTTCTTGGCAATACTGGGACAATGTCTGCTTCTTAGCTTAGTGTTCAATGAGCACTTCTACAGTTATTAACTGAGAGCTTTCTTTGCCTGCGTTTGTATATCGTGTGACAAGTACGATGATACTTTATGCCCAGGGAAGTTAAGGAAATTTCCATTACGAAGGGCCTTGGACCGACCGGGAATCGAACCCAGATACCTTCAGTATGGCTTTGCTATGTAACCGCAGACTTCAACCACTCGGCTAAGGAGGGCCCCATGATATTCCCCCACGATGCTCATAAAAATTGCACGGGATTTCCATGGAATTCTCAGAAGATTCTCGAAATTTGTCTACACTTTTCCCATAGTTTTTCAGAGAGATTCGCATGAAATTACCAGAGGATTTCCACAAACAACGGATCTCCTCAGATTTTCCAGAGGATTTCCACATGATATTCACAATTATTCCAGGATTTCAGTATGATTTCCAATAAAGTTTCAAATGATTTGCCCAGTTTTTCCTCAGTATTTGCACAGCATTTCAATCTTGATTTCAATATAAGTCCCGCAGGATTCCCACAGTGCTAGAAGCCCAGGATTCTCACAGGAATGCCAAGATTTCCATTTTACCATTCATACTGGAATCTCTAGATTTTTCTGCCTTATTTTCATTTAACAGGAATTCAACATTGGACTCTTAGGATCCACAATGGAATCTCAGTCCGCACTGTTATGCAAGGACCACACTGGAAGCTCAGTATCCACACTATAATCCCTGTACAACCATGAGATACAAGGATTCATACAGGAATTCTATGATCCACAATAAAATCCAAGGTTCCACCCTATGATTCACAGGGTAGTCCCAGGATTCATACTGGAATCACACCATCCACACTGGAATCCCAGGATTCACCCTGAAACTCTTAGATGCACACTGAAATTTCTGAATCCAGTCTGGAATCTCTTAATGCACACTAAGACCCCAGAATTCGCAATTCCATAATCCACACTGGAATCCCAATATCCACATTAGAATTCAAGAATCCATACTAGAACCTCTACAGTGAAAGCCTTCGATCCACATCATAGTCTCAAGAATAACACTGTTATTAAAGGATATACACTGAAATACAATAATCCACACTATAATTCCAATATCCACACTGATGTACCAGGATCCACACTAGAATATCAGAATTCTCATTTGATTCGCTGGATCCATATATAATTCCCAAGATCTATACTGGCTTTTCAAAATCCACATTGAAATTCAATGATCCACACTAAAATCCAAGGATCCACACTGGCTTTCCAGAATCCACACTTGAATCCCAAGATCCACACTGGAATCCCCAGAGTCTCACTGGAACCCCAAAATCCAGGATCAACAAGCGAATCATAGGATCTACACAGGAATCCAAGGATCCTCAGTAGAATCCCGTTATCCCCAAAGGAAATCACAGTATCCACACTGGACACTGACTTTCCACGGTCAACACTGGAATCCCATAATCTACTTTTTCTTCTTCTTCTTCTTCTTGGCACTAATGTCCCCACTAGGACAGAGCCGGCTGCTCAGCACTTCCACAGTTATTAACCATCTAATACCCAACTCCGCCTTTAGACGGGGTACACTTTGGAATTTTGTGTATTTTTGGCTTTAACCTTGACTCATAATACGCATAAAAGAAATTTTTTTATGACTTTTGAAACTTTTTTGTATTTTTTTTTAATTGTTTGAAAAATTGTATTCTTATATAACCTACACATCCCTGGGGTTCATTGAACGTGTTTTATAAATAATCGTAACTTTTATATTTTTTTTACGATAAACCTATCAAACAAGAAAAGCTTGGTTGTATTGAAATAATTCCAAACCTGTTTTTCCATTAATTGCATGAAAGATAAAAAAATCGCCAAAAAAATAAAAAAAATATATTTTTGAAAGTATTGTAAAAACTTGATTTTTTTTTATTATTGCTAAAAATCAGTAACTAAAAGAGGCTCCAAGAAAAAATGAAAAAGGATTGGGATGTTCAAAAATAAAAATTATAAAAATCAAAAACCAAAACCAAAAACCACATTAGAATCCCAAGCTTCAGACTAAAATCCTTAGATCTTTATTGTTATCTCAGGATTCAGAATTGCATGATCCACAAGGAAATCACAGGAATTCCCAGAATCCACATCGTAATCTTAGAACCCACATAGGGATGTGTAGATCCTGGGCTACACTGGAATTTAACGATTTACTCCGGAACTGGAATCCTGGAGTCACATTGGAATCTCAAGATCCACATTATGATCTCGGGGTAATCATAAGATTTTACGCTGGAATCCTACAATTCACACTGGGATATCAGGATCCACACTGGAATAATCTTAGGATCCACACAGGATATCAAGATCCACATTGTTAACCCAGGATCAACATTAGAATCCGAAGATCTATACTGGTCGTTAGGCATAATGCTGCATAACGGTCGTTTAGCATAATGGTCGTTTGGCATAATAGTCGTTTAGCATAATGAGTCTGAAACCAAGGATTTCCCAAGATAAATTTTGGTTTATCGTTTCTATCGAATCCCACTGACGACATTAGGCTTATTTTGGAATTAATTGGTACTGAACAATCACATGCTCTTGAATGAACTCATTGATTACCGACAGTGGAGAATTGTATTGTAAATATTGCAATTTAAAGATTTCCGTTTAACGGTTCAACGAAAAGCTACCGCAGCTGTCACTTCACTGGTTTTTTTTTTCGAAAAATCACTTTTTTCGAAAATATTCACTTTTAAAAATGGGTTTGTTCGTTCAAATTATGCTGTGTGAAGATATTTTGGCATTGAAACATTACACATTTTAAACAAAAATATGAAGGCTAGTTTTTAATAATGCTGCAATCATCGAATATCAATTGTAGCGTTACGCAATAAATGGATGCTGTCATATAAATTTCCCCTTATTTTATCAAGTTTGCCTTCATCATGTGTCATCTACTTCAAGCTATGTTTGTTAAGGTGAAGATAAATCGAAGCCAAACTTCAAATTTCTAAGAGCACGGATCTGGAGAACCAAACATCCGTTTGAGCTGAAAACTTAATCGATTGGTCATCACCAGCTAGTGACCAATCGATTAAGTTTTCAGCTTTAACGGATGTTTGGTTCTCCAGATCCGTGCTCTTAGAAATTTGAAGTTTGGCTTCGATTCATCTTCACCTTAAAAATCACTGATAACCTGTTTGTCAATATTTCATTTATACATAAGCCTACTACCAATAAAATTGTTTTGTTTTTGTGGAAATGTAGGATTACAAAAATTCTTAACAGCCACTGTTGATAATTTAATTATAATATCTACTCAGGATCCCTTTTTTAAATTGATTGTTTTAAGACTTTTTTTTTGTTTGGTTAGGTTAAAACATTACGATGTAAACACAACCAAAATTGCGTTTAGCATTTGTTGTCACTGCCTTGTGCTCTAGTCTGCTGAAAATTAGTAAGAATTGACCATCTCGGTTAAAAGCTTTCAAAAAAGCCGATATTCAAGGAAAAAATAATCAGTGAGTCAATTTCCGAAGGTGCACTAGAAATCACTACTTATATATGATATATTGGGTACGAATCTGCCCATTTCAAATCACTTATTATGCCAAACGACCATCATGCCAAAATACTTTATGCCAAGTGACCTGATGCCAAACGGCCTTATGCCAAACGACTATATACCAAACGGGGAACAATCGACTTGGAAACCACGCTTATTGTAACAAAACGCGAGTGTGGTGATTTCGGCAAGAGCTGCAGACAAAGCAGCTAAAAATTTAAACTGTTCTATGCTTCCAGCGAAAACTAGTGGAAGAAATCTGAAATGAAAAACCTGCCTGAAAAGACTGCCCGTGAGCTTTCTCGCAATTTCGCCAAAGATAACAGCTTTCCAATAATAAAAAAATAATTGTATTCATAAAAGTAACTGTTCTTAAAATGGATCACTGATTTATTTTCCAGGATTTGGGAAAACGCTTAAAATGTCAATAGGAATGTCCTGGAAGAGTGTCTAGGTTATTTTCTGGAATAATATATTTATGATTTTTGTTGGTTGTAAAAATTGATTGAATATATACTGGAAAATCAGAGTAGCAACTTGTGAAGGAATTCTTGTCCGTTAAAAAATCCTAAGTGATGTTTTTCAAAAACCCTGGATTTGATTTTTTTTAAAGGAATCCTCCAAAAACTTGTAGAAGGTTTGCTGAAATAATAACTGAAGAAATAAGTGGAAGAATTACTGTGAGCTTTTCTAGAGAAAACTTGTGGAATTACGAAAAAAGTTCCTTCAATGTTATTTTACCAGAACTTCGCTTTTCAATTTCTTGGATGGCATTCTATTGAATAATTACAGTAAGTTTTCAAGTATTTTATTTTGGAATTCCATCGATGACACCAGACATATTTTTTTCCGGAGATGTGATGGTATATTTCAGTAATCTGTAAAGTGAAAATCTCTAGAGAAAAACATTTTAAGAACGATACAACGTGTAAAAAAGGGTACTAAACCATTCCAGAATTCGATTTTTCATTTACACTGAACTGCTCGAAAACTTAGGATCATTCTTGAAAATATTTTCTGAAATTTCACTAGACACATCAACACCTACATGCTGCAGCAGGTTTTTGTCAGAAAATCCACATTTTTATATAGCCTTTTTAGGGACAATTCTTGAAATTCAGCAATTTATAATGTAAGAGAATCTCAAAAAAAATCCCTGGTGTAGTTCATAAAACAAAGTCTGGAGAAGACTTAGACGTAGCTTTCGGGAGAATCTTTGAAAGAAAATAAATAAATCTATAGAAAATGCAGCTAGTATCTGCAAAAGTCTTTCGCATCACTCTCTCTTTGCAGCTCTCCTTCGCTGCTGCTATTTATCAAGCTTGGTACAACTTGCGAAACATTGACGATCATGGACCGATACAGATGCAATGTTTTTCTTCGCTTGCTTTGATCGTGCTTCGAAATCAATTGAGAACGAATTCTGCAATGCCTGTACTGGAAGCAGTGTTTCATTTGAACGCGTTCAGTTTGCTTTCCAGTTCAAATTTTTGAACGAGAGATCAAGTAGGCTTGAACATTCAAAAATATGAACTGAAAAGAGCTGAAAAATTAACGCGAAATGAACATTGTTTTCATGGCAGATTTAAAACAAATTTAAAAACAGAAAGATTTTAAAAGACAATTTACTCCGTCTTCAGCCAAAGGCTGCACAGACTGAACAATCACTAACATTAGGCAACGGACAACACGGAACACCCAGTAGCCCAGTGAAGAATTTTTCGTTTTGACGAAAAGTTTTCTCCGACTGGAGCGGGAATCGAACCCACGTTTCGTGACACACGCCTAAACGACTGACGCCGCTAACCGCTCGGTCACAAAGCCCACACTAAAGATGTGATAGGACATTTAAGGTTCCACACATTGTACGTGATATGAATTCAATTTAGTTTAAAGTAGTGTTTTTAAGTTTTGTGCTTCACTGTGCATTTTAAAGTGAAGAGTTCAATGTTTACTGCGTTCACGTGCAAAATTAGAACGCGTTCAGTTCAGTTTTGGCTCGCATTCAGTTTAAAAAGCATCTCTGACTGGAACATTTGCACCAGTATTCGCCATGTTTTTCGGACGGTAACCCAACACGCACAATGAAGAATTTCTGGAGAGTTCATGAAACTCGTGAGTATCTTCAAAGGGTAACTCGACGAATTTAAAGCAAAGGTTCTAAAGATAGATTCCTGATAAATCATGTTCAATTTCTTGGAGCAATACCGAAGGAAATATTAGAAGAATCGTGAAAACACTCCTAGAAGCAACCCTGGAGAAATTAGGGAGATGATTTCCATCAATTCCTCCAAAGGGTGAAAAGTTGTTAAATAAACATCTGAGGGAATCTTCATAGGTATTCCTAGAGGAGAAATCTCTTGAACGAGTCATAAAGAAATTTTGAGTCACATTTTTTCAGTAAGATTTGTGTCTGAACCCCAAAAGATGCAAAGAAAGACATCCCTTTTTATTCGCCACCACAAGAAAAATAATATATATTTATATTAAATTATATATAACTTAATATATATAGTTATACATTAATCTATATAAATAAATCAAAAGACCTTTAATGACTGTGAATACAGTAATAATTCTTTTACGCTCACTTTTTTACGCTCGAAATTCCAACTTACGATCCCTCTTTTTACGCTCCAAAAATTCCAAATGCCTGATTATGACCTGATTATGAACCATTGTAACATGGGTATTTCTGGGACGGTATCGTATGGAAATCGATGTCTGAAATCAATTGAATCCACGCAATATGGCAATTTTTCGTACGGGACAGATGACTAGAAGACAAAAATCGATGTTCGACGCCATTTTGGAATCCAAAATGGCAACTTCCTGATGGGTATTTTTTGAAAAGGAACAATAAATAGATGCCAGAAATTGAAGTCTGAATCAGTTGTAGATTTCGGTTTGTGAAAATCACTTGAGACTCATGCTATATATTTCACAAACTGAACTTGGTTTCAAAAATGGCATCAGACATTGTTTTCCGGCATCTACTCGTCTGTTCTGTTAAAAAAATATACATATTGCATGGGTTTCAAGTGTCAAGTGGGTTTTATCATCGCTCTCTCTTTGCGTCTCTTCTTCGCTGTTGCTATTTATCAAATTTGTTACAACTTGCGAAATATTGGCGATCATGGATGAATACGAATAGGGGGAGATCCCCCAGTACCGGACAGCACTTTTAAAGAAAGTTGAGATGTTTGAAAATTGTTGAAAATTTGACGTACCGCCATAAATTTGAACCTTATTAGTAGTTATTTTGAATATGGCAAAACAATTTGGATCACGCAAGCATGATCGAATACAACCATAATGTGAAAGTATGAATGTATTTTGTACCATACTTCAACTAAATATGATCAAACTACAATTTTGGTCCAGCACCTCGTATCCCCCTGTTTCGGACAGCTTAATTGTTTACAAGATTACATCTTTTTAATTTTCGCACCAGTATCTCAAAATACATTAATTTTTCATGGATTTCATCGATCACGGTATCAAAGATGCAATAAAAACCAGAAGAATGAAAATTCAGATCAACACATGACCAACTTGCAGACTAAGTAAAACTTAAATTACTCTTGTGAATGTTGCAAATGCATTGAATTGGCGATGGAAAACTTTTCATGGAGTAAAAACGTTCAATGATATATGTACAAATTTAAAAACTTCGAGGCTTTTCCAGTTCATGTCCGGTATTGGGAGCCCCCTTTTATGACAGGTCAATTTGGTACTAAAATACATCATCAAAATTCAATGTCAAAATTCATTTTTATATTTTCAAATTAATTTTTGTACGCTACAAAAATGGTAATATTTGTCATAAATGGGCACCAAGACCGCATGAAATCAATAGTTTTTGAATAATGAATTTAGCGGCTTAAGTACTGTGGATCTCCCCCTACATGGCGAATACTGGTACATCTTCCCTACCAAATATTGTTTTACGATTGATCCAAAAGCTGTTTTCAGTGTTTGAGCAATACGAGAATCAATTTAAGGAGAAAATCTAAGCTAAAATGCAGGCTTTAACATAATTTAGTGGTTATATAAAATAATGTTCACTCGGATTTCTCTAACAATTTGAGTAGCTTTTCTCTGGCAATCTTAGTTTGAAGTATTGCATGTCAACCAGGTCAGTTTTTGCGAATGTTTCTTAGGAAAACCTTGAAAACTGTCAATGAGCATACTTGTAATAAATTTGTGATTTTTTCAATCGCTAAAATTGACGAGCATGAAAGTCCAATAAATTTGCCTTGTTGGAGACAGACAACTCCTATCTGCTACATAACGCGGCATTACTCACATTATGAGGGAATGAATTTGTACAATATAGAGCACATCATTATCGATATGTCCACACATTTACCAGTCCGTCAAGACCTGTAGAAAGCCGTACGCATCAATTCCATTTCCGACACACCCTATGTTTGTCCACGCTGCACAACACAAAACTACCGTACCGAAGCTAGACAACCTTGAAATGGATCCAGCGTAGAACTGCCGCCATTCAGGAGAAGACGCAAGGGAAGACGGTCGTCTCAAGAAAGGAATGGTTGCACCAACCACCACCACCATCTCCACCAACTCGGTTCACGTTTGCCGGGTTTTTCTTATTTCTGGTGTTTACATGTTCCAACTGGAATGGAGCCTGCTTCTCAGCTTAGTGTTCTTATGAACACTTTCACAGTTATTAGACTGAGCGATTTCCTTTAAGAAAAGATCCTCGACCGCCGGGATTCGAAACCACGATCCTCAGCTTGATCTTGCTAAATAGTTGCGCGGTTATCTAGCCCCCATATTCGCCGGGTGTCTTCCGAAATAAACTTGGCACTTGTTTATGATTGTACCGCATTACCGGCGAATGGCGTATGACCGGGAGTTTTATGGGAGAGGCTTGTTTTCCATTAGCGACGTACACTAATGAAACCATAGCGAAGCAGTGGATCCAGTTCCCCCAATCGGAAATCGGGATATGTGCATGGAGGGATGGAACGGCTGACTGATCTGGTTGGTGGGCCCCTTCTTGTGTCTGTTGCAAGGTGAGACTATGCTGAACAATACACCTCAACTTCGCGCTTGTCCTTCAGCATTGAGGTGGAAGAAAGAAAAATGGAAATGTCGTCGTTGTCTTCGTAGTCGCTGGCTACAATTTTTGCGATGTACGAAAGTGTTCCCGATGAAAAAACCTCCCAAGTAACAATTTCAGTGCTTTTTGATCTTAGATGTTATTTATGGAGGTTTTATTAGAGATGTATTCATTCCTAACAGATTTAATAAAGCATTGCAAAGTGCCAAACGTTCTTTTCGGTAAAACCCACTTTAAAATGCTTTGTAGATATCTACAAGAGCTACCGTTAAAACTTATTTGCTGGCCACATTTGTTGATAATAAATTGTATTTTGAAGGAGCTGTGTAGTGTCTATTAAAACCTAAACATAAAACCTCATCTTGCTTGTCTTGTCAAGGCATGGGTAAAACTTCTAAGACTACACTAAGTCATGTTAAAGCCTTCTTAAAACTCAACTGTCTGATGAATGTTATTGGAATGCAGTCTGCGTGTGGTTATCAATATCATTATGTTGATAATGATAATCATGTAGTGAAATAAGGATTAATCAAAACGCAAACATAGAAATGACAAATATTCCCCTCGAAAAATTAACAGACTACCGTATAAAGCATATTTTTCCCATGCTTGCCTGAACTTCCCGTTCAGTGGGACAACTATGCTGCACACAACAGCTGAGCTACACGAAAAAAGCTTTCATTTTTCAGGCACTTATCACTTACCGTTTTCTGCATCAGTACAGCCGATCAAGCACGGCGGGCTTCATTCTAACAATCCAGATGCATAACGGCACAAATTTAATAAAATGAACTGCATCATAAAACTGAATCTTCCGATTTGTTTACCTTTTTGACAGCACTAGCTTTCCTGAGTGCATTGAGTTTAAGTCAAGGCTCTTTAAAAACCTATTTGTCTTAGTGCAGAACAAATATTCTGATTTAGGAATATTTTAGCCAGTGAGGGTTTTGCGCACGGGTTCTTAAGATCAAAAGCGATTATGAATGATTATATTGTTCAGAATAATCACCAATTGATCTTAAACTATCCCAGACAAGACCAGCAAGATTTAACTGGATGGAATCCATTTTTATTGTCGCCGTTTCTGATTGATAATTGCAATATGCGTGGGAAATTTCAATTTACGATTGAGATGAGCATGAAATCATTCTGAAAATGGCATGGATTAAAATATTAGATAGCCAATAATGATGTCGTAACTGTGGCGCGTTGCTGTAAATCGAAAAATTTTATTTCATTCCACCAGTAAGTTTTTATTGGCAGGAATTTCACGCGATCGTAAGGAAATTTTCTGCCATGCATAAAATGATTATTTTAATTGATTATTATGAGTCGGCAGACATCATGACGGTTTCAATATCAAAAAAGGTTATGGTTTATAAACAACTTATCGGTTGATGTTTGTTCAATCATAAGCTCTTAACATTGGTTTTATTCCGTGTATTAGGATATCTTAAAAGATTTAATACCGCTAGTTGAGCTCAATAAGTCTATACAATAGCTCTTATGAATGTTTTATAGCATACTACAAGGGTAGATGTATTCATACGATACAAAACTAAGAAGTTTAGAAACAGTTTTAAGGTATAGTCTTAACAACCTCCTGTAGTGTGGGCCTTTTCGGGCTTAATGGAGTTTTATCAAAGGTTTATTAAGGTTATTAAGACTAATAAGTTCTAAAATGATTTTTAACGATATGGTGGTAACAACAGCTTGTAGTAAATGAAAAAAATAAAAATGTTACTTGGGCTGTGACTAGTGACATTTTTTGTTTATTATGTACAAATTAATTAATCTTTTTTTTTTTCTAACAACAAATATTCTGGGACCATTTCCAGCATTCCAGACGAATTTGGACCTAGTACATCACCCAATCACCCAGATAGCCGTAGCGGTAAACGCGCAGCTATTCAGCAAGACCAAGCTGAGGGTCGTGGGTTCAAATCCCACCGGTCGAGGATCTTTTCGGGTTGGAAATTTTCTCGACTTCCCAGGGCATAGAGTATCTTCGTACCTGCCACACGATATACGCATGCAAAAAATGGTCATTGGCATAGTAAGCTCTCAGTTAATAACTGTGGAAGTGCTCATAAGAACACTAAGCTGAGAAGCAGGCTCTGTCCCAGTGGGGACGTAATGCCAGAAAGAAGAAGAACATCACCCAATCTCCAACTCCGTAGCATTTTTGAGGGTATCTCTGAGTCGGAGGCCTCTTGTTAATTGAGGTCTACATTTCCTCTCCCTTTCCAAGTTACGGTAAAGACAGGTGAGGCCGGGAATAGCAATGCTCATGATTTTGGTATTATTCTTAAAGATTAGTTCAAGGTTCACTTCCAAGCTTTGTTCCTGAAAGAAATATGGATGATATTATCAAAGATGCAGGCTGGCTGCGAATGTTGTAAATCCGTCACTTGTTTAGGCCAACTGAGCTTGAGTAGGCTCAGATGCCATTTCCTTACTTGCGCCGATCTGTCTCTGAATATAGTACCCCATGAAGGACTATATACAGGAAACCATGGGGAAGTGAATTTCCACATGGTTGCTATAGGCAGTACCTGCATCGGTTCGGGCAATCAGAATCTCCTGCGTGCCCCAATTGTGCTGGTGTGGAGGAAACAACGGAGCATGTAGTGTTAGATTGCCCGCATTTCATTGTTGTGAGAGAACGCATATATAATCCAGAGAATGAATGCGGATGACGAGTGCTTTTGAAATTACTCTCTGTAGTATTTTAACCATCCTGTTATCCAGTTACTTTTGGTCGGGCAGCCAAGCTCTTTTACGTTGCAAATCCGTTTAACCTGTCGTCAACATATTGGGCAAACCCCTCGCTAGGGGCGTTTAACAGTCGAATAATTCCGTCGGTAATAAAAGGCACGGAACTGTGAAAACTCGCCTCTTGCTGAGCGCAATTAAGCCATCGCCGCGATGTAGGTATAGCTACAGACAACAAGCACCACACGGTTAGTAATAGTTGACCGAACTGGGGAGAGTCGCACGCGCCTGGACCATCAGCAGACGTCCATCGAAGCCTGAAGCCAAAACTGGTGCCGCCGTCGCCGTCTGGTGATAATAAAATTACGTCACACGTTGTTAAAATAGTTCACCTAGACGAGACGGCTGAGCGCGGTTTCGACGATAAGTTCCACTATTTTATTATCACACCTGTCTGGGCACTTGTGGGGGTAGATATTGATTTTTGAAGGTGCGTTTCAACAACCGGTAGAGCCCGGTCAGTTCCTTCTGGTTGGTTCCATCTTCTTCATCTTCCTAGCATTACGTCTCCACTGGGAGAGAGCCTGCTTCTCAGCTTAGTGCTTTAAGAGCACTTCCACAGTTATTAAATGAGAGCTTTCTTTGCCAAAGTTGTCATTTGCGCATTCGTATATCACGTGGCAGGTACGATGATACTTTATGCCCAGGAATGTCAAGGAAATTTCCATTACGAAACGATCCTGGACCGACCGGGAACCGAACCCAGACACCTTCAGCATGGCTTTGCTTTGAACCCGCGGACTAGGCCAAGGAAGGCCCCATAGTTGGTTCCATCTGGTTTCCATTTCTGCAGTCGCGGAAATTGATCGTTAAACTGTAGGTTTGTGTTTACTTCTCAAACCGTTCCAGTGGCTTCTTTCGCATTCCACAACAACGACGGGGAACCGGGAGAGATTGCACAATCTCGATGTTGATGTTTAAGAAGGGCACCAAGTCGCAATTCGTATCGGTCTGCTGATGTCTCAGCCGCCGGTGTGGCCTGTCTCTCTATCTCGTTCGCTAAGTTACTGGTGTTGACATTGCAGCTCGTTATCGCACCTCACACGGATGTTGTGGGATTTGTACGACACTTGAGATCGGAATAAAAGCAAACTGGACTTTCAGAAAATTACCGCATTTTTTTGCGGTTTAAATGGTAGTGAACAAGGGTTGAATCCTGAGAAAATTGAGAGTATCTCTCACTTATCGCTCTCTGTATTAATCATGATCCGCAACACATCATGATAGCTTGTTTTTCATCTTCTGCTGCAGCTCTGATTAAACCTGAGGGATAACAGTGCATGATAAAATCCGTCTAAACGAGCTCCAAACCTTGGGGACGCTGTTGCTATCAGATGTTCGGGGATTGTTTAGCATGCCAGTAAAATAAAATACCTTCGCCAATTGGTAAATCTGCGAGAAAAAAGGGTTTTTATTTTCGCTCTCCTTTTGGGACTCTCGTTCGCTGCTGTTATTGATCAAGCTTGTGACAATTTGCACAGTGCGCTTCGTAGCTTCGTGCTGTGCGTACACAAATTCTCTCTGCTCTTGAAAGTTTTTAAAACTACCTAACGCAATAAAACAGTACTTCTCAGTGCTACAGAAACAGTACTTTTCAGTACTATTTTTTCTACTATTCATCCCTTTTCGATCCTTGTTTGGACCCGTGCCTTCGATTTTTCGTTGGACCCGTTAGTGAAAGCTAGCGGTGGTAATCTTTCTTGGACACCGTCTTGAAAAAAAAAAACAAGAATAACCGAGAGAAGGAGAACAGCCCTTCTTCTTCTCTCGTTTATTCACTAAACATGGCTGCAACCACGAACAAAAGGAAGGGTTAATCACTGAATTCACAACTTCCTTCAAAAAACAGGCTGGATTTAAAACCATTATTACACGTGGCAAAATGGAAGAAAGGACATTTTACCGGAATGCTCACTTTTTTTCAAGGGTGAAATAAATAATATTGATAATAGCATCGAAATGAGCAATCAGTTCGATGCTCTAGACCAATTTTCCGAACACCAAATCGAAGCAGCCTCTAGCTCAGGCTCTTTGATTCAAGTGAGGAAACCAAGAGTTCCGCCTATCGTGGTCAGTTGTTCCAAATTTGGAGGATTTAGGCAATAGAACTTGATCTCCATTATGGGGAATCAAGATTTCTTTCCAAATCGCAAAGAAAGGAGACTGTTACGTTTTTCCGGAAACAATCTGGCAGAACCTTAATAGTAAACACATGGTTGGGACAAAGTTTCATGATGGATAAATTTTTGAAGTAAAAGTTTTTCTAAGAAAAACTTTTGGCCGATTTTCAAAATTTTGATTTTTTGACAAAATTTATACGTTCTGATGATACAATAAAAATCTTGAAATGATTCTGAACAACAATGATTATATGAATAATTTCTCTAGAAGTAGCCATTTTCGAATTATATCGAGGGCATTTTCATTAGTTATTCGCGATTCTCCGTCAAGGAAAATAAGTGAATGGATATAAATAAGGTCTTTACTCTCGAAAACGTATAATATACGTATTATTGATGAAGAATCGCGAATAACGTATGAAAATAGTATTTTTTTAATATTTAAATAATGTTTTTTGCATCAAACTCCATATTATTCGAAAATGGCTGCTTCTAGGGAAATTATTCATATAATCATTATTTAGTGTATATTTTTTTCTTGTAGACCAAACGGTTCACTACAACTTCTTCATAGATCATTTTTCTCTAAAATCAACAGTTTCGGATTTAGAATTTTTCATAATAAATTGCATGCAAAAATGTATAGGTCATTTTCATAAGTTATTCTCGAGTCAAAATGATCGATTTTTTTTTATGAAAACACTTAGTGTATCATACCAAAACCATGTGCAAAATTTACTGCAAATCGAAGATGGTCGAGTTCTGTGACTGACCGATTTGACATGGAATTCGTCTACAGCTTCCACAGAAATACTATTTCTCGAAAAAGTGCTACAGGAAGATTTTTCGAAAAATACGTAAAGTAATTTCTCTAGATGTTACTCCAAGAGAATCCACAAAGATTTATTAGAGAGTTTTTGGTGAAATTTATTCAATGTTCTTTTAATAGCTTCATAAAATTTTCCGACTATTTTCACAAGAGTTCTTTCAATAATTTCTTCCCAAATTCTCGTTAGAAATGCTCAAGAAATTCCTCCAGGAATAAAAAAGGTTTTAAAAATTTTTGCATATCTAATGACAGTAATTCCTAAGATTATTTCTTCACGTATTTCTACAGAGATTATCGCCAAGCTTTTCGACGGATACTTCCAGAAAATCATATTTTATATTTTGTTTTTCAATAATCAATTTAGTAATGTATCTAGAGAATCTTCCGAAGCTTTCCTAGGGATGTCAGGATCATTTACTTCAGAGACTCTTACAGGAGGCGAATTCCATGTCAAACCGGTCGGTCACAGAACTCGACCATCGTTGATTAGCAGTCAATTTTACACGTGTTTTTGGTATGGTAAAATAAATATTTTCCATAGAAAAATCAATCGAGAATAACTTTTGAAAATGGCCTATAAATTTTTGCGTGCAACTTATTTGAAAAATTCTAACTCCCAAACTGTTGATTTTAGAAAAGAATGTTCTATGAAGAAGTTGTAGTTAACCGTTTTGGCTATAAGAAAAAAAATATACATTGAAACAATATTTTATGTTCTTTCATGAAAAATTCAAAAATAAAGCCTTTATTCTAAATAACACATAAACACCTTTTTTTATTTTTTTTTTTATTTTTACTGTAGAATTTTGATAGTAAACAGGTGTTTGGGATTTCATGATGGAGAAATTTTTAATAAAAAAAGTTTTTCTAAGAACAGCTTTTGGATGATTTCCAAAATTTTGGAAGTTTTTTGAAGTGATCAAGATAATTGTTTTTGTTCAGAATAATTTTAAGACTCTTATTGTATCATCAGAACGTATTTATTTTGACAAAAAATCAAAATTTTAAAAATCGGGCAGGAGTTGTACTTTGGAAAATTTTTTTATTAAAAATTTCTCCATCATGAAACTTTGTCCCAAATATCTGTTCACTATCAAGATTCTATGGAAAAAAATTAAAAAATAATA
Organism: Aedes aegypti; assembly: GCF_002204515.2. Classification (NCBI taxonomy): domain Eukaryota; kingdom Metazoa; phylum Arthropoda; class Insecta; order Diptera; family Culicidae; genus Aedes; species Aedes aegypti. The sequence continues at coordinate 297,576,700 of NC_035108.1, forward strand.
AAAATGGGTTTTTTGTGTAATAAAAATTAGATTTGAATTTTTAATGAAAATAAATGAAATATTTTCTCATTGTACATTTTTTTCTTATAGTCCAAACGGTTCACTACGTCTTCTTCATAGAACATTTTTCTCTAAAATCAACAGTTGCGTAGTCAGAAATTTTCAAATAAGTTGCATGTAAAAAGTTATGGGCTATTTTCAAAAGTTATTTTTGAGTCAACATGATCAATTTTTCTATGGAAAACACTTATTCTGCAATACCAAAAACATGTGCAAAATTGAATCCAAATCATAGATTATGGAGCATGATTTTTATTTATTTTGATTTATTTGGGATGGAATTCGTCAGGAGTCGATTAGGTGTTTCTGTAGAAGTTTCGTGAGAAATCATTTTACAATTTTTCCTCAAAAATACTTCCCAGTAAACATACGATCGCATATAATAGGATATAACAGTACAAATGTGGAGGCGATATAGGTATATTTTGCATAAAGCTTAATGGCGAATGTACGTATATCACCTCCACTTTTGTACTTTTATGCGCTATCGTATACGAATTTGTGTAGACTGGGATCCCAGTTTTTTTTTCCAAACTCTTCCAACAATTAGGGTCGGTGTTCCCTTAGTGGACAGTCCCCTATAGCCGCACTAGTGGCTTTTTACGGCCGTTTTGCTATAAATCTTTTCAAAATATTTTTTGACATGAATGTCAAGAGCTATTAATCTATGTACCATTTATACACAGCTTGATTTTTTTTCAAAAAATGATCGAAATAATTAGTTTTGCTTAAAATTTGAGCTCCCTTGCGCCTATAGTTAACCTATTGTTCCTATAGTAGCACTACTGAGAGAAACTATTTTTTATTATACAAAATAATTGATGAAATAAGAACTTTTTTTACATCAAACGGAAGCTTTTGATCCACACTGTGTAGGGAAAATATAAAAGTTTTGTAAAAATACGATTTTGATAAGTATTTTGCCAATGCAGTGATGCTAGTGCTACTATAGGAACAGGAATTAGAAATAGTGCTACTATAGGCACATGTATTCCTATAGTGGCACACGCGATAATAAATACAAACATTTGAGTTGTTGTAGTTTTCATATTTTTCCCACAAAACCAAGATAAAAAGCTTTTAGATGATGTAAAAATAATGACGCTACCGTTATTTTTCGTTTTTCTACGATTTTTTGTTTTTAGCTATGCGGCTATTGGTACATCGACCCTATGTGGAAAAAAATCAGCGACAACTCTTTGGAATATTTCATTGACAGATACCACGAGGGCTTCTTAGTAATAAATAAATAAAATCGGTGGAAGATACACTGGATGAATTGTAAATAGATTCTAAGAAGGCGAGTTCGCCACTATTTCTTGGGATATCAATAATCACCGGACTTATCAATTGGCATGTTGTGGCCAACAACAAGCCACCGGGGTGCATCATTTCGCACCACACCGGTGGACGAACATGCCTCATGTTGAGGTCACAATTCCGGCACATTTTGGATCTGTCTGGCCCGTTGCAAGCGCTTGTCCGGTGTCCAAAGCTTAAGCACTTGAAACATTTTTCTGCTCGCTTGTTCAATTGCAAAACGACTCTCAATTGGCATCCAATAGACGCCTATCTACAATATCTTGTTCGCAGCTATCACCGGCAGACGAATCATCGCTGTATGTGTGCCTCAATACGCCTTCTTCAATCGGATCGCCATTTTCTTAGGCGACGCCTAAGATACACTGAAACTTAAGTGCACCACTCAGCTCTTCATCTGACTTAATCTCGTTCAAAACATTGAAGACAATCTGTGACCAAAAAGAGTACCCTTACCCTTACTATTCTTCGCAGTAGAAACCATAATTGAAAAAGGGACTTTCTAAAAGGTCCAACGAAAAAAAATTCCATGTAATATCTTTTTCCATTTTCTTCCCCTTCCAGGTACGATGATCTGCTGTTACCTGCTGTACAGCCGGCAGTTCAACACAGCAGCCGAAGCGCTCCACTACTACGCACAGAGACGCACAAGCGACAGCAAAGGCGTCACGATTCCATCCCAGAGGCGATACGTCGAGTACTACGCTTCGCTGCTCCAAAGCAACGAAACCTATAAACCGGTGACGTTATATGTAAGTAGTCCCGATACCTTGAAAACACCAACAACACCCAACTAACTTCACGACATTTCTCGTTCCAGATCAGCGAGATTAGGATAGCCCCGGCGGTGAACCTCAAGGAGGGCACGATCACCATAACCGGTCAGGATCCGAAGCCACTGCCCGAGTTCAAAAGAGGCACCAACAATGACCAGCAGCAAATCGTGGCCAAGTTGGACTACTGCATGCCATTGGCCGGCGACGCCAAGATCGAGCTGGTCAAGAACTCGGTGATGAAGGAGAAAAAATGCCACTTTTGGTTCAACACGTACTTTGTGGAACGATCGGCGAAGAGTAAGTCCAATCGCTGCCTGTCCATAGTGCAGGTTGTTTAATGATCGCTGTTTTGTGTATTTGTAGGAGACTCCGAGGGAAACCTGTTGCTAGAGTTTAGCAAATCGGAAATCGATGATGCACACAAGGACAAGTATCATAAGGAGTATCCTAACAACTTCACGGTAATTGTAGTTTTCAAAATGCGTATTAGATATTTTGATATCCGAGACGCAAGACCCACTTAGCTCCTCTCCAGAGGACGTCAATTTGTGTTCTTGTACATGATAATCCTCGGTGTATAACGTCCGCACAGAAATAAACAATAAGCATAGATTCAGGCAACGAATACGGAATAACGATTGGTAACTCGAAATATGGAACTGCAAGAATCAATTGTTAGCGTCAGTTGCTCGGCAAAGCTGCTTGTAGCACTCAGACTTGCTCAGCGTTATCTCGCGTTTGAAAACGGCTCTGGCTCTGGCTTTCGTTCTTCTTTCGTTGCTCTCTGGTAACGCCTACTGACTTTAAGGTAAGCAGCGCAGAGGGCGTTGAGTGCCTCGTTCCACTAGAACGCGGGACGTCGATCGTTGCGGAGCTCCCGTTTTCGTGGTATCATTGCCCTTGCCATCGCTGCCGTCAGCCCTACCGCATCCAAGTTCAGGACATCGCTGTCGGTGCGATGTGCCTCAACGAAGAGATCTTTGTCGAAAGCCTTCGTCTTCCACTGCCGGTTGCCAATATTGTGTTCCTCTGCACTGCCGCAGTGTTCCGCTTTCGACCAACTAGCTTGTCGGTCAACTCCTCCAACATCCGACTAAATTCTTCGAGCGTCCATCTTAGCTGTAAAAGTAGATTCCGATGATTTTGGTGATCACTAATCCCGCGTGTGAGCTGGCAACAACTTCCTGGATGGGAAAACTACCCTTCACTTGTATCGCCGCTGTGCCTGTGCTATTTGCCACCCAATTAACGTTATTGAGTGGTGCTCGATATGGTTCAGCTATTATCACAACGTCGCACTTAGTTTTTGTTGTCGACTGCCACAACAGTTGCTGTGCGGTGTCGCAGTGATTCAGGTTGATCTGCGTTACCTCCGTTACTGTTGGGCTGCGATCGCCTTTTGGTACGCACGGCAAAAGAAGCTGCCCGTTGAGTGGGTGTTTCCTTCCTCCGGTGAGCAGAGCAAGCACCTTGGTCGATTCTTGCAGTCTTTCCCAAAGTGACCTCTTTCTCCAAAGTTCCTGCACAGTTCGATTCTGTCATTTACAGCTCACCGCCGGGTGTCCGAAGTCCATGCACTTGAAGCTTCGCATCGGTGGCCTATCTGCTCGTGTGACGAGTCTCAGTGGGCATATTGACCAGCCAATTCGAATCTTGATTTTCTCCACCAGTTTGTTCGCCGTGTCAACTGGTAGCCTAATCGTCGCTGACAGTGTGTCGTCTTACGACTTCCTCAGACGGCCATGGCACCTCCTCTTCAAGGCTGGTTAGTTGTTCAGGATAAGCAAAGCACGCAGCTCCTCACTCGCCTCGTCCACGATTGTTATCTTGTCCAGATATCTGCACTCAACAACTGTTTCCTGAGTAAGTGCTCTTGCGTTCGCTTCGTTTGCCAAAGATTTCGCGTTCCTAACTTTTCGAAGGATATCTGCGTACGTTGTTTGGTCGTTTGCCTAAACAAGTATGGCATACCCTTTCGACCACTCACGCTGCGGGCGTCTCTTCGCTTTCTTCTTGTCGTCTATTTTTTTTTCTCCTTGTCTTTTGTTGTTGACGGTTTGCCATCCGTCATCGTTCCCGTTCGTTTCCGGCACACCTTTTCCTTGCATGGTTCCGCTGCTTTTTTGGGTCTTCATCTTCTCCTGATGACTCTCTGTATCGTTTCTTCTTAGGTATGTCACCTTGTACATTCCAGTGCCTTTTTGGCAAGCTCTGCTCTTATTCTCAGCGCTTTCTGCTCGTGCATGGCAGCGCTGACAGAGAATTTGATGCTCGTCAGCTTGCTCTTGATCGCGGTATGCACATTGTGCCGCTCTTTGACGAACTGGATGAGTTCATCGACCTATTCTTCACCTCCGTCATCCTCGAGTTTTCAGGTTGTTGCCCTCCTTGAGTAGCGTTGTTGCTCGATTTCGGTGTGTACATTAGACTCTGAATCCCTAATCCTCCTCGTAGTCCTTGTGTCTCACATTGCTTAGAGCTACTGCTATACGTCGGCAGATTCCCCGTGGTAAGCACTGGCGATCGTGGCATCTTACCGATTTTCTTCCTCGACTCCTGCTGTGTTGGACTCCATTGTATCGGCATTGTTTTAGAAATTCTACCTTTTAGTGGGTCCCTCCCACGCGACCCACGCTCTCCAGGTCCTGGTATACCTGGTCAATCCACCTAGCTCGCTGCGCCCCATGCCTTCTTGTTCCGACCGGATTCGTAGCGAACACCATCTTTACAGGATTGTTGTCCGGCATTCTTGCAACATGCCCTGCCCAGCGTATCCTTCCAGTTTTAGCTACCTTCACGATACTGGGTTCGCCGTAGAGTTGAGCGAGCTCGTGATTCATCATTCGCCGCAACACGCCGTTCTCCTGCACGCCGCTGAAGATCGTCCTTAGCGCTCGGCGTTTGAAAACCCCAAGAGCTTGCGAGTCCTCCTCGAGCATAGTCCACGCCTTATGCCCGTAGAGGACTATCGGTCTTATGAGAGTTTTGTACATCGTTACCGCAGTACCGCAGTTTCTTCTGGAGCCCATAATAGGCACGACTTCCGCTGATGATGCGCCTCCGTATTTCCCGACTAACATTGTTGTTAGCCGTCAACAAAGATCCGAGGTAGACCAACTCGTCCACCACCTCGAACGTATCCCCGTCTATCGTGACGCGGGCCCTGTCGCGCTCAGCTCCGCCAACCAGCATGTACTTTGTTTTCGACGCATTCACCATTAGCCCGACTCTTGTTGCTTCGCGTTTAAGGCGGGTGAACAAATCTGCCACCGTTTCAAATTTTCCCCCAATAATATCCATGTCGTCCACGAAGCAAACAAATTGTCCGGATCTCGTGAAAATCGTGCCGAGACTCGAACGAACTGGAGTGTTCACCCGAGATCTTCACGCAGTTTTGTACACCGTCCATCGTTGCTCTAATCAATCTTGTGAGCTTCCCGGGAAAGCTGTTCTCGTCTATGATCGTTCCATTGCTCTACACGGTCAATACTGTCGTATGCCGCCTTGAAATCTATGAACAAATGTTGCGTAGGGACCTGGTTCTCACGGCATTTCTGGAGGATTTGCCGCACGGAAAAGATCTGGTCCGTTGTCGAGCGGCCGTCGATGAAACCTGCTTGATAACTGTCCACGAGCTCGTTTGCTATAGACGACGGAAAAGAATCTGGGATAGCACTTTGTAAGCAGCGTTTAGGATAGTGATTGCACGATAATTTTCACACTCCAGTTTGTCCAGTTCTTGCTTCCACTCTTCCGGTAGCTGATCCGTTTCCCAGATTCTGATTATCAGCCGATGCAGACAAGCGGCCAACCTGTCCGAGCCCATCTTGATGAGTTCGGCTTCGATACCATCCTTGCGGCCTTGTTGTTCTTGAGCTGATAATTGGCATCCTCAACTTCCCCCATCGTGGGAGCTGGTTGGTTTCCACTGTCCGCTCTGCTGATGTAGCCATCGCCTTGGCTGTCCTGACCTTCTGTGCCTGTGTTCTCTGCGCCATTCAGGTGTTCATCGTAGTGCTGCTTCCACCTTTTGATCACCTCGCGTCCGTCCGTCAAGATGCTCCTATCCTTATCCCGGCACATCTCAGCTCGCGGCACGAAGCCTTTGCAGGATGTGTTGAGCTTCTGATAGAACTTGGCAGTGGCACGCACAAAGATACTCCATGTTTTGATACCCACGACCCTCAGCTTGATCTTGATGAATAGCTGTGCGTTTACCGCTACGGCTATCTGGGTCTCTTGTGGCCGGCTTGTGCCCCTATTCACGATTTCAAAGGCACTTATCTGCAGATATAACGAACTTACGAAGTCGATCTTCTTATTTCAAACTTTCTGTAAATGCACAAGTTTAAAATGAGAAGATTAGCTTCGTACGTTATATCTGCAGATTAGTGCCTTTGAAATCGTGAGTAGGGGCACAAGCCGTTCATTGGATTTCGACACCTGAACTTCTTCAATAAACGCAATCATGTTGATGTTTCAAGATAAATGATAAACCAAGATTCATTTTGTATCAACGCTTCTTTATTTCGTCTTTTGCAGGTGTCACTCGTAATGCGAAGAGTACCGAACGGTAGGTTCTCGGAGAGCGTTACCCTGAAGTCGTCGTCTCAGCTGATCAGTTGCACCATGGAGAACAACCGACAGTCGCACATATTTCCCCAGTCCCAGATCCCGCTGCAGAGGCTGTACCAACAGCAGCATCAGCATCATTCGCCTCTCCAGCCGCAGCAACATCATCCACCGCATCGACAAATCAGCAGCGATCCCTATCGACCAACGATAATCAAACACCACAACAGTTCACCCGGTGGTTTCCTGCAGCATGACCAGACACAACAACAGCACCACTATCATCAGCAGCAACAACTAAACACACTGCCACAGCAGCAGCAGAACAACCACCAAAATCATGATCCCCAACAGCAGCAACAACAGCAGCAGCAGTATTTCAAGCGGTCGCTCGAAAACATCCCGCAGCAGCACTACGCTGATGATAGCCATCAACTCCACTGTCAGGACTACTCGGAATCGTCCAGCTCGGAATCGTCAACCGAAGAGGATGGATGGGATTCCGGTGAGTGTCAAGCGCCCGATAATGCTAACCTGTACTATCGAAACGATAACTATTACTACGGTAGTTGTGCCGGCCTTACTCCCTCGCGTCCCAGTCCTGCTCTCGGTTCCCTAAAAATTCCCATTTCTGCAAGTTCTACTTCGCCCCTGCCAGCACCATCTGGTGGCAGCAGCAAAAGCAACAACCAGAGTGACGTTACCAAGCCGATAAGAGCCGCGCAACCTATCCATACTGATAGTTGTAGGAGTAGTAGTAGCAGTAGTAGTAGTAGAAGTAGTGGTAGACGTAGCAGTAAACCAATTGGCAGTTCAAAATTAAACCAATCATTAGCTAATACAACATTCGCAACTAGTAGTACTAGTAATAGTAGTAAACTTTCAGTAGTGCCTGCTGTTGATTCTTCCATTTCCTCTGGTGTGCTAAATTCTGCTTCCCTCTTGATGCAAATGTCGGTACCACGGTTCCACAAGAGCAGTGACACCAACAATGGAAAACTTCCTTCCTCTGCTTCTGAACTTATCGCGAAACATTCAGCTACCGGTACGATAGCCGTTCCTTCTACTAATCGCACCGCCTGGTCGTCAATTGTGCTCAGGCGTAAGAAGAAGAAATCCTTCAAATCAAATGTAACCCGAAGTCACGCCTTGACGTCCCGTGAGTTTGGGTCAACGGCCAGTGCATGCTCCGGAGCATCGATATCGGCGCAGGGAAAGGCCAAATCTGGGAAGGGTAAATTTCATAAGCTCCGGTGGCTGCGAAATATGCGTAGCGATCCCAATTTGAAAGACGTGCTAACCCAAAGCAGTGACATCGTTACCCTGACCCACTCGAACGTTGGCCTGCGTGACACTGCTGTGGCCATTACTTCCCCCACCACAAGTCCCATTGTAGTCAAACATCCCCCAGCTGTAACAGCTGTACAACCTCCAACTGCCTCGAACGAAAATCTTCTGTCGATAGATTACTACTCGTCAATATGTGATAAGCAACTTAGTTTCGAATCCCCCTGCAAAAGTCCCGGTCATTTGATGAAACTGAATCTCTCTCGGAGGCCCGATGGAAATGCCAAACCAATACTGGATGCTGTTCCCGACAGTGAATGCGCCATTGTGATAGCAAAGCCCAGTGAACAACGGCTCAAGATTGGCTTTGAAGTCAGTCCCATCCAATCTCCCACCACCAAAGCGAATCCCCACCCAACTCCTTTTACCAAAACCGACGAACCACGTGACAAGAGTCCCTTCGAGAAAAGCGAACCCGAACCCGGCTCATCGAAGTCGCTTGGACTCGTGCCGAAGCAGGAGAATGCTAGTTTCTGCGATCGAATCCTCCAATCGCTAGCAGCCGCCGGCATGGGATCGAAAAAGACTTCCGACAATGAACTCCAGGTGCCCTCTCCAACGACAACGTCCGCCGGTGGCAGCCCCATCGCTCCCAGAGTCAATCGCTGCTCGCCGTTCTCCTTCCGAGAGCTGGGCCAGGAGTTGAAGTCCGTCATGAAGACATCCTCCCAAGCGAAACTGGCTCTTCATTCGCCTGCAAGCGATGGGACCCCGTCGGAAGTTTCGACTCCAACGACAAAGAAAGCCGATCAGTAGGACCCCCATCCCACCTCCCTTCTTGTTTCTATCTCTGTGTACCTCTACGGCTGTGCTGTTTACGTGTGAGTGTGATTTTAAGCATGCGATCGTGTGTATTTAGAATGAATGTGCAGAAATGTGTGTGTGCGTGCGTTGTTAAGTTTCGTTAAGTGCGTAGTATATGTTCCCCCCCGGCGAGATTATAACAAAATAGTCAATAGGCAAGAATACCCTAAACAAATTCTATAGCTTACGAAACACATGTTCATTGCTTCTTATGTACGCGTGCGCTAGGGCCACAAATTTCAGCGAAACACTGTTTCTGTCGATTATTTGATATATATGCCTAGTTGAAACAAAGACCTACTTAATTCGAACAACAAACTACTCCCACAAACTGAGAAGATTGAGATGATTTTTATTTTTACTAATTTTATTTTGTTGTAGTAGTAAATAGTTTTATACACACAAAACTCTATGATAATGCTGATACAGTTGAATAAGAACGATTATTTCTATCGAAATTTGTGTAGCCTTTCTTTTTTTCTTCGCAGTCACTTTCCTTATTTTGAGAAATATCACTCCTTCTACGTCCTTTTGTTTCACATTATCTACACTCTATTCATTGTAATTCGTACTTTTCTATTTGCGCAAAAATCTCTTTATTTTCTTCTTATGCTCTCTAATGAAAGTCAATGTCGAACCAAGTCGTTAAAACGTGTACCATTCCATTTACCTGTCATATATTGCACAAGAATCTATCAAACGTACGTTGGTTTCCTTTCTTACGGTGAACGTTGCGAATACCCCTCATTTTTGTTACGACAAGAGGTGAATCAAGATTCTGTCTATTTGTACTGCTTGTGTGCCTTCATATAGTCCGGTGTGAATTATCGTTTGTCCGCCAGGTGTCTTCATATATGAGGAGTCACTTCATTTTACATTCTTCACTTGATGTGTTTCATTCATCATCTCGTACATAGTGAATATATATGGTTTTTGTTCTTTTCCGACAATTATTCATTGACTTGTTTTTGCTGTTAGTTTGCTATAGGGTGCTGTACATAAAGCTGTCCATCGCATTGGTTTTTACTGAAAATCATGTACATTATTGCTTACATTATGCGTGCTGAAGCTGGTGGACAGAAAATATTCGAATAGAACAATTCAGATTTTGACTGACGACCTTAACGGTAAGATAAATCGAAGCCATACCGCAAATTTAACGTATGTTTTGCCATGTAGCAAAATTGGATGGCATTACATTCGATCACTTCCTTTTTCAACAAAAAAAAATGCAAAAAAAAAACGTTCGAACATGTAACACAATAGGTACCTGAATCAAAGCAAATGCTTTTCCTCATCGTCTTGAGCAGAGAGTAGCTCTGAGTGCGGCTCTCACAAATTGTACTGCCTCAAAAGCCTTGAAATTCCCGGAGAAAAGGTTTTTTTTTATTTTTAAAGATTACGGAGATACCGTAATCTGGGGTAACATTGATCAGTTTTAAGGATACTTCTGAAATATTTCATTTAAAAATGCAAATATTGCGAATTTTATATTTTTAAAACAAGTACTGTCACCCGTAACTCGTGACTATATATTGTATTTTTTTTTTAATGAATTAAGCATGTTTAAAAACATGTTTTATGCGATTTTTTTAATTAGCTGATATGGGGTAACATTGATCACCCATGTAAACAACGGTCGGAAATATTGAAAATGTCGTTAGTTACTTAGATCATGGCCCCTGAAGCCGAATCTGAAGGTCAAACGCTTACAAGTCATTTATGTAGTTTTTGAGTTATTTTAAAATTAAAATTACCTCGAACCGCGGAATACGCCTTAAGGTAGGCATTTTCCTAAGGGAATTCTACAGTCATTTGGTAATGTTGCCTAATTGAACATACTTATGGAAGTTTTGACAACACAATCGTTTTCGGCGATCCTAGTTTTGATGAGAACCGCGTATCGTTTGCAGAGGTTATGTGAGACAAGAATCTTCGGTAGTGTCATCCTCAACCATTGAAATCATTGTTTCGAGAACTTGACAAATTTACGCATGAAGTTAACGCAATTTTCTCAAAAATCTTAAATTTTATTAGCTCATGACTATAAGAAAGAGAAGCAACATTCATGCTTTGGAAATGTGCCTTCAATAAATATATGGTGATACCAACTTATTACGAGATGAGTCAATCTGATCAATGTTACCCCGCTGATCAATGATACCCCTAAGCATTCAGCTGCCGATAGAAGCATATATCTTCCATTAGGCTTTTCAACAATTGCGAGATTTTGAAGTTGTCGATTATAAATAACTATTTTTTGGGTTATGAATAAAAATAGGGTGTTTATTTTAAAAATTGTTGATTCGGATTTGTCCCATTTGGCTTGGTCGTCCTACTGCAGTAGTAAATGAATCACATTACAAGGTCTCCAAAAACAAAATTTATTGGTTCGCCGCAAAAATTTCGTGAGTGCTCTTCAAAGAATATAAGATTACGATTCTACTGATTTGAAATTATGGTCGATCCAATGCTGACGAAATTGACCATGTTTATAGCGTGTTTTTTTTTAATGTCACAACTTCAAGTAAAAAATTAGTATACAAAATTCAAAATAAGTTTTTGAAAAAATACCTACGAAGTAACTCATAACTCGTTTTTCGAATGCGCCATAGAGAATTCCAATTGGACGTATAATCACAGAGATATGAACAAAACACTCTTGTATGTTTTTAAGAGGGTGAACCCAAACTTTTGCACGGGATAGTATGTGCTCATGGAATCTTCACAATGAAATTAAAACACATTTTTAAACACAAAAAAAAAATTTAAACACATTTTTGATCTTCAGACTCGACGTTCTGGAGTTTCATTTCTGTAACATGGAGTAATTGAGGTAGTCAGAAGTAAAGGGTAAGTAATGTCACTGTGCACGTGCTGTAGAGCTTTATGTGAAAGAGTCATATTCCATGTAGGCTCACTCGTGATTTAAAGCATAAATCGAAGTATTCGAGTTGATACGGAAGTCAATTGAAGTGAATATATCAAAGAAAACTAAGATTATAGAAAACCACGTTTGAAAGTACGAGGTGATGTAACTTCTAGCACGGAGGTATTTTATTTAACAATACAGAAGAAGAGTAAATGATATCATCCTAATGTATTGTAATTTTGTTCAATGATTGATATGGTGAATTCATCCTAAAAAAAACTATGGTTCCATTAAATTTTACCATATTGAAGTTTCTATACCAGAATGACATTTTGATTGCTCCTTAAACTTTAAGCCCAGGGCCTCTGTATCCGACCATTCATGAGTTAACAATGGTTAGAGGTAGACGGGGAAATATGAGCACCCTAAGGTAAGCTCGATTTAAGCCAAGTAGGCTTTTTATATTGGTAAAACTAACAACCGTCCTTATTATATTGGACATTATCACTTTAATCTTAAAGATTAAAGATTTGAAAAGTAAAAAATAGTTTTCCAAATAACACTTTAATAAATAGCTGTTTTATCCTCGCACAAAATACTCCGGGGCAAAATGGTATACGGGTGCCTCAAAAGATGAAATATACAAAAGAAAACTATTATTTTTCAATGCTTGTAAGGGGTCATGCACAAATTACGTCACGCTCCGAGGGGGGGGGGAGGTGGTCAAGCCAAGCGTGACAAGCCTTACAAAAATTTCGGAGTACTCATACAAAAAACGCGACAAAGGGGGGGGGTCCAAAAAGTTGAAATTTAGCGTGACATAATATGTGTACCATCCCTAATATCCGAATATATTATCTTGAATGCCTGATAGTATTTATCTTAAAAAAATATAACTTTTAGGCTTTTTTTAAATATATCTTTGAATGGAAATCTGATATTTCACCTTGAATAACGTTTTAAATTCTTGTTTATTAATATGATACCTTTGCCAGGAGTTTTCAGCCTTTTTGGCTCAGCTCCTAAAAAAATGCAAACTTGAAATCTGGATTTTTAACAAGCTTAAAGTGCCGATCAAATTCCTACAAAAATCATAAAATACGATTCATGTTGATCAGTTTTTCATTGATTTTGATTTAATTCTAATCTCAAATTGAAAATTGTTTTAATTCTAATCTAAAAAGATTTGTTCAAGATGATTGAGTCCGTTTGTTTATTTCAGACTTAACCTGTGACAATTAGGCATCTTAATGAAACTTGGTTTGGTAAGGGAATTTTCCGACTTTTGTTTTTAGTTCAAACAACTGAGCGAGTTTCTGTAGCGTAATATGTAGATTTTGAGCCTATAATAATGAGTTTGAAAAGGTTAACAGTCACGAAAATCGTTATCATGAAATTATCTGAAATACATAACAGTTCGAGGATGATCGAGAATTTTGACATCGTGCGTATAAGACTCGTAAAAACGGTGTGTACGTTCAAAACATCATACGGTTAAAAAGATTCAAATGACCTCTAATTTTTCAAGAGCACAAATCAAGAGTGATCCTAAATGAAAATTCGATCGATTGTAACCAACGAGTTACTAATTCAAGCAAAAAGTTGAGATATTTCAAAGCATGGATACAAATTTTAAAAATTATCACGGAGCACCTGTGAAGGCTTCGCGGTGTACAAAGTGCTCCCATCCCACATAATTTACTAAAAAACTTCTGTAAGAACGTCATAAACAAAGGGTGCTCATCGTGCCCACCTAAGCCTATGTTTATGAGAAAACCAAGCTAATAAACTGTAGAAGTGCCTATAGAACACTAAGCTTCATTAATTCACTTAAATTCATAGGTTTCCGCGAATAACATTCAGCGAACAATGAATTCAACAAACTTCAAATAGTATTTTAAGTCTTTCAGGGTAAATAATAATCTTCCCGGGGATCAGCTGGGGATCAGTCTACTAACGTAACTTTAACTTGATTGCCAGCATAAGGTACCGTGGGGAAAGTGGGTAATGAAATTCGTATAGTTGGGATTCATCAAATTCTAAAGACTTTAAATTGAAATAAACGAACTGAAATTGATTTTTATGTAAATTTGAAAAAAAAAAATACAGAAAAAGTTTTTGAATTAAGTCTCCCTATTTTTGTCGTTTTGAACAGTAACTTGAAAAACCAATAGTTATATTTATGATTTCTATTAACTTTAGCATTTGTTAAGGCGTCCCAATGAACAACAACATAAGTAAGACGTAAAAAAGGTTTTTTTTTCTTGTCACTTCAATTTTATTCTGTTCAGTTATGTATGTTTGAATGAATCGACAACATTATAACTACAACATTTTCAATGTTAGTTCTTACATGATGGGACAGCAATTGCATTTCCGCTATGCAGAATTTCCACCGCTCGTTTTTTGTTTTTAGCAAAGTCGGATTTGACGTCGCATAACTCTTCGGGAAAAATCTTTCTTGGAACGGAATTCTTCAATAAAGCAGTTAGAATCTTTTTTGTGTTTTACCCCATTTATATGTTTTGAACTAGCTTTACATAGACATTCCACGAGATTACCGTGTGTTCTCTTATATTGGAACTTTACAATCAACGTCTTCCTTTAAATCGGCTGTCCGAAGTAGACACATTGATATCGTAATGTTTGGCAATCTCTTTTAGAGAAGTTCCATGCTTTTGGATAGCTTTTAACGCTTTGAGTATAGTATTTCTTGAATTATCAGCACGTGCTGTTTCCTATGATACTTGCGAACCTTGTTTACTTATAAGTACCTGAAGAGAAAACACAAATTCAATATGAAATGAGAAATTTTTCACTTGCCCCACGTGATTTGAAAATTGACTGTGTTTAAAATTAGTTATTTTTAGGTCTACGTCGAATTATTTCTTAATTTTTTTAGCAGTTTGAACTGTCAGAGAGGACAACTTAAAAGTGGTGCAGAAAATTATTTTCCGCAATTTTGTTCCACTGAAAATATTGAAAGAAGATTGCACGCTGCCAACTTGTTACAGAATAGTAATCTCAGAAATCTCTTACCTATTGTAATGTTCTGAATGGCCTAAAGATATACGCATGCGTTTAAAACGTTAATTGCCCATTACACAGTGATGTCATCAGAAAATCGCTCTCTTTCCCTCTTTCGGGAAATCTGAAAACAACGATGCCAGGTACTGGCACCGTTGTTTTCAAGTTTTGTTGAAAAGCGAAAGGAGAGAGAATTTCGCCGTGAAATGCCTAATTCACATATTAAGTGAAATCTCGAAAACTTATTCAAATAGTCTCAAGTCAAAAAAATGAACAAGCTTACTTTATCGGTCCTACGTGTTTCGCGTACGTTACGACACCACCTCCTGTCAAAATGTCATTCATAAAATAATCGATCAGCTGTTCAAAAACGTTTCGCAAAATGGGCTATACCGAAAACATGTGCCAAATTTACTGCAAATCGAAGATGGTCGAGTTCTGTGACTGACTGATTTGGCATGGAATTCGGCTTAGGTATCGTACACATACTACGTAACACATTAAGGGCGGGAGGTAAACTTCCTTTACTCATTGTTACACTAGGGAATGGGGGGGGGCGGGTTTGGTAACCGTTACACAACGTTCATACTGGAGAAGATACTTTTGTTAAACGAGGAAAAGAGATATTTTATTGAAAATAAATAAAAACATTTTTACAGTTTTTCTAATAAATATAAAAAATAGAAGGTGCAGTCTTGAGTAAGCGTGAAACGTTATTTATTGTTACATCGGAGAAGAGGGGGTAAAAAAATCCGATTTTTAGCGTTACGTTACTTGGATACCATGCCTTATATGGGATTCTACCCCATTACCCCGAATGCCAGTTCCCCGAATGCCATCATCCCGAATTCCATTACCCCGAATGCACTATTACCCCGAATTCCATCACCCCGAATGCCATTTCCCCGAATTTACAATTATCGTGTCATGATAATATTGATGACATTTCCCCATGATATAGGAATTCGGGGTAATGTCATTCGGGGTAATGTCATTCGGGGTAATGGGTCGTTCGGGGATGTGGAATTCGGGGTAATGGCGTTCGGGTTAAAGCCATTCGGGGTAATGGGATTCGGGGTAATGGGGTAGAATCCTTATATGGTATTGCTAATTTTTAATACTTAGTTTAACCCCATGGGCAAACGTGGTTTACGGCTTAAGCGAAGGTGAAGAAATTGGCCTTAAGTAATGCTGCTTAAGCGGTCACGTGGGATAATGTCCACATTGCTGTATCTGGCGTGAAAGGTAGCGCACATAAATCATGATTAATATGTCTCACTGCTTATACCTAGTAATGCCCGCAGAGTAGCTCAACTATTATAGCCAAAGATTTTCAAATTCATGCAAAATCAATAACTAATTACTGAGGCGAATGATTTGAAAACGGTCTTCGGTAAAGTTGTAGCTGACGAATGTATTGCTCTGGCCCTCAAGAGCACATGGGCAACACTATAGCTGATAGAATGAATTGTATGCTTTTGCCATAGTACTTGCCATACAAACTTGTGCAGGACTTGTGCAGTCTCAATGTTTATCCAAATGAGCTCAAATTTTGGAAGGACACTCAGAATTTGATCTAGAATCGAATAAGCGGTGTGGAGCAATAACGATGTTTTGAACCACCCTAGTGGGACATACATCATATGGTCGGCGTTAAATCAGAGGGGACCAAATACAAAACTTGTGAAAAACTGATTATGTTATTATTAGATACACAATTACATTAGCTTTATTTCACTTTAATCAGATTTGATGAATAGTTCAAACTGCAAGAGATTCGTTCGAAGTATGCAGTCAGAGTGAACCAAGTGCTTTTACCCGTAAAAACGAAAACTCGGCATCGAATGATTCATCTTATAATCCATCAATGAAAATTAATATATTTTACATAATTTGATGCATTTGAACACACTTCGGCTATGCAAGGATTAAATGATTGTTATTTAAAAAAAAATCAGACAGATAATCCAACACAAAATAATTCTATTAAAGGTTTGAATAATGTTTTTTTTTTGTCATTTATCATCGTAATTGGCTGTTTTTCATCACGTGTATCTCGGTAAGCCTCCTTGGACTCGTGCTGTAAAAATCATCATTCTGTAATTTGTTGCGTAAACTACTACTCCGTGATTATCATTTTGCATTATATTGTTTAAAAATAACACTAAAATGTGTGAAAATACTAAAAATTTTCAAATTTCAATAATCGCGAAGTGTCAAACTTTTAACTAATTATTCTCAAAAAAAAGGAAAATGTTGGCACCCTAACTTAACATCGACCATATAGCCCTAGCAAAAGAGCAGCTCCGACGTCATCACGTTTCACCTAGTACCGCTTGATCTTTTATACCATTTGTAACTCTTATTAATGTTTATTTACTTTCGATTGAAAACCATTATAGTCTATAGAATGTTTCTAATCCCTCATTTTTGGACTCAGTACCGTATGATGCTGATCATCTTCTTGGCAAACAATTTCTTTCAATTTTATTCCATTTTATCTTAGCTAAGAGATCAATAAATTCTTGCATTCTACAATTTTTGGGAGCATTGGGTTGATTACCATTTAATTAAACTTAAAGTTCAGTTTGTTCACGTTGAGATTCTTCAGACTGTTTGAGCAAAAAAACTGATACACAGTTTTCTGCTGCGGTATCTCAGGCTTTAAGGGAAAGTCTTCTTTGACTTGGGTAAGTGAGGTAAGCGTTTCTTCTAATGTGATGTGGGTTTGCTAGAACACACTTAAATCACTAACCCACATTTCATTTGTTTAACGACATGCGTGCAACTGAGTAGCCACTTATGCTTCTCCTGTCCGGTTTCCGCATATTTTCTGTCCAACCCGCTCAATGAAAACCACATCCGCTAATCGCTCCTTAGCCAAACCACCCATCATCTGCCTACTTACCAAAATCTTTCAAAACTCACCCATCATACAACACAATCTCCGGTACTGCCCAACCAACCAGTACTAACGCCAACCTTACCAACCACCAACAGGAACCGTCGTCAGCAGCAACACTCGCCGTCATCACGTCACCACACCTACCTCCACCATCTCCTCAAACTTCGCCGGCAACACCCGAAACGGCAACGGTGTCACCGGTTGGAACATCGTTGCGTCACCGTCCTGTCCCTTCAATCACCTTCAGCTTCGGAACCATACTCATCATTCGATAGCGTACGATGACGATGATCAACCGAACGAGGACGTTGATGATGATGAGGATGCTGCCGCTCCGGGTGCCACTCGTACTACTAGTCAGGCCATGTGCTCACCGAGCGGTAGCCGATCGTCGGTAACTTCGGCTCCTGAACCCCCAGTGAAGCCCAGCTCGACAAAATCGCCAATCAAAAAGTCGGCCTCGGCCGTCGAAGCAGCGGTCTCCACCGCGGCCAACAAACTGCGTCGAATGTCGGCCAACGCGAAATTTAGCTTTAGCAACAATAACAGTAGTAACACTAACTGTAAGTCCAACAATAAATCTAGTACTAGTAGTGCTGTTAGCGGTAGTAGTATCAATAATTGTGATATTTTAAACGTGTTGACGCATGGGCCGATTTCCCAGCAAGCGTCGTTAAACGCAGCTGTTCAACAAAAGAAGTACAACAACGCGTCGAGTCCAATCACCAGTCCGAACAAAGTGGTGGGACGAAGTATTAGTAACGATCCGACTGCTTCCACGTCCTCCGGTGCCACGTCGACGATAGCGGACCACCTGCGACGGGACTCCTTGCCAATCATCGGTGGTCTGCTGTCGTCGTTCTCGTCCTCGTCGGTATCATCCTCGAACTCATCCTCGCTTTCCACATCCACATTCGGAACCGGTAGCAACCACCAGGGCTTACCATTGCTGGGGTCTACCGTGGGCCAGCAGAAGCCTAGTAAACTGCAAGCACTGTTTTCGGTTAGCTCTTGTTACAATGGATCTCACGGACGGAACGACGGCGGGAAGATTAATAACGGACGCCGCGTGAGTCGAACCATCTGCTACGGCGATGAGGAAGATGATGATGGTAATGTTGGAGGTGGTGGTGGCGGTGATGGTGATGACGATGATGATAATCGCGATGACGACGATGTGGTGGCGGCGGCGGTGGCAAAGGTGACACTCGGGAGCAATGGAACTCCGCGTCGGAATGTTCCGCGTAAGCTCGGTAGCACCGCAAGTAATAGTGATAGCGGACGGAGCAGTACCGAAATTGGGCCGGAGGCCGAGAAAGAGCCACAACGGCAGCGCCAGGATGGAGCTGCTAGCAATGGCTGCTTGAATGATGTGGTTTAGATTGGGATGGGAAGTGTGAGAGGAATTGTTTTTAATCGGTTGTGCTTGGATTTGGGGGTGTGCTGAAGTTATGGACGTTTTTTATTGTTGACGTGGAATCATTTGAAATGAGATGGTTGGAAATATACTTTTTTTTCCAATGAACAAACATTGTTTAGAAAGTACCTCAGTATTTAAGTAATTTGGAGTTTGTATTTCTAGCCACACACTGTATATCTAGCCAGAGGCACTGGAAGTGGCCAGAGAAACTCGGGAATATTCCTGTGACCGGAGTTATTCCGATGTGTCACAGGGTCAAGTCGGGTAAAAATGGCGATTTCTTGGGACATGTCAAGTTATTTTTTTTAATTTTTGCAATGACAACCATTTTAAGAAGAACCGGCTATAGTTTTGATGGATACCAAACCGTTTCAATTCTCGAAAACTAGAGCTCAAACATAATAGTTCACTGAAATGCGTTCCAATTAGCTTGGCACAGATGTTTAGATACAAATTGGCCACTTTATCGTAAATTTGAGGCGTCCTGGGGTCTTAAGGTCTTAGGGTCAATCAATTGCAGAATATATGGTTATTCAACTCAATCGTTTCTCAAAAGGTTTACGGATACTGGAACTTGCGGAGTTCTTGGATAAATTCATGGACACATACTTGAAAGATTCGAAAAAAAAAAACCTGAAGAAATTCTTATGAAACTCCGTGGTGAATGATCGATCCATGATTAGAATTCGTTGAAGAAATTTCTAAAGGTG
Organism: Aedes aegypti; assembly: GCF_002204515.2. Classification (NCBI taxonomy): domain Eukaryota; kingdom Metazoa; phylum Arthropoda; class Insecta; order Diptera; family Culicidae; genus Aedes; species Aedes aegypti. The sequence goes on from NC_035108.1 coordinate 297,596,513, forward strand.
TCATTGGAGGATTTCATTCCACATAAAATTCGTGAAGAAATTCAAGTAAATCCTGATAACACCTAGGAATGATTTATTCACTGTAGAGATTCTTGAAGTAATCTCAATATTAATCCATAAGGAGAAATTCCTGAAACTGAGTACGTATGGAATAATCTTTGAAAGAATTCTGGGATTGGATCCATGGATAAATCATTGTAGAAATTCGTATAAATTTATTATTTAGAGGTTCAAAGATTTTTATTAGTTTTAAGAAAAAATCCTGCAGGATTACTTGAACTAAATCCTGGAGTAATTTCAAGCACAATTATTGGATTGCAGTTATTTTCCTATTGGAAGAATTCATGAAATAATCCCTAGAGAATTTTATTAGGGGTCCCTGAAAAAAAATCTGCTCAAATCCCGGAAGACATTTATAAATATTCTAAAAGAATCCGTAGTAGTCTCCTTTTAAAACTTTGGAGAAAATGTTTAAAGAAATTCCGAGAAAAACGCTGTAAACAATTGTTATACATATTTTTAAGTAATAGGGTCCTAAAGCCCTGTTCCAATTTCAGTACCAAATGCTCAAATTTTGGATTTATTTTGTTTTGCGTGTCCCTCCAGAAATGTCAGATAGGAGCAACTCCAGTGTGAGCACTTTTTAAAATGTAAAGCCCCAGTGAAAATTTGTCGGCGGAGTGAACGTTTCAAAGTTCAAGTTCAAATATGGACCAATCTTTAACATTAAAGTTTAAATATAAAAGAGCCGTTATTTGAGCGGGAAAATTTGCCAAAGTAGTAGCAAGGACACGTTTTGTCGAGTTATTTGATAAACATTTCTGGAGACTATTTATGAAAAAGATCCTAGTAGAATTCCCTGACAAATATTTGAACAACATCTTGTAGGGTGATAAATCAAGGAGTAGCCCCTAACAAAATTTCTGCTGAAACACTCAAACAATTCGTAGGGAAATTACATCTTGAATCCTAGGAATCGTAGGAATACTTCGAGGGATATATGGAGAAATTCTTAGACGAATTGATGGAATTATCTTTGGGAAAACATGATCCTTAAACCCTATCCCTATTTTAGTACCGAACGTTAGTTTAAGCTAAAAATACATGTATACTCAATTGGGTCCTAAAAAATTTTAATGAAATCTTGTTTTTATTTAATATTACACGAAAGAGCATGTTACTACAACTACTTTAGCAATTTTTCCCGCTCAAATAAGGGCTTTATCATGTTTAAACTTCAATTTAAAAATTAGGTCCATGAATGAACCTTGACACTTTTGATCATGTTTGACGTTCGCTTAGTCGTCAAAAACACCACAGGGCTTTTAGTTTTAACACTGGGGTTGTTCTTATCTGACATTTTGGAAGGGACACGGAAAACAAAATATAACCAAAAATTTGAGTTTAAGCCAAGGGGTGTGACAAAATCAGAAGGAACATTAAAAAAATGGTTTTTGGACTAAAACCAACGAAGAACATTAAAAAATTGAGTAAACATGTGTTTTTCTCCTAAACATAAGCGTTTAGCACTAAAATTGGGACAGGGCTTCAGGACCCTATTTTTAAAAAGTTTTCTTTCATTTAATCCCGACAATCATTTTTTCGGTTTTTTTTTAGATTTTGTCACACGCCTTGGTTTAAACTCAAATTTTGGGTATATCTAGTTTCCCGTGTCTTTTTCTCTCCCTATTTCATTCGCTCCTTCTATTGTTGTCAGAAAGCGAAGAGCAAAACATCCCATAAACCGAAACTTTGTGCGTTACCTTAAGTTTCGGTAAGAGGCATAGTACTGGAAGTTTAGTTATTTCATCGGCTGGTTGTGTAAACAGAAATTAGCCAGTACTTATTTTTGCATGGCAACTGTTTGTTAGGTCAACTCAAAATTAGGTTAACCCACGAACCCCCGGAATCGAGTGGATTGAACTCACTTTTGAGTACTTTATTTTCTCCGTGCAGTGTTAAAAATGAAAGCCCCTGTGGCGTTTTTGTCAACTAGTGAACGCCAAACTTGATTTGAAGTGTCGAGGTTTATATTTGGTCCCATTTTTTTAACTTAAGTTTAAATATGATATAGCCGTTATTTGAGCGGGGGAAAATTGCCAAGGTAGTAGCAAGAACACGCTCTATCGTATTGTTAAATGAAAACAAGACTTAATCAACAAATTGAGAACCCTATTGCTAGTGGAATAACTAGAATTAGTTTTGAAAGATTTTTTAGAAGAATTTTAGAAGAATTATTGGGAGAATCCTTGGAGGGACTTCTAAAGAAATTCACGACAGTATTCTTGAGTAAATACATGGCCAAAAACTTGAAGGCATCCTCGAAAGAATTCTCAATGAAATCCGTAGAAGAAATCTTGGATAAATCATAGATAACGAACTAGTGAAAGATCGATTGTAATTCAATTAGTGAAAGGTTGGTTGGTTTGACTTTATTAATGAGATTTTAAGCCCTGGGCTAGTTCATCTCGAGACCAACGGCTTTACTTCCCTTCCGAAGGAAGTCGTCACTATAACTTTTTACGTCATAAGTGACTATGTCGGGGATGGGATTCGATCCAAGGTCCTCGGCGTGAGAGGCGAGTGTTCTAACCACTACACCAGGTCCGTCCCCATTAGTGAAAGGTGTTTTTGGCTCTAAGCCTTCAATCCTTAATTAAAACTGTTCTTTTCTAACGTCCAATGTTTCGGCCGAAACAATTGGACAGTTGAAAAGAATCTTTGAAGATTTTGTGATAGAATATCTGAATAAGAATATGAGCACCACATTTTTGGTTGTAAAATTATCCCATATCTGAATAATTAATTTTTTTACTACACTTGAAACTTGTAAGTATTTATAAACACTTTGTGCAAAAAGATAAAACTTTAAAAAACATTCTAATAGAAAAATGTCATCTTTCTTCTTCTTCTTCTTCTTCTTCTTCTTCCCAACTGGGACATAGCCTACTTCTCAGATTAGTGTTCTTATGAACACTTCCACAGTTATTAACTGAGAGCTTTCTTTGCCAATTGACCATTTTTGCATGTGTATATCGTGTGGCAGGTACGAAGATACTCTATGCCCTGAGAATCGAGAAAATTTCCTTTACGAAAAGATCCTCGACCAGCGGGATTCGAACCCACGACCCTCAGCATGGTCATGCTGAATAGCTGCGCGTTTACCGCTACGGCTATCTGGGCCCCTTAATTCATTCTAAAATTATGAAATTTGAAAGACCCATTCGGGGCAATATGGGCAGTGTTTCATGTCATAAATTCCGATAATTCCGAACACTCGACTTTGAACAGTGATTTTTCATTTAAATCTTTGAAATTTCTGCACGGGACTATCAGTTCTTGTCCTTTAAGTCCATCTTTTAAATTCAAATTCTCCATATTAAAAAGTATCGAAAATATTAGTTTCAATCTTTCAAATCGCCACTGTTCGGAAGGCTATTCATGTTCTGAATTTGAGACAAACCAGAATTGAATGGTGTATGGTGAGGTGGTTCAATCATGGAAATTTTGATTGGTCACTGTCGCCATGTTATGTTGTTTATGTGCCAATAAATGTATCTTAACCACTATAAGAAATTACATATTTTTATTTTGTGAGTCAGATCATCCTATCTGACTTCAGATGCCTCTCATATAGACTTGGAGAGATTTGTTTATTGCTAGGTACCATTTCAAATTGCAATCAAATGAAGGAAACGCATGGAACCGAGCAACACAAACAGTTATTGTTTCTTGATCCGCAATTATGTGGGTAAAATGTCTGTATTGTAAGTGAGTAGTTTACTGACCATATCCACATAACTGTCCCATAGGAAATCCCATAAAACATGGATAAGTTATTTGAATAGCGATAGTTTGCAGTGATATAAGTATTATCCTCTTATTTCTTTTTCCTCTTGTATCACCAATGAAAAAGAGCATGCTTCTCAGTTTTGTGTTATTCGAGGATTTGCATAGTTATTAATCAAAGGCTTTCTTTGTCAAAATTGCGTAAGGCCCCTATCCACTGTCTCTCATGTAATTGAAAAGCATTTTTAGTTGTTATACCTTGGGTAAATAGGTACTAGGTCAGTTCAAATTACAAGAATGTTTCAAAATCCCATCTCCCACACATTTTATGCAATTATTGGGATAGAACAAATCACTTACCATGTTGTAAGTCTTGTTCAATTAGAATTCTTACCAGTTGCGTTTCAAGTGAATCACTTGCAAGCAATTATAAATTTGTATTTCCAAAAAGAGACTTATAGAATTAAAGATCCACGTCATAAAACGTCATTAATCGCCCTGCAATATCGCCAAAACCCAAGCTAATCGATATTTTAGCAACATTACATTGCATAACTTGTTTGATAGCTGACAAGCTTCAATCAGCCGTTTAGTTTAAAACTTTTGCTTGCTGGGAAAGGTACTCCGCGTAGATCGGTTTCGTATTTTCAGAAACAGGAACTCATTCGTGTGTGTATAAAATATTAGAAAAAAGCAAATACACACCTAAATAAAACAAACAACAATGCGGTATTGTGATATATCGGTTTAAGTAACGCGAGTATCGTATCGAACGTGACGATGATTTGCAGTTAGGTTACAAGTGAGATAGCAGCGCTAGTGGACAGTTTTAAGGTTCTTAGGATGGAATAGCAGGTAGATTTTAATTTAGATAGGGTTTATTGAAATAAATTAGAGTGCTTGTTGCACTTTCGCAGTCGCTACTATTAAAGGTAAACGCGCGACCAGCTGCTATTTCAATAAGTTCCATTGGCAGATTTGAGCAGTTGCTTTAGAAGTAACAATTTTTCGCAATCAAATGTGGGTATAATAAAACAGAACCAGTGAATTAAATGCTTTAGATTCAAAGATCGGAAAGATTGCTATAATAAAATCCGTCAATGTTATTATCTCAGCTTGGTCGCTTGATCGATATTTTAAAAAAGATACTTGGCACTTCAATAGGTAGACGTTAGAAGCGAACGATCGTCCGCGATCGTTCGAACAAAAATTTGAATCAATCTAACAAACGAATCCAGTTTTGTCGATTGGGGAAACAACGTTGAAGTCGACACGCGTAGTTTGATATAGTTCTATAAAGGGGGTAATCAGTCAGAGCGATTGTTCGACTCAATATGCACATACCTTATTTAGTAGCCGAATAACAGGAAAAAAAACACTAATAACCACAACTCAACCGTACACAAACACGTGACTAGATGCTTACTTGTATTTTGGATGTCTACTTGTAGCAAAAGAAAAAAATGTAAACCAACAAACATAGCTACTTGATTGTTTTGGACTTTGGATATATTGAATCTTTGGAAGAAACAAATACACGAACTCGACAATTGTTTCATTGGAAGAATGAAGAGTACAAATAAATGTTAAGTAACTGATTAGATTGAGTTTGTTTTATTGGAAAATCGGTTTTAGGTTGGGTCGTCCTGTGTGTACATATCCGAATATTCATATGATGACGGTCGTTGGCTGCTCGAGAAAAATGGCGTGATTCAATATTCCGTAGGTTCAAGGCGATGTCACATTCTATTAAGCCGTTTTCAGAAATGAATTCTTACTCCTCCTTTCCATGGACATAATTCATCAGATATTCGAATACTTTCAAAATAAACTACCATTAGTGCACCAGTATCCGCTCATGTAAAAATAGATTTTTTTTGTCAAAAAGCTTTCAGATGATGTAAAAATAATGACGCTAGCTTTATTATTCGATTTTATACGAATATTTGTTTTTAGCTATGCGGCTATTGGTACATCCACCCTAACAACATTCAAATGAAGTCGTCTGACATTATTTTCAAATAATTCTTTACATTGGAAAAAGAGGTCTTGTGTGCCGTTATTGGATCACTAGATATTGTTGTATGTTCCAATAACCGCTCATGCAAAGAATTAAACAATATTTTCAAGATATATAGATTTTAGTATACAGCCTTCTTTATTGCAGTAGTACCCGAGCAGAAGAAAATAACTACTGAATACCAAACAGAGGTATTCCATACCTGATAATTTCCAATACCTACAACCTGAATGATGTATGAATGAGCCCTGCATAAGAGGAAATATACCTCAAATAATACCTTCTGTATATTCTACAAATACCAAGCTGATAATTAGATCAGGTATTGTAATACCTAAATAATACATGATGGATTTTTATATAAAAGTGTTTTTTTTTTCAATAATAGTTCAATACCTCCAGCATTCCGCAATACCTATCGAATACCAAAATGTTTTTAATTGTTTTAAAACATTTTTTTCCGATACCATTATAATACCAAAATGAGGTATTGACAACTGAACAATACCTTATTATGGTATGATACCAAAATATGGTATGCATAAGTTATTGCGAGTTATTCTTTCCTCCTCGGGTAGCTATGGTTCAAGCATAAAAATTAAATAACGACATTCGGAAAAAAAAGCTTTTTGTAGTAAGTTTGTCACGAAATCTGTTTACCGTGAGCGGAAATAGGAACACTTATATGCAGTAACAAATGCAATTAAATATTTTTCTATGAACGTTTTTCAAAATTATTTTCATTTTGCCGCTGATTACCTATAATTGGAGCTACATTGTGACATAAAAATGAGGGTGACCCATTTCGCATAAAGACGTTTCGCATAAGGACGTTTCGCATACGGACGTTTGGCATAATGGACGTTTCACATAAAGCAGTTTTATATAAAAACAGGTAGCATTTTAAAGAAGGCATATAATTCTCCTTTTGCCAAACGTCCATTATGCGAAAACGTCCACCCATAAAATTATGCGAAACGTCCTTATGCGAAACGTCTTTATGCGAAACGTTCCTCCCCCATAAAAATAGTATCGATCAACACAATAGTTATTTTATAATAAACATTTGAAAACATAACTTACTTTAAATAAGCGGAATCTGGTACACTGATGGTTCTTCTTCTTCTTTCTGGCATTACGTTCCAAATCGCGTTGATTAGGGGGAGCCTTAAAACTTAAAATGTTCTACTACGGCGGATCTTCAAACTTACCTGCAACTGGAGTGTCCATTTCCCGCCAATTTTGCTCGTCCCGGGATTTGGGACAAAAATCGAGGCTTGCCCCGGGAAATCCGGGGATTTCCTCTCACAATTGAGATGTGGTGGACAATGGTTGATGGAGCACGTTATCCCAACTAGGCTCAACTCGTTTTATAAAGTTTATAACCCTGTTTGGATTGCATTGCCGAACTTCGGAGGGCTCTAATAACCCTTTTCCAAATATTGACAACCTTTGATTGAACAATGCTCCACAGCTGCAAAGCAAGTGTTCAGCGGTTTCGTTTTCGTTCAAACAAAACCGACATTCTGAGAATTGGATTTTTCCAATCTTGTAAAGGTAATACCTGCTCGGGCAGTGACCAGTCATCAGACCGGTTATTACCCTGGTATTCTTTTTATTAAGATTTAATATGGCCCGGGCTTTTGACAGACTGGGTCTAATAAATCTTATCGCTTGCTTGGCTGTATCCGTGGCATTCAAATTAGTTTCTACCATGGACATTTCCCAAGTTCTTAGTTTCATCCTAAGAGTACTCTCAAGAACTCCACAAAATGGTTCAGGGCCGACGAAGCTCGAAGCTGCACCCTGTCTTGCTAGATTGTCGGCGATTTCATTCCCTTCAATACCACAATGGCCGGGAACCCAGTACAACGTTTCTTCGTTCCTACTGGCCAATTGCTTCAAAGAGAGAATACATTCCCACACTAACTACGATTGACATGTAAATGCCTTTAGCGCATTTAATGCTGCTTGACTGTCCGAGAAAATACAGATCATAGCAAACCTGTAATTCCTTTTGAGACAAACATTTGTGCATTCTAAAATTGCTTGAATTTCAGCCTGAAATACAGTGGGGCTGCATCCCATAGCTATAGACTTACTAATACCGGGACCAAAAACTCCAGCCCCGGTATTTTCGCCCATCTTGGACCATCGGTGTAAAATACAACAGACCCTGGACGTAAACTTGGTCCACCAGATTCCCACGTATTGCGGTTTGGTTTAACCACTTTGAAGGGCACATCATAGTTGGTCTTCGTTATCATCCAGTCTTCTGCTGTTTTTATATCTGAGTTCAAGTTGAATTCCTTGATGATCTTCAAGTGTCCCATCAGATCACCTAGTATTTTATTGTAACGGATAAATTGCAAGGCATTTTTTGCAGCTTGCTGTTTAACAAATTGATGCAAAGGTAGTTTATTGAGAAGGGCATCCAAAGCAACTGATGGAAGATTTCCAATGAAACCAGTATTTTTGTTGAAATGGAAGTAAAAAGATAGATAGATAGTTATCCTTATACTTATACTTTTTCACCGAAATCGCATGGGCGACCACGATTTGAGAGAAACGCTTAGCGATCGACACCAGTCACACCATTTTACGATACAAGTTTCTTCCCGCCCCCCTGTGTGACTTACTTCGCCAGGGACTTATTTTCACTATGGAGAACCTTCGTACAGCTTCACTGAAGGATTTCATTCCAATTACACGCCGTAATAGTTCTATAATTCACAAACATGTATGAAATTTCCTCAACGACCGCGTATAATTGAGCATGTAAACAAAGTTGCATGAGCGATTGTCCCTTCTTTATTGTTCTTCGATCTTTTTTATTTCGACCTTTTGTCATAAATTCGGTTAATATTGATGTTAAATAGTCTTTATATTGAAACAATTTGCTTCAGAAATTTATAAAGTGACTTAAACTTTGAAGATCAAAAGCAAGAATTGAATTTTGCAGCTTTTGTAGTTCATTATGGTAAAAGTTAATTACTGAAAATTAGCGTATGAAGTATAGATATATCAATCTAATGGCTTGCTCAGCTTAGGCTCATAAAATCGACTTATGTTGTAGATAGAAGCAACCAATAACCTTTGCAATCAGACACATTGGAATATATTCTACTTTTTGATATTTTAATGACCTATTTTTTCTCTTTTCTTCATGATGCCATTCGATGTGATATATTTTTAATTTATTATTCTTAAATTTATCGAAGTCTGAGAAAAAATGTCTTTTTTTGCATTAAAATTACATGCTTTACATCAAATTTTACGTTCATTTCGAGAATCCCGGGATTCACGGGACGTCACAATTTAAATCCCGGGAAACGGGAACTCCTGATATTTGTCAAATCCCTGGATTTTTTGTCCCGGGATGTCACGGGATGGACACTCTACCTGCAACATAGATTCATTTCCCAAGGAACTAATCTACGATGACGTCATGCTGCAACTTCCAGCGAAAAGGAAAACCTATACTGCGGGCCGTGTTTACAGAAAATGAATGATTTCGCTACATATTCATCCACTTCATGTTCATTCGGTGAACATTCCTTAACTGGATGTTGGTCCGGAAGTCATTTTATGTAAACACGGCCCGCATTTAGATCGGAAAAGAAAAATAAAATCGACTATAAAAGAAGAACGTGGATAAGTCCAGTGTAATGTTGTGAAAGCTCTTATGTTTTGTACACTTGTACACCAAAAATGCAATAAAACTACTGTATTTCGATAAATATCTTCAGTTCAATTAACAATTTTATACTTTTTCACCGAAATCGCATGGGCGAACACGATTTGAGAGAAACGCTTAGCGATCGACATCAGTCACACCATTTTACGATACAAGTTTCTTCCCGCCCCCCTGTGTGACTTACTTCGCCAGGGACTTAGGGGCGATCCATTAATTACGTAAGACAATTTTTAGGGTTTTTCAACCCCCCGTCTCCCCATGGTAAGATTTTTTGTATGAACATTTAAAATAAATCGTATGGCGCGTAAAATCTCAACCCCCCCCCCATAACCCTTACATATTAATGGATAGCCCCTTATTTTCACTATGGAGAACCTTCGTACATCTTCACTGAAGGATTTCATTCCAATTACACGCCGTAAAAGTTCTACAATTCACGAACATAGGGTTGTAATGTACCAGTAGATTGGACTAAGGAATAAAATGAACATTTTTCGATAAAAACGACATGTGCTATTTTTGGTGGATAGATCGTCTCTAGTTTAGTCGATTTGCCAAATTTCAGCTTTTTATTTTATCAAAAAGTCATATAAATAATTAAGTTTATGCAAAAAATTTGCTCCCTTGCACCAGTAGTTGCCGTCGTGTTCCAGTAGTGGATCAACGAATGGAAGCAGTTTTTAAAATGGATGTATAAAAATGAAGAAAAGTCTTAGAGATGATCTTTTTGCTTCATTCGAATGATATTAATTGCTGTTCTGTGGGAAAAATGTTAAACTTATGTAAAAATTTACCATTTTGTTCAAAATTCCTTGTATCATTCCCGAACGTCTACTACTGGAGCACTAGCGCAACTACTGGAACACGTGTACCAATAGTGGCTCAAGCGATTTTATGTTAAAAAATTAGTTTTATCACTCTTTTTATATTTTTCCCATATAGTAGAGGTTGAAATCTTTCTGTTGACGCCAAAAGATCTGGGTTAAGGCTTTTTGTTATTTTGTTATGATTTTTTATAGTTTAGGTAGTCCACTAATGGCACCGGCACCCTATATGAAATTTCCTCAACGACCGCGTATATTTGAGCATGTAAACAAAGTTCAATCCGTCGTACTGAGAAAAAAGCTTGTGCGCATTAATGTGTATGCGATGCTGTGCTGTTTTCGCTGCACTGTATGAGCAGCTGACATAATTTTTAGTGGGCTTCGTGGCCGTGCGGTTAGCGGCGTCAGTCGTTTAGGCGTATAGTGCCACGAAGCAGGGGTTCGATTCCCGCTCCAGTCGGTGAAAACTTTTCGTCAAACGAAAAATTCATCACTGGGCTGCTGGGTGTACCGTGTTTGTCCGTTGCCTAATTTTCGTGATTGTTCAGTCTGTACAGCCTTTGGCTGAAGACGGTGTAAATTGTCTTTAAAAAGGAATAATGTTTAAATGTTTGAGCTGAATTTTAATGACGAACAATAAATTTTTAAAGGAACTAATATATTTCATCATGCTGAAGGAATGGAGGGAGATATTAGTAGAACTATTTATTCTAGTAAAACATTTTATTATAACGTTGATATGTTGCATTTTGACCACTCACTATTTCACAGGTACAAAACGCTCGCTGTTTCGACGCCGATTTCGATCGAGCTGACAGCACCCTAGCGAAAAGAAACATGCCACCACTCTCGGAGTGGTGAGTCCTGAGAGCAATTATTTTGGTGAAATCATTCTCATTTTTACTGAGCACCCGTTATATGCTTTCAAGATTTTCACAGTGCTCCCTTCAAAATTTGTGAAATTCTACGAGAGAGAAACAAGAATTTCACAAATTTTGAAAGGTACACTGTGAAAACCATGAAACATATGCGACCACGATTTCGTTACAAATCTAGCAAAAATCTTGGTAGCTTCCAACAAAGTTTAATACCACTTATTTGAGGATTTTATGTACATGTATATAGATGTATGTAGATACTACATTGTGTACATACTAAGGCATTTCCGGAATTTGCATTGAGATTCATTCAAGTGTACGTCCAAAACTTCCTTGTTGAAATATTCTTCCTGGATGTTTTGGAGATTCCTCTATGGAGATCTTCAATAATCTTTGTACAGAATCTCCGAGTAATTTCTTAGGATATTCATACCCAAAATGTTAGTTCAAACCAAGGGATAAGGGAAAAATACACAAATTTTGGAAAATGTTTTTGGACTTAAACAAACAAAAAACTTGAAAAATTTAGTTAACATGTGTTTATGGCCTAAATTTAAGTATTTGGTACTGAAATTGGGACAGGGCTTTACTGCTCAAAAAAGCATAACTATCCCATATTGATTTTCGTACCAACACCTCTTCTTCATCGCAATACAGTAATTTCTCGATTATATCACGGATCCAATTTTTTTGGCGTGATATACCGAACGTGATAAAATGAAAATGCTATATATTTTCCATCAAAATTTGTAATTTATGTTGCTGAAATAGAGCGAATGAAAATGGAAAGCACGTAGGAGATGGATCAAACAGATACATGATAATTGTTTAGGGTTATTATTCTATGTAAAATGTATGAATATTATACATTTATTGTGACGTGATAAAATCGAACCGAAAACCGTGCTTAATTCGAGAGTGGTATAATGAAGCAATTTTTAAACGAGCAGTGATAAAATCGAGAAACTACTGTATTCATGTTTTAATATATACTGTATCATGCATTTAAAAATGTACACACTTTGTTTGGAAATGTTGTGGAAAAACATGCAATTGGTACAGTCCCATATTGAAAATGAAAGGCATAACAGTCTGTATATGAACTTTCAACCATTATAACACATGCAAAACGTGAATTCTGTTCAAGTTTATATTTTCTGCTTATCGATAGAAGCAAAATCAATTATCTGTGCGGAGCTGCTAATAAAAAATGGCATGAAGAAATGTACAAGAAAATCATTAGTATTTGTGAGCAATTCTCCCTGAAACAAGGCCGCCATCGGCACTCATCGTTAGAATTCCAATTTTGTGTCACTGATCGCTAGTATATGCTAAAACTAATGGGTGGTCCTTTCGGTTTTCTCAAATTGGTAGATCCCTCATACGCCAGCTAGCTAAACATATTGCGAAAAAGCCTATTTTTGGATAAATCCCAGGTATTTCTTCACGTGATATGTCTCATATTTCCCTTGGAACACATAGCAAACTTAGTGGCATCGTATAGAGGAAGGATATAGCTTTCAGCTGAGACTACAAACAATTTGACGGCCATTTTGAATATGGCCACCATCCTGAATTTTGTTATAAAAACCGTTTTTTTTTTCACCAGTAGCGCACTGTTCGTTTAGAATTCTGAGGTCACTTTCAGAAAGCTGAAAAAAAACAATAACTAGGTGAGTAATGGATCTTTGAAATCGCTTTGTCGCAAGAATTTGTCATGAATTTTTTTAAGAATACTTCTAAACCACCTCCAAAGTTTTTTCTATGAACTCTACGCAACAATTACTCTCTCTTATTTATTTTTTGGAGATTCTGCTAGTACCGTTTTGATTCATATTACGGACAGCTTCAAATTCCGGACACTCAACTTTGTATGGGAAATATTTCACACGAAATGTTTCAATTTTTGCCGCTCAAATGTTCTTACTTTCGAGGCTCGATTTAATAAACATTTTCCATAAATATCTATGCAAATTTATAATGCCCAACTTCCTGATACGTCTGTTTAGTGGTTTACCGTTTTAAATTGATGATTTGACTTTTCTATTTATGATTTGCACGAGCTGTCCGGAATTCGAATCGAAGTGTCCGGAATATGAGGCAAAAGTAAGGAAGCGTCCGGAATAAGAATCATGAAAAGTCCACTCATTTCTATTTATTTAATATTATTCATGTTGCGGAATCAAAATCTTCACCCAGCATTCAAAAGTTAAGCGCTTTGAAGGCTCAACAACGTAGAGGAATCATACAGAATGATTTATTTTATATGCTTTCTGATCAGTTATACTTCACTGAGGGCTTAAGTGTCCGTAATATGAATCAACACGGTATTTATGAGGATTATTAATATAACTTTGTAAAGTATCAAACCACAAGAAATTGATATGTTTTTTTTGATCATTCCAAAAAAATGCCTCACAATTTTCTGTATTGTATTGTAACCATTCGAAGAATTCCTGGATAAATCTATGCAACGATTCCTTATGGAATATCTCCAGGATATTCAAGATTATTCTGGATATTTTCGTCTGATTCGCATTGTGGAATTTGCCCAACGATGCCGATACTTACAGCACGATGATGCTTCCACGTCTTACCGAGTCTGTGGTCCAAAGGAGAAAGAGGCAGACTTGAGCTTCTGCATGCATACGTTATTAGTGTGCGTGTGTTGACAGTGAATGCCAATTGACAGTAAACGAGGGGTACACGTACTATCGAATATATACAATAATAATGTTACCCCACACGTATCAAGTTCAACAAGAGGTCTTCTTAAGTTACGTTTCAGAATTCTTCTCAAAACTTTGCCAAAACTAATTTGACGGTTACTCACAATAATTCTTCAGAAATTCTGCCTGAGTTTTCTAAAAAAGAGTCTCCTCATGTAAAAAGAATCCAATCCTCCAAGTATTTGTTCTTGGATACGAACAATACCAGAAATAAGTTCAATCTTTGGGGAATCATTTGTAATTAAGAAATATAAGTGATCAGATTTTTTCCACAATGTATCATTGCTATTGATGTCTCCCATTTATTTCAAGTTCGAAATATAAAACCTTTTGTAAATTCAAATCCTATCATATCACCTTTCATCGTTCCAATCTGCTAAACTATCTCTAACATCTCCTATCGCTTAAAACTATAATCGTAATCTATTGTATTCTTCTCTTCCTCATTGGTTGCTACTAACATCTTTCCGTTCTAACTAACCTAACAACAAAATTTATGCCGATCGACGACGACACGACGATGACGACAACAGTTAACTCTCCCGCCGAAAGTCTCGTTCGCTATCGGTTACTCTCGGAACCGGAAATCGTCAATCTGCTCGCTTCCAATGGAGCCGCCCCAGTTGGTGTCCCTGGCACTGAGAGTCCATCATCTTCACCTCCCTCGGCAGCACTGTCGTCGTCGCACTCCGATCCACATTCCGACCACCAACCGAACAATGGCAGTTCTACGGGATCGACTTCGCCAATTGCTACAGCCGCTGCGTCGGTAGCTGTCGGCAGTGCTGCCAACCATTCGTCGCCCAGTGCTGCCAACAGTTTAGTCCAGCTGGTGTAACAATTAAACGCTTTATACGCTTATCGCCCGTTCTTCTTCTTCACTTAATCCGTACCAAATCAAAAAAAAACGGCACCGAAACGACCACGCGATTGCGACGAATTTTTAAGTCTTGTTGTTTCGCCGAATCGCCGATACAAACCTGTTAATGGAAATCCGTTCAGTGAAGCCAAACGACAAACTACTGCATTGATTGTATAGCGATCTAACAAGTATTAGTTATGGACGAATTCGATTAAACTCATTCACACTCACGCAAACAAAACCACATTAACAAAACAAACACTAACACTAACACATCGCATCCGGTTCCATTTATATAGGACATTTATTAGAACTGCTATATATTATATACCTTGATCGGAGCGGAAACAATTGTAATTTATATACATAGATATATCTGCCGACGACCGGTTGTAGTCTGGAAGTGATTCTAATCAAATTTTTAACAAACAATAACACTCATAGAATGGCAAACTAACGAACCAACGCATAGTTGTCGGTCGCAGGTCCGAGGAGACGGAATCTTTTTTGTATAACCTCTACTAGCAAAACTAATTAACACACACACAAAACAACAAATAACAAATGAAAGTGTATCGCAATCTGTGACAGAAACAAAAAAAAACAAAATAGAAGTAACAAAAACAAATCTGTAATCCAGTAGTAATGTTGTACGTTTCGAGCTGCGCGGTTAGAGAGTTGAGAAAGTGTACCAATAAACCAATGTGAACTCTATCACGGAAAGAAATCAAAAACAGTTAAACGAGTGTTGTTATTTCACTTCTGTTTGTTTATGAATTTTGTGTTTTATTGGGCATAATCCATAATCTTCTGGTACATTCTTTGGGTAGGATAAAGAACTACGTGGGCTTTTCCATGATTCCCTTCTGGGTTTGCTTTAATCAATAAATGCTGATACTGTCAAAAAGAGTGTTTGGACAGCTTTTAGATTCCAGTTGAATATTTGACACCGTATACTGATAGCTAGAGATGAATCGATCCAAGTAAATACGAGTACATTTTACAATACCATTGATTTGATATCATATGAATATTATATGAACGAACCGTACAGTCAGATAAAAGTGAAACCATAAAGGGTTTTTTGGGATAAATCTGAAAGGTTAATTATTTAATCGAAAATTGTAAGTATTGTATGATTCAACTAGGTATTTATACTTTGGGTTTATATTTTGTGGGTATTGATATGTTCTTTCGATATTATTTTCAAGGAGTAGTATGGTATCGTTACATTCTTAGAAGATTGATTAACCCATTAACGCCCAATGATTCAATTTGAGATGAGAAGCCTCGAAAGTTTCGTTGAGATAAGTTACTTTTATAAATATAGTCAATTTTTTATACATGGATGATATCTTCGATAAAGTTGTGAAAGAGCCTTACTGTAGTGTAATAACAGTTGTTTTAGTTCAAATTTCTTTTACTAGGTTGCGTTGTAAGCATAAAATATTTAAATTTTATGAGCTGTTTAGTCAGTTGCTCTTGTACGCATCACTACGCTCGTCTATTTTAACAATAAATTCCAAATAAGGGAATTATAGAATCTGGAAGCCAGTGTGGATTCTGCGATTCCAGTATTAATTCTGAGATTCCACTATGAATCTTGGTATTTCAGTATGAAACCTGGGATTCCAATATGAATCCTGGAATTCTAGTGCACATCCTGGGATTCCAGTGTGCATGGTGGTATTTTAGTGCCGGTCCTTCGATTTCACTGTAGATCCTGGGATTTTAATGTGGATCAGTGGCGCGGGAAGTGGGTAGGACAGGTAGGACATGTCCTACGCACAAAAATACCTGGGTAGGACAGTCAAAGGGTTGTCCTACCTCTGATTCAACTCGAAGTGACATCATTCCTACAGAATTTCTAAAGCCAGATGTAGATGTTTTTGGATAAATTGCCAACAGCGTTTTGATGGTATTTCTTGACTAATTACTGGATTCATCGTGTACCGAGTATACGCATCTGAAACAAAGCTCGCTTGTTATACACAGCACTAGCTGGCTATGGCTGATGATGCTCTTGATTTCTCCAGGCACTCTCCAGGACGAAGCTGTTGACAATCTGCTGAGCAATTCCTGCAGAACTCCAGAAGCAAACTCTGTAGAAATTCTTGGTTAAATGGTCATGAACATTTCTGCAAGATAGTCCTTGATGAATTCTTAGAAAATGAGTAGATTATATTTTTCACGATTCATCTAAAATAGAGTATTTTTACATCTTTTCTTCTTTCTGGCGTTACGTCCCACAGGTGACAAATCCTACTGATCAGCTGTTCTTATGCGCACTTCTACAGTTATTAATCGAGAGCTTACGTTGCCAATTGTTCAGTTTTGCATGTGTCTGCGGGTGAAAGGTACAAAGACTGTATTCCCAGGGAAATTGATAAAATTTTCTTTACGAGAAGATCCTCAACCGGCGGGATTTGAACCCACGAGACTCAGTTTGATCTTGCTGAATACCGCTACGACTACCTGGGCCCCTAAAATTGAGAGAATATTTTGGAGAACTTCTGAAAGAATTCTTGTCGCAAACACAAAAACTACTTGCAAAATTGTTGCATCCATATTTGATAGAATTTCTGCACGTTGAACCATTTACCAAGAAAATTTATCTTGTTAAGGTGAAACAACTTGGAACCAATTTCTAAGATTGCACTTAAACTTCAAAGGCACAAATCTAGCGAAAAAAAAATTCAACAACCGTGCCCTTCTTATTTTGGCTTTGTGCACTAACAGAAAGCTTAAAATAAGAAGATCAGAAACGTTTTCCAACTATTTCTCCAGTTTGTGCCGGCCATCTTTGGATTCCGAGTACACCTTAAGTAGTTTTACAATTATAGCTCGGAAGTTTCTAGATTCTATGATATCCAGTTTACATCATTGCTATGATGGGGCCTTCCTTAGCCGAATGGTTAGAGTCCACGGCTACAAAGCAAAGCCATGCTGAAGGTATCTGGGTTCGATTCCCGGTCAATCCAGGATCTTTTCGTAATGGAAATTTGCTTGATATACGAATGCAAAAATGGAAACTTTGGCAAAGAAAGCTTTCAGTTAATAACTGTGGAAGTGCTCATAAGAACACTAAGCTAAGAAACAGTCTCTGTCTCAGTAAGGACGTTAATGCCAAGAAGAAGAAGAAGATCATTGCTATGAATTGCAAGTCCAACTAAGTTGATATCATTTTGCAACATATCTCTCAATGACTTGCGATTCACGAATTATTATTAGTTTCTTCCTTAACAGGGTTGGTGGCGACTAAGTGTCTTGAAAATATGAACTTTGCAGACCTCTTGCCTGCAAAAAGAGACCTTGAAGAAACCAGACAAGAATCAAAGAGAGATCAAAAAGGGACCAATCAATAGATAACAAAAAGGGACCAAGATAACAAAAAAAAAACGAAAAGGAACCAGGAGATAAGATTGTTATTCTTACAAGACAATTTTCTAATTTATTGAACATACTTTTTTTGGAATTCATCGTGACATTACGACAAGTATTGCTGTTCGTATTTCTACATTATTTCCTCCAGGAATTGTTTCAAGTAGTATTTCCCAAATATTTTCCTCCAAAGTTTTCTTCAAAAGTTCATTTTGAGATTTTTATTGACTTTCTGAGGAATCCTTCAAAAAGTTTAATTTTAGGAATGGAGGAATTCTACTAAAGATAATTACAGAAATAACCTCAGAGATTTCCTCAGGAATTCCTCCAAAAGTTCTTTCAGTTTTTTTTTTCAAGAAAGTCTCAAGTTATCCCAGAATTTATCCAATGATTCTACCATCCTTTATTCTAAAACTTCCTCCAAGATTCTCGTTTAGAACATTTGTGAGAATTCAAACAGTATTTTCTCCAGGCATTTTCCAAGAATTCCACAAAGCTGTCGTTTTAAGATTTCTTTCCTTCATGAATGCTTCCAGGAAACTTTTGAGTTATTTTTAAAAATATTTTTCCGGTTATTTTTTCAGGAGCATCTCCAGGAAAATGACATGATTTTTTCAGAAATTAATAGATTTTTTTTTCATTAAATTCGGGATGAATTAAAAAAAAAAATTCTTTAATGAATGTTCGAACCCTCTGAGCAGAATTTCAAATAGAGAAACTTAAAAGTAGATGGAGTACATCTACTTTTAAGTTTCTCTAAAAAAATAATCCCAAAGTAACACCTGATGAATCCTGATGAGTTCTAGAGTAGCCCTTGATTAACTCCCACAAAATTGTGTGTAAGAAGTTCAAGACTCTAGAGGAAATCTTGTACGATTTCCAATCCAAATGGATATTTGCTATGCTATAAGAATTCGTCTAAAACTATCGGACGAAGGTATTATTGGAATGATTACAGAAATATTATCCGGTGTGAAATCTCAAATAATTTTTACGAAAACTCAGTAAAAGTTTACATGCAGAAAAAAAATGCAGGATTAAACCTTGAATTACTACTGCAATTCCTGGGTAATTGTCAATGAGTTATAGTAGGAAACGAAACGAAAATGCTAGGAAGGATAACTAGAGAAACTGGCGTTAAAATTATTGTAGATCTTCCTGAGAAAATTCCTGAACAAAATCCTTCAAAAACTCTGGAATGAATTGTGCTTGATTTTCTTGGAAAAAAAACTATTGTAATTTTTTTTGGAAAATCTCCTTAAGTAACAACTGGGGCCATCCATGAAAGAGTTAGTCAACAAATATCTGGAGATATCACTGGTCGTGACGGACCTTGGTTTCAGGTTAGCCGATTGCGCTGCAGAATCGTTACCCGTTCTGTGGCGTAGTTGGTTAACGCGCCCAGTCTAGCGTATTGGCAGTCGTGGGATCGAAGCCCACCAGAACGATTCTATTATGTTTCACAATTTTACATCTCAATTTGTCCAAATTGAATTTTGTGTACGACCTACAGGTTTTTTCAAAAAAATAAAGTAAAGATTCACTGCATTTTGATGTTTTCATAAGGAAATTATAGACAAATTTCATTGACTGTTGTTGAGTTTCGCAGTTTGTTCTTGTTTTGCTCAAGTCTGTCAAAAGCAAACTGGTCCGGAAAAGGATAAAAAAATTTAATTATTTCCAATGTGGATCCTAGGATTCTAGTTTGGATTCTGGAACTCCAGTGAGTATCCTGGAACAGTAGTATGAATCCTGGTATTTCAGTGAGAGTCCTGGTATTTCAGCATGGATCATTTGATTACAGTGTGGAGCTTGGGATTGTTGTATGGATCTTAGAATTTCAGTGAAGATCCTGGGATTGTATTGTGGATCAGTGTAGAATTCAAAACTTCAGTGTGGATTCTGACATTTTAGTGTGAATTCTTCGGTTACAGTGTATATCTTAAGATTAAAGTGTTGATCTTGGGATTTCAGTGTGAATCCTGAGATACCAGCCGGGATTCCGGGGGGAGAAGACTTCAGTGTGGATTTAGGTATTCCAGGGATTTCAGTATGGAGCCTGGATTTCCAATGTGGATCCTGGTATTCCTGTATAGATCAAGGGATTGTAGCGTGGATCGTAGGATATCGATGTGGATCCTGGGATTGTTATTGAATCGCAGGATTTCAGTGGATTAAGGCAAGGATAATTGGTTTCCAGTGTATCCACACTTAGATTCCCATGTAGATCCTGGTATTGCATTGTGGATCCCAGTATGGGTCCTAAGATTGTAGCGTTGATCGTGGAATTTCAGTATGAATCCTCGGTTTTCAGCTTGAGTCCTAGGACTCCAGTACCCCAGAATCCGCACTGGAATACCAGTGTGGACCCACGTGTTCCAGTGTAAATACTGGTATTCTAGTGTGAATCCTGGGTTTTAAGTATTGATCCTGGGACTTCAGTGTGAATGTTGGAATTCCAGTGTAGATGTTGGGATTACAGTGTAGAACTAGAGATTTCAGGGTGGGTTCTGGCATTTCAGTATGGATTCAGGTATTCCAGTGTGGATACTGGAATTCCAATGTGGATTCTAGTGTTTCAGTATGGATCCTAGGAAGCCAATGTAGATTCTGAGATTCCAGTGTTTACGCTGAGGTTCCAATGTGGTTCTGGTGTTCCAGTGTGAATCGTGATGATACATTATGGATCCTGGTATTCCAGTGTGGATTTTAAGATTGTAGCGTCGATCCTGAGATTCCAGTGGAAATCCTGGGATTCTAGTGTGGATCCTGGGATTCCAGTGTGGATTCTTTGATTCCTATATGAGTTCTTGGATCCCAGTATGGATACTGGGTTTCTAGTGTTGGTCTTTGGATTTCAGTGTGGATCCAGGGAATCCATTGTGAATCCGGGCAATCCATAATGGATTATGGGACTGCAGTGTAGATCCTGGAACTCCAGTGTGAATCCTGACACTTAAAAGTGGATTTTGGATTTTTGTTGTTAATTGTGGATCCTGATATTCCAGTGTGGATCGTTGAGTTCCAGTTCGGTTCCTTGGATTCTAATAATCCAAGGACCCGGATTCCAGTGTTATTCCTGGGATTCCAGTGTAGATCCTTGGATTCCAGTGTGGATCCTAGAAATTAAGTATTCAGTATGAAGTCGTGGGCTTCGTAGCCGTGCGGTTAGTTTACCAGCCATTTAGCCCCGTCAGACCGGAAAACTTTTCGTCAGGAATGTTGTCGGACTGTGCCACTGGGCGTTGCATGCTAGTCCGTTGTCTAGTGTGGTGCTTCCTTCAAAGGGCAAAATGCCCACTGAAAGCATTAACGTATCCGTGTCTGTAGTCAATGTGGGTTCTGGGTTTCCAGTGTGAATTGTGGGGTTCCAGTTTGGGTCCTGATGTTACAATATGGATCCTGGTATTCCATTGTGGATTTTACGAGTGTAAATCCTGGCATTCCAATGTGGATCTTAAGTTTCCAGTGTGGGTCCTGGGAATCTATTGTGGATCTTGAGACTCTAGTTTATATCCTGGAAATCCAGTGTGGATCCTTAAACTGTATTGTGCATCCTGGGATTGCAATGTGGATTATGGGATATCAGTGTGGATCCTGATATTCCAGTGTGGATATTGGTATTTTAGTGAGGATCCAGGGATTCCAGAGTAGATATTGGAAGTTCAGTGTGGATTCTGGGATTCCAGCGTTGATCTTGGGTTTTGGTATTTCAGTTTGGATCCTAAAATTCCAGTCTGGGCACTGAGATTCCAGCGTGGAATCCTGTATGAATTCAGGAAATCCCGTATGAATTTTGGGAATCCTGTATGGATTCTGGGAATCCAGTGTGGATCCTGAAAATATCAACCAGGATCCATGGTGTTTGAGTCTGGATACTAGAATTTCAGTGTGGATCCTAGGATTATAATGTAGATTGCGTTACAGTACAGGCTTCTAATGTGGCTATTGGGATTCCAGTGCAGTTTGTTGTGGACTACAGTGTGGATTGTAGTTTGTCAGTGTGGATCATAGTGTGTCAGTGTGGATCTTGATATTTTAGTGTGGATTTTCAGTGTGGAATCTGAGATTTCAGTGAGGATCTTGAGATTACAGTGTTGAAACTTTAGACTTCAGTTTGGACCTTTGGATTCCAGTTTGGATCTTGTTAAAATTCAATGTTGATCTTGCGATCTTCAGTGGTTGTATCCTGGGATTCGAACTTGAGTTCTCAGTGAACCCTGGGATTCCAGTATAGATCCTAGGATTTCTGTGTGAATTCTCGGATTCCAGCGTAGATCTCGGGATTCCAGTATGGGTGTTGGATTTTCGGTGTGTATTTCAGTATTAATGTTGGGATATCAGTGGGGATTTTGAGTTTCCAGAGTGGATTCCTGGATTTCAGTGTAGATCCTGGGATACAGTATGGATCCTGGATCTCTAGTGTGGGATTTGGGAGCCCAGTGTGAATCCTGGAACTTCAGTGAGGATTCTATTCTGGTATTTCAGTCTGGATTCTGGTATTCTAGTGAGGATTCTGGAATTCCAGTGGGATTGATTAAACGGAAATCCTAGGCTTCCTGTGAGTATCCTGTGCTTTCAGTGACAATACAGGGCATTTTTTAAAATTATCGGACAGGTTTGGGCCGGAGGTTCTCCGATTTGCATGAAATTTTCACCAGAGGTAGAGCTCGTGGATACATGACCAAAAGTGAAATTCAAAAAAAAATATAGTGGCCTATTTTCCCGGAAAACTCTAGATGAATTTTCACGATTTCTCTATATACTTCAAACTTTGAAAATTGATATCTCCTGAACTATGCATCGTAGAACAAAAGCTCTCTAGTGAAATCGAAAGGAAATTTTCTCAGCAATCTATTAAAAATATAAAAATAAAAACATTTCTTGGAAAATTTTTCACCATTGAGAAAATTGTCGGAAAAATAACGAAAAAACTATCGTCTGTATCATGATAAATTTTCAGAAAAAATATTTTTTGTTTCATCTATCCATACTCTAACTTTCGTCCATAGACGCCAAAGTGGTATCTTTTACCGTTTAGGCGACAGAACTGAAAAACCGATGACCACCCGCACGCTTCCCATAGAAAAATGTGTTCTATTGTGGGCCTCATAACCGTGCGCTAACGGCGGCAGTAATTTACACGCATTGTAAGTGTAACACAGTAAACCATCCTTTCCTTTCCAGTCAGAAGAAGCTTTTCGTCAATCGATTGGACCTCTCCATTGGTCAGTTGGGTGTTTTGTGAGCCCTTCATCAGCAACGTTATTTAGTATTAATGCTAACAGCCTCTATGAAAGCCGCACGGGAAGTTCTTGTTACAATCAATCATTATAGTAACGTTTTAAGGATCAAATCTCAAGATCCACTTTCTTTGAAAACTTATGAATATATTGTTAATATGTTGTTTCCCAGGACGTCTTTCGGACGGCAAATCAAGGCTTCACTTTAACAGATTTATTACCACTGAGGAGCAGCATGCCTACTCGGTGGAGAAACGAAAGAAACTACATTCTTACAAATTCAATGGGTGCGCCTTACAAATTCGGACAAAGGACAAACATTTGAAAAGGGCCCAAGAGGTCTTGAGTCTTTTTTTGAGAAACGTTGCTGTTGAGCCCTTTTTAGCCCGCCCACGCAAACTAACCCCACTATCAGAAAGATTAGTGTTAGCTCTTCCTGATAGTGGTATTGGTGAGCGTGATCGAGTTGAATTGGGTTCAACAGCGGCTTGCAAAGCCAATGTTTACGAATGTCGATGTGCCCTTTTGAAATGTTTGTCCAGGAATGATTGTTTACATTCTGATTCCGTTCGAATGGCATTCGGGTTTGAGTGCTAAGGGTTGATTCAAATATTACGTAACGCAAAATTTGTCATTTTTTGACCCCCTCCCTCCCCCACGTTACAGCTTTTGTATGGTAAATTTGAAATTTTTGTATGGACCGTAACACTATATAAGACCCCCTCCCTCCCCCTGTTGCGTTACGTAATATTTGAACGATCCCTAATGAGCGTTCACTGACTCGCAGTCCACACCACGGAATGATTCAGTGAGTAGAATTCCTCTCAGTCAGTTCAATGCATTCGGCGAATGGATGCTAAGTGCATTAACTCGTGCCTCGCAGATACAAGTGTATTGGTATTCACTTTTCTTCGCGTTCCTTCCGATAGTCGCTTTTACACAATCGGTTTCGACGCTTTCATGCTACACTCCGCCTAGGACGGTTCAGCTATCACTGAATGTTCGATAGCAGCAGATTTTTTGCTATTTTTTTTATCGGTGGCGTTCGGGTGAGTGAGTGAATTTTCCCATGCTTGCTGAGGGTCAGTTCCTATTACCTATATTATTAAATGTTAGGATCGTTTTCAATTAAAGACTGTTGGTCTCTATAGTAAAGGTTACGAATAAAGGACCAACAGACCAATGGAGAGTGCTCCGATTAACGAAAAGCTTCTTCTGACTGGAAAGGAAAGGATGGTTTACTGCGTTACACTTACAATGCGTGTAAATTACTGCCGCCGTTAGCGCACGGTTATGATGCCCACAATAGAACACATTTTTCTATGGGAAGCGTGCGGGTGGTCATCGGTTTTTTCAGTTATGTCGCCTAAACGGTAAAAGATACCACTTTGGCGTCTATGGACGAAAGTTAGAGTATAGATTGATGAAACAAAAAATATATTTTTGAAAATGTTTCATGATACAGACGAAAGTTTTTTCGCTATTTTTCCGACAATTTTCTCCATGGTGAAAAATTTTCCGAGAAATGTTTTTCTTTTCATATTTTTAATAGATTGCTGACAAAATTTCCTGTCAATTTCACTAAAGAGCTTTTGTTCTACGATGCATAGTTCAGGAGATATGAATTTTCAAAGTTTGAGGTATATAGAACAATCGTGAAAATTCATCTAGAGTTTTCCGGGAAAATAGGCCACTATATTTTTTTTTTGAATTTCACTTTTGGTCATGTATCCACGAGCTCTACCTATGGTGAAAATTTCATGCAAATCGGAGAACCTCCGGCCCAAATTGTCCGATAATAAAAAAAAAATCCCCTACAGTGAAAGACCTGTGAGAAGCATGTTGAAATACTGTGTAAAACAGTGAAAAAAATAGTTTGAAAATACACTGGGAATCTTACGAGAATTCTGGGATTCTTGTTAATGTCCTGTGGAAATCTTCTGGCATTTCTGAGAGGATTCAGTGTTCCAAGATAATTTTGTGAGAGTTATGTGGCAAATAATTAACATTCCTGGGAGAATTCAGTGGTAATATATATTTAGGCTAACATGTTATTACCATTACATTATGTTTGTCACAATATCTTGTCACATTTAAATGCGCCATACTACCTTAAAACATTAGAGAAAACAATCAAGTCTATTTATCTTTTCCATATTTTTTGAGCATATGTCCCACTGTGTACTGTTAAATAATGTGAATAAAGATTTCCATTTAAATCGCGGTTTTTGCATTCTCTTATCATATAGCGATACTCCAGAAAGAATCAAATAATTACTATGCATGTGAAACAATTCGGGTGGGAATGAATAAAAGGCTGATCCAAAGAAGTTCTAGTTCTTTTTTTCAGTTAGTGCTGTTAGTGTTGAGGAAAAGCACGTCACAGAGTGGTTGTCTCTTTAAGAGTTCAAGAGTTAATAAATAGGGTCCTAAAGCCCTATCCCATTTTTAAACCAAACGTTTAAGCCAGAAACACATGATTACTTAATTTTTAAATATGTTTCGTTGGTTCAAGTGCAAAAACAAGTTTTTGAGGTTTTTGAGATTTTGTCACACCGCTTGGTTTAAATTCAAATTTCGTACGTATTTTGTTTTCCGTGTCTCTTCAGAAATGTCAGATTGGAACAACCCCAGTGCTAAAATTCCGGTGGCGTTTTTGTCGAGTAAGTGAACGTCAAACATGATCCAAATTCGCTCTAACGAAGGTACGGTGCTGCCATCTGGAAAAAGTTTACTCGTGAAGCGTGAAGCGTCGAAAATTTAACCCGGCAAGGTAGTGAAGTGAAATTTCAAATGTTTATATAAAATTAATTACAATACCTATTTAAATTATTTTCAGTACATGTTGATAGACTATTGATGGGTTACATTATAGACACATTATTTTGACTTTTATATTTTTTCCTCAATATTATGCGGTTTCTATAACTTATCATACATCTAACCCCATACACTTAACAGAATTCAATTAATTTAAGTTTTGAATTTTTTAGAAGCATTTGAAAATTGACTTCCTATGCTTTGTCATGTAAAGAAATTGGAGCTTCACGCATAGGGTCAACTGTGGTAATTGCCTCCGTCATCGCGAATTGTATTAGGACCCATTTTAAAAATTTAGGTTCAAATATGACATAGCCGTTATTTGAGCGGAAAAAAAATCTAAAGTTGTTGCAAGTACATGCTCTTTCGTGTTATAGAATGAAAACAAGATTTCATTGAAATTTATTTTATTAACATTATATTTAAAATTTTCATTAGGATTCTCAATATCAATCTCTTAGATTCGCCAGTGAATGTTGTTTGCTGTCCAAGAAAAGTCCGCTACTGTTGCGGTTAGGTATGGAAACCAACCCCCTAGTTATGTATCGAAAGTGATTGTTTATGATTCATGACATGTACGCACGATATCCTCTTCTATCATATTTAATTCACCTACCTTTTCTATTATTCATTTTCTTTCAAATTGATAATATTGTGCATGTTTTCCTATTTTAGTTCACATTTCTATTGGTACACTTTTCGATTCCTAAAGTTTATTCAATGTAGTGTTATCCGTTTTGTAGTTATCCAGATGAACGTGTTTATTTATACGTCTGCAATCGTTTGTAATTACAGGTGAATCAACGTATCTTTGACTAGATATCGGTTAGATTGATTTCCGTACCTTCCTTCCTGTTTAGTGCACTGTTTTCCGAGCATAGATATGTACCGTATTTTTCGTCACGTTTCGTTGTGTGTTGTTTTAGCTGTACATTTTGTTAATTATTCATACATTTTGTTACCTTAGAAATTCGCACTGCACACCAATAAGCACTTTTTATAGGAATAGGATCCAATAGGAGCACATTGCAATCAGCACATCATATGTTTAATTTCCCATACAAAGTTGTCACACAAAAACCCGTAAATAATCCGCAATATTTTGTTCCATGCTGCGTGCCCTTTTGACGGTTTGCGTGGCTGTGTGTAAATACCCAATAACAACAACGCCAATGCACACACAAACACACACATATATACACAGAACAATATGTACAGATCACCCGGCTCTAACGCAACGGGCTCAAAAGGCAGGAGAAGGATCGCACATCAATCGGAATGGTCATCATCCCAGTAACGCAACCACATTAGTCCTTTTGTCGAGAATTCATCACACGTTCCAGTGGCTATGCTTTTTGCATTGAGGGAAAATGAAGACTACACATATCAAGAAAACTTGCAACATTTTCTTCCAAATAAATTTTACATTGTCTTACTATGTGAGAATGACTAATATTACGAGCATATACAGTATTGGGCAATACATTTGCAACCTTTTTGAAAAATTGAACAAATATCTTTATAGCACCTTCAACGAAGTTACACATTGTACATTTTGTGTAGGTTTATATTTGAGTTGAATCGTTCATAATGTTTTGGTAAAAATTTCACTTTGCCTAAGCGTTAAAATTTTTTAATGAAAAATAAAATGCTCAAAAATATATGGTAAAGTTCGTGTTACGTCTAATGTGTTTCAAATGTATTGTCCACTATTGTATAACGGAATGCCTATGATCATCCGAGATGTTTCAAACATTGGGCTGTAATTCTCTTCAACTGTAAAGATGCCAGCGTTTCTTGATATGGAGATCTTCGGGGAGAATGCATGAAACAGCACTTGTTTCTTCATTTCTTAAATAGCTTTATTTTTTGTTGTAAATACCATGGTCTAACAAAAATTTGCGACAACGCCAGTGAGGCTCTAAATTTTATATCATAACGATCGCAATCTAATAGAAGGAAAATAAGAAAATGGCTACATATAGTCAAACGCCTAGCTCATAAGTAAAAACGCGAAAAAAAATATTTTCTTCAACCAGTAGGAGAAACGGCTGTGGAAAAATCCATTTAGTGGAAAAAATGTAGAGCGCAAATCATTACTTTGCCACGTTAGGTTATTATTATCTCTTAAACCAACATCCTACTACAAATCAAAAAAAAATGTACCCAGATGCTTACGTTCAACAGAAGCAAAGTAAATTTATTCATATTGAAGGCTATGTGTTCCATAGATCTATATACGCTTGCAGTAGGCTATAGGCTAAATAAAAACTTAATCTTATTTTTGAAAATCTGGTTTTACAAATGTGTCAAATATAACAACTGGTGTTCAAAACTGAATGATTAAAATGAAATCATCCCAAGTACAAAGCTACATTAGTGTGGATCGTTTCTAAGAAATTGAAGATTTTAGACTCATCATAAGGTAGGGATTCAGCTGCGTTGAAAAATGATCTCCCTAAACTTGGTATGCACAGTTAACCATTTGATTACTTTTTCGATTTTATTTTGGCATATTTCACATTTGATTTGGATCATTGAAAATAAATAAAAACACCCGAAAGCTATTGAACAAAATTTCTTTCTAAATATCCTGTGCATTCTGTGGTTTTAACTTCCTAGAACGTGGTAGGGCAGCTTTCTTATTCGTAATTAGACATTAGATAGACGAATTGTTGAGAAAAAAAAAATTTGGTAATTTTGTGACACCCGCCAGGTTTATTTCAATCAGATACCGACACAGTGATGAAAACTTGATAGGTTAAATAAATAACTGAATCACAATGCTTACAAGAGATTAAACCGTATCCTTGCTTTATATGGTAGGCGATAATATCACATTCATGTTAACACCGTCCAATATTCCCAAAAAGTCGAAATTTTTCCAAAGTTATTAAGCGGAAAAAAAATCATAGTTTTATACGGATAAAATTTTGTGGCAAAATTTCAACAATAAAACAAATTTAAAGCTGTGACACACATATCTTTGATAAGGATGAAAATGATGAAATTCCACCGGATTCATAAAAAAACTTAGCAACTGAACTCACAACTCCATTATTTTGGTTATTCACTATGTCTATTCAAACTGGCCAATTTCCAAAGGTATGGAAAAATCATTCCTCATACCAATATATAAATCAGGTAAGAAATCGGACATTCGAAATTATCGCGGTATTGCTATTAGGGTAAATCGCCAATTGTTGAACGGTAAAAATGATCGCTAATTGTTGAACACGCCATAAGGAATACACGCGCTGTTCAACAATAGGCGACGTTTTTAGCCGTTCAACATTAGGCGACTTGCCCTATATCATGTATTCCAAAACTTTTCGAGTCAATTGTAAACAAAAATATGTTTGCCCAAATAAAAACTCGTATAACAAACGCTCAACACGGCTTTTTCAAAGGTCGTTCGACCACTACGAACCTTCTGGAATTTGTGCAATGGATGTGCAATGGATAAAGGTTACTTCGTAGAAGCTCTTTACACTGACTTTAGTAAAACATTTGATAAACTGGACATTCCAATGTTGACTTTCAAGCTCGAAAAAATGGGAATCGAAATCCTGAGGATCCTTATATATGCTGACGAAATGAGGCTATTTTTAGAAATAAAGAATGATGACGATCATAATGTTTTTAAGAATGAGATACAAATTTTCTACACGTGGTGCTGCAAAAGTTTATTGGAATTGAATATACAAAAATGTAACCTCATAAGTTATAACAGAAAACGAACCACACCAAGTATATTGTTTTAGGAAACGAACATGTAAAAAAATGTGATAAATTAAAAGACTAAGGAGTTATCTTAGACTCAAAACTATCATTTGTAGATCACTTTAATGCAATAATTCATAGAGCAGGAAATATGCTCAATTTCATAAAACGATTTGGTCAACACTTTCGTGATCCTTACACATTAAAAATACTTTATGATGCGTATGTAAGATCAATATTAGAATATTGTAGTATTGTTTGGTCACCTTACACAAAAAAACATGAAGAACGTATAGAATCGATACAAAAGCAGTTTTTATTATACGCACTACGTAATTTAGGCTGGTCAGTACTTCCTCTACCATCATATGAATCACGATGCATGCTTATCAATATGAAATCACTGAAAGTGCGTCGTGATTATGCTATGGTTTCTTTCGTTAACGATATTGTTTCACAGCGCATTGATTCTGCTGATATACCTTCAAAACTGAATTTTTATACTCCAACTCGTCACTTGCGCAATCGTTACTTGTTCACAGTAGGTCATCATCGCACGAAATACGCTAAATTTAGTCCGTTGAATCAGATGATGACTATATATAATCAGCATTGTGAAATGATTGATGTTAACATGTCTCGAACAAAACTGAAAAAATACTTTTTTGATATACAAAACAATAGTAACTGAGGAATGTATTATGAATCGAGTATACTCAACAAATTTATAGTATATAAACACATAGATATTAAGAACACAATGCAATGTAATTTAGAATGATCTACAAAATGTTTGACGTCAAATAAATAAAATGAGAATCCGGGGTAAGAGGAACCTTTTGGCACAGCTCATTTGTGGTAAGATTATCAA
Organism: Aedes aegypti; assembly: GCF_002204515.2. Taxonomy (NCBI): domain Eukaryota; kingdom Metazoa; phylum Arthropoda; class Insecta; order Diptera; family Culicidae; genus Aedes; species Aedes aegypti. The sequence goes on from NC_035108.1 coordinate 297,627,350, forward strand.
AAGGGGATTCTTTTTGAAAGTGGAAGCCATAATGATAAGAAATGTATTAGGCACAATAAAAATGATTGTTTTTATTTTTATGTGAACTGTGTAACAGTTGTAACATCAGCGCCATTTCCAACTTGCATTGAAAATTGCGTCACGTTTAACGTCTTATGTTGTCTTGGAATGAAATATTTTGTAAAAAATCAATCGAGATTTTCGCCATAAGATTTAAGCAGGTCCGTCCCACTCGGGCTCAGATTGGGTACCACTTCTAGTACTGCATTTGGTCCCTCGGTAGTGCAAAAGGTACCCAAGTTTGACAGATCGCAGTAGACTTTTCACGGCATTCTAGATTACCTTATGAGCCATAAAATTTTGGGCAACTGCAAGGGACATGGAGGTCTTCAATTTGTCTTTGATTTAAGTGTCATTGAAAGCTCATTACGTAAAAAAAAAACAATTTGAATTTATTTAATATGAAAATTTTATTGGACTAAATAACATTCGAATTTCTCTTTATGCGGGATAAGTGCGAACTATCAAAACAAATATTTAATTGGGAAAAAATCGATAAGTTTCAATCATTAATATCAATATTGTCAAATAGATTTCTCATTTATTACGAAATTACTTAAAAAAGATGGTAACTCCAGCCTTTTGATGTTGGATAACGTCCTTCGACAACATATGGGGGTACAATCCCAAAAAACGAAAAATTGAGCATGTAACGAAAAGTGGTCATAGATTTTCAATATTTGTACATCAATCGATCGGAAATTTATCTACGCGTCGATTCAAATGGAGGACACTATTGATCATTGGCAACAAACTATTGAAAAATCGTAAAATGTTGACCCCTTTTCTTATCTAACCAATCACATTCAAGCAGATTTTTGGGTTCTGCTTTCCACTATAAAAGCGCACCGGTCCTGCTTCTTCCCTCAGTCTTCTTTTTGCGGTCGGACTGTGAACACGGTCGGGCGAGTCATTTTCGCTTTGCCTTTGCACCCGCGTCACAGTTCAATTTGTGTCATCGTCATCGCCGCCGCAAATTTATCCGCGCTTGCAGATTTCGACTCGTGATAAATTCAGTATCGGTGGTCAAGAAGCCGGAACACATCGCAGTTCGATAACGTGTATGCTCTCAAATCACTGTACTGTGCTTTAGTTCGAAGCATACTCGAATACGGAGTCCAGATATGGGCACCGTACCACGCCGTGCATATTGAACGCATCGAAAGAGTTCAAAAACGCTTCCTAAGGTTTGCATTGCGTGGGCTCCCTTGGAATGATCCGTTCAATTTACCGCCCTACGAAAATCGGTGTGCACTAATCGGTCTGCAGTCGTTAGCGAGTCGTCGAGTGATGCTTCAACGCCTGTTTACCTTCGACGTTATCAGAAATAACATTGACTGTAGCAGCCTTCTGGAGAATGTCAGACTACACGTGCCCATTCGTCAGCTTCGAAACCGCCAACTGTTGTGGATTCCTGGCCATAGCACTCTTTACAGACTGAATAATCCTTTTGATATATGTTGTAGACTGTTTAATCAAGTGTGTAATGTGTTCGACTTTAATATTAGTAAATTAATTTATAAGAATAGGATTGAGTGAATTTTAACAGTCTGTGCGACTTCCAAGTTGAAGATGAAGCAAATAAATAAAAGTAAAAAGTACCCGTTAGGAACAAAATACCAGAAGCCACCTGAGTTGCTGATCCGAGGAGCTGCTGCTAATCGAGCGTCGGACTTGTGAAATCGCTCAAGATTTCAAGAGAGAGCATCGTTTCCAGATTTCGACTTATGCCCGGTGATCCACAACCCGTTGGTGTTGTGCGCCACCCACGTCACGAAACATTTCGCTGGTACGTCGTATAAGCAAATAACTTGCTCAAATTTATACATTTGCGTTAAGGATACCCCGTTTGACCATGGCAATCAACTGATAACATGCCGCAGTGCTATTCATCTGTGACAGCATCGAAGCTAAGAAAGCCATCGGCTCTTTTCAGGGCCATCGAATGTGTTGAAAAGAGTTATAAGAGAAAGTCGGAGGGGTTGTGTGCAAGAGACGACCGCAGTGTTGGACGTTGGATAACCTTAGGCTGGTTAAAAAAGGATATGGTTTCGAAAATGGTCTTAATGAAGGGCCGATTATTTTGAGCGGTTTTACACATAGTTCAGTTTAACGCAGCATATTTCGATTACTCCAAAATTGGTTAGAGTGAGATAGTGATATTTTTGTAAGAAATATGATTAAAAACAACTCTTACTCTTGGAGGCCCTGAAAAACTATAAGGGTACACTGCCATTATACGCATAATTGTCCCATGTTACTTTTTGTGCATTTTGACTTTTTGTCATCAAACAGTTTATTTTTACGTATAGTTTTAGAAAACACACACCGAAAATTAACTTTGTTCGGAAACTCAATGAAAAGCAAGCCAAGTCAATTTGTCCCATTGTTGAATTTCCACGCATAACTGTCCCACAACTGTATTTCTACGCATAACTGTCACACTATACAATTCGCTGCGCTGATCTCGAACAAAATAGTCAGTAGGCAGTTTTGAATTGGCTGGTGTTAGGGAAAATGGTTTTGAACACCTTCTTACGTTGGCTTTACATTCCATGTGGAACACAACCTGTTTTATGTGTTTGTATTATCGGGATGCATTCATCATTCATGCGAGCCTGACGCCAGATTTGATTGAAATTTTCAATATCAAAATTTTATTTCCCATCCGTTTTTCAAGGAATTTCAGTTGAATTTTCAGGGTCGATCACAAAATTCTTCTAGTTTTTGGAACCTCGGTCATCGATTAAAAATTTACCGTAATTTTGGATTCATCACAGGTAGTAGTGAAATAATCCCACTTGAAGAATATGTAACCACTTTAATTTCGAGTCCATGGCTTGCGCCTAATGAACTTCATGATTTAGCAAACCAAGTCTAAATAAAAATAGTTCGACCGTTTTTGGATGACTTGGCCACATGCTGGGTTGTTCCGAATACCGATTCCCTGGGGGAAATGGCCTCTAAACCGTCGGTTCTGAAACCTAGCTGGCAACATCAAACTACATAAATTCCCAAATCCAGGCTAAAGAAGGGTAATTCAAAGGTTCTTGGATAACTTGATAACATGCCAGGTTGTTTTGGATACCCTGTTCTCCAGAGGAGGTGGCCATTATATTGGCGGTTCTGAGACCTATCCTGCAACTTATCAAACTTGATAAAGTCAAGAAGAAGTCAAAAGAAGAATAGTTTAAGAGGTTTTGGATGACCTGGCCACATACTGGGTTATTCCGGATTACTGATTCTTCGTTGCAAGTGGCAAATATGTTGGAGTTCTAATCTAATCTAATCTAATCTAAGCGCTTGCACAGCCAATATTGAAAAGCATCCTGGAAATACCTAATAATATATTCAGGTATTTTCTTGTCAGTATTAATATTTGCAGAATATCAACGATATGATACAAACATTAAAATAGCCAGGCCCACTGTGCAGACTTTGGGTTTGAAGAAAATTGAATAAAATCATGACAGGTTATTCACGCATGAATGAACTAATGAACAAAAATTTTTGAATTCAAGAAAGGAAGAAACGGGGACAACCGTACCAACCGTTTCAATTCTGGGTTATTGTTTAAATCCTTGGGAGTGGCTTGCTAAGAAAGTTAATGCACACTCCATTGTTGTTATCCTGAGATGGGACATAGGCATTTCTTCCTCATGTCCTGGCTCTAGGGCCTAGGTTTAAGCGCCTTTGCTCGCTCTGGTAAATATGTTGGAGTTCTGAAACTTAATTTGCAATGTATCGACTATCAAGATTTTGCCAAGCCAGTCCAAAGAAATGTTTTTCACTAACTCATACATTGTCTCATTATCACACTTACAGAAAACTTTGCTTTCCATCCCAAACTATAAAATCGTATTTCTTCACTTCCCCACACGTGGCTCCGTTTGGCACATGTCACTTGAGCCGTCATTGGGTGCCTTCACATTGTCTTGAGGATATACGGCCTCTACATTCGGTACAATCTATACGTAAGAACGGTCATCTACAGCAGTATGCTTAGCACATCATTGATCACTACTATCAGTGGGACTGTTATGCGTAGAAATTCACTAAAAACCCTTGGCAATGTGATAAATAAAGTCGGAAAAATTACTCTCAACTCTTTTACGCACATTCGGGATCCCTGAAAAGGGCCAAAGGCTTTGTTAGCTCGGATGGTGTCATAGATAAATAGTACTACTTGAGCGATTTCACAAACTAGACGCTGATCAACAGTTCAGCAGGTTTCTGGCTGCGAGGTGCTCCTCGCTAAACAGGTTCGGAGGAGCTCTTACCAGATCGAAAGTGAAAATGAAATGCAACCGAATCCGGCGAAGGAAGCATCTTTTAAACCCTTTGATTAGCAGATGATGCTCCTCCCTTTCGTACTCTTCTCTTTCTGATCGACCTATCTGGGAAATGGGTATGTGCCAATAATGTGTTGGGCTTAGAATCGCTAGAAAATCGCGGAAATGCTTATGCGTGAGAAATTGGTCGAACATGAATTGTTGGAAGGGTTGGAATTCCATAAATATTCAATACTTAACTATTAATAATCAAAAGTTTTCATTATTATGAAGGTAAATTTCTAACCCATGGGTGCCAAAATTATTACAATGGGTCGATGTGAATTGGTTTCAAAAGCTTTCGAAACATGTCGCAATTTTGTTATCTGTGATAATTTTAGTGATCTAAGTGTTCCCTTAAAATATGGGAAATTTAAGACGATGTTGAAAATGCCACTCTATTTTAAAATCGCCGTGGAATGTTGAGCACTCTCACCCTGACGGCACTGCAGCAGCGTCCGCGGATACATTCTCAAATTGTCGTGTCATCAATTATTCATGACAAATGAGATATTGTATGAAGCTGTGAGATTTATTGAGGAATATGAAATGTAATAAATAAATTCGGAAATATTACTCATATAACTCTTTTCCACACATTTAATGGCCCTGAAAAGGGCCGATGGCTTTGTTAACTTCGATGTTGTCACAGATAAACTGCACTGCGGGATGTTATCAGTTGATTGCCATGATCAAACAGTGAATCCTCAACGCAAATGTATGAATTTGAGCAAGTTATCTACTTAAACGACGAACCAGCTGAATGTTTTGTGGAGTGGATGGCACACAACAGCAACAGGTAGTGGATCACACGGCGATTTCACAAACCAGACGCTGATCAACAGCTCATCAGGCTTCTGGCTGCGAGGTGTTCCTCGCTAAACAGGTTCGGATGAGTTCTTACCAGCTCGAAAGCGAAAATGGAATGATACCGAATCCTTTGTTGCTGTTGTTGTTTGAGAGGGACTTTAACCCGAAGGTCATTCGTCCCTTATCGCAGATTTTTAAAGGTGGGGGGCTGTTAGGGCTGTTTGGGCACGTCAGGAGTTAATCATCAATGTTAGCTTCCTTTTCCCGATCAGCCTAGATAGCCGTGTAGTGTCGGTAGCGGTTGTTTCAATTGGCTAAGAATTAACACTATGGACTGCCTGTTCCGGTGGTAAAATCCACCAAACAGGTGACCCCTAATTCATGCGGCTTTAAGCTTACCGTGCCTAAGAATGAATGGCTAGGGGGGTCTAAATAAAACCTAACCGCAAACGGAGCCTGTGGAGTACCAGGGCGCCCTCTACAGTATTATGCCCTTCCTGTGCTACCCGGAGCAATGGTGTAGGTGACCTTGTGTTTCTCCGAGATAATCGGCTGCCCTTCTTCAGTCTCAAGACTGAGGCTAAATAAGGGTGGGATTATTAATACGTTGTAATTTAGTTTAAATTTTGTGCTTTTCGCCTTTGGCGACTTTTAAGAGATACCGATCTGGTTTTTTCGCTGCTGGTCTTTTTTCGTTCTGAGATTACGAAAAGCTTAATCCTGCCTAGTTTGGGTAGTGGCTACGGTTAGGATAGCTTAGTTAAACCAATCTTCAGCATAAAATATCAGCAACGATCAATCTTTGTAGACTCATGCAAATGGTACAGTTCCAATGACGCAAAAACCTTACTTTTGTGAACTTTTATCTAGGTAACCTTGTGGACCCAGTTTTTGTTACTTTCATAAACATGAAATGGCAAACTCGCGTGCTATACCTCGTGCATACGTGCTCGTAAATAGCGCTGACGTTGCTACACTCATTTCTGAGTTAACATTTAGAGATGCATGTGATGTCACAATTGATGTTTCTGTTGATGACCTCAATAGGAAATACGTCTTTCGTTTTGTGGTGTATTTACCACATCATGAACCATCCCCAATGGATGATTTCAAACGAGTTGTCGTTCACTGCCTATGAAAAGGCCTTCTGCTGATTGTGGGTAGTGATGCTGATACTCATCACATCATCTGGAGCAGCTCAGATATCAATTTGAGAAGCTCCAGTCTGATGGAATGCTTAAGTAGTTCAAATCTTGGATTACTTATTTTAGGGAATCGCCCAACCTTCATGGTATCTGCTAGAGAAGAAGTGTTAGACATAATGCTCTGCTTGAACAGAATCAGTCACGAGTTGACGAATTGGCATGTATCAGATGATGAATCATTATCTGATCATCGCTGCATCTCTATATGAACATACTCCACAAACTGGGAATTGGTTGTGACCAAATTCTATGAATTCTCTCCGTCCATTCGAAATCCTAGTGATTTGAATGTTTCCACTTCCGGTGAATTGGGACACAATTGTCCTTGCTTCGAGTGAATTCCACAATTGCTTGTCACTTTGTTCCTCACAACTCCCTTCGCGGGACGAGTTGAGGTCTGGCTATTTGTAAAGGAATATGTCAGATAGTCAGGCTGCTTTTAAAGCCTTGCTTAGGCCAACTCAAGGTCTAAGCTTGTTATCGCACGTCGAACTCAATTTGAGGAACTGAATTCAGTGAATTCTGTAAAACTTATATGGGTCCTTGCTATTCTTCCATTGCTGGGAACGAATTGGGTTATGAATTAGCTCGCAATGAAGCATCGCATGACTTCATTGGCCCTCAGGCAGCTATTCCAATTTCGAAGTGCTGGGTGAAGCTTCAGAAATTCTTGGGCGGCAACTCAGCACCAGCAATATTGGAATAATTTTGAGTCATGTCGTCAAACAAAATTGTACATTACTGAGCCATCCCAAAGGTGGCCAAGTATTTAACAAATCTGTCAAAGCAGAATTGCAATCTCTTGGTAACAACCTTGAATGGTCACTGCCGACTCAACTATCACATGGCAAATATTCAGTGTGTTGATACATTTGTGTGTGATAGTTGTGATTCCGATTATGGAACTTCTTATCACCAGATATGTAACTATCCAATCTTCGCGTAATTGCGATTCCAATCACTTGGTTAACACTTATTAAGTGAAACTGATTTCAGAAACCTGAATCTTCAGGACATTCTGTTATTCTTAACCCGCTGTGGTAATGAGCTATAGGCTCTCTTTACGCTCATGCGTTTTGCAGTGTCCTTTTTAGGGCGCTATTCGAACCCATTGTGGTATGGAGCTATATGCTCTCAATTCGCTTATGCGATTTTCCCTCTTCAAGAGACCCCACTCCTATTTCCTCCCATCTTTCCCTTCCCTTTCCTCTCCCATCGGGTAGATGATGAAATAGGCTCAAATATGGCGATGGCACAAATCTCCCAAATGGCGGGGAACGTGCCTCTGGAGCCGGCCTTCTGATACCTGATACCAGCTCGAAAGCGAAAATGGAATGATACCGAATCCTTTGTTGCTGTTGTTGTTTGAGAGGGACTTTAACCCGAAGGTCATTCGTCCCTTATTGCAGGTTTTTAAAGGTGGTCCAGTAATTCGGTGGTGGTTAAAAATGCGATTAAAGCTTCCTCGTTTGGTGGCGATAACGTCTCTTCCAGGGTGCCGTCCAAATTACAAGCCAAGCGTTCAGTGTTGTAACTTTGGCAGTCAATCAAAATATGGGGGACTGATAAAGGGGTACCGCAAGATGTACAAGTAGGGGGATCTATTTTGTCAATACGGTAACTATGAGTTACACGGGTGTGACCAATTCGTAAACGGGTTAAAATGCGACGATGTTTGGGGTTGATGTTATCGGGCCAGGGGAAAGTGGATGATTTTAGTCTTCTGAGTGCGATATCCCTGCTGTTGTACCATTTAGTGCTCCAGGAGTCATGGATATTCTCCTTTGTCCATCTCTGAGCGTCGATGGATGGAATGGAAACATCCTCTGGGTTCATGCCGCGACCTACACCTAACAACCGGTCAGCCTCCTCATTACCGTGGATGCCAGAGTGACCTGGCACCCAACAGAAGGTGACCCTATTGACCAAAGCAAGTCTTTCGGCCTCCTGAAGCCAGGGATGTTTCAAGGAGTTAGAATCCATTTCTCGAAGACAACTAGCAGAATCGCTGAAGATTACTATGGGACGATCCGATAGGGTGGAACGTAAGTGAGTGGCTTTTAGAAGGGCATATGCTTCGGCACTAAATATGGAACAAGATGGGGGTAGGGCAGAACTGATGTTTGGGAGTGTAGAGAAGCTAGCAATACCATAACCATAACCAATCATTATATACAGAACTATCTGTATATATTGTTAGGTGGCTGGGGTATTTTTCAGTGATGAGTTTGTTTAAGTGTGTTTGAATTATAGAAGGGTGATCACCAGCTTTGACCTGATCTAGAAAAGAGAGATCTATTTTGGGAGTGGGTTGATTCCAAGATTTGGTTTTGGATCTAGGTAATACGGCTATTTCTGGAAGCATTTGGTTTGTGAGTGATTGGAAAAAGTCAGAGGCTCGTGTGACCAGGGGGACGTCATTTCGACCCCCCAGACTCAACCATCTGATAGCTTTGGAAACAACGGTAGTTGTTAAGGAGTAGTCAAAAGAGAGTTGTCCGCATTCAGCCATAATGGATAAGATGGGACTGGTAGCAAAAGCTCCTGAAGCTAGACCAGTGGTCACCAAACTGCGGCCCGCGGGCCGCATGCGCCCCTCGTAAAGGTTTTGTGCGGCCCTCGTAAAGGTTTTGTGCGGCCCGCGAACACATTTTGAATGTTAATGTGAAGTGGCCCGCGTGTTACATAAAAGAAATAACGAGGCTTATATTCTTTTGCCTTTGCAACTATGTTTTCGAAAGTTGATCATTATTATATGAAAAATTTTCCTGTAGGATTTCATTAGGAATTTATGGAATATTGGCTGTATTTATCAGCTCAGGAATAACCAGTCAAGTGACAGCTGACAGCTCCTATTTGATGCAACAATGAGGTGGTTACGAGGTTTTTCTGAGAAGTAAAAATTTAACCCAAAATTCACAACACGAGTCCTCAAAAGATTCGAATGACAATGCATCGAAATGCAAGGATTTTTGCTGATACTCTTTCTCTCTTGCTTCGATGCTCACCCTTACTGACACTTTAGGATAACTCTTAAGTGACTCGTCCAAACAAAACAGGTCTCGCGGAGTTGTGAATGCACTCTTTTTTGGTGGAATTTTCATCCGTTGTGTTTTGTGTCGCGTCTTCCACGCTCATTTTGTATTGCCTCTCTGCTCAGTATATTTTCTATCTCTTACAAAGAGGCAAAGACAACACGCTAGTCTAGAGCATTCTTTCGAACTCTGGTGATGCTGCGGAATTATTATCAAGCCTTGGGATAACTAGAAATCTGTCTGAGACCATATCTCTTGAATATATCTTGAATCAAAAAATCTTAGATAAGCCAAGGGTTTAAAATTAATTAAGTGCCTATAAATTTCTTCGCTTCGCGAAAAGTCTTCCCATCGGTTTATTGATAAAATTTTAGTTCTTTTGAAGCAATGTAATATCCAAGAGTCATAAGCATCCAGCCCAGATATATCTCCAACCCGTATTAATAAGGAGTCTGATTTTGTTTTAATGGGACAATACCATCTGTATTGTTTTGGTCAAAACCTTCTTCTACAAGAGATAACCAAAGGACCACAAAACTCATGTCAATAGGAAAAGATTCATGTTTTTTGCATTCTCATTGAAAATAAAAAAAATCTCAAATACGTTATGGCCCGCGCTATGTTTTGAAAACACCTAAGTGGCCCGCATAAGCATATAAGCTGAGGACCACTGAGCTAGACGGACAGCTTTATTATACAGTGGGCTCAATTTGTTGCTTACCAAATCACCATGGTTGATGGATTTGCGGACGCAATTAAGGTGATGTCTGAAGCTGAGGGTTCGGTCGAGATGAATACCAAGGATTTTGAGGGACATTTGGAATTTTATAATTGTATTATTTATCACTTTAAGCTCTTAAAGTGATGTCTTTTAAAGTGATGTCGGGGAGTTTTGACATCTTTTTCTATGCGACTGATGTGTAGAAGTTGGGATTTTTCAGGGGATATAGTGAAACCGTGTTCTTCAGCCCATTTTGAAACACTCAGAACTGCTGATTGAATTCGTTTTCTAGACAGAGATTTTATGCTGTGGAAGGTGAGTATGGTGATGTCGTCAGCATAGACTAGTATGAAGATATTGGGCGGAATGTCCTTGAATAGCGATTAGATGCAGATGAGGAAGAGTGTTGGGGCAATTACCGAACCTTGAGGAATACCATTTTCTTGACATCTCAACCAGAGTTGCTCGCTGTCACTATCAACGCTTAAAATTTGCTGATTTGTACAGGCCGACTGCGATACAATTCGGATCAATCTACACCATATCAATATCATGGTGTCTACTCCATCACAAGTGCATTGATGGCGATAGACTGTCAATTATAATTTTGGATGATATGTTTTCAACGTAGATAAATGGCAAACAAAGCTTTACCTAGGTTCCCGTCGCTCGGGTCCGGCGGCGGTAGCATTTTTGCAGTCTTCTCTGTGTGCGTATTTCGATTCGATCGACAATTTCTTACAAAATCAAAACTTCAACAAAGCTGTTGCTGATTAGTTTTAGCTCTTAGTTCGACAAGTTGATACTCTGATCGCTCTAGCATGCATTTACATGTAGGTAGCGACGACGACAGCGGCATTATTCAAAATAAGTAAAGTTTTTAAGGATGCTTAAAATATATCCCCGAGCCCGATTTCATCTTCTAAAATCGTACCAATTAGGGTAAATTATGTATTTTGGACAGGCTAAGGATATGTCTGGAAACGGCGATCGATTAACTGCATTAAATACAAATATTTTATTAAGCAATGTTGCTTATATGCTTAATGCCCCATTGTACCTTGAGTTTCTAGGGAGAAAAGGCTTACAAACTGTAGTATTAGCTTCCAAAATAGCGTTTTTTGGCAGCCTGTCCGACATACATTTCGGACATCTAATATACATTTTGGACACCCTCATGTGAATATAATTTGGACAAAGGCGTTATCTCAATATCCATACAATGGTTACTAGAAAAGACCATCATATCATAATACTGTAAGAGTTTACATGTGACTTATGCATTTTTTCGCTTATTGGATGTGTATATCAGTGAAAATCAATAATTTCATTTAATGCAAGCAAATATCATCAGATCCACGAAAAAACGCCTGCAAGTATGCATGCATGCGACATTCCAACGTGTTTCATCAGATGGTCAAATTATATCAACTGAACACAAACCATAATCTATTTTGGACAACCCCTGATTTATGCCTTATATACTCATGTTAAGATTTTAGATGAACTTAGCTTAAATTTTAGATATATTTAATCATGCTTCCACTTTCAAACTTTTTATGAATGCTAATTCTGAGCGCTATTATTGCATTTAATGTATGTTCTTGAAATGCACATCCTCTTGCATTCGTAGGTTTCACAGATGTTCTGTAAATACAATTTACAATTTTTATATTTTTGAAGCCAATTTGTTATTATTATGAACAGGTTCATCATTAATAAGTAGCATAGTGTATAAACAATACAATACATGATTTACCGTACATGTATTCCTCACCATCTCATTGGAAATAGGCATAGAACGACTAGCCTGTCCAAATTATATACGTTACCCTAGCTCATACGGTTGAAGTAATTAAATTTCTGTTAGATATCAGGGATTTCATTAGGAAATTGCCTACATTTAGGCGTTTTCATTGCAATTCTTGAAATTAACTATCCATTATTTCTTTAAATATTGCATTATTCGGATTCAAGGAGCTCATTTTCATTATGTAGAGTCGTTTCAAAAAATTACAATAATCCCATTGACAAGTGATCCCGAAATGGGATCCTCGATTTGTTATTGTAGAGATGATTTTTAGCACTGAAAACACATTTGTTAGAAAATTTTGGGACATGATCCAAAGAGGCTGACCGTCGTACTTGTTTTCCTGCATTCAGTTGTTTAGCATTTTCAACATTATTGAAAACAGACAAGAAAAACCATGAACAATGATAAATTTCACCCAAAATTACGGTACCGTAAAACGGGGTACCGTGATTTCGGGTGAAATTGATCACTTTTCACGGTTTTTCTTGTCTGATTTCTATAATGTTGACAATGCCAAACAACTGAATGCAGAAAAACAGGTATGAAGGTGAGCCTTATTGACTCAAGTACCAACATTTTCTAACAAATGTAATTTTGGTGCTAAAAAATATGTCTAAAATAAAAAATCGGGAGATCTCATTTCGGGGTGAAATTGATCACTTATCAATGCGATTATTGTTAGTTTTCAAAACAACTCTACGTAATGAATTTTAGCTCCCTGAATCCGAATATGCTTGCCAAGTTCTTAACAATACAATATTTATAGAAATAATGAATGTTTAAATTTCAACAATAACGCAGAAAACGCCTAAATGTATGCAATTTCCTAAGGAGTTTCCTGATATCTAACATAAATTCAATTATTTCAACCAAATAAACGAATTGGTACGAGTTTTGGTTATGAAATCTAGTTTAGGGATATATCTTAAGTATCCTAACAAACTTTCAGGATTATACCATGTCCAAATCCTTTTCTAGAACTAGAAGTTTATTGATGTTTGTCAATACTGCACCGTACAAGATTTTGAAATTTTACATTATTTTCATAGAAATGAACATTTTTGAACGCAAAAAACTTCACAACATACAATTTGGACATACTTACGACAAACAACGTTCATTCATTCAACGTTCATTGATATTTGTGCTCCATTAGAAAGAAAGAAAATCGAGTGACACAGTGATCAATTTCACCCTACTGATCAATTTCACCCGAATTTACGGTAACTTTGATAGTGCGAGACCCGCAACATATTAAACGAAATAACGAAGTTTCTGTTAATCAGTTATTCGGATGCAAAAATGAAGAGTATTGATATGACACTTCATGTCAGAGCCATTTTCGTTGGAACCAAGTGCATTTGAGAATTTATATACAAATATTAAAATTTTATACGATTTTAGCATTTTTGGAACGTTTACAATCTGTTCTACGATCACAATTTGATGAATCATAATGAGTTAGTCAATTATCCTTGACATCCTAGTTGTAGTAGAACATGAATTCGGTCTCAAATCTCTTAGTGAAACCCATTTTTACAAACTGGTACCATTTTTGTAATTTAAGTCAGAAATTTCCATATAGCGTTGAACGCCTAGAGGTATGCAACGCCCTATAAATGTTCCGTAATTGATTTAATTTTGTTCGATTTATACTCCATTATCAAAGTTACCGTAATCCGGGGTAACATTGATCAGCGGGGTAACATTGATCGGGATGACTCATCTTGTTAAACGTTCAAATAAAGATTTATTGATGAAGCATTTTCGAACCATGAATGGTGCCTCTCTTTCGTATATTCATAAGCTAATAATAATTAAGGTTTTTGCCAAAATTGCGTTTAGTTCATGCGCAAATTTGTCAACTTTTTGAAACAACGATTTCTATCATTTTCACTGACACTACCGAAAATTCATGTCTCACATGAGTTCTGCAGACGATGTGATCAAGGAAAATGCGGGTGTTACTAAAAATGGCATCGCCGAAAACGATTCCGTTGTCAAATCTTTCATAAGTTTATTCATTAAGGCAACATTAACTAAATACTATTACGAATGTAGAATTTCCTGAGGAAATTGCCTACTTTTAGGCGTATTACGCGGTTCAAGGTGTTTTTAATTTTGAAATAATTAAAAAAGTAAATGACTTGTAAGAGTTTGGTCTTCATATTCGGCTTCAGGGGCCCTGATTTTAGTAAGTAACGACATTTCCAATATTATCGAACGTTGTTTACTTGGGTGATCAATGTTACCCCATATCAGCTGAATCAAAAAATCACTTACAACATTTATTCAAACATGTTTAGATCTTTCGAAAAACAAAATAAAGTACATAGCTAGGAGCGGTGGGTGCCAGTACTTGTTTTAAAAATATGAAACTTGTAACATTTGTATTGTGAAATGATAAATTTAAGAAAAACTAAAAAAATGATCAATGTTACCCCAGATTACGGTACCCCAAAACAGAAAACCGACTTTTGATTATATGAAAAATAATATATCCATTCAAAATAAATATTTTGGCAATCTATCAAGTGCAATCGGTAGCTAGGATGTCAGTACTTGTTTTAAAAATATAAATTGTAATATTTTGAAACAGAATGCATGAATATTGAAGTTTTCTTCGAAAAAACTATCGAAGTTATCCCCTTTTACGATACATGTAAACTTCAAAACGTCAAAACCTTATAACAGCAAGCAAAATGTGCTTTCCTATGGAAAATAAGACATGCCTCGATATTTACCCGTTTATCAATAGTTTAGTTATGAAAATCAATAGTTTTCATTATTGGAGTCGATTCGTAGAAAGATTTTCAACCGATTGGTGCAAGAATCTCGAAAATCTATCCGGGCGTTAGAATATCAAAATCTACACAGTTCGAACGAAACGTGTAAATTTCTGAGACATATAATGCACATACTTGGAGCGTGGTATATAATGGATATTTACATGATATGTCCATGTAAACTTCAATTATATGTCATGTAATTCAGCAGTGATTACATGACATATAACCTAAATTTACATGACTCCAGAGTTAAATTTACATGATATCATATTTACATCGCATAAATGAAGTTTACATGACGTGTAATCTTCATTATTTTTAACTGTGTAACCACTTGTCATGACGCGAGCGATTTTCGTTTTTCAAAATTGTACCCCAGTATGTTGCCGTAAGATGTTATCCAACGAAACGAATGTGCTGAAAAACATCTTCTTCTTTCTGGCGTTACGTCCCAACTGGGACAAAGCCTGCTTCCCAGATTAGTGTTCTTATGAGCACTTTCACAGTTATTAACTGAGAGCTTTCTTTGCCGATTGACCATTTTTGCATGTGTATATCGTGTGGCAGGTACGAAGATACTCTATGCCCTGGGAATCGAGAAAACTTCCTTAACGAAAAGATCCTCGACCAGCGGGATTCGAACCCACGACCCTCAGCATGGTCATGCTGAATAGCTGCGCGTTTACCGCTACGGCTATCTGGGCTGAAAAACATCTGCTGGGTAAACTCAGCCGGACGGAATTATAAATCATAAAAAACCTTCAGATTTTTGGTCAATGCCGCTAACCACTAACGCCATTGAAGATTATCATAATCAATTTAAGTTAGTCCCTGAGGAGAAGGAACTATCTATCTAGATCTGCTAATATATTGAGGCTGACATTTTATTTTATAACATTGATTCCTCGCCCAAGTATTCTACTGGTCTCTTCTGGATCATCCATACCGGCGTCGATATTTTCTGCCTGTTTTTCGGCTTGCTTCTCTCTTCCGCGTTTCGGATCAGGTAAGCTTTTCAAAAGTGTTTCGTAGTACTTCTTGTTGGAGATGTAGGGCATTAACTTTTTCAAATCGTTTAGTTTTTCCTATCTTTGGGCAAGTTTTGATGGGAACTAATTCCGGAAGAGGGAATTTTGTGTCCTCCAAAACCGTGAAGCTGCGGCCATCACTATTCTGATCAGTTTTGAAGAAAATTTCGTGGTAGTGCCGTCAGCATAAGAAAGCTCTCAGATAATAACTGTAGAAGTGCTCATAAGAACACTGAGTTGAGAAGCAGGTCACATGCAGGCTCTGTTCAAGTGGGGACATAACGTCAGAAGGAAGACAGATATGAATCAGTGAGATTAATTGGAGAACACCGTGCACCCCCGCTATTGTGAACGGTACTTCATGCAAACCATCGGGGTTCATTTTTATTTTGAACATCTAGTCACCCTAGAAACGTGTTTCTGGTTACCTCTTTCACTGTTTTGTTTTGATTCTGCGTTCCGTTCCACAGCGTTCCATCTCACTTCGCTCCGTTCCATGAGCTAAATGACGTTTGAACCATTTTTATTCTGAACGATGTGCAAATTAACGGGGTACAAATTAAAAAGTGTTCAGATTAAATGTGGTCAAACCAACGGGGGTACCCGGTATATGAAAGAGTTGCAATTACACAGTGAATCAAAGTGTCATAAAAACAAACAACAAAACAAGCGCGCGCTCACAACCGTTTGACCCAACTTTTGCGGAGTGAGGATACAATAAAAAATGTGTACGACGATCTCCACGATGATGAACCTCATTGACTCTAGGATGCTAGTTTGAAATAAAATAAATTCGGGGTTTTCCGGATAATGTTCTTCTGTTAAATTACGTCCCAGATAATGGTTAAATTATGTCGGAAAATCTAGATTTATATAATAAAATTAAATATTTCATGAGTATCAGACATTTTTCTCGTCACTCCAATATAAGCCCTTCTCCATTTTTTCTCGTAACTACCTCTCCGTTACACTGAAATCACCACACCCACATCGCTAGTACATGTATATCCGTGCAACGGACGTGAGACAAGAATCGTTTGCGTTGGTCGCGTGTACCGAACAGAAACACGAACGTGTCTTGTATTGCTCCCTTCCACGACAACGGCGACTGGTCTTGTGCTGTCTGTCGTGTCGGAGCAGAGAAGCAGCCCTACAGCGGGGTCTGCTGCCCTGGTAGGAAATGTGCATCGTGCCGTCCGTGTAGTGAAAACACGCTGTAACCCTTTCGGCAGCAGACGACCATTTTAGAGAGCTTCGGGTGCGGGCAGCGAGCGCACACATGACGAGCGGCATCGTGTATGGCCACATGGCCGACCACTGCTCGGGAGAATACGGAACGGGGACCACACGACCGCGATGGGCACGTGACGACGCCGCCATCGTTTCCGAGCGACACCCGCCCGAGTTTGCCTTTGCCAGCAGTAATGGTTGGTAGCGAAACACTCATGGCAGCCGGGCCGGGTCGCGTGGCCATTATTGCGTACCGTTCATGATTGCGGCACCTTCTTGTTGCCTTGCCATTTAGTTCTCCAGCTTCTCCTCCATAGTGTTTCCGAATCAGTGGGAAGCGAACAGGGGTGACTACTTTCCCTCCATAACAGCTCTTCTTGCTGCGGGTTTTGTTCGCTAATAAATTGAAGTGATGCCAATTTAATTTTCATAATGATTAACTTATTTTGTTTTTGGGGTGACGAGAGTCGATGTGAATGTATTCCGATGAACTCTCCTCACAATCGATCTAGATCGACAAATGTCGTATGCAAATGACGTTTTCAAGCGAGATTTGTTGATACGTCCGGGGTTGCGGAGAGCTATGAAAAAATTAAAGTAAAGCGGTAAGTGTTATTTTTGTTTTCTAATAATTTAATTGGTAAAATTTTCTGTTGTAGCGTACGTGTATCGAACCGGAAGCAGTTCCAGATGCGTGTGGTCCAAATGGAAACCCATCCGGCAATGGCTAAAGGGCTGAAATTTTGTGTGGAGAGCGGAGACCGAAACGGAAGCAGATTACAACGGTGCATGCAAAGATATCGCCGCCAATTTGATCTCCTAAGGAATGGCAAAATATAATACTTATTTGCGTTTGTTAGTGATATGAGTAGTTTATTTTGGATCGTTTTTTGTGGCCATTGGCCATGGACCGATTTCAAGCTAAAGATCAAAAACCAATTGGTTATAACAAATGCGAGGAAAAGTCAACTGGTGATGAGCCGAATAAAATGAAGATTTTGTCCCCCATCGAAGAGGCAGTTACGAAGCTTTTTTCGCTTGATAAACAGTAAACTATTCTGGTATGTTTTTTTTTTCTGTAAAAACTCCATGTAACACAATTTTATTGTTTCTATTTATACTTAGGGTAGGTGCTTTAATGATTTCTTTTTTCGCCATACGTGGTAATAAAATTATTTTAAAATTTGAATCATTTTGCGTGTTTGATTAGTAAGATATCAAACATATCTTAATGTTAAAGCAATCAAAATGTGAAAGTTTTTGTGGCCAAATAAGGAATCACTATGGCCATAACTGACACACTTTCCCTATATGAATTGGACAGGCTAATGAAATTAAATTGTTGTTATTACAGACTCCACATTCGGTATACCCCGTCGTGCAACAAGGCCCATCAATCAACCGGGATCACCTCTTCATTCATGTACACGGCAACAGGTTGATGATTGGTGAGGCTAATTTGTTAGAAGAGGCGAATCTACCAGAGTTAGACGAGCCATCCAAAGAAGTTGAAACAGTTGAGATCGTCAGCACCCACCGTAGTACCAAGCGCAGCACTATTTCAGCAAAACGTAAGCGACAACATAAGGACAACCAAGACTTGCGGAAAGATTTGCTGGTAGAACAGATGGAATTAATGAAGAAGATAGCGGAGAGCTCCACTGAGTGCGCCCGTCACGCCTGCAAGATATTCTAGTTACGCGAGAGAGAATTCAAATATCAACGCGAATATTTACTCGGAAAGGAATAATGGAGTTCAAAATAGAGCTCTTAAGGACGCTATTGAAGATGGCAGCCAAAATTGTAGTTTCCCTACCCCCTTTGTTGACCCACGATTTCATAGAAAATTATTCAATTTTTCGTATATTTTTTAGGCTCAGTTGAATAAATTGGAATGCGATTCCACGAAGAAATGATCGACCCTCCATCAAGCCCACTAAATGGACATGAATCCCGAACCATGGCTGTTGAATTCCCTGAAGTTCAATTGAAGTGTCCTACAGTTGATGATTATTTTACATCGGAATTCGTTTCAATAGATAACGAAAAAGCCGAGAATTACGGTTTGTATCCCACAATATTTTTCAAGTGTATAGTAAGCAAGTGAAGTGCAACTGGCTGTCAATAAAGGTACTATTTTGGGATATAAATGCTAAATTTTTGTAGATAGCGACAACCATACGGATTATCTCATGTGCACTGTTGAATATGACTACCATTTTTTCCAGAGTAATATTCAGGTAAAGCTGGTGAGTTTCTTCGAAAAGTATCTCGCAAAAATTGATTTTCCAGAAGAATATTCCAGTCAAAAATTGTCTGATTCAAGCTATGTAGTTAGTTTTTACCATGATGAAATAAACTCAACGTTATTCTAAAAACTTTTACATTGAGAATTATGATGGCTTGGGGGGTTTGATCTGTTTATGCGATAGTGGTACTGTCGTCGTTGAAAATGGGTCGAAACACATTTGGCCATGTTGATTCTTGGACAACTCTCGTAATCTTTGACATTGGGACAAAAAAATTTGAATTGGTCCGCATGATGAACACAACAAAAGAATCGTCCTCTATCCACTTATGATACTCCTTACCAAAAATAATAAATATGATGGAGATTATTATAAAACTTCAAAGAGCAAGGCTGGTAGCGAGTCACTTTTTAGTGACTTGGTCACTTTTTTGAGACCAGTCACTTTAAAGTCTCTTTTTTGAAGCCATTTCAACTAAAGTCACTTTTTTCAACTATTTTGAGCTAATTTTTCGGGAGAAAATTTTGAATCGGCCTTTTTAATTTAGGCTAAGTTTTAGGTTAGCAGGGTGTCTACTACCTGGAAAACCTGGAATTATCAGGGAATTTTATTCAACGAGGAAAAAAAACTGGAATTATCAGAGGATTTTGTCTATACGCAGGAAAAAAAGCCTCGCACCAGTAATTATTATGGCAGAATATGTCCTTTTTGTAACACAACATTTCTTCAATAAAAAAAAATTTCGGCTGCGCCGCTGTTACAACTTGAGGTATTCAGTCAATTCACTTTAAGTTATTTTTTATATTCCGAATAACTTGTTTAAATAAGGAAGTAGAACATAGGATTGCTAATATGCAGGGTGGCCACCGAACCGGGAAAAACGGGAAAAGCGGGAAAAAGACGGGAATTTGAATCCACCGGGAAAAAGACGGGAAAAACCGGGAATTTGAGAAGATCACCGGGAAAATCGTTTTGACTGAACATCTTCAAGCTGTAATCTACCAACTAACCTCCAAAATAAGTTAAAGAAAGTAGTTATTAATGATAATCCGTAATTTTGAACAAATATCTTTCAAACATTAATGATTTAATTTCTAATTTCAGGGCTAATGTTTTTTCAACTTTTCTCTAACTTTTTGAATCGAAGTTCAATTACTTATTGCAGATTGGTTTAGCACTCTTCTGTAATTGCTGAATACCACAACTTGAGTGAGCCCTAAGTAAGTGCTTCTATATGTGTGGCTATGTTTTGTCCACACCTTTATTTGCTTTAGAGAACTTTTTATTTTTATGAAGAAAATTCAAAGGATTAATAATTGAAATAATTTCAATGACGGTAAAGAACTACTTGGGCATGGATGATTGACTTAGGCACCTGGGGCTTTTGTCGGCCAAATTATCTGAAATTCAGCACTAAGATGCACTTAAGATGATTATACACCAAAGCCAAACCTTGAAATTTTAAGAGAACGAGTCTAGAGAGCCAAACAGAGCTCCGAGCTGAAGTTTTGATCGTTTTATGATCACCAGAATGCAACCAATCCATCATATTCTCAAAGCGAACGGTTTTCAGGTTCTCTAGATCTTGAAACTTGAACATGAAAATTCGAAGCTTGGCTTAAATATTATATTGTAGGTAAACATGGTTATAGCATTCAAATTAAATTCAATTCAATTTCATGTTTAGGATCTGTTTTATTAGCACAATTAACAATCTCTTTCCTATGATATAGAGCTCCAGAGATCCATTGATTTTCGACGAACGCGAGACAAATCGATTCAGATGAATACTATACTATGCCACAGTTTTCAGAATAACTTTCTATATAGATTACACACTCATTCAGACTTTGCGCATTCGGTTGAAAAAATTACCGAGAAAATCAATAATTCACAAGAACACCGATTATTCGGTAATTCGGCAGCTTTTGACAGCTCAATATAAACAAAACTACCGAACTTTGGTTAATTATAGATGATCTTTCAAAAAACTTACCGAAAAATCTGTGAAGTTTCAGTATTACCGAAAACTGTAAAATATTCAACTGATCTTTCGGTAAAATGTATGTGAGATTACCGACTTCAGTAATTTGAACGAATGACAGCGACGTCCATCAGTCATGTACGTTTTTCTTCCGGGCGTTGCAGTGAAAACTTACGTGATATGTCTGAAATCGACATTGTGCTTGTATCTCAGATATTCTAGACAGACAATTTTGATGGAGGTGAGTTTATAGTTGCGTATACACACCGCATCAACTTTTTTTTGCAGTCCTGCTGTCAGCGCCCGCTGCTCCCGTGCGCATCCCACTTTGTGTTTCCGACAAAAATGTGGCATCGAACCCATCAGCGGTTGTCTCATGGCTGCAGCTTTAGTGAACATAAATTTTTACTCATTGGTTTTACTTATTAAATAAAGAAGCACAATCATGAAAATCCGTCTTCGTTGTTTTTTGTTTCTTACGAGAAAACAAGGTTCCAAAAAAAAATATTCGTGCACCGTGTTTACAGTTCTTCGGTAAACGATTACCGACAATTCGATTGTGTTTACAACTGAGCTCAAAAACCCAGATTACCGAATGATCTGTAATCGGCTCGTTTACCGAACTAATTACCGATCGTTCAGCTGTTGAGATTTCGGTAAATGAATTACCGAATTCGGTAATTTGATCTAAGTGTGTAGAGCAATCTAAATCAAATTACTATGAAAAAACAACTAAAAAAAAATTAAAACTGATTTAAAAAAAAATGTTGCAATGCTTTTCATAGAAAAGATTTAGGAAAAGTCATTTAAAGTCGTTGGAAAGAATGGATCAAAAACCGGGAAAATTTTGCAAAATATACCGGGAAAACCGGGAAAAAAGCGGGAATTTCAAAATCGAAATTAGGTGGCCACCCTGTAATATGGGAAAGGCAAATACGATTCACAGTTCTAGTTGGGTATCTTTCATGAGCATATGAAATAAATAATATTTGTAGGAAAAGATTAAAGCTAGTAAAAATAGTATATTTTCAGGTAAGTAGATCTTTTTTGAAGGCTTGGATACTATTTCAATGCATATTTCTAAAAAGTGTTTATTTTTAGTTAAGGTCTCTAAAGACATTATAATCAATATGGTATCTAAAGTCACTTTTTTTTAAATGCTTTTTCATAAAGAAGCTGTCGATTAAAGTCGTCGGGAATAGATGGTTAATCTGCTTGCAATGAATTCTGGTGCAACATTCTAGAGCCGCGGACTCCAACCACTCGACTAAGGAAGGCCCCAACTATATTCATCAAGAATTCGAGAGATCTTTCAGTTATCATTGTAGGTATTCATCATTATAACTAACACAAGTTTCATCAGAAATTACACTAGGATTTTTTTTTAGAAATTCCTCGTGGATTTTTCAAAAAAAATCACAAAAAAAATGAAACTTTATTAAGTTTAATTTTTATTCGTTCGTGATTTTTCTTTAAAAAAAACAGATTGAATACATGAAGGTATATAATTAACGGCAAAACGAAAAGTTACTTGTCGTAATTTTACGAGGAAGTCTTAGAATGTGAATACCTTCCATTAAACTTACTGATGGAAAATTTCTTCCTTAGTCGGCATTTAAAGGACGCGGTTTAAGCAATATTCCAATCAAATTCGATCTTCTGTCATCATTTTTTATTTGAAATATCGATTAATGCATAAAAATATTGACCTTATTAGGTAGAAGAGCTGGAGTTTAAATGGAAATGTGAAATGACAAAAAAATTTTACAAATGTTCCAAATTCTTTTTAAAATTTACAATATAAAATACTTTGGTAATATAAAAGACACAAAATTTTGAAAATCTACTAAAAAAGGATTATTTACGTCCATATGTCCAAATATGGTACTCAACCTACTACCTGCAGAAGATCATATGGAATATTCCCTATCATGATTGATATTGATCGTGAAATAGTATACTAGAATTGAAATAAAATTGATTACGGCTTGCTTTTCAAGTCACATTTAGTCACTTTTTCGAGAATAGAAAGTCACTTTTTAGTCACTTATTTCTCAAATTTGGTCACTAAAATAACTTTTTTCGGTACCAATTCTTGCTACCAGCCCTGAAAGAGCAATTTAAAAAAACGTTATTTACAAATTCTTTTCTGCTTCATCATAACTTCACCTTAAAGCACAAAAAAGAAAACTAGAGAGCTTCTGGACCGTAAGCAGAAAAGTTGCAGTAATTTCTGGAGAAATACTTATAACCACCAAGCGTATGAGAATGCTTGGAAACGTTCTCAGTTAAAATCCTAATTTAGAGTAAATTCTGTGTTAGTTACAGACTAAAAATTGAAATTCTTGGAGATTTCCCCTAAGAGTTCATGGAGGAGTTCTCACAGGCTTCCCAAAACAAACTTGTTGATTAGTCGCAGTTTGCATTGCATCGTGTATTGGTGATCTAACGCAAAGTTAAAATGCATAGATGGCGCTCTTTTAGAATAAGAATTTGTGCATCTCAATCAAAACTTCTAGGGATAACTTTAGAAGACAAATCACCACAATCAATAAACTGACAAGATATTTGCAAATTAATGCACGGAAAATCGTAAATATTCATTTCAATTTAAAAAAAAATCGCAATCTAACCTCACTTTTGAACACCAATACATGATACATGATATAAATCATGACTTTATGAAGTCATTAAAGGCAAACTCCCAAAATAATTTTCAGCATTAATTTGTAAAAACAACAATGCAGTGAAAGAAAACATAGAAATTCGCTTTGAAAAAAAAAATCAAGAATAAACTTTTAGAAAAAATTGAGAGGCTGAAAAATATCTTGAGATACTGCTGAGGACTGGATGGAGAAATGACAATCAAACTACTCCCAAGCACGATGTATGTAATAAATTATTTGAATGGTTATTGAACAAGAAAAATGTATAGTAGGTTGCTTGTGGTGACAAATCGATCAAATTTTTAAATAAAACTTTAAAGCTTTTTGTATGATTTTTTTAAAATCTTTTGTATGAGCCGTAATTTGTGCACGGCTCCTTATGAAAATTCGCCACAAAAATTGGGTTGAAATTCATATATATAGGGTGCAGAGCTACTTGGACACTTCCATGATTCACTTTGGCATGGGGAGTTTTTCTCGGCCAAATTGTATGGAACTTTGCGACGCGACGCATATTGTGGCCAAAAATGAGCTCGATAGCTTTCAAAAAACCCCACAGCCGAAGTGAATCAAAAGTGCCAAGAATAGGATCCGGCTCGCCTTATAAAACCAACATTTGATAACGAAAAGTCTTTGCAGCAACCTGAAATCGAACCAAGAATCTTGCGATCGATAGGCCCTTGCGTACAATGAATGATGCTGAAACGATGCATAAAGCATCCATATTGCAATAATCGTTCAATTTTGTCATCAGCTAAAATGAGCCTAGTTTGCTGCGTGTAAGTCCTCGAAAATTGAAAAAAATCCAAGTCGACTAGATGCCCGACTGGTGGGAATCGAACCAAGGACATATAGCCTGGTGTTAGTTGCTGTAACAGAAACCCTTCATAAAACAAAGACGTCGGCAAAATTTGAGGAATCGATTATTAATTTTGGGTTGCTGAATCCATTTCCGTTTTCAAAAATATCATAGCACGTCAAGTTTTTGAGATATGGGCTATAGAAAATGCATAGTTTTTCGATTTCAGCCAAATTGCATGCAACTTCACCATCTTGTATGGTGATTTATTTGCTTAATTTTCCACAGAATTTAATCTTCATGTCTTTAACAACACTTACCAACAAGGTTTATAAAATTCTTTGCTCAAAATTTATTTCTTTGGTGATTTAGAAAAGTATTGTGTTTTGCCATATAAGAATATCGAAGAATTTTTTATGGAGATTGCCAACATGTTCAAAAAGTCAATTTAATCTTAATTTCATCGTATAGTTTAATCCAGGTTGTACAGTCACCTCATAGTTATGGATCAACTAAGGGTCATTCTTCAGAACAAAATATGATTAAAAAAATATGGTGACGCTGTACAAAACAAAATTACCTCCCTGGTACTGCAGAACATAGTTGATTTTGAGAATACACCTCAAAATTCCCGGTTACTTACGATAAAGTGTTGATTTCGATAGAATATCAAACAATGTCCACCCCACAGATGTGGTTAAATGGGAAAGGATGATCCCTAATCCTTATCATATATATAATATCCCAGAGTTGTCTGTCTGTCAGTAACGCTTTGAAATATTTCACCGAAAAGTTTCGCTGAGCGCTACAACAGTGAATTTGATTCTTAGAACATTACAATTTCAAATTGCAGAGAACTACAACAGTTATTTTACAGAATATTCTAGAGTTTCATGGACCATGTTTCTTCCGCATTCGTAGAATATTCTAGAACTAGCTTACCCGACGTGGCTAGCCACGTTCCAACAATATTTTAAAGCGAAAAGCTGCGTATAGTCTTTCAAATGATATGATACTGATGACCGCAAAATCTCCTAACTTTATGCTCTGGCTATACTCCATCGAGCACGTGGCCTCAATACTGTTGTAGTGTTCTTATCTAAAATAACTTTAGCCTTATATGCTGTTGTAATGTTTCTTATGTTGTGAAATATTTCAAGTTCCAGAAGATTCTATGAATTAGACAGTAGAATCTTATCAAACATTCTAGCATATTTTGCAGAATAGCGGCTGCAATGTAGCATGATTCATTGTCATTTTTCAAAATCACAGTTGTGGTGAAAACACCATCGACTCAGGGAAATATCGAGCCATAGAACAGGAATGTTTTGGAAAGCTGTTTTAAGGGATCATCATAGCATACAATGTTGTTTTATGTATGCATCTATGAGACGATATCGAGTCATTGAACATCATGGAGATTTCGCTGTAAATTAACAAAATCATCTCATTCATGTTTATCTAGCTTTCAAATATGTCAAACTCGTTTTTGAACCTGAGTTGGAACTGGAGAAACCCGTTTCACATTTCCAACTCCAATCCGATTCAAGTTCGACCGAATTACAATTTGCTTGAAGTTGATTTGTTCACGTTTAAGTCCCCAACCAAATTCCTATACAGACGACAATGATGAAGGATTCGAGAATATTCCATGAATTGGAATGAACAAAGTTCCAGAGAACTCCATCCATATTATGTCAAAGAGCATTTGTAGTGTTCCACAATTTGCAATTGTAATGTTCTTATATTACAATTGACCGTTGTAGTGCTCTTAAATTACTGTTGTAGTGTTCAACTAAACTTTTCGATGAAACATTTCAAAGCGTTACTGACAGACAGACAACGCTGGGATTTTATATATATGACTTTTCATCGTTGTCGTTTTCATTTTTGGGAACTGCTCTTTTAAAAAAGTTAAACAAAATCGAGCTATTCTGAACCAATATATCTATGTTCACTCATGCTGCAAAATCATTTTTGTGCAGATATATGCTGCTTCAAAAATTTCATATTACATTGATAAGCGCTGCGCAATATATAGTGAAGGAAATCATCAAAAGAGCAGTTTTTCAGAATGTATTGACATTTCACACATGATTGGTTGGTTGAAACGTTCAATTTTGTGTGAATCGATCTCAATTTTGTGTGACTTCGATGAAACGTGTTGTTCGGTGATCAAATCGTAAACTTCAAGCAAATTGTAGTTCGGTCGAACTTGAATTCGGTTGGGGTAAAATATGTGGTTCAGAAGGGGTTTCTACAGTTCCAACCTATAAAAACGAGTTTGAATCAGATTTTTGCCCGCCAAATAGTTTTTATTTTATTTACAGTGATACTAAAAACAACATTTCATGGTTACTAAGGTGGTCCCCCATAACAGCTTTTCAAATTATTCCTGTTCTATGAGTCAATATTTCCATGCGTCATTACAACTGTGATTTTGAAAGACAACAATAAATTATGGAACACAGCAACACTGCGATCTGTAGAATATTCGAGAATGTTATTCTCTCCGATTCATAGAATGTTCTGGAATTTTCGAATTTTCACAGCTGAAGAAACACTACGACAGCATTAGGGCTGTAATTATTCCAGATTAGAACATTACAACAACATTAATGCCACGTGCTAAATAGAGTATGGCCAGAGCATAAATTTTGGCGATTTGGCGGTCATTAGTATCATACGTGTCAATGTCGGGTCATGTTAAGGTGATTATGAAGCGAAGCCAAACTTTAAATTTTCAAGTGCACAAGACTGGAGAATCTGAGAACCGTTCGCGTCGAAAATCAATCAAATTGCTTGCTTGCTGGTTAAAATAACCATTAATTGTCTTACACAGTTTTAATATCGGACTTCAACGTCTGTTATCTGTGACATTATCAATCTTTGGAAGATTATGCATATAAAAAAAATGAGTAGTGATTATGCATAGCTTTCCGCTTTCAAATTTTGTTAGAGCGTGGCTAGCCACGCTGGGTAAGCTAGTTCCCTATTATTGATCAAATCGACCCATATTATGGATTAAAACACTATAACAGCAATTTGCCTGCGAGGTAAACGAATGGTGTGCTAGTGAAAGCATACGTTTTGGCGTTTGTTTCGGATGGTTTTCAATGCCCCACACTTATGAATCAACGCTTCTGGGAATACGGTTGACATGTTTTTTTTTCAAACGGACGGAAAAATTACCGTAATTTCGGGTGAAATTGATCATTTTTCACGGTTTTTCTAGTCTGTTTTCTATAATGTTAACAATGCCACACAACTAAATGCAGGAAAACAAGTACGAAAGTGATATATATCTAACAGAAATTCAATTATTTCAACCATATGAGCTAATTGGTACGTGTTTTGGTAATAAAATCTGGTTTAGGGGTATATCTCAAGCATCCTCACAAACTTTTAGGTTTATACCATGTTCAGATCCTTGCTTAGAAATAGAAGTTCATAGGTGTTTGTCAATACTGCACCGTGCATGATTTTAAAATGTTACATAATTTTCATAGTAATACACATTCTTTAACCCAAAAAACTTCACAACACACAATTCGACAATAGTTACGACAAATAACGTTCATTTACTGCAGCTCACATTGATATTTGTGCTCCATTACGAATAAATAAAATCGTGTGATACGTTGATCAATTTCACCCTTCTGATCAATTACACCCGATTTTACGGTATGCTTGAGCATATTATAAAGCTATCTGTTACGGGACGGACGAGAAATCCCTTTAGCCAAACTCGCTTTTTATGGGTGTAAGCTTCAAGCTACAAAGAATATTTATTTAGCAGCATGATTTTAACAAATATTTCTAGGTTACTTACAGTTTTAGTTTCTTCGTGTTTTTCCCGTCTCATGTAACAATTTTAAACTTCAGTGTTGTTTGTGGTTCTGTAGATATTTTTTTGTTTTAGTTCACAATAAATTCTAAATTTCCAGTTTTACTTACACTTTTTGTTTTTTTGTCTTTGATAAAGTGTAGGTAGATATAATTGTTGTCGAAGGAAATGTCAACTTCTTTTACAGTGCAGGTTTCCATTCCGTCCCATTTGTCACTTTTCAGTGAACGTCCGGGCGGTATTGAACGCATTGGGTTCCGTCGCGGACAGTATCAGTACACGCTTTCTCAAATCATATATATAAAATCCCAGAGTTGTCTGTCTGTCAGTAACGCTTTGAAATGTTTCATCGAAAAGTTTCACGGAGCACTACAACAGCAATTTAAGAGAACTACAACGGTAAATTTTAAAATGAGAACATTACAATTGCAAACTGTGTAGCACTACAATAGCTCTTTGACAGAATATTCTGTAGTTTTCTGGAACATTGTTCATTTCAATTCGTAGAATATTCTCGAACCCTTCACTATCAAGCAAATTGTAATTCGGTCGAATTTGAATCGGGTTGGAGTTAAAAGTGTGTAACTGGTTTATTCAGTTCCAACTCATGTTTAAAAACGAGTTCGACATATGAAAATGCAAGACAAACATGAATGAGATGAATATGCGCCATATATTCGAGTTTGATTGATTTACAGTGAAACCTCCATGAGTCGATATTCAATGACTCGATTTCGACTCACGAATGTATATTTAAAACAGAATTTTATGCTTATTATGATAATCTCCAAAACATTCCTGCTCCATGACCCGATATAGCCCTGAGTCGATGGTCGTTTCACCACAACTAAGATTTTGAAAAATGACAATGACATCAGCTTATTCTTCTTCTTGGCATTTACGTTCTCACTGGGACAGAGCCTGCTTCTCAGCGTTGTGTTCTTATGAGCATTTCCACAGTTATTAACTGAGAGCTTTCTATGTCATAATTGCCATTTTCGCATTCGTATATCGTGTGGTAGGTACGATAAGACTCTGGCAAGGGAAGTCAAGGAAATTTCCTTTACGAAAAGATTCTGGACCGACCGGGATTCCAACCCAGACACTTTTAGCATGACTTTGCTTTGTAGCCGCGGATTCTCACCACTCGGCCCTGATATCAGGTATTCGGGAGAATATGCTAGAATTTTTGGTAAGATTCTACTCTCTGATTTGTAGAATCTTCTGGAACGTATGAAATATTTTTCAACAGAAGGAACTCTACAACAGCAAATAAGGCTGTAATTATTTTAGATCAGAACACTGCAACAGTATTGAGGCCATCTGCTCGATGGAGTACGGCCGGAGCATAAATTTAGGCGATTTTTCGGTCATCAGTATCAAGCGATTTGAAAGATTATACGTAGCTTTTCGCATTTAAATTTCGTTGGAACGTGGCTAGCCACGTCGGGTAAGCTAGTGTGCAAATATTTGGCAAAATTTAACAAATTCATTTGCTTGCTGTATACTGACCAAATAATTTTGTCAACATTTTTTTGCAAATATTTGATACTAAGCTGAATGACAAATATTTTCAGATATCACAAACAATGTACTGTTCAAATATATCATAACGCCAAATGTTTGACAGTATTTGCTACCGTAATTTCGGGTGAAATTGATCATTTTTCACTGTTTTCTTGGTATGCTTTCTGAAATTATATCAATACCATACAACTAAATGCAGGAAAGCAAGTACGACGGTGAACCTCATTGGTTCATGCACCGAAATTTTCAAACAAATGTCATGTTAGTGCCAAAAATCAGCTCTAAAAGTAAAAATCGGGGAATCCCATTTCGGGGTGAAATTGATCACTTGTCAATGTGATTATTGTAAGTTTTGAAATTAACTTAACATACTTAATTTGGGCCTCCTGAATTCAAATATGCTTGCCAAATTCTTAATACTGTATTATTTATGGAAATAATCAATAATTAAATTTCAAGAATACTACGAAAAACGCCTAAATGTAGGCAATTTCTAAAGGATTTCTCTACTTTGTAGCAGAAAATCAAATTATTCAACAAAACGAGCAAATTGGTAAGAGTTTTGTCAGTAACATCTATTTTGGAGATATATTTCAAGCATCCTCACAAACTTTGAGGTTGACACCATGTCCAATTCCTTGTTTAGAACTTGAAGTTTATGGATGTCTATCAATTTCACACCAAACTTGATTCTGGAATTTTACATTATTTTCATAGAAATAAACATTCTGTGACACAAAAAACTTCACTGTACACAAATATACATTATTTAGGACAAACACCATTCATTTACTATAGGTTACACTGAATTTGGTGCACTATTTTTAAGAAATAAAATCGCGTGACACGGTGATCAATTTCACCCGAATTTACAATACTCTTTATCGTGCTCGAGTGGCAAACAGCGTGCAAATATACAAAAGCAGCTGTCATTTGTGCAAGTTTGTCGCGCCCGTTCTCGTCCCGTGCGGTTGTTTGTCGTTGCAATATTATTCAAAGAGAAGGCACAATTTCAATAATTAGCTCCGAAAATGTGTTACGTGATAGTTTAGAGACGAAAGAAGCAGCACCTTCGCAGCCTCAACGGAGCAGGAAGAAGGTTTGCACGGATTGGCCAGAGGAAGCAACTATCTAATTAATATCCGCAGTCGAATCACATGAAGCGTTATGGAATCCAACCATAAAAGGTTATCGTAATCGAGCGCTACGAGATTCTATTTGGACCAGCATAGCGGCAAACAGTCTAGCAGGCCAATTTGCTGTTGGTGGAACTAGCGTCCACTGCAATTTTTTTAAAAGCATGCTGTTCATCTCGGGATCATATTTGGAAAAAGCTGCTGAGTCAATTTCCAATTTGGTAAGTCTAATCAAAACTTTTAAAGTGTAGATGCATTACCATTGAGGCCAATCCTCGAATTTTCAAGAATGCAAATCTAGAGAACCTGACAACCTTTCGTGATAAAAAATTGATCGATTGATCACCACCAGCGAGTGACCAGTAAGTTAAATTTCAACACAAACGGTTGTTTGGTTTTCTAGATTTTCACCCTAAATCTGATTTATACTTACGTTATTTGTTCACACTCTTTTGAAAAAGATTATGAAATAAGCTGAGCACATACACTGAACAAGCTTCTTCTTTAGCGATACAAGTATGTTCCACTTTTGTCAACACGGTCCGCACTTTTCAGTTGACAAAATCGGAATAATTTACTTTTATAAAATATTTAACAAACCTTGAAGACAACAATAAATGTTCGATCTATTTATTTTCTTCGATCTATTTTTATTTCTTCACCATCGCGTGGTTAATCATATGGATAAACGAGGTTTATGGCTTAAGCAGAGGCGAAGAAACCGCTTATTAGTGGAATACCTGTAACAGGGCTGGTAGCCAGTAACTTTTTAGTCACATTTTTTGACCGTCTTTCGTAACCGTCTCGAAATTTGTAGTGGAATTCGATCAAGAGTGCTCACAAAATTGCTCCTCAAATTTATTAAGGGGGCAGGATTCGTCATTAATTTCGGAATTTTAAAAAGCAGTTTTTTCGTTCAAAATCAATAAAATTTACAGGAAAATGTGTTCACTGTATTCTATTCTCAACCGAAACACAGTGAACATCGAATTATTTTCAGTTTTGAAAAGAAAAACTGCTTTTGAAGTTTCGATGATGACGATGATTACGATGACGGAGCGTTGAACGTTAAGGTATTTGTCTTGAAATTTCTCTAGTGATTACACCAGGGAATTTCAGCATAAATTATCGAAGGAATTAGGAAGGAAATTTTCCAGGGATTCTTTGATTTCTGTTTAGAATTTTTACATGGAAATTGAATAACATCAGTTTTTTCTGAGATTAATCCAAAAATAATTTAGGAGTTTTCCCGGGAATTTCGACGATAGTATTTTCTGAAGAAAAAGCTTCAGTTATTTTATCAGGAACTTATTTTATAATTTTCATACAATGACTTTCACGATTCATGCAGGAGTTCATCCAGATTTTTTCAACAAACACAATTTATAAAAATTCTTCAAAGACCCGTGTGTTGCCGAAATATGTCGTAAAATATTTTTATATTCATCTGACTAAATATTTTTTAAGAAACTCATCACGGGATACCACCAATATTCTGAGAGAAACTCTTCTAGAGTTTTTTAAACAATAGACTCCTGAATTCTTAAAGTTTACGTCTAAAAATTGTTCAAGGGATTTATTTTCGGGTTTCCTTCAGAAGTTCTAAATGGGCTGGAGCGAGCGTTATAGGTCATGGACAATACGGCGTTATTGAAAAAATATACACAGTTCGAACGAAACGTGTAAATTTCTGAGACATATAATGCACATAAATGGAGCGTGGAATATAATGGATATTTACATGATATGTCATGTAAACTTCAATTATATGTCATGTAATACAGCAATATCCTGAGTGATTACATGACATATAACACATTTTTACATGATTTCAGAATTAAATTTACATGACGTCGTGTTTACATGGCACAAATGAAGTTTACATGACGTGTAATCTTCATTATTTTTAACTGTGTAAGGAGTATCTTTGTCTAATGGATGCATAGTGTTCTCTGGAAGATTATCTCTCCATTCTACCGAAATAAGCTGACCATTATTGCTGTGCCGATCAAACTATCCGAAAGGTGCGTAAAGCTCTCTGTTGCGGACCATTAGCATCCAGGTGAATTGTGAATTGGCTTCCTAAGTACCGTGAAACGGGCCCCCGAGAGAGCCGATAGTTGAAAATACGTTGTATTTGTGTTAAACTGCGGCCACTGAATGGTTTCATTAAGTTTCATGGCAAACGCATCATGCGCAACGAGGACGTATGGGACAGCAGCATCGCGATTCGGTAACAACTCTGGCTGAGGCAAATTCAACTGTTCTTCGTTCATCGCTTTCGCGAAGGATGCGTACATGGCGTCGCAAACCTCGGGAATAATTCTTGAAATAGTTGTCTGTGGAATCCGGAAGAGGTACTTTAACGACATGAAGCTTTCTCCGGTAGCCAAAAAGCGTAGGGTCAGCGCAAACCTTTCCCCTGGGGGAATCGATTTTCGCATAGGAGTATCCTGTGTTTGAATTCGTGGACCGACAAGTGCTAATAAACAATCAAAGTCGCTGGCGGACAACCGAACAAAATTTTTATAAAGTTCTGGCACGGTGCCCCGACAGACCGTTATTATGCCAAAAAATTGTCCATCAAATCTGATCTCAGGGGTCGATTCCTGAGGTCATTCTGCACCTCTGAGCCAATTTTTTAAAAAAAATCCCTAGGAGGAATCTTGAGAAATCTTGATTTGAAGTTTTTTACTTAAAAATTCAATATAATCCAGATTAAAATTTTGCAATAGCATTGAAAAAAAATAAGATGTTGTTTCCGAGATACGACCGCCAAGTCGACGTTGGATAACGAAAGCTTCTTCTATTTCCTGGCTTGAGACCGTCACGAACTTATGAAAAATTTCTACTGCTAAAAATTTGTTGCGTGTCAGTTCTGACCTATTATAAACATTGTGTGTTATTATTTGGTTGGTTCGGTTATCACTTCACCACCGATAGAACCGGTCGATGGAAGAAGAAGCATGAGCGGTAACTCTTGTCCTTCAAACAAATATTCCGGGTGAACGTTAGGTCCACGCATGATCCACTAAGATTGGTCGCTTTAGTGTGTTCCGAAGCAAGTTTGAGGTTGAGGTACTTGTCCATGAAGTCCGCTAACTCCATGTTATCCTCTTTGCTCAAATCAATGTTGAAGTT
Organism: Aedes aegypti; assembly: GCF_002204515.2. NCBI lineage: Eukaryota > Metazoa > Arthropoda > Insecta > Diptera > Culicidae > Aedes > Aedes aegypti. The sequence continues at coordinate 297,661,721 of NC_035108.1, forward strand.
GCCTGTCACGATGATTGGCATGGTCTCCTTTTGATACTCGAAGAAGTTCCGCGCCATGAAGAACTTCTTTTGCTTCATCGTGGTATCCGGGGAAATGTAGAGGTAAACCAGTAGTTTCCGACAATTCATTATAGTGATCTCGGCAGCGTAGATGTCACCATAATCATCTGCCAAGCCCAGCTCAACATCATAACAGGTGCAGCGTTTGCGAATCGTGTGCAACACAGGCATCGTTGTTGCAGAGCTGCTGATCCGCAAGTTGCCATTCCGTGAAATCACTTATCACTTCTTGATCAAGACCGATCTGCGATTCCAGAGCTCGGCCGTCATTGCCCTGCAGGAAGCGAGCGTGGACTAACTGGTCGGTTTGAAGATACCAACCTGTGCGCGATCCACGCCAAGCGTGTTACCATCATGCTGAAGGACAAGGCTGGCTCGACGTATCCGTAGCGAACGCGCTCAAATTCAATTGCAGAACAATTTCAAACAAAACGGCCCTTTTCAGGGCCACTGCAATGCATTCGACGTTAAAGAGTTACAACCAGACACATTTCTTCTATTACTATTAATTGATAAATTGATTCATTTTATTATCAATTATAATTTCGGTTGATTAGTTTTGAACGGAGCGAAATGACAAACAAAGTTTTACCTAGGTTTCCGTCGCTCGGGTCGGGCGGCGGTAGCATTTTTGTAGTCTCTGTGTGCGTATTTCGATTCAATTGACAATTTCTTATCAACACAAAATATAAACAAAGCTGTTGCTGATTAGCATTAACTCTTTGTTTGACAAGTTGATACTGATCGCTCTAGCATCCATATGCATGTACGTAGCAACGACGACAACGGCATTACTCAATCATCGCTAAATGCGAGACAAACCATGATTGATTTCACGGAACCCGCAGTTTTTAGCTTCGGAATAAACAGTAGCGAACGTGTAAAATATATTCCGATAGAAGTCCTGCTCCGCTTGCTGGTCGACGATTGACTGATGCGCGCGTGGCTGATTGGAGTTTGGCTGGCTTCGACTGATCACGATAGAATAAAGAGGAGTAAGAAGAAGACCGAAAGGGGCGTTTCCCTTTGCATGACGAAAGTGGCTAAGATATCGCGCAATGATGTCTGTGTTAGGAATATATGAGAAAAATGTGCTTTTCTATGGAAAATAATACATGCCTCGATATATACCAATTTTTCAATAGTTTATTCATGAAAATCATTACTTTCTATTATTGGAGTCGATTCGTAGAAAGATTTCCAATCGATTGGTGCAAGAATCTTGAAAATCTGTCAGGGCGTTAGTATATTATTGGCAGTCAAAATCTAACCACTTTTCGTGACGCGAGCAATTTTCGTTTTTCGGAATTGTACCCCAGTATGTTGCCGTAAGACGTTATCCAACGTCAAAAAAATACTACAAAATCGCTCAAAAAGTTGACCAAACCTGTTCTCAACTGGTATATAATTGATACCGTTGTTATAATTAGAAATATTTACAACTGACTTAAATTACCAGAATGGCTTAATATGTTTTCACATGGCTTAAACCAATAAGCTTAAAGTAATAGGACGAAATCTAAAAAATAATTTTTTATATATTGTTGATTGATATTGATGTTATGTTCGATGAATGTAAAACATTCAATGCTGAATGTTTTTATTTAAAGTTTATTTTTTGGCTTTCACACTACGTGACCAGCCCACTAAAGTCTGCCGTATTTATTTTACTTAATAAAATTTGTTTCTTTGTACATTTGGTACTACTCTTGATGTTACGTCAAGTTTTCCACCGAGTATTGCCCTCAGCATTTTACGTAAAACTCATCATGTTCTCAGCCACAACAGGATTTTAACTACACGGAAAACATGATTGTCATATGTCACAAGTGTTCGAAAATTAACAAATTCTTCAACAATTTAAAAAAAAATCCCCAATAAGTACTATTTAACTATAAACATCATTAGAACTTCCGTTCTCTATACCTGCAACCATTCACTCGTTAAAAATAAAATTCATCGTCAATCTGTCATAGGTCTTGTTCTAGTCAGTAACGAAAATCTAGCTGTGGCATGTAATATCATAGACTTAAATAGAAGATGGTTATATCTTAACATGAACTGGGAAAGGTGATTAAGCTGATACATACAATCAATTGTGAGAATTGTAGACGAGGTGCCTACATTTTTTTTTGGAAAATTGCATATAATGAAAAGGAGATGAGTTTCTGAATTTATTGTTCAATATTGCGTTTTGTCGCATATACTCCTTGATTTTGTAGACGATGACTTTCTTTGTATTGATCGCAGTGCTATAGGGCAGGGTTTCATAGAGAGGGACAACTGGGATAAGCTTGTAATGCCATTTACTCTGCCCAAACGTATATGGTTGCATGTAGAGGAAGAAGCAGTTTCAGTTGTGTTGGTGCTTGATGGGAATGTAGTTGAAGAGCCATAGAACACTTGTGAAATGTGAAAAAGATGTTTCCCGTATAGTAAAAACACGTGTTCTTTCTGCGAATATCTCCTTTTACGGATCACGTAACCAGCTTATGGTACCGTAACTTACAAAGGGAAACGAAATGTCTACGCTATTGCTTGATAAAGGCTCATCTGACTTCATAGATTCATTCTTTCATTAATAAGTTCGCCAGAATACCTCGCGATCCTTTATCGTACAACACTGAAAAGTTTTTCGAAAAGTAAATCATTTTTCGATAATAATGCAAAGATAGCAACGATGAATGCAAGTGTGCCCAAATGAAACATCATTGCTAATTACCCTGTATAAAACGCTGATGCTTGGCTCTCTAAGCACATTTTTTAAGACCAGGAGCGAAGACGATTAAGCAAACAAAAAAATACGGAAAACTTCAGTGGACTGGTCATTTAGTGCGAATGCCGGAAAAAAAAGTTGCATCAATCAGATGAAGGTTGGCGGGCCTGTGAAAGACATCCGCGTATGTTCATTATGATAATACCAGAGCAACCAAATCATTCCAGATTTGAAACAAGCGTTTGGTCCATGCTCTAATCTATCTACTATAACTGTAACCACATAGTTCATCTTCTAACTATTATTGTGGTACATTTATACTAGGGTCCTTTTCCTCGAAATAACAACATTGTGAATCGTTAATTTGTTTATTTGACTTGTCAATCGGTGCAACATAGAGAACAACAATCAGTTAAACTTAAATCAGTAAATTATGAAAAAACATACTTAAGCCACTCCGGTAAGTTAAGTCAGTTGTAAAAAAAATCTAATTATAACAACGATAACAATTGTATACGAGTTGAGAACAGTTTGGCCAACTTTTTGTGCATTTTTGTAGTTTTTTTTTCAGCGCTTTTAAGTAATTTTAATATGAATTATATTGAATTTTTAAGTCAAAAAACTTCAAATCAAGATTTCTCAAAATTCCTCCTAAGGATTTTTTTTAAAATTGGCCCGGAGGTGCAGAATAACCTCAGGAATCGAGCCCTGTACTCAGATTTGATGGACAATTTTCTTTCATAATAACGGTCTGTCGGGGCACCGTGTCTGGATGATTTGATCGCAACTCACCTAACAACTTTTAATAACACCCGTCTATTTCTATGTCATCCAGTCATGAACCCACACACTTCTTGAACGAACTTCCTCGTCTTCATCATCCAGCAGTAAATAACTGTAGGGGAAGACGGGGTAAGACCGCCCGCCTAAGCAATTTAATTCATATGTCAAAATCAAGAATCAATAAATCCTTTTTCGACGCAGCATGTCGTTTTTTGAAACCTTAGGCATGATCAAAAAATATCACAGGTGTTGTTTTTCTAGAAAATATTTATTGAAGCTTTTAAAAAGTGATGGGCTATCACGATTATTTTTAGCGACGGGGTAAAACCGCCCACCCGGGGTAAGAGCGACCACCACGATTTTCGTACACAATTTTGCGATAAAATATATCAGTTCCCTGTGATTCATAAAAGTATAATGTTTTATGAATTTTACATTGATTAACGTGAATATTAAATTATTTTTAGGGTTAATTATTTCAAAAAACTCAAATGTATACTTATTATTACCTTGAAACACCCATATTTTGGAAAAACTATGCGGATTTGGCTTGTATTTTTCACAAAATTGATTTCATTTCACTTGAACAGTAATGTACAACGTAGTTAACTTTGAAAATGGTTTACACAGTTATTTGATATAAATTAGGGGTGGCGGTCGTACCCCGTCAACAGTGGTCGGTTTTACCCCGCTTGCACAATTTTCACAACTATGGCCTTATTTCAAAGTTTAATATTTACAATTCATATTTCACTTCACCGAAGCATATTTCACATTTCTGTTAAGCATGGACGGGTAATTTGTTATGTTTTTCCAAAAAAATCCCTTCCGAAATCCTTAAGTAATCATCTGTTAAATTTAGATCAAATTCAATATCGACGAGTAGAAACTTTGTTTTTGACATTTGTTATGAAAAATTTGATTTAAATATCACACTAAATACTCCGGAATGTCAAAAATCTTGTGTTTATGGAAAGTGCTTGATGAACTTTAGCCCGGCGGGCGCTCTTACCCCATCTTCCCCTAAGCGAACACTACCGCTAGTGACAATGCAATCGACTCCATTTGTTCTCAGTTTTTTCGTAAATATCACTTTTTTCACAACACTACGTTGTTTGCACCACGGTTTGACGATGTTTTAGCAAAGAGTGTATTGCTGTCTGTGTTTGAAATGCAAATATCAAATGTGGGAACACCAAATGCGGTAAGATTTTTAACAAGGAAAGCGAAGTCAAAGATTGATTTTCTTTGCTAGGTTGGCGGTGATATCCCGACCAGGCGGACGAAATAAGATTATAACAGAATGTGTTCCCCTGATATGATTTTTTTATATCACCAGTTGTTATAAAACATGTACCGTTAGTAGTTAAAATAACAAAAATTCTAACAAAATTTGCACCAAACTAAACTAAAATTTAACAAACCCTGTTACAATTATATCAAAATTATTACAGAATGTGTTGCAAAAATGTTACAAAATAACAAAATTATTGCAAACTATGTTACTATTTATGACATCGGATGTTATTTGCAACAAACTTTTAAATGCGATGTCAAAAATATAACAAATGTTGGTATAAATGTGGTAAAAAATATTGCCAGTTGAGAACAAAGCAATCTTGATAATCAAAATTTTATCAACTTCTGTTATTTTTAACTGCTGCTGATAGGAATGTGTTATAATCTTGTTATGTGGTTCTGGTCGGGATGGATCATGGTTGCTAAGTAGGTATCCTTTGGCTACTTTGTGTTACCGCATTTGCAGCTCAGTTAGACTGGATTTGCACGTCAAACGCAAACAGCAATACTGGCTCTTCCAAGTAGGCCTACCAAATAGTCAAACAATATATGACAAATGAAGATGCGCCAAATATTTCTGTAGTGTACAGATCATTGACAAATAACAAAAATTGGCAAAAAGATCTGAAACGTCAAAAAGCCAATTATTTGCTCATTTGACATTTGACATTTGACGTGTACTGATGGCTTAATTAATTGCGATGTTGTACAGATTTATGGTTCACGTAGGTAAAATGTGCCCTGCGTAATTGCAACTTTACCTTATTTGATGAGATTTTCCCGTTTTAATCCAACTCTGATCCATAACTTGGGATAACTGTATCGTAAATTAAAGTTGTAGTCCTATTTTGCATACTACATGGATCAGATCACTAAAAAAATTTGATAAATCATACTTTAAATACTATGTAAACATCACGAAAACCACTGTTTTATACAACTCTGGCGACCTGTTGCGCAGAATTGTGACGGGTTTTAACTTTTCTGAAAATGGCATTAGATTCAGAAACCCGAAATTAACTAAAGACAAATAAATGGATCCTTAAGACACGCAAACGTGTTATTTTTGTTACGCTGTATTATGTTTGAAACATTAATCGCATCACATTGTATTGAAAATTGAAAACCTGGCAGCAGTGCATCAACGGAGGAGAACATTCGTTTCAGTACGCCCTCACACCATCGCAGGGGAAACGTTATTGTGATCGTCGTTGTCGGAGGAGAGTGAGGCGGAGTAGTAGAGTAGAGGAGACTTGATTTTCTGTCCTGAATTTCAACGGCGGCGTGAATCCCAAGCGAATTCAGCCCCGCCAAAGAGTTTTTGCTTCCCTCTATTTTACTAGGAGCCCAGGTGCGGCAGCAGCACTTTCCTCGTCGAATGAAACGTACCCGACCGTTCAGCAGCGTTCTCATCGGTGTTTCGTTTCGTTTCGTTCGATGCCCCTGGTAGATACGAAATGTTCGCTGGTGGAGGAAACATTTCGTGTCGAAGACGTTCGGACGATGTGTGGTGGGTTTAGTTCGTTGGGGTGGTTGGTTCGTGTAATCATCGAACGCTGTTTTGATTGGTTGGTTGCGAACCGATTCCAACGGTTGGGGGAAAACATAGGCGTTTCTTGTCTGTCAAACGAGTAAAACCCGTCATTTTGCTGATTTTGTGTTTTTGTACCAGGACTGCAGGAAAGCGCGAGGGTGGTTTGTTTACATTGCGGTATCATTTTTAAAAGCTGGACTTGAAGGGAATTGAAGTTTTTTTGTCAATAAGCCATTTTATGAGACGTTTCGAATCATATGTTTTCCGTTTGTTTATCAGCTTTGAGACTTGCTGGCGGGCCCATTTATTTACGTTTCCTCTAGCGTCACATTTTAGAGGAGCTCATTATATAATGGCGCTGGTGTCCACGCAACAAGCTTTTCAATCTTTTCATGTAAAATCAAATCAGCATGAAGGGAGCAATTTATTTCGTTTACTGGTAACATGAAACATGGGAACCGGGTATAATAATGCCCATAAAGAAACGGGAACTTCATCACCAACAAAAATGTGACCAGCGCCATTCATATGTAATACTAGTTTTTCGAACCATAACAATGTGCGGCCCGCCGGAAAACGTCAATGGAACGTCTCGTAAAATGGCTTAATAAATAAATACCGTGATGAATCAATACCCGGACGACACACATGTTCAAACTCTTATGCAAGCATGTTTTGTTGGAATATTCTTGAAATATTATTGTACAACACATTCTTACAAACCAAATCTTCATAAAAGTGATGAAATATCCGATATTAACCATGATTTTTACAAGAAAATTATTAAAATATGAATGCTTACCTTGTCTTTAAATCCGGACACCGGATACAAAATGTGTTTTTAAATCCGGACACTGTTGGATCGAAAACCGGACATCTGTATTGAAACTTGATATATTTGTATATCGCTTATGACAATTATGTCAAACTTAATGTAATATCACTCCTTCACAGAATCGATGAAAATATTTCTATTATTATGTTGCACGTAAGTAATATTAATGTTTAGGTTACCAGAAGTAGAGCGCATGCAGTTTGAGCCGAAATACATGCGGCTTGAGTGTCAATCAATAACAATTTACACGGTTTATCTCACATATAATCGTATTCTGTTCTCTCATACTACTTTTCATGTATATGTTTTACAATTTTTCTCGAATTTTCTCATAAAAATCACTTTCACTAGTAAAAACCAGACTTTTTAAATGATGTCCGGATTTAAAACCACTGACTCGTAATCCCGGACAGTCTCTCGACATACCGTGAAATGCATATTTGCACCAAAATCTTCAACAATTGTGTCACCGAACATTCAATAAAAGCTTTATATAAACAATTATGATCAAAAGACTGCATAAAAAAGCCTCACACACTTTTTCTGAAACAAATCGTTGTTCGTGCTTTGGCGTCCGCGTCAATAGATTTTTGAACTTGAATTTACACGAACCGCGACGAAATGACATCCAACAGCAACTACTATTTTGTTTTTATTTTTATCAATTATTTGGCCGTGGTAACTAGATTTAAAATGATAGTACAATGATCTACAATGATAAAAATAAAGAATTGGAATGAAATCCAAACATATTACCATTCAAATCTAGCTTTAATTAATGAATATTACCAGAGTGTCCGGGTATTGGTACCGTCCGGATTTTGATTCACCACGGTATAGGTAAGTGCCGGTGCCAATGGTTGTAATGTACCAGTAGATTGGACTATGGAATAAAACGTTCATTTTTCGATAAAAACGACATGTGTTATTTTTAGTGGAAAGATCGCCTCTAGTTTAGTCGATTTGCCAAATTTCAGCTTTTTATTCTATCAAAAAGTCATATAAATAATTAAGTTTACCCAAAAATTTGCTCCCTTGCACGAATAGTTGTCGTCGTGTTCCAGTAGTGGATCAACGGATGGAAGCAGTTTTAAAATGGATGTATACAAATGAAGAAAAGGCCCAGAGATGATCTTTATGCTTCATTCGAAAGGTATTAGTTGCTGTTCCGAAGGAAAAATGTTAAACCTATGTAAAAATTTGCCATTTTGTTCAAAATTCCTAGTATCATTCCAGAACGTCTACTACTGGAGCACGTGTACCAATAGTGGCTCAAGCGATTTTATGTTAAAAAATTAGTTTTATCACTCTTCACATGTGTGAAAAAAGTTATTCAATGAAAACCTATTGGCAAGGCGACGTTGATTAACACGTAAAGGAATAGCAATAATAACAAAATCGGCCGAAATTTCCGAATATTCTATGCTTAATAACTTTTTTCACAAGCATCGGATTGCTTTGCGGTCTTCGGCAATGTTGTTCATCGTAGAAATACCTATCGAGAACTGTCTTCAAATTTTTTATAAAACAGAATGGGCGATCTCTGGCGTATTCTTCTTCTTTGTAAAAGTAAGTTTTCCCATAGTAAATCCCATACAAACTTTGAACGGCTGGCGCTAAAATATAGTTTCTCCAATCGAGCTGAAATTGTGCACAGTTGTTATGGGACCTAAATGCAATCCAAAAAGTGGACTGGAGCAAGAATCTAAATTTTGTCCCACACTAATGGGTATACAAAGTGGAGATTTTTCCACAATGTCCAATAGGCCTCGGCACTGTTTTGATTTTGTATGGGATTTTGACTTTTACTGGCCTTGTTGTTTACAAACTTTATGAAAGAGTGAAAAAGAGATGTATATTTTTGTGCAGAGCCCCATAACACCCCTGCATTGAATGTTTGTAGACATAATGAAATGTCAAATCCCAGCCCACAACAAAACTGGCTCGCTCGCACATTTAAAAAAAATGATCAACAATTTTCGTTTGTTTTATAAAACTGCTATTTATAACCTCAAACTCCGTGCTCAAACCCTCACCGGAATCATAAGAACACCCCAAAAATGGCCATGGTCTTCTTCCAGTACGGAATCCTACAGGACCACAATAAACATCGCCTTCATCTCCTTGGCTGAAGCTGCTGTGGTGCTCCGCGATAGTCTTCGAAAAGGGTCCTGCTTTCTTCCGGTTTTGTGACCTGCGGGAAATAGCGACGAATATTTCGTCGCACGGCAGCATATTGTAGTTATTCCTCGGTATTCGATACCCATGGAAGCTGGAGGGCATCCGAATCAAATGATATGCCAATCGAGGAGCTCTTGCAACCTCGATATGGGAACTCTTCCGGATTACCGTTCCAACTGAAACGCCAAAAACAGCCTCATAAACGACATGCTGCAACACCGTGAATTTTCCGTCGTCAGTTTTCCACTGGCTACAAAACCAAGAGAGCAGGACCCTTTTTGAGAACTATTCAACCGGAACACCATGTAGCCGTTGCTACATGCGAACACGCAAAAAAAAAAAATGCGGTAAAAACTATTATTATAGGGGGTTAACTTAAGCGCTCGCACCGGCAATTTTCAGCAGACCAGAAATGCGCTTGATTTTACCATGTCTGTAGTTGGAATCAGATTGTTGTAAATTATTTCTGTCAAATATACCAGTAATGCGGTACGGTATACCGTAAACATAGTAAATTGGTCTGAATTTCCATGGTACCTACCGTAAAATCGGGTGTAATTGATCAGAAGGGTGAAATTGATCATCGTATCACACGATTTTATATATGCGTAATGGAGCATAAATATCAATGTAAGCTGCAGTATTGAACGTTGTTTGTCGTGATTATTGTCGAATTGTGTGTTGTGAAGTTTTTTGCGTTGAAGAATGTTTATTACTATGGAAATAATGTAAAATTTCAAAATCATGCACGGTGCAGTATTGACAAACACCTCTAAACTTCTATTTCTAAGCAAGGATTTGAACATAGTATAAACCTGAAAGTTTGTGAGGATGTTTGAGATATATTCGCAAACCAGATTTCATCACCATTTCTGTTAGATATCATTGCTTTCCATAGGAAATTGCATACATTTAGGCGTTTTCCGCGTAATTCTTGAAATTTAACTATTCGTTATTTATATAAATATTGCATTGTTAAGATTTTGACAAGCATATTCGGATTTAGGGAGCTCAAGTTTATCATGTAGAGTTGTTTTGAAAACTAACAATAAAGGCACTGATAAGTGATCAATTTCACCCCGAAATGAGATCCCCTAATTTTTTATTTTAGAGATATTTGTTAACACTAAAATGACATTCGTTAGAAAATTTCGGTACATGAGTCGATGAGGCTCACCTTCGTACTTGTTTTCCTGCATTTAATTGTTTGGAATTGGGTTGTTTAGTGATGAAAAATTCGCAGTTATTTGTAGTTTGATCGAAAGAGCACAGTTTTCCAAGTGTAACACGATTTTATTGCGCTTTAATATCTTAATTTTGATATAGTAAATGATTAAAATAGGTTTAATTCCGTCGACTCAATGACATTTCCATTTAAATAATGACAGCTCGTCCCGGAGTAAAATTTGCCGAAGGGTGATTCAAACGCGATTTCCATACGAAATTCAAACGTGTTTTAAAATAGTTCCAGGGCACGGAAAATTATGAAACTTTGGATTCTGGCTCAGTTTTTAACGTAGAATCAGAATATGTAAAAAACAGGATACCTCTAAACAAGCCAATTGTTAACATTATAGAAAACAGACTAGAAAAACCGCGTAAAATGATCAATTTCACCCGAAATTACGGTAAGGCGATTCCAAAAGAAACGCCAAAAAGTATACTTTCACTAACACTCCATTCATTTACCTCGCAGATAAATTGCTGTTATAGTGTGTTGATCCATCCATGAGTCGGTTTGATCCATAACAAAGAACCACCTCTCCCACTGATCCACATCTGTGGGATGGACAACGGTTGAAATTTCAATTGAACTCGACACTTTTTGGTAAATTAATGTAAGGTATTTCTTTAAACAACGCAGTACAATGGAGGTAATCCGGTTTTGTACAGCGTCACCATGATTTTTAATCACATTTTGTTGTGAAAAATTACCCTTAGTGGATCCATAACTGTGGGGTGACGGTAAATATCGTTGCCAGACATCGGCTCACGCATGGCTCTAATGACAGAAAAATCGCCTACATTTATGCTCGAACCATACTCCATTGAACAAGTAGCGGTAATGCTGTTGTGATGCTCCTCTCTCGAATATTTGCGGCTGTAAAACTAGTGTAGTATTTCTTCAGCTATACATATTTTAAGTTTCAGAACACTATTTTGTTGTAGTGTTCTACACTTTATTGTCGTTTGTAACAATCATATCTCGCGTTCAGAATCATAAGGGCGTGACTGCAGGGGTTGATTTATCTTCATCGATTTACTTGTTTTTAATTATGAATCGTGGTTTACGGCTAACCAGCCGAGTGGAAGTTTACAACTACCGAAAAGCTAAACATTACATATAATTTGCAATTGGATTAGATGGACAAATTGATGTGAAGATTTGCGAAAAAGTTACACGTCTTCTCAGTGAGAATCGAACTCACGGAGTAACGGAGTGATTTTCAATCTAGTATTCATTAAAATTCATTCTTTGGTCCCTTCGATATCGAGATGTGGAGAGTCGACTGTATATTCCAAACTCCCTCAAATTTTAATTCACGATTATCGTTTGTTTTGGTTATTCTTGACGTTTCTCCTTCACGCTTGAGATTAAAAATACACTCGTAGTTGCTATAGTTATCTTGCTCACATATTCTAATTGATGTTTCTGGAACATCGTTTGGGGTCGCTATAATACATGATCGATTGGTCACCACCAGCTAGTGACCAAACGATTAAGTTTTCAGCTCAAATGGATGTTTGGTTCTTCAGATTTGTGCTCTTGAAAATTTGAGGTTTGGCTTCGATTCATCTTCACCTTAACACCAGAATGATAGGTAACATATAAATGGCGCATTTTACAACTAGTGTGTCTCGTGCCTAAAACGGTATTTTTGGACGAGTTGTCAAATCAGCACCTTCTTCAGCACTAAATTTCTGGCTTCAATCTAGTGGCTCGTGGATGACAGCCGTTTCAGTCCTGTGGTTTACGTAGGTAAAATCAAAATGTAATCTGTGTAATAGCAACTCTATTTGATGAGATATTATCCGTTAAATCCAAATCTAGGGGGTCCCGTAGCCTCGAGGTTACGCTTTCGCGTCGTAAGCAGAAGGTCATGGGTTCGATTCCCAATCCTCCCTCACAAAAAACTTCGTCCAGTCACCAGAAGACGCCGCACGAAGGACCGTGTATTGGGAAAACACATCCATCCTCCGTCAGTATCAGATGGTGACTGAGACAAACTGACCCTCTTTGTAGGCTGTTGCCTCACACGACACGGGAATATAGCAAAATGAACCACCGCACACCAATGGACTACGTATATGGATATGGATTAAACCAACGGCAGCTCTCTCCTCTACCTGCTCTCGGTATGAGAGAAATAGCAATAAGGATATAAATAGATATGATAATCGGGATAGTAGTGGCCAAGTGCACGGAGTGCCTTATAAAAAAAAATCCAAATCTGATTCATATCTGTGGGGCGACTACATAAGGAAATTTGACACTTGTGTGTCTTGTTGTTAGTCGTTTTCGGTTTTATTCAGAGCTATGACATTCAGGGTGACCACGTTAGCTTTTTGGTTTGATTGTTTGATGTGAGTGAGAGTGATAATTCATGATCATCTTCATTGTTCATGGCACAATCGGATTCCTGTGAAAGATTGAATCTCAATGAGATCGATTATGAACCTGAATTCTTGTATGCGAGCTTTTCGGACGTTGTTAATTTCCATTTATTAGTGTCTCTCAAAAACTTTTACGAGAAAGAAAAAGAAGAACGGAACCATTCGTGTTTCATCTGTAAAGCATCTCTGAGAGATTGTTTGAGATGAATGCAAATCCAAATTGAAGAGAGACATTTTGTACAATTCACCATCAGGGATCAAAATGTATCGTGTGAATGATCTGACTTCATTAAAAAAAACTATTTTACAAACTAATGGCCTTGATTGATCAGAACCATCCCAATGAGTATCACCATCTATTTTTAACGATTTATCCGAAACTGAAGCAAAACTGCGAACAGTACGTGACGACGCAACAATTGAAGAAACATTCAATAATGCTTTTGAATCAGAGCTGAAGGAAATCAATGAAGCATTGATAGATGTTAAATAGTGTTCAGAAGCCAACAGAGAAAATTTCAAACAGTGCTGATATCGTGACCGTTCTAACGGGAACTAAACATGCGGGATTACCGAAGCAATAAATGATGCGAGCGCAATGGACCTTTGCACGGGTTCACTATTTGACTCAAACGTCAAATTAGTGAACACGTGCATCGGTCCATAGGAATTCAACTGAAAATTGTTCAATGGAAGCTCAAATCCGTAATGCACCATGAGAACGAGTGAATTTGGCACCGCTCAAACGTCAGATTAGTGAACTTGTACATTGCTCCATACTGCTCAACAAGATTGTTATAAAGAAAATTTCAATGTGCTTGTATTGGTAGAGACCAAAATTTGAATGCTGTGGAAATATGCGGATAATCTTCTAGCTGAAATAGATTAAGTAAGACCATTTTGGGGATTTTTAGAACCCCTCTCCGCCCCTCTAGCCAAAAACAGAAGTTTCTCACTGATACGTGACTTGATCATCAAGCATCCATATAAAAATGTACGTTCCGATGTACCTCCCATCGGCTATGGAACCCTGGTGTAAAGATTGAAATTTTTCGGAAGAAATTTTCAATCGAACAAAATTTGCTTCCAAATAACTAGAATCCCGGTGAATCTCGGACCCTGCGCAGTTCGCCTACTGCTTGCGAGCGAGTGCGACTCGTAACAGAGAAATCGGATTTTAGTTGTTTCATTTCAAGTCAGATTAGGTGCACTTCTCGGCAAACATGCGCCCCTGTTAAAATGTGTTGTCTTGGTTGAAAAATATTTTGCCATTTTCAAGTTTCCGTCGCACTCGAGGCGAATGTCGTTTCCTTCGGACTGGCGTTCAGTGTGGCAACACCGCTCTTGCTCTGTTTCGTTTCGTTTCGTACGGGAAGGTTACAGTCGCTCGTTGGGGCACACGACCGTTTTTGTGTATCGCCGCCGCCACGATTTCACACACGAGTTTCGGATAATGTTTCAGAAACGAATTCTCTCCGTTCGCTTGACGACGATGAACGGAAACGCAAAAATCACCGATTTGAATCGTTCCTGAGATCTGACAATCATCCGCGACGGGGAATATCATCGGTTTGTTTGCTTTCTCACAACCTTTCTCAAACAACCAACGACGGCGACGAGAGTCTGGCGATTTAGGTTCAACGCCGACTGCACGATTGGAATAGGAGTGCAGGATCGGTAGAATGAGTGAACGATGCTGGTGCGAAGATTACTGGGGGCAGCCAGTAGATGGCAGAGTGTGTACCGAATGTAGGGTTGATCATTATTTTGTTTGTTAGTGCTCCGTAAACCACGGGCAAATTGATCACTATTTCAGAGCTTTTTGTTTTGTTATATTTAGGAATTCAAAAACTGTCAACTTTATTTCGGCAAAATCATTACTTCGTTGATCTTTGTGTACTAATTGATTTTTAATGGAATAACATGGATTTTGTAAAACCAGCTTGTACCGTGATGCATCAAAATCCGGACGCTTAAGCAAGGGCAATGGGCCTTTTCATGTGACAGATGCGTCTATGCATTTGCTTACATCGGTGGAGGACCGGTGCTAACACGGGCCTGTCATTTTCATAGAAGAACTGTCAAAGTGCTTCCCGATCAGCTGATTTGAGACGTTATGTGAATAGGCCTATACCCGGACGCTTATCGAGTCAAGTTTAAGTCCAATTGTCTTACAGACATTTATACATTATATCTTGCTAATAATAACATAGTTTATGTTAAAAATTACAATTAGAGTGTGTAAATTATTAGTACAATGAGATAAGTCTTGTCCTTAAATCCGGACAGCTACATTTCAACGCAAAAAAATCGTGAACAGTTTATGAAAGCATATCTTTAATCGATAAACGCCAGATTTATAAAAAAATTATGCTTCAACTTACATAATTGAATGAAAAATAAATATATTTTGATTTTTATTACCTCACTTAAAGCAAAAGTTATCCGATCTGATGCGATGGGTTTGAACTGGATCATTCATTATTTGAATAAATTGTTTTTTTTTTCAGCTAACAAAAGGCTTTTTGTTCACTAATAGCACTTCTAACAATAATGTTGTCCTGGTATGGTATTCATCTTATTCAAATACAAGCTCGAACAAGTAAAACATGTGTATTTAGAATGATGTCCGGATTTACAAACACTTCCCTGTGATCCCGGACAAATTTCGTTTACCACTTTATATGTTAATATACACTATAATTGAAGACCGCTTGGTAGTCAAACTCTTGAATAATCATTGCATTTCACTCTTATGTTGAAAAATTAATGAAAGAATATAATTTCAGCACTTTTTCGTTGACTAAATGTTGCGATGCGTTCGTCACCGTTTTATGAAGTTGAACTAGCACTGACAATGAAATGACGTCTAACTGGGGGTACATTTTTGTTTTCATTTTTATGATTTATCTGGCAATGGTAACTAGATTACAAACGATAGGGAAATGATAATAAAAATATAAATGTATAATTTTGCATCAGGATCCAATGCAAGCAGAATAAGGAAAAAAAGATGGTTTAGGCCATTTTGGCTAAAATTGAAAATATAAACTTTTTAGAAACTGGCATTGAAATAGAGACCAATTCTACCAATCCTGCCGTTTGCATCATTCATTGAATCAAGTTTTATTATCATTCATATTGAAAAATATGCATAAATTTTATATTTCTATCCTTTATATTCCAATTTTATTGAACAAAGTTAAAAAAAATAGGTCAGAAAGTTTGCCTTTGCAACCAGTGAGGTTGTTCTAATTTCCTCATACCGTTTTGTCTCAAATTCCGAACAGACTCATATTCCGAACACTCTGTTTTTGTATGGTGATTTGGTTGAAATGTTTCGATGAAATATGTCACAAAATAACAAGGAAATGGCTGTCAATTGCAATTCAATTTTAACCTTTCCAATATAATTTTTACCGCGGGAGTAGTGATGAGTCTCGAGTTTGAGACCAGTAGAACAAGCTCAGATATTTTTTTTTGCGAAATTATTCATTTGAATACGATTTATTCGTGCTGTTCGGAATTTGAATCAAGGTGTTCGGAATATGAGACAGCATAAGCACAGTGTTCGGCATTTGAATCAAAATGTTGTTCCATACTTTTACGTAAAAACAATACTAAAACTAATTAAATTAACATTATTATTGGTACACCCCACAGCTAACAGTTTGGTTTTGCGAAGAAATCAAAATTTACTCAAATATCAGCCAATTTATGCCAGTCGGATGCATTTGAAGTCACTGTTGCCCTTAAGTGTTCGGAATATGAGTCAAAACGGTATATTTTTAGGTAACTAATACCGTTTTGACTCATATTCCGAACACTTAGGGCCAACAGTGACTTCAAATGCATTTTATAGGCATAAATTAGCTGATATCTGTATAAATTTCAGTTCCTCTACAAAGCCTAACTGTTAGCTGTTAAGTATGCCGATAAAATTGTTTATATAAACTTTTTTAGTATTGTTTTTACGTAAAAGTATGGAACAACATTTTGACTCAAATGCCGAACACCGTGTTCATTCTGTCTCATATTCCGAACACCTTGCTTCAAATTCCGAACAGCACGAATAAATCGTATTAAAATTAATAATTTCGCAAATAATTTTATCTCAGCCACTTTCACTGCTTTCGAGCTAGAGAATCATCAACACTCCCGAGGTATAAAATAAATTGGAGGACGTTAAAATTGAATTGCAATTGACTGCCATTTCCTTGTAATTTGATGACATATTTCAGCGAAACATTTCAACCAAATCGCCATACAAAAGACGAGTGTTCGGAATATGAGTCTGTTCGGAATTTGAGACAAAACGGTAGATAAACAGCAAACATTCTGTGAATTTTGTTTTTTTTCTTTGCACTGATTTTTTTTTTTTTTTGTTGAATCGTGGGTAGGTCAATCCTTTGATTGTCCTACCCAGGTGTTTTTGTGCGTAGTACATGTCCTACCTGTCCTACCCACTTCCCGCGCCACTGATTTAATATAAGCGCGAAAGTAATTATTGAATAAGTAAGGAAACTGCATTTGGTTGCTCCAATATGTGGATCCCTCGTTAATTAGACATAAATCTTTGTTTGCGGACCCCTTAATTTTTATAAATTCATGGTTCACTAAAACTAGCAAATAGGCTGATTGAATCAGTTTTGGCCATGCTTCTATTTTGGCCACTTCTTCGAAATAAATGAAAAGTTTCTTTTAGATCATATCGCTCAATATCGCCGATGTTGTCATACTGTACCAGTTGGGAGTGTTGGTTGCGCATGGACCTGAAATATTAAAGCTGTTACATTCGATACAGTACACACTTCGAAAAAATCGTGTAATTTTGTGTCATTCAAGACCGACATATTAAAGCGAGCTAAATGACACGAAATTAGGTATGAACTTAATTTTACACGATACCAGATTATACGGATTTGTAAAATTACTCGGCAATATTTTGTTCGTGTAGACGTAGACGTATTTTCGTTGTCAACATAACCTCAATCAGCAAATCCTACCTACTGCACTAGGAAAGCCAATGAACCCTTGATGTTTCTTCCGATCCGGAACCGTGCGGCTGTATAGTGAACCACTTTGCAACAAACAACGCAATACTTCAATGCTGCATGATGTGTGAACTCTACTTTTGCCAATATGTCAGGCTTCTAAATCACATGTATAAATCTAAATATTATTATATCATCTTAACACCCATGCCTTGTTCGGGCAAAAATAATATAAAACAAAATACTGCATCGTTATAATTGCACTTTATTTGGTAGTTTTTGTCACAATGAAAATGTGCTCTTTTGATAGACCACCCGATGCTTCCATATTATTTAATTGCTCAGCACTATTGTTTTCGATGGAATTCAATTATCGCTTATTAATTCTAAATATGTATATATCTGTCATTACACTACGGCCACCAAAAACACCAGTTCACATTTATAGATAATGAGTAAAACCTCAAACAAGGAAAGAAACATAGTTAGAATGCAAGGAATGTTTTTATTACGCACGACTGCAAAACATGGATGACATTTGAGATCACCGGAGCTATCGTGGTTGTGTCCCCGGTCTTGTAAATTTACAAGGCTCATGCCTCAAAATTGAGTTCAGCATTTCAATATTCCAAGAATGTATCCGAAATGATTATACATTAATTTTACAATGTTGACAATCACGTTTGTTTAACATATGAAGTAAAATTGAATCATGTTTCAATTTCCGTCATGGTTCATTCAGTCAGATTCTGCCAATGAGTCACTGTTAAAATTGAGATTTTTTTAGTGTGTACCGTATACTCGAGCGGCTAGCGGTCGTAGGAAAAGAAAGAAGGGAAGAAGGGTAAACGAACATGTCCAAAGAAGTTCATTACCAAGGCCCTAAAAGACACGCACATTCCAACCAACCAACAAACCAAGGAAAGAGTCAAAATCACAGAATTAGTCTGCTACACATCGTTTCTCCGCACAATGACGGCATTGTGTTCTGGAGAGCGACCAAGACCTATTGCACCATCACCAGGCAATTGTTAAAAGCTTCAACTGGGACACATTTTTAATACAAGACTCGTGGCTGATCGGACAAAAGCTACAAATAATAGACCTAACAATCGCTTGCTTGATTCTGAAAAGAGTCATTGTAACCGCGGATGACGTTCAAAAAGAGCTGGCCGAATGGAACATTCATATGAGCGTGAAGGAATTACGATTCATTTTGCGGAAATCTCCGGCCTTTGAGATTGCTGGAGCAACAAATCCATAACACGGAAAACTGCAAGTAAGTTTTGTCGTTTTTGTCGTTGGATAACGTCTTACGGCATACTGGGGTACAATTTCGAAAAACGAAAATCGCTCGCGTCACGAAAAGTGGTTAGATTATGACTGTTAATAACTTACCGTTAACCCGTGTTAACCCGCATAGATTTTCAAAATTATTGCACCAATCGATTGGAAATCTTTCTACAAATCGACTCCATTAATGAAAACTATTGATTTTCATGACTAAACTATTGAAAAATAGGTAAATATCGAGGCATGTCTTATTTTTCATAGAAAAACACATTTTTCTTGCTGTTATAAGGTTTAGACGTTTTAATGTTTATATGTACCGTAATTTCGGGTGAAATTGATCATTTTTCATGGTTTTTCTTGTCTGTTTTCAATAATGTTGAAAATGTCAAACAACTGAATGCAGAAAAACAAGTACGACGGTCAGCCTCTTTGGCTCATGTGCCAAAATTTTCTAACAAATGTGCTTTCGGTGCTAAAAATCATTCCTTATATAAAATATCGAGGAATCCCATATCGGGGTGAAATTGATCACTTGTCAATGCGATTGTTGTTATTTTTTGAAACGATTCTATATAATGATTATAAGCTCCCTGAATCCGAATATGCTTGCTATATTCTTAATAATGCAGTATTTAAAAAAATAATAAATAGTCTCAAGAATTGCGATGAAAACGCCTAAATGTACACACTAAGCTCTTACGGTGAATTTCACCGTAATCTCAACAGCTGAACAGTTCGGTGAAATAAAACACCGTAATTCCGTCGAAATTTTACGGATTACGATGATTTTTCACCGAACACTGTAAAAATTTACCGTACTCCGTTAATTTATTTCACCGAACTGTTCAGCTGTTGAGATTTTACAGGAATCCGTAAAATAATTTAAGTGTGTAGGCAATTTCCTATGGAAATCCCTGATATCTAACAGAAAATTAATTATTTCAACCGTATGAGCTAATTGGTACGAGTTTAGAAGATGAAATCGGGCTCGGGGATATATTTTAAGCGTCCTTTCAAACTTTATTTACTTTGAATAATGCCGTTGTCGTCGTCGCTACCTACATGTAAATGCATGCTAGAGCGATCAGAGTATCAACTTCCCGCATAGGAAAAAAACCGTATCTGTAATATTCACTAACATATTATGAACATATTCAATATTGTTACCCATTACTGATATGCTAACCCTACATTCAAAGTCATGAAGTAGAACATTAATACTGATAACAGTAACTGAGGTTACCACATCGATTACAATCTTTTAATAGTAGAATAGTTTCTTGTTTTAGCAACCATATCTAAATGTTATTTAACCGAGTGCTTCGTGAAGCCCAAGCAGGACAGTTCGGTTTTGCGTCGTCCGATTGATTTTTCTGACGGATTCGCGCGTATTTTCGTTGCTGGATTTTTGTTTTCCCTGTTTTGGAGCGCCTTGCTGGGTAGTGCTTCGTGAAGCCCAAGCAGGACAGTTCGGTTTTGCGTCGTCCGATTGATTTTTCTGACGGATTCGCGCGTATTTTCGTTGCCGGAGAATTTTGTTTCCCCTGTTTTGGAGCGTCTTGCTGGGTAGTGCTTTGTGAAGCCCAAGCAGGACAGTTCGGTTTTGCGTCGTCCGATTGATTTTTCTGACCGATTCGCGCGTATTTTCGTTGCCGGAGAATTTTTTCCCCTGTTTTGCAGTAGTGTGTGATCCTTTGACTGCGACGCTTGCTCCTGCGGGGCGGGTGATGCGGTCAGGATCGAACGTGTTATGCGTGGAGTGCAGTGAAAAAGTGTATAGTATTTTACGGAAACCCCAGTGCGGCGACGGAGAAAAACTGCTTCACATCCTGGTAAAATCGTTCTTTATTATTGTTTACTTTACTCACTTATTACCAATTCAAACTAAATACGTGCCAGGGTCGAAAATATAATTTTCGATTCGGGAAGTGTAAAAACATTGCATATATCCATTTGATATCTGGATGTTTTTATGCGGGGCTTACTGTAAATAAAAATGACCTCAGAATGTGTGTGTATTTACTGCCATTCTTGAAATGGGTCGTTGGAATTTCAGTAGAGCTATCACCTTTCATCTCCTGGGCTAAAATTGTCTGCAGATATAAAGATATCGAAGGGTATCATTAAATACATGCATACAATTTTCTTCCATAAAAGCACTGCCGGCCAGTGGGAGGTGGATTGTATCACACACACACACACATATCTAAATGTTATTTAACCATAATAGAAACTGTATACTGCTCTGGTCGGCATTAATAACTAACATTTTAAAAGAGCTCAAAACCAAAATGTTGTAAAATCGTTTTCGTGCCTAATTTATTGAAAATTGTATATATTTCACAAACTTTTGATTTTCATTCTTCTTTGATTAAAATGCATATATAACATAGATTATTGTGAATATCTGTTTTCTGATTCTGTATTGCACTGACTATGGTCGGTGTTCAGGTTTTGAATTTTGGACCTTTCCAGAAGTTAGTCGATAGTTTTGTGAATGTCAGCCGCTTGTATTCGTTTGACCAGCGAAAATTTTCGATTTGCTTCTAAAGAGAAAAAAGTGAGTTTTTAAGCATGATTTCAATAAAATGGGCACGTGGATGCTAACATTGATATCACAGGTAAGTGCCATATTCTCTGCACCTATAGGAATGAAATCCTCTTGATGGAGGAAATGAAAAAAAAAAATGTTTTGTTTTTCAGCCACGGACCAGACAAAACTGATCCGATTGTCGCACGATGGAGCTACTAAAAAATGCTTTTGCCGCTAGTGGGTCCAGTGAAGTACAACCTATGCCGCACTTCTCGCCGATTGTCTCATCATATTTAGGAACAAGCTGAGCTGGAAACCAAATCCATCAAGGCCGAGGAGCCAACAAGATCGACTTCTACACATTCATAGTCTTTCATATCATGTGAAATTTATATATTTTCGTTTTGAAGAGTGTTTGAGATACAAATAATAAATAAACCAACCTTAAATAAATTTGATTTTCATTTTTTGTTATTGTTTAAAGAAGGTCTATAATTCTCAATTGAACCATACTGGCAACTGTTTAGCATTATGGTGCAACAATACCTCAATATCAGTACTAACAATTCGATGCCTAATTCCTGAGCATATGGACTATGGTACTGGTAAGGTGCTCATGCAGAAATTATATGGGAAAATGATTAATATGGAACGGTAAACATTCTTAACAACCCGTTATTCGTATGGTCGTGTCTCCAAAAAAATCAGTGAATATGGTTAAAACTTCACCCAGCAATGGTTCGATTATGGTCGGTACAACCATAATAGATATGGTTTTTAATGGAACATAAACCATTTTTAATGTGGTTTTGGTACGGTTCGGATCTATGCGGGTTGTCAGACAAAGAGCTAAAACTAATCAGCAACAGGCCGGTTTAGTTATCCTTCGCCAAACCACCCTTCGGGGAATTACATACATTTAGGCGTATTATCCAAATCAGCTTGAAATCGGTATCTGGGTTAGAACAACTTTAACAAACATTAATAACAAATAAATCATTTTGGAATTTAGGCTAAACATACCAATTTAGGGTAACTAGCCCTATATTTGGACAATATCGAATAATATTCAATTTCATGGGCACAGTACTCTGTTTCCGAATACAATGAAGAGAACGGTTGTACATAAATATGTATAGTCCTGCAAATGACTTCAAATGATTTTGAAAACATATATCTGCAAAGATCAAAAGGTCCAGCTTACATAATACACTTTAATTATATACAACTTAAGAAGACCACTCTTGTGGAGCGAATTTAGCGAAAAAATTATTTATTCTAGAAAATCCACTTTTCGCCCACATAAACCCAAAGGGTGATGGGGTCAGGATATGTAGGATCCTGTGGATGTCCTTGTTGTCATCAGCTCCAAACTAACTCTTATTTTCATTTCGATTTAGACAAATATACGACAGTTGTTTAGACGCGGTTATGTGGCTGTTGAACAGTGAACAAAGAGTCAACATTGTGGATACACATACCGCGTCAAAAATATTCCAGATGGGGCTCTATGAGAACATCGATCATCTTGGCGTTGAGTTGCACCACCAATTAGGTGCAATTCTCGTCAAGATGTTTTCTAGTGACAAAGAGTCATTAATCTGTATATGTCATAATAACCATTTTTATTTGGCTGTACTCAAAACGGATTTCAAAAAAGCGAAAGGATGCAGTATTGTGCTTTACGACTCAATGGTAAATGCAACGCATTTAACTGCATCGGAATTGTACGACCGATTCGAAAGCCAGGTCCAAAAAGTTATAAATAAAACAGGACTTCTTCTGGAATTGCCGGCGAAGAACGAATGGCTGTTAAAAAACGAGAATTGTGCCCAACAGCGCGACAATTACAACTGCGGCGTTTATACAGCCACGTTCGCCGAAAAACTTATTAAAGGTAAAGAAAAGATTTTTAAAATACGAATAGCAGGGTTTGTGGTGCTCTCTACTCATTACACATCCAGTTTCAAAGTTGTTTTCCGAGATTTCTTTATTTTGATCAGAAGGAAGGTGAAATTAACGGTAGACCATGAACGCGGATCCTTTAGAAATTTGAATGGATTGCATTGACATTTTGCATCACAAATCATACTAAAGAAAAATATTTTATATAATTAATTCAAACTTCATTTGAAACTTTTTTACAGGCGCAAAGAGAAGCCACCTTTTTGAAATGCTCCAAAGAGCAGTGGAGAAACAGAAGGTGTGCTTCAATTGCTGCCGTGCACTTGATAATGAATTCGAGGTAGCAGCAAAATGTGCAAAATGCGGGCGCCACTGGACGGCACATGTCTGCAAACCAGGTATGGCGAGGGATCCACCAGGATCGAGAATTGTCCGGCTTGCGAACTTTGATATAATGGTAGAAGGAAAAAAGTCGATTGAAAAAAAAAAGAATAAATAAAACGTATATGGACTAATTGACAATGGTTGCTTTTTAACGAGAAGTTGATTTTCAGTAGTCGCCCAAGGACATCCACAGGATCCTACATATCCTGACCCCATCACCCTTTGGGTTTATGTGGGTGAAAAGTTGATTTTCTAGAATAAATCATTTTTTCGCTAAATTCGCTCCACAAGAGTGGTCTTCTTAAGTTGTATATAATCAAAGTGTTTTATGTTAGCTGGACCTTTTGATCTTTGCAGATATGTTTTCAAAATCATTTGAAGTCATTTGCAGGAGTATACATATTTATGTACAACCGTTTTCTTTATTGTATTCGGAAACAGAGTACTGTGCTCATGAAATTGAATATTATTCGATATTGTCCAAATATAGGGCTAGTTACCCTAAATTGGTATGTTTACCCTAAATTCCAAAATGATTTATTTGTTATTATTATTATTGTTTGTTAAAGTTGTTCTAACCCAGATACCGATTTCAAGCTGATTTGGAGAATACGCCTAAATGTATGTAATTCCCCGAAGGGTGGTTTGGCGAAGGATAACTAAACCGGTCTATCAGCAACAGCTTTGTTGATGTTTTCATTTGATAAGAAATTGTCGATCGAATCGAAATACGCACACAGAGAAGACAATGCAATTCAATTTAAGCGCGTTCTCCACGGATACGACGAGTCAGCTGGATGTTCTTCGGCATGATGCTAACACGCTTGGCGTGGATCGCGCACAGGTTGGTATCCTCAAACAAACCGATCAGTTAGGCCACTCGCTTCCTGCAGGACCATGAACGCCGAGCTCTGGAATCGCAGATTTGCCTCTACATTTACCCGGATACCACGACGAAGCAGAAGAAATTCTTCATGGTGCGGAACTTCTTCGAGTATCGTGACTGGCAACTTTAACATCGATTTGAGCAAAGAGGAGAACATGGAGCTCGCGGACTTCATGGAGAAGTACCTTAGCAATCTTAGTGGATCATGCGTGGACCTAACGTTCGACCGGAATATTTGTTTGGGAAACAAGAGTTACCGCTCATGCTTCTTCTTCCATCGACCGATTCTATCGCTTTTGAAGTGTTAACCGAACCAACCAAATAATAACACACAATGTCCATAATAGGTCAAAATTGATATGCAACGAAAAGTATGAAAATTGATTGGATTTTTGACGTTGGATAACGTCTTACGGCAACATACTGGGGTACAATTTCGAAAAACGAAAAATCTCTCGCGTCACGAAAAGTGGTTAGATTTTGACTGTTAATAACTTACTAACGCCCGCATAGATTTTCAAGATTCTTGCACAAATTGATTGGAAATCTTTCTACGAATTTACTCCAATAATGAAAACTATTGATTTTCATGACTAAACTATTGAAAAAATAGTAAATATCGAGGCATGTCTTTTTTTTTTTTCATTTAAAAGCACATTTTTCTTGCTGTTATAAGGTTTTGACGTTTTGAAGTTTACATGTACCGTAATTTCGGGTGAAAATGATCATTTCATGGTTTTTCTTGTCTGTTTTTAATAATGTTGAAAATGCCAAACAACTGAATGCAAGAAAACAAGTACGACGGTCAGCCTTTTTGGCTCATGTGAAAAAAATTCTAACAAATGTGTTATTATTTCTACCGTATGAGCTAATTGGTAACGTAATTTCGGGTAAAATTGATCATTTTTCACGGTTTTTCTAGTCTGTTTTCTATAATGTTAACAATGCCAAACAACTAAATGCAGGAAAACAAGTACGAAAGTGAGCCTCATCGACTCATGTACCGACATTTTCTAACAAATGTAATTTTAGTGTTAACAAATATCTTTAAATTAAAAAATCAGGGGATCTCATTTCGGGGTGAAATTGATCACTTGTTATTTATTATTATTATCGTCAATCAAAGTAGACTACATGTTAACACTTAAATCTATATACTGCTATATCTTACAGAATTAAAGTATATTCTTAGGTTACTACGCGACATTGTTAAGTCTATTGTTTCGCAATGTTGATTATATAAACTCATCATTCGGTTTAGAGGAGAAAATTTTGCATAATTAGTACGACGGTGATTAATAAAAAACAAGTTACGATTCCTCAATTGCCGGGAAGGAGTATAAAAATTTAAACTGTTTAATAGGTTAGGAGAATCAATACGATGCGAAACAATATCGTTCACGAATGAAACCATAGCGAATTCGCGGCGCTTTTTCAATGTCTGAATATCAATGAGCATGCATCTTGATTCATAAGATGGAAGAGGGAAGGATGTCCAGCCCAATTTACGAAGAGCATATAACAGAAATTGCTTTTGAACTGATTCAAGACGTTCTTCATGCGTCTTCATAAAAGGAGACCATACAATACTACAATACTCTAATATAGACCTCACGTAAGCGACGTACAAAGTTTTAATAGTGTATGGATCATTAAAGTTAGAACCAAAGCGTTTGATAAAACCAAGCATATTTGTTGCTTTATGTATAATGGTGTTGTAATGATCGATAAAAGTGAGTTTTGAGTCTAAAATTACGCCTAAATCTCTGACCCTATCGCATTTTTCAACGATTTGATTTCCTAAAACTACAGTTGTTTCTTCTGTGTTTCGCTTTCTGCTAAAAGTAATTAAATTACATTTTTTAACATTTAACTGAAGTAGGCTTTTACTACACCATTCATCAAAAATAGATATTTCACTCAGATAGATGTCAATGTCGTTAGCATACTTGATTTCCATGAATAACTTCATATCGTCGGCATAGATAAGAATATTTATATGCTTAAGAATGTAGGAAATATCATTTACATATAATATGAAAAGAAGAGGTCCTAGATGTGAGCCTTGAGGAACTCCTGATGTAACTTGGATAGGATTCGATTTTTTACCATTATATCTCACTATTTGTTGCCGATTTGTTAAATATGATTGTATCCAGTTTAAAGATGGTTTATCAAATCCTATTTTTTCTAACTTGAAGAGTAACATAGAGATGTCAATGCGGTCAAATGCTTTGCTGAAATCAGTATACAAAGCCTCTACATAGTTACCATTGTCCATAGCATTCAAAGTATAATTGGTGAATTCTAGTAAATTTGTAGAAGTGGAACGGCCTTTAAAAAATCCATGTTGTGCATTTGTAATTCTGTTCCTTAATTGCCCAAACAATTTTCTATTAACAATGGATTCAAAGAGCTTTGGAATACAGGAAATTATAGCAATTCCACGATAATTACGAATATCAGTTTTCTTCCCTGATTTGTAAATAGGTACTAAGAATGATTTCTTCCAGATTTTAGGAAATTTGCCGGATTTTAGTGACATATTGAACAGCCAAAACAAAGGAGATGTTAATTCAACAGCAAGCTTCTTCATAAATACTGGAGGGATTTCATCAGGTCCTGCACTTTTTGTGGCATCCAATCCTTTCAAGCCTGATAAGATGTCTTGTACACTTATCTGGTGCACACTAATGTCATTTGAGGGGGCAGGGAAGAATGAAAAATAATTTTGGTCCCGATCCTCTTCTGAAAATGTCGTATAGATTTCTTGGAAAAACGTTGAAAAGAGGTGGCAAATTTCTTCCGGGTTGTTAGCGTCTTTATCGTCAAGTTGCATTTTTGATGGTAGATTGTTTGATTTTGATTTTGTTTTAGTATAATTAAAGAAACTTCTTGGGCATGACTTTATATCGCTCTCAATTTTTCTATTATACTCTTCAAGTGCAGAATTTATAGCAATGTTCAACTGTTCACATAAGTCCAGGTATTTCTGCATATTATCATCACTTCCATGTTTTTTATAAATTTTGTGAGCCTTTTGCTTTCGATTTTTTAAATTCCTGATATTTCTATTGAACCAGATGGGATTTTTTGAATTACCAAAAAGTTTTTTCCTTTTCAGAGGTACCTCTTCACGAATAATTTCCATTAGTAAACTGTAAAATATATCAACAGCTTTTTCGACATTATTTTCTTCTCTGATCAGTGATTGCCAGTCAATTAAGTTTATTCTATTTTTTATGTTTTCATAATTTGCATTATCGTATTCATAGATATCCTCATATTCGCACACTGTGGGTCTGCAGTTATTGTGAATAAATAATGAGTATTCCAGTGCTGTATGAAATGCTTCATTTTTCCACAAGGGTGCAATACTTTCAGTAACGTAGAAATCTTCTTGGATGTTTGTCAATAGAAAGTCAAGGTAACAATTTTGCCGATTTTTTACATGATTAATTTGGTTCAAGCCCAAAATTGCAATTTTGTCGAAAATTAATTGTAACGTTTCATTTTCCCCGACCACTGGAAGCATGATGCCCTCATTTTCAAAATCAGGAATGAAGTCAGCATTGCGTTGGTTGAAGTCACCATATATGTGTACTTTCACCTCAGGGGGAAGACCAGATATGATATCTTCAGCATTTTTGAAAAAGGAGTCGTAAGCATGTTTGTTGGCATGATCAGGTGGAAAGTACACTGATGCAAATACATGTTTTTCGTTTTCTATATTTACTTTCACCCAAACATGTTCAAACTCTTTGAATTTCGAAGAACAAATAATTTCAGAATTAAATTTTGAAGAGACTGCAATGAGGACCCCTCCTCCTGATTTTCTTTGTGACATAAGAAAATCGCGATCGTCTCTAAAAACGTTATAATCACATCCGAAAACTTCTTCGCTTTTTATAGATTCGTCCCAACTTGTTTCTGTGCCTAATATGATCGAAAAAGATGACGCTAATATGTTTTTATGGATTTGCTTGATTTTTGAAGATCCTCTCATACGATTGAAATTCTGACAAAAAACAAGAGCCTCGGAAGCTTTTGGAAGGTCTACATCATGCCTTGCATTATCAGATTCATTTAAGTGTTCATCATTTAAATTTATACAATTCCTATCACAACTCGAATGGTTGCCGCAGTCATTTGAGCCTTCGTCATAGCCTAAATTATTAGCAATACATTCATTGCGTGTTAAGATACTAATATTACCTTCCTCTGTGAAGTGCGTCAATTCTGGCAAAAACACTGGCAGGAGCACCTTCCATTCAAACGTGCTGGTGCGGCATTTGTTCGGTGTGGCGTATTCGGTTGTCTGTCGCTAGGGTACGGATTCAGCACTTCTCCTCTCTGGAATGCTATGGTTGGACGATACGAAGTGGGAGGTGGTCTCGAAAATCTTTCCTTCGCTGCTGCTAGTAATTCTCTGTCTAGAAGAGGAGTATTTGTTCTGAAGTCAATATCTCCTGCGGCATTAGTATTGCTACGGTTGTAACAGTTCCTACTGGTATTTCTCTGATGGATGATGGAACATCTGTTGTAGCTCGGCTCATTGTAGTTTCTTTCATTAACGGTGGTTGGACGCGGGTGACTTTTATTCATATATTTACTCCTGTTTCGCCTTTTACGTTTTTGCTTGGCCTTCTCAGCCAGTTTTTGCTGCCGCTCGCGATGCATTTTGCGCGCATCATATGAAGTCCAATCGGCCTTCCATATTTTTTTGTCACCTAATAAACGCCATCCTGAAGTATCTTCGGACTTTTCCATTTCAACTTCTAAACTAGGATACGCCTCATGTGTCAACGGTTCAATGCTTTTTGTAGACAATATGTTTGCTGACCATGCTTTCAGCTCGTCGACAATATCCACAAATAAATTTGGGTTCATACTTGCAGACGTTGTGGCGGCCATGTCCAATTGCAGCTGATTTATTTGACATAGATCGTCATTTATGTTCCGCAGCTCAGTGGATACATCGGACTTAAATGATGTTAACGTATTTGTCAAATAATCATTGTTTTTCTGGGCAACTATGTCAAGGACCGTCGTTATGTGATTTTTTATAGTTGCAACGCTTCCAGCCAAGCTACTTGACTTGTTAATAATAGCCAGCTCATTTTTTATTGCAGACATCAGAATCTCAAGTCCTTCAAAAGCTTCGTTGATTATGCTTGGTTTTTCATTATTTAAATTGAAGCGATGCAACACTTCTGTATTAGCATGGAGCTGCTCTGTTAGAAGTTTATGCTCTTCATTCAGCTTTTTTATGTCCAATTTAGCTTGTACGAGTTCTTGGCAAGACTCACAGCAAGGCAAAACATATGAGGTGAAGTCAATCAATTTTCTATCTTTCCTCCTCAATGAACTCCGCTGCACCGTAACACCGATACACGCGGCGTGGAATTTACGTGGACACCCCGCACATGTCCACAATACCGAGTCGGCAGAAGCGTCCAAAGCACAAATTTCGCAGTTCATGACGTACGCAAAAAATAGAATAATTAAAACAAAATCGAGTCGCGCGCGGGTTTCAGCGAATAAAAAACACGTCTACTTTGATTGACGATTAAAATGCACTTATTGCCATTATTGTTAGTTTTCAAAACAACTCAACATGATATATTTGAGCTCCCTGAATCCGAATATGCATGTCAAATTCTTAACAATGCAATATTTATATAAATAACGAATAGAAGAATTACGCGGAAAACGCCTAAGGGATTGTTCAAATATAACGTAACGCAACAGGGGGAGGGAGAGGATCTAACCTAATGTTACGATCCATACAAAAATTAAAAAAATCCCATACAAAAGCTGTTACGTGGGGGAGGGCAGAGGTCCGAAATTGGAAAATTTTGCGTTACGTAATATTTGAATGAACCCTAAATGTATGCAATTTCCTAAGGAACTCAATGATATTTAACAGAAATTCAATTATTTCAGCCATTTGAGTTAATTGGTACGAGTTTTGGTGATGAAATCTGGTTTGGGTATATATCTCAAGCATCTTCACAAACTTTCAGGTTTATACAATGTTCACATCCTTGCTTAGAAATAGAAGTTTATAGGTGTTTATCAATACTGCACCGTGCATGATTTTGAAATATTACATTATTTTCATAGTAATAAACATTCTTCAACGCAAAAAACTTCACAACACACAATTCTACAATAGTTACGACAAACAACATTCATTTACTGCAGCTTACATTGATATTTGTGCTCCATTACGAATAAATAAAATTGTGTGGTACGATGATCAATTTCACCCTTCTGATCAATTACACCCGATTTTACGTTACGAGTTTAGAAGATGAAATCGGGCTAGGGGATATATTCTAAGCATCCTTACAAACTTTACTTACTTTGAATAATGCCGTTGTCGTCATCGCTACCTACATGTAAATGCATGCGAGAGCGATCAGAGTATCCATTTGTCAAACAAAGAGCTAAAACTACATAATCAGCAACAGCTTTGTTTGAAATTGTGCTGCAATTCAATTTAAGTGCGTTCTCCACGAATACGACGAGTCAGCAGGATGTCCTTCAACATGGTGCTGACACTCTTGGCGTGGATCACGCATAGGTTGGTATCCTCAAACAAAACGATCAGTTAGGTCACTCGCTTCCTGCAGGACCCTGACGGCCGAGCTCTGGAATCGCAGATTTGCCTCTACATTTCCCCGGATACCACGACGAAGCAGAAGAAGTTCTTCATGGTGCGGAACTTTTTCGAGTATCAAAAGGAGATCATGCCAATCATCGTGACTGGCAACTTTAACATCGATTTGAGCAACGAGGAGAACATGGAGCTCGCGGACTTCATCGAGAAGTACCTCAACCTCAAACTGACTTCGGAACCCACTAAAGCAACCAATCTTTGTGGATCATGCGTGGACCTAACGTTCTAGCGGAATATTTGTTTGGGAAACAAGAATTACCGATCATGCTCCTTCTTCCATCGACCGATTCTATCGGTGTTGAAGTGTTAACCGAACCAATCAAATAATAACACACAATGTCCATAATAGGTCAGAATTGACTTGCAAAAAATATTAAAATTTATTGGATTTTTATCAGTAGAAATCTTTCATAAGTTCGTGACGGTCTCAAATCAGGAAATAGATGAAGCTAACGTTATCCAACGTCAACTTGGCGGTTGTATCTCGGAAACAACCTCTTACTTTTTTCAGTAGAAATCTTTTATAAGTTCGTGACGGTCTCAAGCCAGGAAATAGAAGAAGCTAACGTTATCCAACGACAACTTGGCGGATGTATCTCGGAAACAACCTCTTACTTTTTTATAATATGCTGTAGGTACGATTTCAAAAACGAGATCAGTGGTTCGCACTTTTCACTCCTGAAAAGGAGTCGCTAAAGAAATTTCTCACCGATTCCTTGCTGAAATTGTCTACAGCGACTTCCGTTTGAACTGACATTTCTTTTCTTGCCTCTCTTTTATTCTGCTGTGATTTTTACGCTGTCATTACGACTAGATTCAAGCCTAGCAACACTTCCACCCAGGCGAATTAACAAACAGCGTTAAAATTTCCAGTAGCGTGAGGGAGAGGCAGATATGAGATTGTTATTAGTTACTACAATTTGTGATTATTTGACTATCCTTGTATCTGAGTGTACAGCGAATAGTCATGTAAACCGCTTCTGATTGTATACCTACCTCATAATTCGTCACTTACGAAAACAAGAAGTGCTTTAAATGTAAATTTAAATACATTTACAAATACGGTTAACCGTATCACCGTTGAACAAATATTGCTACGTAAATCCCGTATTCGTAATACCTCAATTGGTTAACTGTATTATCCAAAAGCTTATTTTGTTTCATTTTCTATAACATGAAATAAGACTTACTATTGTTATCACAAGAAGATGGAGTAGGAGCATTGCTACGTTGGAAGATGCAGCCACAATAACTGGGATCTCTTCTGTTGCTAACGAAGGTGAAATACCTAAGCTTCAACGAATCAACGGCGTTCAGCTTATGTATTCAACCTTCGTTAGCAACAGAAGAGATCCCAGTTATTATGGATGCATCTTCCAACGAAGCAATGGCTTTAAGTGCAGCAAGATATATGATTTGCTTTTGCCACCCCAGAGAAGTTCAAACAACACTTATGATACATTTGCCCGGAGCTGGTTGGATTGGCCTTTTTTGGCCAGAAATGGAAGATGGTAGTAGAACCTGATAAACCGCCGATACATATCGGAAATAAGCGGTCAGAAATCGAATTGAAAGAAGTTAAAAACGCTTGTCTATCAAACTTTGTTAACAGCGAAACCAAGAACCTATTCAAGCGGTTCAATATAAACACAGCATTCTTGGAAATTGATGTAAGTAGTTGGAATGTGGAATGACAACCAAGATTACCAAGACGGCCGAGCTAAATTGAAGAACATTTGCGTCACGAACGATAATGCGGAAAGAGAGGTGGCACTCATGTCGGAATTGGATGATAAAATAACAAGAAATGAAGAACAGAAACAATATCTGCTACAGATAGTTAGTAAGCATTGGAAAATGATCTCTTTTCCTAGCAAACAAATTTTAATGGAAAATCAATAAACCAATAAAAAATATGTTGAAGTATTATTCTAGTGTTCATTTTTTGACGTTGGGTAACGTCTTACGGCAACATACTGGGGTACAATTTCGAAAAACGAAAATCGCTCGCGTCACGAAAAGTGGTTAGATTTTGACTGTTAATAACATACTAATGCCCGGATAGATTTTCGAGATTCTTGCACCAATCGATTGGAAATCTTTCTACGAATCGACTCCAATAATGAAAACTATTGATTTTCATGACTAAACTATTGGTAAGAAATTGTCGATCGAATTAAAATACGCACACAGAGAAGACTACAAAAATGCTTCCGCCGCCCGACCCGAGCACCGGGAACCTATTTAAAACTTTGTCATTTCTCTCGTTGAAAACTAATCAACCTAAATTATAATTGATAATTAAATGAAATGTCTCAGGTTGTAACTCTTTTACATGAAATTCATTGTTGTGGCACTGAAAAGGGCCGTTTTGTTTGAAATTGTGCTTCAATTCAATTTAAGCGCATTCACCACGAATAAGACGAGCCAGCTGGATGTTCTGCGGCATGATGGTGACACGCTTTGCGTGGATCGCGCACAGGTTGGTATCGACAAACAAACCGACCAGCCAGATCTCGCTCGCTTTCTGTAGGGCCATGACTCTGGAATCGCTGATCCGTCTTGAAGTACTGACCCACGGACCAGGCTCTGGAATGGCAACTTGCGGATCAGCAGCTCCGTCGACTTCTGGTAGCGATGGATCTCACGCAGAGCAACCATTTCCGGCAGATAGCAAAGCGGCTTCTTGCCTCCTCCGGTGGTTGTGGTGCTCTTGCGAGCGGCTTGCGGGGGGCCTTTCCTCCAGTGGACTTATGGGCAGTCTGATTGATACGAGCCATCGTCGTAGTAGTGGTCTTGCTTTAGTGGGATCCGAAGCCAGTTAGAGGTTGGGGTACTTCTCCATGAAGTCTGCGAACTCTATGTTCTCCTCTTTAGAACTTGAATCTCAAATCTCTTAGCGAATATCATTTTCACAAACTGGGACCATATTTGTAAACTAAGTCAGAAATTTCCATATAACGTTAAACGCCTAGAGGTATGTAATGCCCTATAAATGTTACGTAATTCATTCAATTTTGTTCGATTTATACTCCATTATCCAAGTTAATCCAAAACAGAAAGCCGACTTTCGATTATATGAAAAATTAAATATCCATTCAAAATAAACTTTTTGGCAATCTATCAACTGCAATCGATAGCTGGGATGCCAGTACTTGTTTCAAAAATATAAACTAAAATTCTTTGAAATAGCATGCATAAATATTCAAGTTTTCTTCGAAAAAAAACTATCAAAGTTACCCCGTTTTACGGTACCCATTTTTCAATTTCAATTTCTGAAAATCAATAGTTTTCATTATTGGAATCGATTCGTAGAAAGATTTCCAATCGATTGGTGCAAGATTCTCGAAAATCTATCCGGGCGTTAGTATGTTATTAACAGTCAAAATCTAACCACTTTTCGCGTCGCGAGCGATTTTCGTTTTTTTTTTTTAATTGTACCCCAGTATGTTGCCGTAAGAGTCGGTTTCGATAGAAATTTCGAACGTTGTACAGATGTGGGAGAGGTGGATCCTTATTATGGATCAAATCGACTCATATTATTGATCAGAACACTATATCAGCAATTTAGACAGCTAGGAAACGAATTGTGTGTTAGTGAAAGCATATGTTTTGACGTTTCTTTCGGAATCGTCTTATCTCTGATTAATCCCTGTGATATGGGTTTCAATGCCCCACAGTTATGAATCAACGCTTCAGCATATCATTGATTTCAAACTGTGAAGGACTGTAATACATTTAGAACTACGCATACTTGTTGGTATCTACACGTGATAACATCAGCATTGTCGTTCTTAATATTGTCTCATTTTTATCAGCTAGCACGGTGAAAACTGGTGGAGATTTCGCGCCTGCCACATCCACCGTCGCGAAACAGCGCAAGTACGCGCCTGTCGCGGTACATCTCTTCTCGATCCTGTTGCCCTATTGAATCGCATGCGCCGTATTTTCTGCAACAACAACAAAAAGAAGACATTGAAGCAAGCAAGCGCACAGTTGGGTTGTTTCCAATCCGACACAGGCGCTGTTTCTCATATTTTGCTTCGCTGATACTTTTTACGTTACGCGCAACTATTTTTACGGCCTTCTTGTTGCTGACACGACGTAAAATGCACGACGGAAACTGATATTCCGTTAAATTTACAACAACTTGACCGAAAAACTCGCCAAAACTTTTAAACGAAATTGTGACTAAAATTCGTGTAACCCATCAGGAGCGCATAGTGCTGCGACCACGGGACGGCGAAACGGTTGCGTGCTGCTCGTCATCGGACGCGTGTGGCAAGACAACCGAGCCGTGGACGACACGTGGGTGCGGTGTGCTGCCATTGCCACCTGCTGATGCTGGCGTCTGTCATGGGATCGTTCAAAAAAATCGTAATACAATTTTCGATATCCCTCACCTTCATGTAACGAATAGTAACAAAATGTGTATGTTTTTTGTTCAACTAACCAAAAACGCCCCTCAAAAACTAAAATTTATTGCAATTGGAAATCTTGATATGTAATGTTTGAAGTATAAAAATAATCGCAAACCTCAAATACCCATCCCATGCTTTCTAAACAACTTCACTTTGAATTTACCCGATCGTGCAGAATTCATTGCAATAGTATTTAAAATTATATAAATTTAAAAGTTATATAAATCATAGTTTGTATGATGAATCTCCTGGAATTTACTCAAATAAAAAATTACGTTAGATTGGACCCCATCCCCCCTAAGCTTGTTACGCTATATTTGAACGACTCCAAAGGGTCGCACGAATGAGTATCGACAGAGGAAGCTGCCGCCGTTGTGTGTTAGTTTTTTGGTTGCTGAACCACATCGGCTGTCCGGTAGGCCCATTTGCGTATTTTGGCACCTGCATCCCTGTGATGCAAGTTTGTAAAAGTAGAATAGTTTGTTTCAATTGTTTCAAAATGGTTTTCGGTATTGGTATTACCTTTGTTATAGTTTGTTACTTATTTTCGTAAAGCTCTGAAACAGTCATAATTGTACTCAAATTGTGAATCTTCTTCGTGTCAATAATTATTTGGATAGCCATGAATCAATGGAATTTTTTATAACAACTTTTCAAACCCATTAATAGACTTCCAGTACGAAGCGCATACTGAATTGCTGCTAGTTTCAACTTAAAGGATTAGAATGATCCACATTTTGTTTTATTCTAGTTGGCGGCATTGCTTATAGATAAACCCTTATAAGTAAAAAAGGATTATTCGACAGAACTGTGTTATTATTGATAAAAAGGTCTAAACTATGCTAAGATTAAGGCGAAGTAGGCTGTCATTGAAATTTGTACGCGTCGTTGATGATTGTTGCTAATTCATCTCACGATTCCGAATCAGAGAAAATCAATTGGTTTTGCACTGACACAGCTGAAAAAGTATCAGCATACTTTATGCATGTTTGCGTGTACAGTGATACTTTTTCAAGTCAATATAAACTATCAGGATTGAGTTTTATCACTTTGAAATGCAAGCTGAAAAGTCATCATTATTGTCAAAACGAATGACGGGCTACTTAGCCTTAACGATCAACGCTCCGTCATCGTAATCATCGTCATCATCGAAACTTCAAAAGCAGTTTTTCTGTTCAAAACTAAGAATTATTCGATGAAAATGTGTTCAATGTGTTTCGGTTGGAGATCTCAACACAGTGAACACATTTTCCTGTAAATTTTCTTGATTTTGAATGGAAAAACTGCTTGTAAAAATTCCCAAATAAATGACGAATCCTGCCCCTTAAATCATTAGTTACTTTCAGAGCAACCACTGCTTTTTTGCTGTAGAGTAGAACATAGTAGCCTGGATTACTTTGATCTATTCTTCCCGCCGAGAGCTCCACTGTTGCCTGCCGAACAGTTGGTGAAGCGTGCTGCATACAAACCCACTTTATGATGACGAATAATAATTTATCCATTCCGTCCAATCAAAATGAGAAGAGTTCGTTCACTTTTCCATTAAATTAAATATTATGACGAAAAGATAGAGGGCTGAACACAAAAGGTTGGTGTTTCCCTTCAAATGACGTGTGCACAGTCAAATTTCTTCCGAATCATTTGAAACTTCGAGAGGATGCTATTTATTATATTAAAAAGCGTTTAAGCATGGGGAAGCCGAAATTTACATCACTCTAATGGTGGGTTCAAATTTGTGATACGATTGACGACCTTTTAGACTTCCCATGGATTTAGAGATTGCGAACTTTTCTTTCGACCTCTTATTGCATCATCATTCCGATTGTGTAAGTTTATATTTAATATTTCCCTGAAAGTGGATTGATCATTGTACTATGTAATTGGTACCAATTCACTCATTTTGTTAAAATGGTCAAATTTCGGTTGGATATCAGCAAAATCCTTTCGAAATTGCCTACATTCAGGAGTCTTACGCGATAATCTTTAAATTAAATTATTCATTATTTCCGTGAATGTTTCATTAGTTATAATTTAGCAAGTATATTGGAATTCAGAGACTTCAAATTTAGAACCACAAAACGGGATATCTTTGATAGTGCGGGACACACAATTTACTGAACATTATAACATAAGGTTTGTTAGCCTAATCATCGAACATTAAAATTTGTTGAAATTTTAGCATTTTTGAAACGCTCACAAACAATTTGTTCTATTATCAATATTTGATAAAATTTTAAAACTTTAATTTTAATAGCCTGGTTATAGTAGAATTTCCATACGGTATTAAATATCCTAACGAAAAACATCCTCACACCATTCTTTCTTTATTAAATCAACTTGTCGTTCAAAATGTTTTAGTTTCTGTTGTTGGAGCAAACAGAAACTCGAATTTAAAATTCAGTGAACTATGTTATTTTTAAACAAAAAGTAAGAGGTTGTTTCCGAGATACAACCGCCAAGTTGACGTTGGATAACGTTAGCTTCATCTATTTCCTGATTTGAGACCGTCACGAACTTATGAAAGATTTCTACTGATAAAAATCCAATAAATTTTAATACTATTTTTTGCAAGTCAATTCTGACCTATTATGGACATTGTGTGTTATTATTTGATTGGTTCGGTTAACACTTCAACACCGATAGAATCGGTCGATGGAAGAAGGAGCATGATCGGTAATTCTTGTTTCCCAAACAAATATTCCGCTAGAACGTTAGGTCCACGCATGATCCACAAAGATTGGTTGCTTTAGTGGGTTCCGAAGTCAGTTTGAGGTTGAGGTACTTCTCGATGAAGTCCGCGAGCTCCATGTTCTCCTCGTTGCTCAAATCGATGTTAAAGTTGCCAGTCACGATGATTGGCATGATCTCCTTTTGATACTCGAAAAAGTTCCGCACCATGAAGAACTTCTTCTGCTTCGTCGTGGTATCCGGGGAAATGTAGAGGCAAATCTGCGATTCCAGAGCTCGGCCGTCAGGGTCCTGCAGGAAGCGAGTGACCTAACTGATCGTTTTGTTTGAGGATACCAACCTATGCGTGATCCACGCCAAGAGTGTCAGCATCATGTTGAAGGACATCCTGCTGACTCGTCGTATTCGTGGAGAACGCACTTAAATTGAATTGCAGCACAATTTCAAACAAAGCTGTTGCTGATTATGTAGTTTTAGCTCTTTGTTTGACAAATGGATACTCTGATCGCTCTCGCATGCATTTACATGTAGGTAGCGATGACGACAACGGCATTATTCAAAGTAAGTAAAGTTTGTAAGGATGCTTAGAATATATCCCCTAGCCCGATTTCATCTTCTAAACTCGTAACGTAAAATCGGGTGTAATTGATCAGAAGGGTGAAATTGATCATCGTACCACACAATTTTATTTATTCGTAATGGAGCACAAATATCAATGTAAGCTGCAGTAAATGAATGTTGTTTGTCGTAACTATTGTAGAATTGTGTGTTGTGAAGTTTTTTGCGTTGAAGAATGTTTATT
Organism: Aedes aegypti; assembly: GCF_002204515.2. Taxonomy (NCBI): domain Eukaryota; kingdom Metazoa; phylum Arthropoda; class Insecta; order Diptera; family Culicidae; genus Aedes; species Aedes aegypti. The sequence continues at coordinate 297,701,335 of NC_035108.1, forward strand.
ACTATGAAAATAATGTAAAATTTCAAAATCATGCACGGTGCAGTATTGATAAACACCTATAAACTTCTATTTCTAAGCAAGGATGTGAACATTGTATAAACCTGAAAGTTTGTGAAGATGCTTGAGATATATACCCAAACCAGATTTCATCACCAAAACTCGTACCAATTAACTCAAATGGCTGAAATAATTGAATTTCTGTTAAATATCATTGAGTTCCTTAGGAAATTGCATACATTTAGGGTTCATTCAAATATTACGTAACGCAAAATTTTCCAATTTCGGACCTCTGCCCTCCCCCACGTAACAGCTTTTGTATGGGATTTTTTTAATTTTTGTATGGATCGTAACATTAGGTTAGATCCTCTCCCTCCCCCTGTTGCGTTACGTTTTATTTGAACAATCCCTTAGGCGTTTTCCGCGTAATTCTTCTATTCGCTATTTATATAAATATTGCATTGTTAAGAATTTGACATGCATATTCGGATTCAGGGAGCTCAAATATATCATGTTGAGTTGTTTTGAAAACTAACAATAATGGCATTGACAAGTGATCAATTTCACCCCGAAATGAGATCCCCTGATTTTTTAATTTAAAGATATTTGTTAACACTAAAATTACATTTGTTAGAAAATGTCGGTACATGAGTCGATGAGGCTCACTTTCGTACTTGTTTTCCTGCATTTAGTTGTTTGGCATTGTTAACATTATAGAAAACAGACTAGAAAAACCGTGAAAAATGATCAATTTCACCCGAAATTACGTTACCAATTAGCTCATACGGTAGAAATAATAACACATTTGTTAGAATTTTTTTCACATGAGCCAAAAAGGCTGACCGTCGTACTTGTTTTCTTGCATTCAGTTGTTTGGAATTTTCAACATTATTAAAAACAGACAAGAAAAACCATGAAATGATCATTTTCACCCGAAATTACGGTACATGTAAACTTCAAAACGTCAAAACCTTATAACAGCAAGAAAAATGTGCTTTTAAATGAAAAAAAAGACATGCCTCGATATTTACTATTTTTTCAATAGTTTAGTCATGAAAATCAATAGTTTTCATTATTGGAGTAAATTCGTAGAAAGATTTCCAATCAATTTGTGCAAGAATCTTGAAAATCTATGCGGGCGTTAGTAAGTTATTAACAGTCAAAATCTAACCACTTTTCGTGACGCGAGAGATTTTTCGTTTTTCGAAATTGTACCCCAGTATGTTGCCGTAAGACGTTATCCAACGTCAAAAAAAAGCTACGAGTGACATCATTATTCTCAACGATCTTCCATAATTATGGCGAACTACAATGAACCTAACTATTAGAATGGTTCAAAAATCGTTTTTGCTCCACACCGCTCATTCGATTCTAGATCAAATTCTGAGTGTCCTCCCAAAATTTGAGCTCATTTGAATGAAAACTGAGACTGCACAAGCCATTTGAAGTTTATATGGGAATTACTATGAGAAAAGGAACCAATCCATTCAATCGGTCTTAGTGTTTGCCCATGTGCTCTTGGGGATTAGAACTACGTTGATACTGTGAGATACATTCATCAGCTATAACTTTGTTGAAGACCGTTTTCAAATCGGATGCCTCAGTAATTAGTTATTTATATCCAGTCACAATTTTTTCAGCAGTGCTCATTTAACTTCTGAACAGGCAACATTGCTGCACCTGGCGCGAAAGATAGCACGCGCAAATCATGGCTACTATGTTTTACTGCATATATCCAGTGATCACGGTGCTCCCCTGACCGTTATTATCAGAAAAAAAATCTCCATCAAATCTGTGCTCACCAGTCGTTTTCTATAGCTAAGCTGCATGTCTGGGCAAAATTTTAAAAAAATCGTAGGGCCCTTTTTGAAGTTACGCCCTTTTGATTGTATAAGTCCACAAATTCAAAGAAAATCTAAGATATTTGAACGGATTTTTATTGGTCGTGATTATCAGAAGTACTAAACTATCAAAATTTGGTTCGAAGTAGGTGTTTTTAGTTGTTTGAAACCTCTGGGGTGAGAATGTTGTCGAAATTTTGAGTTACGCCCATTTTTAAGTGTAACTATTAAAATCACTAATTTTAAATAGATTAATTAGCCATTCTATTACCGGTAAGCATTTTCAAATGTTTTCAGTGGCACATTGCAATTACATGCCGTCAAAGTCTTTCACAATTGATCAATTTTCCATAGGCTCAAGCGATCAAGGCATTACGGAGCCAATTTTGTATTGTTATCGATAGTCATAAAATATTGTTATATTCCAATAAGGCGGCGTTCATTTATTACGTAACGCTAAAATTGGAAATTTTTGACCCCCTCCCCCCCTTTCGTAACGCTTTTTGTATGAAAATTTTTAAATTTTTGTGTGAGCCGTAACTCTTGAGCCTACTCCCCCCTCCCCCTAGAGCGTTACGTAATTTGTGGATGCCGCCTAAGCTGCCTCCAGCTATTCTGGCTAACTTTAAACTGCCTCAGAACTTAAACCTCAATTACTGAGTAATACAGTATTGGCCAAACTATGGCACTCAAGACGATTGTCAATACTTCAGTCACAGACAAACAGACGTAACACTTCTATTGTTTTCATCGTACAGTCGAATAGTGCCCAATTTTAATATTTGTTAGCTGGCCGACGTGCTACTCTCGGCGCTCGCATCGCTTTTGTTCGAGTTTGACGTTTGCTCACTACCGCCACCTAGTTCGCGGTTGGCTAAATGGAGTATTTTTAGCAAGGGAGTGGCATACATTACAACATTCAGATAATCTTTAATTTTATCTATTGCCGGTCTTTTCGATCACGAAAACACGTAAGATTCCTGGATAAATGCAGTAGTGAAAGAATTGTATGAATCAATCAACCCATTCTGCTGAAACATCAAACATGTCTACTTGTGGATTACGTGCATTGAACAACAATGCAAAGAATTCGGACAGCTTCACAAACCAGCAACAGTTTTTCGTGTGTAGCAACATCGCACAATAATCAAACAGTTTTGTTTTCAAATTCAAATTATTATTAGTATACCATCTCATAGAAACATCTCACGGAAATACAAGAGAGTTGATGGATCTCGAAATTACCGGGATTATGACTTCAATAACTTGGCAAACTGCCTGAAATCTATTAATAGCGGAATGTCGCTCCGCAAATAAACTATTACCGAAGGTGTAAAATAATCACGTTTTCAGTGCACTTTAAGGGAAACTTAATAGACTATATTTTAATGAAGATAAGGTTTTAAAAACAATTCGATTAAAAACAACAAGAGAAATTATGTAAGCTTGATGATAAATGCTGGTTTTACATGCTATTTACATAGCTATTCTATTTTTTGTGTACAATCATACTTTTTTTTCGTCTTGTTTGCATCGTACTTCATCAATATTTTTCATCTATGAATGGTTTCGAAATCATATTCTCAAAAACAAGTTATTTCAATTACAGTGTCACCCATTGGAGAGGCGAATGACCGCTTTTGCGGTTAAAGGCTTTTTAAACCAACAAACGAACGAACGACAGTGTCACCCCGTTTATGGAGTGAGATTGGGTAATTTTTCATTCGCTTGTAATGCTGTAGTGGATAAATATTTTTCTTTAATTTTTTGGACAGTTGATTATGTATTATCAAAGTACATACACACCAAATTTGAAGTTTATTGGAATTAAACAATTCGTACATATCATTTTATCCTTTTTTGACCCTTTCTCACCCCCAACGACGGTAGGTGACAAAAACAAAAATTTAAAATTAGGCTCTGTAAGTGCTACAATTTCAAATTATATTTGACAAAATGATAACGGATGTTCTATACTTTGCATTATTTTTTCCATTTTGACGTAGAAGTACGTCTTTCTTCTCTATACAGGAGTGAAATTGGAATTTCAAAACCAAGAGCGTTACGCTGGCATGAAATATTTTAAACGTTTATAACTTTTCGCTGGCTTAACGAAATTTCTTGATTAGCACCTCAATCGAAAGATAAGACATCAAAGCTTCATGTCGTTTACTTACTGAATCCCACATAGCTGTCCAAATAGTTTAATAACTGTTTTAAAATATAACGTTGATAGTAGTAGTAGTAAAATATCTCTTTATTCATGTCTTAATGTGAATTTACATTAATTTAACATTTCGATTGTTTCTGCCTCTGTTGGGCATTTCAGCTCTGGTAAAAGTTGGTTTAGTGTTTGAACAGAAAAAAGTATAGACATTTTTATTTAATTTAACATTATTGCCTTTTAAGACATTTGGTTTGGGTTTTATTTTTTTTAATTTTATAACCTACCTAACTTAACCTAAGAAGGCCAACTATGGAAAGCTAGCATTTGAATTGGCCACATCCACTCTAAAAGGCATTTTCTATGGCGAAAAGTCCCAGAGCGTAGATCTGGTCAGTTCTGGTCTTGCACTCACGGAGTCGAGCGAATAGCTTGTCGTAGATTGGCACCAGTTGTGCAGCTGTGTAGAGCGGTGCGGCTTCCTCAGGACGCACAGACTCTTGTTGCTGTTGAAATCCCGGAGGGCTTGGTGGCAGCCATCGGTTGGCGGAAACAGCTGGAGGAGCTTGACAGCTGGTTGATGTTGCAGGCTTTTGGCGATGGGGAAGTTCCGGCCAATTGTAGTCGTTCAGTGCTGGCGGACCTTTTCGGTTCGGCTGGTTTCTGATGCTTGCCTTCTTGCGGATTTCCATAAATTCCGCGCGTTTTGGGCACGTTTTTGCGGTAGACTTGTGCTTGTCTCCACAGTTAGCACATTTCGGGTCAAACTTGAATTGGACCGGATCAATTATCTCGATCGCGATGTGATGGCAATTGTCGGTGCTGTGGTTATCGCCACACGTGTTGCAGCGAGGAGCCATGTGGCAGTTGCGGGTTCCGTGGCCGAATTGCTGGCAATTCATACATTGCGTGACGTCGCGGTGTGTTGGTTTGTACCGATCCCATTCTACTACGGTACTGTTCACTATTCTTGTAGACTTAAGATCCTTCATCGTGACGGATCCACGCTCGATGTGCACCAGGTAGAGCTGGTCGCGATACTTCTTCGACTTGTCCTGCCGGGAAATTTTGAAAATTTTGGTGGGTTTCAGTCCGCATTCCACCAGTTCTCTTTCAAGTTGCCCGAGATCCATATCGTCGAGCCCGCGCAACACAACCTTGAGCGGCTTGTCGCTGGGGATGTCATGAGTGCAGTACTCATGTTTCCCCTTTTGCAGGATATCCAACACCCTGTAGTACTGAGGTTTCGTATCGACCATAACCTTGAGTCCGTCGATGCAAAGTCGAAAAGTGCACGTGAGAGTGCCTTTTGAGATACGTTCACGTAGCATGGAGCGTAGTTCGGGTGGATTTCCTTTGATGAAAATCGGTGGACATTTCACCTTTCGTTCAGGATCAGTTGCGTTCTGCTTCGTTCCGTTTCGCTGATGTCGCTGGTTCACCGGTGGAACACCGATTTCTCCATCCTTCAGCGAGTGGAAGGTGTTGCTTGCTAGAAGATTCTTTTCTCGTTCGCGTTGCTGCTGTTGTTGATGACCCGGCAGGCCACCGCAATATAACGTTGATTTCAAGCAAATCTATAAATAGGGGTGGCTAGAGAAAATTTGACGTCATTTGCTTTTCACTCTCCGATTGGCTCGCATCTCAGCAGGCGACAGATCGGCTTGCTCTGACCGGGCGAGCTTCTCAGGCACAGACATCGATAGCGAAGGACGCCCCCGTTTATCTTGCTTCACTCAAATCAAACTGTCGAACGAACGAGAGAAGATGCCGTCCGCAGCCAAAGCCATCACCGCTGCCGCCGCTTAGAAGAAGAAGAAGAAGCAGTCCACAGGTGAATTTGCGGTCGAACTGTGAACACGGTCGGGCGAGTCATTCTCAATTTGTGGTTCACCGCTTGTTTGCGTTCACCCAGCCATCGTCATCGCCGCCGCAAATTTCATCGGCCGAGAGACCCGCGCTTCAAAATTTCGACTCGTGATGAAATCATTATTGGTGGTCAAGAAGCAATCCCGTTAGGAGCAAATACCAGAAGCCCCCTGAGTTTTGCTGGTCCGAGCAGTGTTATTTATCCGTAACAACATCGAAGCTAACAAAGCCATCGGTTCTTTTCAGAGCCATCAAATTTGTGGAAAAGAGTGAAAAGAGCAATATTTCCGACTTTATTTATAACTTCTAATATTCCTAAATCAATTTCACGGCTTCATACAAAATTTCATTTATCATGAATAATTTATGACTCAACCATTTGAGATTGTACTCGCGGACGCTGCTGCAGTGCCGTCGGGGTGAGTGCTCAACATTTCACAACGATTTTAGAATAGAGTGGCTTTTCCAACAGCGCCTTTTATGTTCCATATTTTATGGGAACACTTTGATTAGGGAAATTATCCCATGTATCAAAATTACGACATATTTAGAATGCTTTTGAAAAGACATTCTCATTGAACAATTGTAATAATTTTGGCACCCATGGATCAAAAATTTACCGTCATAATAAAGAAAACTATTGATTATCAATAGCTCGTATTGAATCTTTAGGGAATGCCAATCATTCCAACAATTCAGGTTCGACCAATTTCTCACGTATTAGTATTCTCCACAATTTTCAAGTAATTCCAAGCCCAACACATACCCATTTCCCAGATTGGTCGATCAGAAAGCGAAGAGCACAAAAGGGTGGAGCATCACCTGCTATTCCAAGGTTATAAAACATGCTGCCTTCGTTGGATTCAGTTTCATTCCAATTCCGCTTTCGAGCTGGTAAGAGCTCCTCCGAACATGCTCAGCGAGAAGTACCTCGCTGCTAGAAATCTGCTGAGCTGTTAATCCAGAATTTGGTTTGTGAAATCGCTCAAGATTGAGCTACGTTTCCAGATTTCAACTAAATCCCTGTGATCCGCTACCCTGTTGCTGTTGTGCACCCATGAAATATTTAGCTGGTTTGTCGAATAAACTGAGAACTTATTCACATCTTCTTCTTCTTCTTCTTCTTCTTATCGGCATTAACGTCCTCACTGGGACAGAGCCTGCTTCTCAGCTTAGTGTTCTTATGACACTTCCACAGTTGTTAACTGAGAGCTTTCTTTGCCAAAGTTTCCATTTTTGCATTCGTATATAGTGTGGCAGGTACGAATATACTCTATGCCCAGGGAAGTCAAGAAAATTTCCATTACGAAAAGATCCTGGACCGACCGGGAATCGAACCCATACATCTTCAGCATGGCTTTGATTTGTAGCCGCGAACTCTAACCACTCGGCTAAGGAAGGCCCCAACTTATCCACATGCATTTGCAACTTTGTCGATTTTCCATATAAAATGACCAACTTCGGTATGTTAGATCTCAGTTATTAATGGAAATATTTTCGAATGAAACTTTCACAGAACATCAGATGTAACTTGAGTTTTAACATACATTTTTGAATAATTTTTCCAATCACAAGTTTATAAGTAATAACGGTTTGACTAAACTGTAATTTTCGACGAAAAATTCAAAACTTTTTATCCTAAAATCTGATAGCCTTACACAAAAACTCCTTCAATATGTTTAGTTATGTCAATTATAAAGAATCGTCAAAAAATTCACTTTAGTCAAACCGTTACTGCTTTTCAACGTGATTGGAAAAATCACTCAAAAATATATGTTAAAATTTAAGTTATGTCTGATATTCTGTGAAAATATCATTCAAATCGGTCCATAAATAACTGAGATATAGTTCATCAAAGTTGGTCATTTTGCATGAAAAATCAAAAGAGTTGCAGTTTTTTTTTTCTCAGCGAAGAATCACACCATCAACGAAAATAGCGCGAAAGCAATAACCAATCGCGTGCGAGTAGCGAACGGAGTGGCGAAACAACCAAGCGAGAACCCCACCACTCGCCATCGGTTTTTTTTTTGACTTTAAATTTTCTTTATTCAGATGTTTTTGGTTTTGTTACAATAATTTTTACAAGTTAAGTGTTTCAACTGTACAACAGTTATTCATCTTCGTTAAATTTTTTGTTCTTACAAGTTAGTTTACAATAGTTTGATAAAGTTTTACATTTTGTACATTGGTACGTATTTGTTATTTTTTTTATTTTTCTCTAACAGTAAATCCTAAACCTATCTTAAAAACCTAAACCTATGGGTATAACATTCGGATGTTTTCAAATTCTGATGTTCGTGCTTTTCTCTCATGTCTCTCAGCAATTTTGGCCATTCTCGCATCGATGGGTTCAATGTTGGCCAAACGATGGACTTCGGTGGTTCGTGTCCTTGCAGGGAGGTTGCAGATCATTTTTAGGTACTTACTTTGGAGTACCTGAATTTTTTTCCTGTGCGTTTTTGCGCAACCGTGCCACACCGGGGACCCATACACCAGCATAGGGGCAACGATTTGCTTGTACACCGCCAGCTTGTTGGTAGTGGACATCTTGGATCGGCGATTTATTAGCGGATAGAGCTGTTTCAACATCATGGTCCCTTTTGCCACTCGATCGGTAACGTGCTGTCGGAATAGCTGTTTGCTGTCGAGGGTAAGCCCGATGTACTGGACGTCGGCAGACCACTCGATTTCGACGCCTTGCACCCTGATTTTGGTCGTAGGTTTCAGGCGGTCAGAGTTGCGGTGCGGGAACACGATGGCCTGTGTTTTGGAACCGTTGACGCGTATTTTCCAGTCGGTAAGGTATTGGATGTAAATGTCCAGTCCGCTCTGGAGTTTGGATACGAGGGACCGCATGACACGCCCAACAGTCGTCGGCGAACAGGGACAGTGTACCTCCACCTGGCAGGGGTGGGACGTCTGACGTGTACACGTTGTATAGTAATGGCCCCAGAATGCTGCCCTGGGGGACGCCAGCGGTGACCGGGTACGGGTCCGCTCGAGTGCTGCCTATGCAGACTTGGGATGATCGTCCATCGAGGTAGTCGGAGATGGTCTTCACCAGGTATACTGGGTAGTTATACCGGAGCAACTTGTGGACCAGACCGTCGTGCCACACGTTGTCAAACGCTTTCTCCACGTCATCGGTGAACGGAGCTCGAGCAAATAAAACCACTGGTTGTTCTGCTCCCAGCTCATTCACAAATCGAACGGCATAACGAACGGATCAAGCAGCGGAGCAGCAAAGAAGAGCGCGTGAAAGCCACAGCAGTGTGCGAGTAACGAAGCGAAAGCAACAACTGAAAATCATTCAGTGGACGGATTAGTAGTCAGCGCCAACCGGCGACCTGTTGGAAACTAACGCCTGCGAAATATACACCATCTACCTCTCCTTACCATTCATATTCTTGTACTTGATGAATTCAATGAAATGGTTTGGTTTGGCGATGGAGTAAAGAGTTGTTTAGGATGATTTTACTTAACAAAGAGTTGTTGATAAATATTCCAATCAATAAGAGTTGTTTTGAAAAAGTTCACTTTTGGCAGAATTTTCCTCGGAAAATTTCTGCGTTACCAAAGAGTTGTTAATGAAATTCCTGCAGCAAAGGGTCAAGTTTCTCCCCACGAATATTTCCAGTCAGGACCAGTCATGGCCCCGCTTCCAAAATTCTCGAGTACGGAAATTGGAAAATTTATTAAAATTGCAACAGATTTTAAATACTGTTCAATAAACTGTTTCTTGACCAACTGTAATGAGCAACTATTGATCTGAATTGATTTTTCTACATGTTGTCTATTGCGTTAATCTGAGAAATAGGCTATATGAAATTGATGTCTTGGCAAGGGACGTACAAGATGAGCATTATGCTGTTATTGCATCTTGACGGCACTGCAGCAGCGATCTTGGACCATCCTCAAATTGTCGTATTGTCGATTATTCGTGATAAATCAGATATTGTATGCTACGAGATGAATTAAGAGATTATAGCAAGTATGTGGTAAGCACATTAAGAAATATTACTAGCTATACTGTGTTTATCACGAGAAGTTCTTACTAGCTCGAAAGTGTAAATTAAATGAACCGAATCCTGTTGTTGTTACAGAGGGATTTTAATCCGAAGGTCATTCGTCCCTCAAATGAACCGAATCTGTCGAAGATAGTATGTTTTACATAATTTGAATTGCAGACGATGCTCCTCCCTTTCGTATTCTTCACCTTCTTCTGATTGACCAATCTAGGATAAGATACATGAAGTTGATGTCTTGGTTAGGGATTTACATACCTTGGAAAATTCACATGCGCGTTCGTATGGACAGTAAAAATATCAACATTATTTTAATAGCTTACAATTAATTAAATCACGCATGTTTTGGTTTCGTGCAAATTTTAAATATTTCTGATTAATGTTTAATGTGTTCTGATTTATATACTATGACATTTGCAATAGACTAACATGTAGAAAAATTTCAGACCAATAGTTGCTCATTACTATTGGTCAGTAAACAGTTTGTTGAACAGTATTTAAAATCTGTCGCAATTTTAATACATTTTCCAATTTCCATACCCGAGAATTTAGGAAGTGTTCCCCCATTATATGATAAATCAACGATGCTGTTAGAAATACCATACAATGCTAAGTAGTAGGTATGATGTTATTACGGTCCGACGGCGCTGCAGAAATTCTCAAATTCATGTAATTATGTGGGGTAAATTATGTGAACCAAATTGTAGTATACCGCGATATTTAGATCATTATAGATAAATCAGTAAATATCATCCAATAAACCCTTTTATGAACGTAATTTGGGTCTGAAAAGGGCCGATTGAGTCGAAATCTAGAAGCGCGGATCGATCAACCTAGAAATCTTGAGCGATTTCACAAACCAGATGCTGGATTGGCAGCTTGAAGATTAACAGCTCAGCAGATTTCTAGCAGCGAGGTATTTCTCGATGAGCAAGTTCGGAGGAGCTCTTACCAGCTCGAAAGCGGAATTGGAATGAAACTGAATCCGACGAAGAAAGCATGTTTTATAACCTCAGAATAGCAGATGATGCTCCTCCCTTTTGTACTCTTCGCTTTCTGATGGACCAATCTGGGGAATGGGTATGTGCCGATAATGTGTTGGGCTTGGAATTACTTGAAAATTGCGGAGAATGCTAATGCGTGAGAAATTGGTCGAACATGAATTGCTGGAAGGGTTGACATTAACTAAATATTCAATACGAGCTATTGATAATCAATAGTTTTCTTTATTATGAAGGTAAATTTCTGATCCATGGGTGCCAAAATTATTACAATTGTTCAATGAGAATGTCTTTTCAAAAGCATTCTTAATATGTCGCAATTTTGTAACATGTGATAATTTTGCTAATCAAAGAGTTCCCATAAAATATGGAACATAAAAGGCGCTGTTGGAAATGCTACTCTATTTTACAATTGCTGTGGAATGTTGAGCACTCACCCCGACGGCACTGCAGCAGCGTCCGCGATTACAGTCTCAAAATGTTGAGTCATAAATTATTCATGACAAATGAAATTTTGTATGAAGCTGTGAAATTGATTTAGGAATATAAGAAGCCATATATAAAGTCGGAAATATCTCTCTTTTAACTCTTTTCCACTAATTTGATGGCCCTGAAAAGGGCCGATGACTTTGTTAGCTTTTATGCTCTTACAGATAAATAACACTGCGGGATGTTATCAGTTGATTGCCATGGTCAAACGGGGAATCCTCAACTCAAATGTATAAATTTGAGCAAGTTATTTGCTTATACGACGAACCGAAAGTTTCGTGGCGTGGATGGCGCACAACATAACAGGTAGTGGATCACCGGGCTTAAGTCCAAATCTAATGATGGCGGCGATGATGATGGCTGGGTGAACGCAAACAAGCGGCAAACCACAAAGCGAGAATGATTCGCCCGACCGTGTTCACAGTTCTACCGCAAATTCTCCTGTGGACTGCTTCCTCTTCTTCTTCTCTTGGCGGCGGCAGCGGTGATGACTTTGGCTTCGGACGGCATCTTCTCTCGCTCGCTCGACAGTTTGATTTGAGCGAAGCAAGACAAACGGGGAGATCCTTCGCTATCGATGGCTGTGCCTGAGAAGCACGCCCGGTCAGAGCAAGACGATCTGTTGCCTGCTGAGATGCGATCCAAGCGGAGAATGGAAAGCAAATGACGTCAAATTTTCTCTAGCACCCCTATTTATAAATTTGCTTGAAATCAACGTTCTCTTTTAAAACAGTAATTAAACTATTTGGACAGGTATGTGGGATTCAGTAGGTAAACGACATGACCCTTTGATGTCTTGTCTTTCAATTGAGGTGCCATTCAAGGAATTTTGTTAAACCAGCAAACAGTTATAAGAGTTCAAAATATTTCATGCCAACGTAAGGCTCTTGGTTTTGAAATTCCAATTTCACTCCTGTATAGAGAATTTTTATTTTACTTTCAAACTGTGCGGCATAATCAACTGCAAACGCATTCAGTTCCCGATGGTTAGTGCCTGTGCTTTTACTGTTCATAAGTCGCAAGGTGGAACTTTCCCCGAGGTCGTGTACGACTATGACAAAAGCCAGGATCAGCAACTGGTATATGTTGGTTTGTCGCGGGTTACTTCACTGCAAGGACTATGTTTGACAAAATCTTCCAATATTTTTAAGTTCCATCACGCCAAAGGCAGCAATTCACCCAAGAGGGTTGACTTGAGGAATTAGCTGCAGCGCTTAGGCAATAATCGATTAGTGACGCGTGCAGACGAACTGCGTGAAATACTGGATCATAGCGGCCAAGCCTGCATATTGATGAGTATCAATGAACAGAGCCTAAATGCTCATGCAATGGATATTGCTACAGACCAAAGCACTGGACCGATTTTATCGATTCTAACGATCGAAGCACCCGAGCTATCAAACATCTAATCTACTGGAGGAGTTTGGCGAACTACAGCTGGAGCCAGAAACCGATCACCCAACCAAGCAACACAAGGAGCAACGACCAAACAAACAAATTCAATCATCTGGCATTATTCCTGGAACACCAAACACTGGTTCTCGGAACCACAGAACAACAAATGGTTCTTTTCAGGACTACCAAAATGAGTCCAAAAAGAGTTAACTTCTGAAAACATCATCCGATCAATAACAAAACAAAACTAGTTCACTTACAAATTCATACACATGACAAATCAAATTTTTAATCATCGTAGTTCTACGTCAACCCCGCGGTAATGTAATAGACATTACCCATCCCAATTTTTTTATCGCTGCTTTCTACTTTGTTAATTTCATTTTATTCTACACCCTGCTACCCATAATCTAAAATTGACGTCAATTTACGCTTCTCTGACGTCAATTTACGCTTCGATATACATGATGAATTGTATGTTAAATAATCTGGATCGTGAGTTTATTGCTTCACCAAACTATCTAGAATATTGTTGTATGAAAACTAATTTGGTTACATGATGAAATTGGTTCCGTAATGCCTTATAGCACTTGAGTCTATGAAAAATCAGTTAATTGTGAGGGACGGCATGTAATTGCAATGTGTTATTGAAAACATTTGAACGTGCCTGACGTTATTATAATGCCTAATTAAAATATTGTAAATTAGTGTCTTTAATGGTTACACCTCCAAAAGGGCGTAACTCCATATTTTGTTGATCTTCTAATTCAAAACTCCACCTATAAGTTACAAATAACTTGAAATACATAGTTTATACCAAATTTTGATGGTATATTTTTCTGATAATCACGACCAATAAAAATCCGTTTAAATATCTCAGATTTTCATTGAATTTGTAAGCCTAAACAATCAAAAGGGCGTAACTTCAAAACGGACCCTACGATTTTTTAAAAATTTTGCCCAGACATGCAGCTTGGCTATAGAAAACGACTGGAAGGCACAGATTTGATGGAGATTTTTTTCTGATATTAACGGTCAGGGGAGCACCGTGGTGATGCCTGCAGAACAGCCTAATGATTATAGCCAAAGTTTTACAACTCATTCCAAAATCAATAACTAATTACTGGGGGGTTCGATTCAAAAACGGTCTTCGGCAAAGTTGTAGCTGATTATTGTATCTCACAGTATCAACATGGCTCTAATCCCCAAGAGCACATGGGCAAAGACTAAGACCGATTGAATGAATTCCTTGTTTTTCCCATAGTAACTCCCATATAAACTTTAAAGGGCTTGTGCAGTTTCAGTTTTCATCCAAATAAGCTCAAATTTTGGGAGGACACTCAGAATTTGATATAGAATCGAATGAGTGGTGTGGAGCAAAAACGATTTTTTGAAACACTCTAGTAACTATGTAAAGTCTACTAATTCATAATCTGTGACTTTTTTTTCTGTTCGGATGAGCCACTGCGATCGTTATTTTCATCTTTTTTTTCATCAATTGATGCATTACTCGTATCCTTAGTGTATGTCGCATTACTTCATTTCCATTGATAGTTATCGATTTCTGTAAGCTAGTATACTGGCAAACTTACCGCGATTGAAATGTAGGAAAAGTTGCTGTGATTATGAATCTGACAATTGTTTGCATTATTTCTAATTAGTAAATATTTCATTTTGTTTTTGCAAGAAAACTATCTTTTGGTTAATGCAACCAATGACCTTAAAATTTGGAAAAAAAATGCCAACATGAGAAAATTAAGATAAACACATTAGTAGAAATGCATTTTAATTTTTTTTTCAGTATAGGCTAAAAGTACTTTTTAGTACTCGTCTACATAATTGAAGAAATGTTAGGTCGTTAGATCCTGAGAGAGACTCGCGAAGAGGAAAAATATAAACGTCATATGCAGCCCAGATGCCGCTGTCACGAAACGTCAAATGCAGCCCACCGTTTTTATGGCTGAAAAAGTGAAAAGTATTGTATTCAAAATAAACTGTTATTAAAAACCTCATTCGACGGAGCAGTTTTTTGCAAAGTTGCTGATAAATCTAAACACAGGATTAGTTATTTCTTATGTCTGCTACGTTTACCAGCATGAAATTTCACTCATAAGCCTATTTATGATTCGGTGTGATGCAAGCGCAATCATTTCCTGCTGAGAAGTTCATGTGAGGGTTTGAGTGATTTGCGTATGATTGGTATAAACACAAGGTGGAATAAGAAAAAACTCAGCAATCACAGAAAAAGAAGACCGTCTTCGCGAGTCTCGTCTCAGGTTAGATCTATTGTGGCAAACAAGTACCGTAAAACGGGGTAACTTTGATAATGCGGGTAACTTTGGTAGTGCGAGACCCACAAAATATATAACGAAATAACGAAGTTTCTGTCAATCAGTTAAGAAAAACGAATGCAAAAGTAATGAGTATAAGTATGACACTTCATGTCAAAGCTATTTTCGTTGGAATACAGTACATTTGAAGATTTACAGTTAAACCTCCATGAGTCGATTTTCCACTAATCGATATCGACTCATGGAACCATACTAAAAATCAAATTTCATGGTTACTATGATGGTCCCCTCAAACAGCGTTGGAATACAGTACATTTGAAGATTTACAGTTAAACCTCCATGAGTCGATTTTCCACTAATCGATATCGACTCATGGAACCATACTAAAAATCAAATTTCATGGTTACTATGATGGTCCCCTCAAACAGCGTTGGAATACAGTACATTTGAAGATTTACAGTTAAACCTCCATGAGTCGATTTTCCACTAATCGATATCGACTCATGGAACCATACTAAAAATCAAATTTCATGGTTACTATGATGGTCCCCTCAAACAGCTTCCCATAGCATTGCTGTTCCATGACTCGATATTTCCATGAGTCGATGGCCCCTTCCATATCGACTCATGGAGGGTTGACTGTATATGCATATGTTAAAAAATCACAAGATTTTAGCATTTTTGCAACGCTTACAAACAATCTGTAATACGATCACTATTTGATAAAGTCATAATGAATTCCTCACTTATCCATGACAGCCTAGGTATAGTAGAACATGAATTCGGTCTCAAATCTCTTAGCGGAAACCATTCTTACAAACTGGGACCATATTTGTAATCTAAGTCAGAAATTTCCATATAGCGTTAAACGCCTAGATGTATGCAACGCCCTATAAATGTTCCGTAATTCATTCAATTATGTTCGATTTATACTCCATTATCAAAGTTACCCCACAACAGAAAACCGACTTTCGATAATGTGAAAAATAATATACCCATTCAACATGAATCTTTTGACAATCTATCAAGTGCAATCGATAGCTAGGATGCCAGTACTTGTTTTAAAAATATAAATTGTAATTCTTTGAAACAGCATGCATATATATTCAAGTTTTCTTCGAAATAACTATCAAAGTTACCCCGTTTTACGGTACTTTGTACCGCGAATCATTGAATGATCATAACATACCTACAGGGTGTACACTTATTATACGTACCTACCACACATTTTGAAGGGATGTTACCAAGCTGAACAAATTGATCCTTTCTACATACACGGTAAAAAATCAGCACGTTCGATTGAATGGATTGATCACTCGACTCACTTCAAAACACCAATCACCATGATTTGAACAGTTCTAACTTTGAATTTGCTTTACTGTCTCTAGTACAAGACTCTGAAGTGAAAAGTCGTTGATTTTGAACATCATGTCTTTTGTATGAAAGTAATCTTTGACATCTCGTTGAAGAAAGTGATTGAGATCAATTCAACCACTTTAACAGATGCGAGTTGGTGTAAGATACAAGACTTGCTCTTCAAAGGTTGAAGGTTCAAATCTGGGAAATATTTATTTTAACTTTTTTGTATTTCAAATCAAAACATGCAACGTTGAATTCAAGTGCTGTTACCTTGATATTGCCAAGATTTGGGATCGTTCAAATATTACGCAACGCAACAGGGGGTGGGAGGGGGTCTTACAAAGTGTTACGGTCCATACAAAATTTTTATATTTTCCATACGAAAGCTGTTACGTGGGGGAGGGAGGGGGTCTAAAATTGGAAAATTTCGCGTTACGTAATATTTGAATGAACCCTTTAACAGTAGTGCAGGTGCAGAATTATTGATAGCATCGTGCTTATTTTTTACCGTGTAGTTTAATATTTTGACCTATTATGTTCTTAAGCAGTGAGTTTTACATATTTCTGATTTCAAATATTTCTAACTGTTGGGACAACGGCTCGGGAGTGGCAGGATGTGGTTATGATGGGACCCTACTTTTGAGTTCCGACTCACCAACGACGGTCGAACTGTGATCCGGATCATTACGGAGGCACAAGGAGTTCACGCAGAGCTTCGAAACCAACTTCACTTTCTCAACCGAACTTTATTGGCGAAACTAACTTCGGACTACAATTAGATATCGGTGCTTTTCGTTTGACGTGTTGGAGAATACTAATTTTATTACCAGGCCTGGCGATTTAATTGAAATCTACAGTTGACTCGAGTTAAATGTATTGGTGACATAACTCTACCTAATACTGACGTAACTAGAGTTTGGCATTAGTCGAACTCGTAAGAAGTGGATTCTGCAATAAAATACCCGGTCCTCAACATCGCCGCCACCTTGAAATACTCAATTTCAACAGAATCTAATAAAATCTTTTACACTATTTCTACAAGCTACTGAAATATTTCATGAAAACGATCAAATGAAACTAAACAAAGTGTAAATGATGTTTAACTAAACTATAACTGTCGACGAAGTTCTCTTTCTTCTTGACGTTTCCAATTGGTATTAATACTACTCTACTGTTGATTGCTGGATAGGTGTCGCTGTCGTCTCAATCGGCGCTGGTGTCATTGCTATCTACGTCGGCTTGAGGCACACACTCCACGTCATCATAAGAAGGCAGCAGACAAATTTTTGTTATCGGCCGTTTGATTATACCACGAGCAGTCTTCAAGGTCACCACTCGAGTGAGCTGATCGTTGCCGGGATGAGTATCCACAATGCGGGCGAGCGGCCACTTCACTGGATGTTGCTGTTCGTCGACGAGGATTATCAGACGGCCGGGGAGAAACGCCTGATTTGGTTTGCTGTTCTTGGTGCAAAGTTGTAACTCCTGCAAATATTCGCTCCGCCAATGATGCCAAAACTGCTGATATGTCCGCTGTGTCGCTTGGAGACGATCGAGCATGCTGATAGGAGCTTTGGTGAGATCCGGTTCGGGAACTGCGTGCATCGTTGATCCTATTAGGAAGTGAGCAGAAGTTAAGCACGCCAGGTCGATTGGATCTTCCGAGAGGGGCACTAGCGGCCGGTTGTTCATTGCTGCCTCTATTTGGGTCAATAGGGTCGCCATCTCCTCGAATGTTAGACGAGAGTTTCCGAGTTGGCGATACAAATGGGTTTTGGCGACCTTAACAGCTGCCTCCCATATTCCACCAAAATGAGGCGCCTTTGGTGGACAGAGGTGCCAATTTATGGTTTCGGTTGCGCAAAAGGAGTGGATGCTTTCGGCGTTGTCCTGAAGCAGACGATATACTTCCTCCAACGTATTTTTCGCTCCCTCAAAATGTTTCCCGTTGTCAGAGTAGACATCGGAAGGACGACCACGACGGGACACAAATCTGCGGAATGCTGCCAGGAAAGCTGAGGTCGATAGGTCCCCAACGAGCTCGATGTGGACGGCTTAAGTGCTGAAACACACAAAGATGCAGATGTAGGCTTTCGCTGGTTGTGCTCTTTTGTGGATGGCTTTCAGATACACAGGCCCAGCGAAGTCAACTCCGGTGATGCTGAATGATCGGCTCGGACGGATGCGATGAACAGGAAGTTGGCCAAGCTGTTGCGTTGCTGGAACGGGACTTGCTCGGGTGCAGCGGAAGCAGGCATGAATGATGCTTTGGACTAACCTTCGTCCACGGATAGGCCAAAAGTTTTCACGCATTGCGGCTAATGTGAGTCGGCCGCCACCATGGATTAGCCGTAGGTGATAGTATTTAGCGAGAAGGCGTGTGTAGGGGTGAGGGTTTGGTAGGAGGATAGGGTGCTTAGTAATGTATGGTTGCTCTAACAGATTTAATCTCCCTCCCACTCTAATTATACCGTCAGGGTCGATTATAGGGCTTAAGCGTCGAATTGGCGACTTTTTCGAAACTGCATTGCCATTGTGGAGGCATTTTAGCTCTTCCTTGAAACCATCAGCCTGAACTAACTTCACCAGTACTAGTTGGGCCGCGGTGAGCTCAGCTTGTGAAAGGATTCTACTGGGTAGTGGACTACTATTGGAGGAAAGTGTGCGACATTTTTTACGACAGTGGTTGATGAATCGCAAGCAGTATGCAGTGATGCGGATCATTGATGTATGCGAAGAAAATTGAGCAAAATAAGGATTCGGGTCGATAGGTTCGCTTCTGGTTGCTGCTACAATGAGCTTTCGGCGTTCTTTTCCGTCCGTTGGATAATCTGGCACTCTTTCACACGGCCATTGCTGTTCGGGTAGCGAAAGCCATTCTGGGCCGTGCTTCCAATCTGTGCATTGGATGAAATCGTCGATTTCCATGCCTCGCGAAACGTAGTCAGCGGGATTCTGTTTGCCAGCTACGTGGTTCCAGTGCGCTCCCTGGCTAGCTGATTGAATAGCTGAAACACGATTGGCCACAAACGTCTTCCAGGTGTTGGGAGGAGCTCGAATCCATTGGAGTGTCACGGTGGAGTCACACCAAAAGTAAGAAGCAGAAATGTCGATTTGGAGTGCTTCGCTGATTTTGGAATGCAACTTCGTTGCGAGATCGGCTGCGCACAATTCTAGTCGAGGGAGGCTGATACGTTTTAGTGGAGAAACTCGTGATTTTGATGCAAGTAGGTGGACGGTTATGTTGCCTTGGGAATCTAGGGATCGGGCGTATGTGCATGCACCGTAGGCCGATTCTGACGCGTCGGAAAAAGAATGTAGCTGGATCGTCGCCTTCGGAAGTAGAGCATAACGTGGTACGTGAAAGTTAGAGAGATTCGGCAACTGTTCTGCGTAGCTTTTCCATTTGCTAGCGATCGATTCCGAAACTGGATCATCCCAGCCGCATGGCTGTAACCAGAGGAGCTGCATCAACATTTTCGCACGGATGACAACTGGCGAAACGATCCCCAAAGGATCAAAAAGCTGCGATATTCCGGATAGGATGACTCTTTTTGTGATTGGTCCATGAGTTGGTCGTATGGCGGCCTCAAAACGGAAGATGTCCGCCTCGGGTTCCCAACTTATCCCTAGAGCCTTGATTGTCTCGTCTTTATCGAATTGAATTGCGGACTGAGTACCGATTTGGTCAGATTCCAGTCCCTGAAGAACTTCAAGTTTGTTGGATGTCCACTTCCTCAAACAGAATCCTCCCTTCGCCATCAGTTCCCCTAGCTCAGTCCTCAGTTGGATTGCTTCCGGGATCGATTACGCATCACCGATAAAGTCGTCTACATAAAACCCTTTCCTGATTGCTGGTCCTCCCAGTGGGTAAGTATTTCCTTCATCGTCGGCTAGTTGAATTAAGGTGCGTGTTGCAAGGAAAGCAGACGGTGCCATACCGTACGTCACGGTAAGGGATCGTTCAAATATTACGTAACGCAACAGGGGGTGGGAGGGGGTCTTACAAAGTGTTACGGTCCATACAAAATTTTTATATTTTCCATACGAAAGCTGTTACGTGGGGGAGGGAGGGGGTCTAAAATTGGAAAATTTCGCGTTACGTAATATTTGAATGAACCCTAAGAAGGCGGTAGGTTTGAACTGGATCAGTTTTGTCGAATCGGAACAAAATTTGTTGGAAGGGGGTATCGTCGGGGTGATGCAAAATTTGGCGATACATTTTTGCAACATCGCTCACCACAGCTACAGGGAAGGTTCGGAAACGGAGACAAATTGCATGAAGATCGTCCTGCACTACAGGTCCTACAAGTAACGCTTCATTCAGTGAGTGACCTGAAGACGTTTTGGCGGAGGCATCAAAAACGACCCGTACCTTTGTCGTTGTGCTGGAGTCTTTCATCACGGGGTGATGGGGTAGGAAACATTGCAATTGCGCCGTCTATTGCATCATCGGAGACCAATCGCATATGGCCTAATTCCAAATACTCACGAATGAATTTATGGTATTCTTCTTTAAGATGGGAGTCACGATCAAGTCTCCGTTCGAGCAGCTCAAAGCGACGTAACGCAGTGGCTTTGGATTCCCCAACAAGTTCATCGAAATTTGATTTACGTGGTAATCGCACTATATACCGCCCTTCGGAGTTTCGACTGACAGTGGATGAATAAAGTTCCTCGCAGTTTTTCTCGTCTAATGAGTAGGCAGATCGAGTTGGAAGCTCTTCAATCTCCCAAAAACGTTCCAAACTTTCTTCGAGTGAGACCAAGGACATGGTAGTGATGGAACAAGCGGATGCTTCAGGAATGTTCTTAGGAATGTTGGCCGCACCAGAGACTATCCAACCAAAGGTGCTATCTACCAGTAGAGGTAACGATTCTGACAAGTGAATTCTGGCAGCTGATGTGAAACATGAGAAGAAATGTTCGTTGCCAATGATCATGTCTATACCAGAGCTCTTATTAAAGTTTGGATCGGCGTAGAAGAGGTCCTTGGGAAGATTCCAGTTGTCGGTGGACACCTCGTAGGCAGGGAGCCTAGGAATGACGCTTTTTAGAACCAAAAAGCGATCTGGGTTCGGACAGAGTTTCTTGCCTGCTGTGGCTTTTCACCAACACCGTGAATCAAAACATTTACTCTGCTGCGTTGCAATCTGGGCCATGTTCTCGGAGATTATATTTGGCTGGGATGCACAATCTAAGAGAGCTCTTGCCATATGCTCTTGACCGTAGCAGTCGACGACTTTGAGAACTACAGTTAACATAAAAACGTTTTTTCCACAACCTTGCATCGGGATGCTACATACGCTTTCTTCTGGCTCGGACAGTGTGGACGCTGATAGCAGTGGAACTGGTTCAGAGGTGGCCACGTTCGTTTGTACGGTGGACTTGGAAGGAGACGGAACAACATGAGCACGGGTGGAGTTCTCTGTGTAGGCAGAGTGAATCAACGAATGGTGACGTTTTTGGCAAACCTTGCAACTATACTTCGAATTACAGTTTCGAGCCAGATGATCATTACGGAAGCAGTTGAGACAGAGGCGTTTGGAGTTGAGCAGATTCATCTTCTCGGCGATCGGCAATTTCTCGAATTTGAAGCACCTTATCAGAGGATGACGTTGGTCGCAAGCGTAGCATTTCATCGACGAACCTTCAATGGCTGCATGGGAGGAAACTTTCATCGGGAATGGCTTTTTGGGGAACGAGGCATGTGGTTGCACTGGGTTTGATTGGTGGCATTGGTTAACGGAAATCGATTCGAGGACCCGCATACGACGTTGGAGGAATTCGACGAGGCTCTTGTATGTGACAGCATTCAAGGTAGACGCGTAGTCCTCCCAGGCCTTCAAGGTGTCATCGTGCAATCGTGTACACAGGATATGTTCTAGGATGGTACTCCATGACTCGACAGGCTCACCCAGTTGACCTAGAATCTTTACATGTCGCTCGAAATCATCAACTATGGCATGCAAGGCGGACGCTGACTCTCTCTTCATCTTCGGACAGTCCAGCAAGGCTTGTAGATGACGCTTCCTAAGGAGATACTCGTTTGCGTAACGGGAGACGAGAGCGTCCCACGCCAATTGGTAATTAGCAGCGCTGATCCCAATCGACTCAATTAATTGAGCAGCCTCGCCCTTGATAGCAGCTCTTAAATAGTGGAATTTTTGGATGTCCGCCACATCCGGGTTCGCGTGTATTAGTGCCAGAAATGTGTCGTGAAAAGCTAACCAGTCTTTGTAGTCCCCAGAGAATTCAGGCAATGAGATAGTAGGCAGTTTCAAACCCTTTAGAGTGGAAGAAGCCCCAGTGGTAGCGGTTTGAGGGAGATTTCCGTGCACAGTGATAGGAGCAGGAAGTTTAGAGCGTAGAAAGGCTTTTATTTTGAAGAACAGAGTTTCAAAGTTAGAGCGATAGGATAAATTTCTCACCATGCCTTCGCTACTTTCCTCCACTTCCTCCAATTCGGCCTGCACGTCCTCCAACCCCTGCCAGATTACATCTAGGTTTTCCAGCCGCAATTCGACCTCGAGCTTGTCCCGTTCCTCCTGGTATTGCGACATAAACTGTTCCGCACGTCCCAGCGAGGCTAGCAGGGTGGTGCGACGGGATGTCAAGATCTGCTTACGGCGTTCGTCGTCCATGATTTTGCCAAACTCGGGAATCTATCGAACGAAAGACCAGGGAGCACTGGCGCAAAAGAAAATAATCTCTTGGAGAGGTTCTCACCTGACCAAGGCAGTCAATATGCCTTGTATAATTTCAACAAAACTGGAACACAGCGAAGAACAAGCAGATGAACTGCGGGGGTACTGTAGGTGGGTACTTGCGGCGTAGTCACGGATGGTCCACAAATGCAGCAAATCTTGCACGGATTTCGTCCCGTAGTGAGTCGCTGGCTTCACTGCTGCATACGCTGATGTGAATCACCACGGCGTGGGTAGGAATCGTAGAACTCGGAAGCGTAAAGCACGGATCTCGTTTGTAGCACAGGATAGG
Organism: Aedes aegypti; assembly: GCF_002204515.2. NCBI lineage: Eukaryota > Metazoa > Arthropoda > Insecta > Diptera > Culicidae > Aedes > Aedes aegypti. The sequence continues at coordinate 297,724,765 of NC_035108.1, forward strand.
GTAGATCGTCATCAATCGGCATGCAAATGCAAAGCAAAAGAGATCTAAAAAGCACCAGCAAACACGGGAAAAAGAGGTTGGACAGGCAATTACCTTTTGCCTGTCTTCAACAGGCCTTGTATTTTTGGGAAAAGCAGGAACACTTCAGGAATTCGCAGCACCAGGTCGGATGGTACCACAATGGCGGTTGGCGTCGTTTCGGGTCACAATAGGTCTTCTTTGTTCCTATTCAGGGTAGGCTTTGATGGCGGAATACTCAATAGCCGGATGGCTAGTATGGCGTCGAGAATGTTCCACAATACAGGTGGAATAATCGGTATTGTCCAGTCCTTGGCGTCAAAGATGGCGAGTCAGGCGGGCTTCGTTGTCCCGCGGATGGAAGGCGAATACGGTCGGAGATGTCTTCGCCGGAAGGAATTGCCACAATCTTGGTCACGGCACCAGTTTTATGTTGGGACAACGGCTCGGGAGTGGAAGGATGTGGTTATGATGGGACCCTACTTTTGAGTTCCGACTCACCAACGACGGTCGAACAGTGATCCGGATCACTACGGAGCCACAAGGAGTTCACGCAGAGCTTCGAAACCAACTTCACTTTCTCAACCGAACTTTATTGGCGAAACTAACTTCGGATTACAATTAGATATCGGTGCTTTTCGTTTGACGTGTTGGAGAATACTAATTTTATTACCAGGCCTGGCGATTTAATTGAAATCTACAGTTGACTCGAGTTAAATGTATTGGTGACATAACTCTACCTAATACTGACGTAACTAGAGTTTGGCATTAGTCGAACTCGTAAGAAGTGGATTCTGCAATAAAATACCCGGTCCTCAACACTAACCTATCTAGAAACTAAGAGCCTGAAGATCATCACAAGAATTGACAGGAAAATTGAATTCATTTCTTATGAAACTACGCCAGCGGTCTACGGGAAAAAACGTCCTCGATAATTTGTAATGTACCGTAATTTCGGGTGAAATTGATCATTTTTCACGGTTTTTCTAGTCTGCTTTCTATAATGTTAACAATGCCAAACAACTAAATGCAGGAAAACAAGTACGAAGGTGAGCCTCATCGACTTATGTACCGAAATTTTCTAACAAATGTCATTTTAGTGTTAACAAATACCTCTAAAATAACAAATCAGAGGATCTCATTTCGGGGTGAAATTGATCACTTGTCAATGCCATTATTTATAGTTTCCAAAAAAAAACTCTAAATGATAAATGTGAGCTCTCTGAATCCGAATATGCTTGTCAAATTCTTAACAATGCAATATTTATATAAATACCGAATAGTTAAATTTCAAGAATTGCTCGGAAAACGTCTAAAAGTACGCAATTTCCTAAGGAATTCAATGATATCTAACAGAAATTAAATTATTTCAACCATATGAGCTAATTGGTACGAGTTTTGGTGATGAAATCTGGTTTGGGGATATATCTCAAGCATCCTCACAAACCTTCAGGTTTATACCATGTTCAAATCCTTGCTTATAAATAGAAGTTCATAGCTGTTTGTCAATACTGCACCGTGCATGTTTTGAAATTTTACGTTATTTTCATAGTAATAAACATTCTTTAACGCAAAAAACTTCACAACACACAATTCTACAATAGTTACGACAAGCAACGTTCATTTACTGCAGCTTACATTGATATTTGTGCTCCATTACGAATAAATTAAATCGTGTGATACGATGATCAATTTCACCCTTCTGATCAATTACACCCGATTTTACGGTACTTCATTTTTTTAACATATAAATGCAGTAAAAGTGGTACATGAATATTGATTTTTTATTATTTTCTCATATTATGATATTCGGATTATATATGGACACCCTGTATTACCCCAACCCAACAAACAAGATGAGACAAGTGTTCAGATTGATTGATCTTATTGCTTACCCCGTAACGTATCACGAAAAGGTAATCTACCCGCGTTACGGGTGTTGCTGGAACTTATGCTGTTGAATGTATCATGAGGATAATATCATACCTGTTGTGCTATACACATATACTATTATTCTAATTTCTTATCTAAACTTGAACTGATTAATAATGATTATAACAACAATGTATCAAAAGAAAGGTCGAAGTATACCTCAACTATGCATGATTTGCTCGTCAAACAACGCCAATACAGAGGGATTGGGTACGTTATCCATTAATTGAAAGATCATCATAACCTAAAATTTTCTCACACAAACCATTTCTAGCATCAATTCCCCACAACTCAAATCACCCGTTCCCGGTCATGGCTTTCTGTTCACTTTCATCTGACAGATTCACTGAACCGTGAAATTGCTGCGCATCCGCCTTTGTTCCGATGCGGGTCGACAATTTCCCACGCATACAAAATGAAAAACTGCACCGCACGCAAACCCGCATTTGATCCAATCGAGCTAAATGATGCTGCTGCACTGGCTAAGCTGCTGCTCTAACGTCGAAGCGCGCAGAGACTTTCTTTTCGAAAACCATCCTCGAGTTTCTACCAGCCTGGCCGTATATTCGAGATCACTTTCATTCCGCGTTGGTTTCGAAGATCGCTCGACTCTAGGAAGATCGTCTGTCGTTTGCACCGAGGATCATCCGCATTCTCGCGCAGCATCATCTGAATGAAGATTTCGGCTCGGATTGCTCTTCCTACGCATCTCAGCCTGCTCCGTTCGTTGACGCAACCGTGATCGTTGGAGCGTGAAATGATTGCGCAGAAGAAGATCGCAATGCGCATCGAGATCGGGAGTTTTTTTTTTCGGTTTTTCGGTTTCCATCTCTTGTCGTTCAGCAGCTGATCGTGATGTTCGAGCACAGTGCGATCGCTTCGATGCTCGGATGTACATCAGTACATCAGAACAGAACCGATCGAGATCGCTACGGCCACAGAAGTGTTGAACATAATATGTCATTTATATTATTGTTTTTCAATGCAACGACAACGTGGTCGCGGTTTGGAAGTAGTTGATAACTATGATAATGCTCGTTTCAAAAATTAAGTTCAGCTGTGGTAAAGTATCGTAAAATCAGATGCTATTTTATTTCTCTCCTCACAAAATGGAGTACCGTAAATTCGGGTAAAATTGATAGGTAGCGTGATTTTTTTTATCTTTATTAACAAGATTTTTAGCCCTGGGCAATTAGTTAGTCATAATTTATTTTCCTCTTTCAATGCCGGTATTGGCTTCTGAGGTGTTTTTTAAATTTTAGATAATTTCCAAAAGGGCTTAGAGTCCAATTGAGAAAATTTATATTCAAAATTTTTGTTTCTTAATTGTGAAAAACGTTTCTTGATTTCTTTCTGCTAATCCTGCCATATAATTCATATATATAATGCATTTTCAATACAGTGCCTTACCGATTTTGGCAACAAGGCGTGATTTTTATGTTGCCAAATTCGGGAATTTTTAATTGTTTATTATTTTTATCATTTTTATCTCAAATAATATCAGAAATTGCATGGCAACTTTAACGAATGATGTAAACAATGTCTGGGAGCCTTCTTCAGTTCAGCTTTTGACCCAAAAGTATTGACATCATGATTATATGTACCATCTGGAAAGCATACTTGCTGTACACAGTATAAGCGTGGTATTACTTTCAGTGGCCATTTGTGTGTGTTATAGAGTGCAAATGTGCAACTTTATAGCAAAACTATATTGAAAGTATCGAATATCTTTCAAGTGGGATTTCCTGAACATAGAGTGCAATTTTGGTTACCACACGTCTTATGTAGTGAACTAGGTTCTAAATTGAAAAAAGTGGAAGTTCTTATACATTACTATGCTAAAATCAATGTTATCACAGTTTTAATGTAAGCTCAGGACTAAATAGAAAATGAGTAGATGAAAGATATCGATCAAATATGTACAGTAAGGCCCGTAAAAAAACTACAAGCTTTTTTGGATCATGAAACTTTTTCAATGCTTTTTATCGAGACCACCATGCACCCAAAAATAACGTCAATGACGAGATCTCATCAAACATTATGGTCGTTTACTGAAATTCGGGAAATACTTTGTTGACAGTAGCAAATGCATGATCAGGAATATGGAAGGAATTTCTTGAAAAAAATAAATATATGTTAAAGAAGTATTTTGTGCTGAAATTGTTGAAGCAACATGTGGAGTAATTTTCGAATCAAATGTAGGTAAATTTTTTTTTTTTATCTCACAAGAATACCGTGAGATTTTTTAACGATTTTTTGAAGAAACTGCATGCGAAATTTTTTTGGCCAACATGAATTTTTTTCCACCAATGTATGCTTTTCATGAAAATACGTTTGATACAATAGGGATACAATTTTCGATATTATTTTTGTGGGATTGTAGCTTAGATTTTGCGGAATCAGTGGAAAAAATTTTATAGTCATTACTTCTTTTGTCTTCTTGCAGAATAATGTGTGAAATTTATCGTTTATTTTTGATAACAGTTTAAAAGAAAGATTTTTTTATTTTTTTATTTGTAGAAATACTTACAAATATCTATGGTAAGAAGCTTAGCTAGCTTAGCTTAGACTGACTACACATATCAATGGTTGCTATTCCGTGATTGACCGAAGTCAGTGAAAATGCACAAAGAATCAACTAGAAGTTCGGCTGGGATTGGCCATAATCTTCTTCAGTGTGCATAATTCAGTGCCTCTATTTATACAGGGTCAATAACGGCGCCGGCCACGTCCTTGCAGTCAGGTGGGATTGGGGGAAGGAATGTTAGTGTGTAACCTTTGCTTTTTGGAGACCGTGTTTGCCTCTGCATCTCCACAAAGGTTACTGGGAGGGATGTTTGTTAATGGGGAGGATCGTTGGGTCATAGGATTCACTTTGATAAGCGATTAAACCATGATAAACAATGATTTGTGAGATATATACATGCTTATACGTAAATATAATTGTTCATATAATTTCTATGTAGAGGAAAATTATGCCGACACTTGAGGTGACGAACCATTCAAAGTTTGTTGAACAAATACCTAAATGTAACATTCCTACAGCTGTCAGGACGAAAGCATGTGTTATTATATTTTACTCATTTGAAAAGAAACAAAAAACTCGATTGGTTGGGACATCATAAAACACTCTTATTCTTATGCCGACACTTACAGTGGCGAACCATCCAAAGTTTGTTGAATAAAGTGAACCTTTCGCAAGTCTACACTTGTAGTGTCGAACCATTCAAAGTTTTTTTAATTGCAAAAATAAAGGTATATAAGAGGTGTTCTGAAAAAAAAATGTTAAACATAAATAAATCATGAATCAGAGTTTGTGTCGACACACACAGTGACGAACCATCCATAGTTTATTGAAAAATCATATTTACATCCCACCATTGTAACGATTGAATGTGCAGTCATACATATTTTATAGATTAGAAATAGTAGCATGAAACGAGCTCACCAATTGATCCGTTATCCTTGACTGAGCAGCCACAATCCACTTTCGGCTTCACTCGTTTGCTCGGCTATAAAAAAGCACTCAGGAAAAAACAAAATAAGCGCGCGACCCAAAAAGAATAAAAAAAAAACTGTTCGGGCTTTCTTGACGCACTGCCCAGGAGCAAGCGTCAAGGTCGAAGGATCAAACAGAACTAACCGATCGCGGCACTTTTTCAGTTACTCCAACCGAACTCACCGATCACGCCACTTTTTCACTTACGAGACCGACGCGCGACATGTTTGATCCTGCCCTCGTCGCTCGCCCCGGCAAAAGCAAGTGTCAAGGTCGAAAGATCAAACAGAACTAACCGATCGCGGCACTTTTTCACTTTCTTCAACCGAACTCACCGATCACGCCACTTTTTCCCCATTCACATGAAATGACACTTGTCGAAAAACTCCCTTACAAATATCTATGGTAAGAAGTGCCGTAAACATTCGATATTTTTCGCGACGTTTGTTTTGCTTCCATGGTCAGCTGTCAAACGATTTCTCTTCACTCTATTGCACACAGCACGAACGGTAGAATGAATATCGAAAAACACAAAAACTGTGGAATGAATGTGGCCTCACACTATGGCATTTTCATGAATCTCAATTTTTGCATAAAATTCAGAAACGTCCGACCAGAAACAACAAAAATAGTCTACCGTAAAATCGGGTGTAATTGATCAGAAGGGTGAAATTGATCATCGTATCACACGATTTTATTTATTCGTAATGGAGCACAAATATCAATGTAAGCTGCAATAAATGAATGTTGTTTGTCGTAACTATTGTCGAATTGTGTGTTGTGAAGTTTATTTGCGTTAAAGAATGTTTATTTTTATGAAAATAATGTAAAATTTCAAAATCATGCAATTGTGCAGTATTGACAAACACCTATAAACTTCTATTTCTAAGCAAGGATTTGAACATGGTATAAACCTGAAAGTTTGTGAGGATGCTTGAGATATATCCCTAAACCAGATTTCATTACCAAAACTCGTACCAATTAGCTCATATGGTTGAATCAATTGAATTTCTGTTAGATGTCATTGATTCCTTAGGCAATTGCATACATTTAGGCGTTTTCCGCGTAATTGTTGAAATTTAACTGTTCGTTATTTATATAAATATTGCATTGTTAAGAATTTGACAAGCATATTCGGATTCAGAGAGCTCAAATTTATCATGTATAGTTGTTTTGAAAACTAACAATAATGGCATTGACAAGTGATCAATTTCACCCCAAAATGAGATCCCCTGATTTTTTATTTTAGAGATATTTGTTAACACTAAAATGACATTTGTTAGAAAATTTCGCTACATGAGTCAATGAGGCTCACCTTCGTACTTGTTTTCTTGCATTTAGTTGTTTGGCATTGTTAACATTTTAGAAAACAGACTAGAAAAACCGTGAAAAATGATCAATTTCACCCGAAATCACGGTACTCTTGCTTGTAGTGTCGATTTTGACACATCTACACACTTAGATTAAATTACTGGGGTCGGTAAAATTTTACTGGGTTCTGGAACTACCGAAAAAGTCAGTAAAATAAAAACTGTCGCCACGCGTAGTTGGAAAGCAAATTTCACCATGTTTTATTTTTTATCGATATATGATATGAAAAGAAAGCTCTCTGCAAAATTTCAGTAAAAAATCTCTGTTTTTCGATTTCTGACATTTTTTTTAGTTTACTGACTTTTTCGGTAGTTCAAAACCCCAGTTATTTTTACCGAACAGATTGAGTGTGTATATAAATAGAAACGGAGTGGTGTTTGTAATGTCACCAAATGGCTTGAAAACTGATGCACGCATTGACGTAAGTTTTCAAATGTTGCACTCGCCAAGGAATGCGACGTGATCGTGCGAGAAAAAAGTTTGGGAAGTCTCCGGAATAATTGCGAAAACGGTAGAAAACATAACAACAACGAGGCCTTTCTTAGCCGAGTGGTTAGAGTCCGCGGCTACAAAGCAAAGTCATGCTGAAGGTGTCTGGGTTCCATTCCCGGTCGGTCCAGGATCTTTTCTTAATGGAAATTTCCTTGACTTCCCTGGGCATAGAGTATCATCGTACCTGCCACACGATATACGAATGCAAAAATGGCAACTTAGGCAAAGAAAGCTCTCAGTTAATAACTGTGGAAGTGCTCATAGGAACACTAAGCTGCGAAGCAGGCTCTGTCCCAATAGGGACGTTAATGTCAAGAAGAAAAATAACATAACAATACATGACAGTAGCAATAATTTATACAGCTTGTCTGCTTTATAAGCCTTTACGTTAAAAAATAACTTTCTCGCGAGTTCTACTCATAAACATGTTCCATAATACGTTTCCAAGCTCACTATGGTCACCAGTTTTTTCATTTTGACTAATTTTCACTTTGTTTTAACTCAAAATACTGGGTTTCAGTACTTGATAAGCAATTGAAAATATTTTTCAATATGTTGCCAAAATCGGGAAGAAAATGTTGCCAAAAACGGGTGTTGCTAAAATCGGGGGTAGACAAAAGCGGGTGTTGCCAAAATCGGGAAGGCACTGTATCAAGTTTTGTTTGCAAAGAAATGTTAACATCAAGATTACTATCGATATATGTTTCATATGTATTCCAGTCGGCTCGTAAATAATTGAAAGTGGAGCTGATAGGAATGAGACGATGCCCACCGAAGTGCGAATAAACACAAATTGCTAACGATCTGGGAGGGAGGCACAGATACTACACACGAAATAGGGTAACGGTCGTATTTTGGACCCCCTAAGGAAGTGATTTTAGCTTTTTGTCCCAATTAATTAGTTGCACAGCGTAACTAAGTCAAAGAACATGCCAAAATGTAGAGAAAAACTTCTCTTGTAAAGATAAAAATGCCCAAACGGTCATGTAGGATCCAGAAAACGTCGAAAATAATTTAATTGTGATGTACTGCTTTTCATTATTTTGGACACACCAATACATTTTGGACCCTCAATGTATATATTTTGGACCCCCGTTGTTTTTTATCGTTTGGCGACAAAGTCCACGACACTGGTTGTGTAATATGCTTGCCCATAGTCTAATCAATCGTTTGACAATGGAAAACCGAAGAAATTCTACGCTTTTAGTCCAGGAATTTAAAAAAAAGTTTTTGTTTACATTAGAAAAATTTCTGACGGCTTTAATTTCTGTGTGTAACGTGTTGTAACGATTGTATGGATGAACCGATTAAATTTAATTAATTTCAGATAAAACAAACACATTTTCTATGTACAAACGGTTGATGCAAGTACGGAATAGTCCTATCTTTCCATATGGCATGCGAATTGAATTGGTATTTCGAATTAAACTTGGAAATTTTCAAGAAAATGGACCAGGGGGTCCATTGGCACAACACTTTTCCAAATTGCAAGATAATTCCCGCTCACCAACGAAAATCAAGGCAGGCTTGCGAAGAATCGCTAGTTTTCTTTTGTTGTGTACCTTATAACAAACTTGGGAAAAGGGTCATTGTTTTATGTGCATCCAATTTTAATTTTGATTGGAAAAGCGTAAAAAGATGCGTGTTTCAATACTTTATATTCGATCAAATTAAAAGGTGCTATCGTGGGATTGCTTTTAGGTGTGCAGGAATAGATTTTCAACCGATTGTTGTCAACTTTGTTAAAATGCAAAAATATGTTTTGATCAATCACGCGCTTTTCTTATGTTTGTCCATTCTTTAAGATTTGGGCTCACAGTGACAGTTCGTGAAAGCAGAATCTCGGCTCACTATGACGTACATAAATTTTGTATCGGTTTCTCCCTCCCAGCTAAGGGGCGGTCCATTAATTACGTAAGACAATTTTGGCGGTTTTTCGAAACCCCCCTGCCCCTCCCCCCATGGTAAGATTTTTTATAAGAAAATTACAAATAATTTGTATGGCGCGTAAGAAATCTCAACCCCCCCAAACCCCCATAACCCCTTACGTAATTAATGGTCCACCCCTAACGACCATCATAACGCGACATTGCACCGGTCGTTGCTAAACACGTATGGGAAACAGCAACCCATCCTGTCGGTTAACAGTGCGTTTGTATATTTGGCAACGCTATCCAACCGATCCAATCGTTGCTATTTTTCAAAACAAAGTGACGTGCAGTCTCGTGTTTCGTCGGTATTTTAGTTGTTCAGTGAAAAATATATAAAATGAGTGCTTCGAAGTCCCGCGGAAAAAACTGGACACCCATGGAGGACGAAGCCCTGTGCCAAAGCGTGGCTTGATGTGTCGCAAGATCCGACCATCGGAATCAATCAAAAATTGGAAATCTGTACGGTCGAATCTATGACAAATTTGTCGAGATTTGCACCGAAAAAAACGTCCCAACGAACCCGGAATCGCGGGCACCGAGTGGCATGAAAAGTAGGTGGCATTTTATTAATAAGTTTGTCAGCAAGTTTTCCGGTTGCATGGCCCAAATCAACGCATGCCCGCAAAGCGGCGCTTCTCCAGAGGACAATCTAAAAAAAGGCCTTGGCGTTATACACAGCCACTGAAAAAGTCCCCTTCACAATGATGAGTTGCTTCCGGATTTTGGAATATGCCCCAAAGTGGCAACAATACCATAACACTGTGAAGGTAATGGGTGCAACTGTATTTGAATACAATTATTTCTATTTATTCTCTTGATAGATTCCAGCTGCGAAACGTAGTATTGCTTCACCGAGGCTTCAACATCAAACGACGGCGCTGAAGAAAATCCACCAGAAGTTCCTACATAATCAGAACCCAGTCATGCCGGCGCTCGCCCACGGGGCAGAGATGCGCAGCTAGCGCTAAGTTGGAAGATGCGTCGCAGCGAGCCCAGGCCCTAAAGCGAATCGCTAATCATGCGATTATGTCCATGGATCTTAGCAGCTTAGGTAGTGTGGCCAAGACACTACGAGAAGCAGCAGCCCTTCCTGAATGCTCCATGGAGGCGTCCCCCACTGATGATTCGATTGAAAATGTCGGTGACGACCTTTCTGAAGAAGAACAACCAGCTTTCGAACCTGATTTCGACGATCAAATCGAGTTCCTCGATATCGTTTCTTGTAAAGGTAATACCTTCATGAGTAAATATTTCAGAACTGCTAACTGCTTTTTAGTATAGGAGCATCTTATGGTGCTGAGGACAGTTTTTCTGTTTCCATTAATGATAGCGTTGATTTGTTAAAATGTACCCCAAAGAAAAATGAGACAGTCTTGTACTAAGAAGATGTTTCGCCCTTATGATGTATCACTCACAAATGGACCCTTGTCCATATCTTTGTTTGATTATGTATGACCCCGGAGCAATGTTGGAAGCATTTCAGGACAATTCAGGAAGCATTCCAGAACAACTCTAGAAGCATTGCAGACCAATTCTGGAAGCATCTCAGAGCAGTTCTGGAGACATCCAGAACAAAAAACAATTCTGGAAGAATCTAAAGTTATGGAAGCATCTACAATGCTGGAAGCACCCCAAAACAATTTAGGAACTTTTCCAGAACACTTCTGGAAGCATCCCAGAGAAATTTGTTAAGCCTCCCAGAACAATTCTGGAAACATTTCAGATGATTTCTAGATGAATTCCAGAACACTTCTGAGAGCATTCCAGACAAATTCTGGAAGCATACTAAAGAAATTCTGGAAGCATCCCAGAAAAATTCTGGAAGCATTTCAGAAGATTTCTGGATGCATCCCTGAACCATTCTGGAAGCATCCCAGAACACTTGAAAGCATTCCATAACAATTCGGGAAGCATTCCAGAACAATTCTGGAAGCATCCCAGAGCAATGCTGGAAGCATTCCAACACAATTCTGGAAGCATCCCAGAACTATGCTTGAAGCATTCCAGAACAACTCTAGAAGCATCCCAGAACAATTCTGGAAGCATTTCAGAAGATTTCTGAAAGCATCCCTGAACCATTCTGGAAACATCCCAGAACTGCTCTAGAAGCATCCCAGAACCACTCTGGAAGCATTCCAGAATAATTCTAGAAAACCACAGAACTACTCTAGAAGTAATTGGAATGTTAAAATCAAACATTTGAATTATTCAAAAAACAAAATATCCAGTTAGGAGGGAGAGGTTAACGCCCCCTTCATCTGCCCCCGCTGGCTACACCTTATAGTACCTATATGAGGAAAAAAAATAATGCTCCTCTGATTTGACAAATTATTCCTCAATCAAAAGTTACGAACAAAATATGAAAAGTTGCTCAACCCTGACAATGTTTCCCGAACAATGTAAAAATAAACAATACCTTTCGTTTTTGACCAATTGGTGAAGAAATGGTTTGAACCAATGTCGCTAGAGGAGGATAAATTCCGTCAGCAATGTAATATCCTGTGTTGTAGGTGTGGCCGTTGATCACATATTCAGCTGCCGGTGTTTTCCGTTTTACAGTGCGGAAAACAGCGAAGATCTCACCAGCACATTGATGTCATTATTTGAACCTGGAATGCCAAAAAAACGCATGCCAAATCCATAAATCGTATGAAGCTACCACTTCTAGAATGATAGTTGGCTTCTTCTCCTTGCCTTTGTATTGGCCTGCCCAAGCGGTAGGACAGTTTTTCCATTGCCAATGGGTACAGTCCAGAGAACCTATCATCCCCGGAAAACCCCTTTCTGCTCCCATACGCAGGAGATGTTGAAGATCCCTTTGTGTTGGAGAGCGCAGATATTCTTTCCCAAACATGCCGTCAACAGTCTTGCAAAATTCCATCAGACATTTACGCGCGGTCGATTCTGCCATCCGGACATATTCGTGAATAGCGTCGGACGGAGATCCGTATGCTAATTGGCGAAGAGCTGCTGTGCATCTTTTTTAATTTCTTTATTAGTATCATTCCAAACATTACATTCATTATATCTTATATCTAGGTGTTCTGTGTTATTAGACAACACTATCATCCTAATTTGGCAACACAAATCTAAGATTTTATTAAGGTGAAGATAAATCGAAGCCAAACCTCAAATTTTCAAGAGCACGGATCTGTAGAACCAAACATCCGTTTGAGCTGAAAACTTAATCGATTGGTCACTCGCTGGTGATGACCAATCGATTAAGTTTTCAGCTCAAACGGATGTTTGGTTCTCCAGATCCGTGCTCTGGAAAATTTGAGGTTTGGCTTCGATTCATCTTCACCTTAAAATTTTGTTAACAACATATTACATTTCATTTGCCGTAGCAGTTCAGATTTTTTACAGGTGAGTTGATTTCACCTGCTTATAAGAGAAAAAAAAAGTTTTTAATATAGGGGGAGATCCCCCAGTACCGGACACTTAAGCCACTAAATTCATAATTCGAAAAATATTGGGTTTATGTGATCGTGACACCCATTCATGATAAATATAATAATTTCTATAGTGTACAAAAATATATTGAAAAAATTAATATGAATTTTGACATTGCATTTTGATGATGTATTTTCGTACCAAATTGATCGATCTTGAAAGGTGGCACCCAATACCGGACACGATCTGGATATGCCTTGAATTTTGTAAATCTGAACATCATTAAATGAGTTTACTATATGAAAAGTATATAATTGCCAACTCAATGCATTTGCAACATTTACAAGAACAATTTGAGTTTTTCTTCGTCTGCAAGATGTCCATCAAAACCCTCTTTCAAATATGATGAAAAATAACACATTTTACGATGTTGTTCTGAATGTTCATTTTCCTTAATTTTATTGCATGTTTGATACTATGATCGACAGAATCCATGAAAAATGAATATATTTTGAGACACTGGTGCAATAATTATCTATGTAATCATATAACAAATCAAGCTGTCCGAAACTGGGGGACAAGAGGTGCTTAACCAGAATTGTAATTTGTCCATATTTAGTTCAATTATGGTACAGATACATTCACATATATCAAATTAGGATTATGTTCGAACATGCTTGCGTGATCCAAAGTATTTTTTCATATTCCAAATAATTACTAAAAAGGCTCAAAATTAAGGCAACACGTCAATTTTTTTGAGATATTCAAACTTTTCTACTTTTTTAAAAAGGCATGCATATTTCAAGGATGTGTTGTTCTACGCAAACATTTGTCTCCATAACAGCTTCCTTTTCTACTAATACACCATCTTGATTGGACCATGATTTCGCAATTTTTCGACTTTGTCCGGTATTGGGTGCTGTCCGGTACTGGGGGATCTCCCCCTACTTAACCTAACTTAACCTAAACATATAACGCATTAATCGTGGCAATAGAAGATTGTAACGATTTTTTTTCTGAAATTATTAAAGATTTGATTTGACATTTGTTCCAATGTTTCAACATTGGATATTCTATGTAACTCATTGCTATACCAGAGAGGAAGCCTCAGAATCATTTTCAAAATTTTATTTTGAATTCTCTGCAGAGTAGACTGGCCCAGCTCAGTATGGGAGAAAAATAAAGTTGTATGATTCCACGGGGCACCCCCCAGGATTATTTCCTGGGGTTAGAGGAAGCCTTTCTGAAAAATTCAGCTCATTTGGTCGTTCCATGAGCTGGCGCATTTGAATTGAAGTTAATATGGGATTTTCAGCTCAAACATATGAGCAACAGCACATCATCTACTGTTTGGTTCAGGAAAATTGATGATCGCGTTCAATTGGACCCAGAATGTCAAAACCACTACTTGATATAATAGCGAAGAATATTGTAGAAGATTGTACCATGATCAAAATTAATAAAGTTGGTGTTTTAACCATCTGAAGTATATCATGCAATACTGCTTTTATTTCTTCAACATAGCTTGAATGTAACCACTAAGCGCATCATAGCCATCTATGACGCTGGGCGAGCTGAGGCACATGTCGCATGCATATAAGTGACTGTACGGGAGTGCTGATCTAAGCCAAACTTTCAACAACTGAAAAAGTAATGTAAATGAGATTAAATCCAGATACAACCTTCTGCAATTATGTTCATTAGGGTATCAACTAGTGTATTTGTCATTTTGGGCTTATTTGAACGCGAACAATTAGTATACGGAACGAAACAGTGACAAAGGATCAATTTTCAATATATTTGAGACGAATATCCCATACAAACTTCATATCGATTGCGCCAGCTGGTGGAGCAACCAATTGAGTTGAAATTTTGAGAGAGCGTTTTTCTTACCCTAAGGCTCATATCTAGGGGGTGCCCCGTTAAATTTTACAACTTTTTTGTTTAAGGGCCAGTCTACTGCAGAGCTTTCTTCCTGGTATTACAACAGCTAGTCCATATTGGTACAGCATACAACATGGCTGGCCTGAAAATTTGTTTGAATATCAAAAGCTAGTCCTTAAGACAAAATTTCGATTTTCTATTAATAAGGGGATAGAGACATTTTCCATATTTGTTACATTTGGCTTGAATGCCCTCAATGTGATTTTTGAAAGTTAAATTCTTATCTAGCATGAGCCCTAGATACTTAACTTCATCTGACCAATTTATTGGAACCCCTCTCATCGTGACAACATGTCTACTTGAAGGTTTCAAATAAAGAGCTTTTGGTTTATGTGGGAATATTATTAGTTGAGTTTTAGAAGCATTAGGAGAAATCTTCCATTTTTGCAAGTATGAAGAAAAAATATCCAAACTTTTTTGCAATCGACTACAGATGACACGCAGACTTCGTCCTTTGGCGGAGAGGCCTGTGTCATCCGCAAACAAGGATTTTTGACATCCCTGAGGTAACTCAGGCAAGTCAGATGTGAAAATATTGTATAATATTGGTCCCAAAATGCTGCCTTGAGGAACACCAGCTCTTACAGGAAATCTTTCAGATCTGGAGTTCTGATAATTAACCTGAAGAGTACGATTTGACAGATAACTTTGAATTATTCTAACAATGTATGTTGGAAAATTAAAGTTTTTTTAATTTTATAATCAAACCTTCATGCCAAACACTGTCGAATGCTTTTTCTATGTCTAGGAGAGCAAGACCAGTAGAATAGCCTTCAGATTTGTTGGAACGGATCAAATTTGTTACACGTAAAAGTTGATGAGTGGTCGAATGTCCATGGCGGAATCCGAACTGTTCATTGGCAAAAATTGAATTTTCGTTGATGTGGGCCATCATTCTGTTCAAAATAACCTTTTCAAAAAGTTTACTGATGAAGGAAAACAAACTGATTGGACGATAGCTAGAAGCTTCTGCAGGATTTTTGTCTGGTTTTAAAATTGCAACAACCTTAGCATTTTTCCATTTGTCGGGAAAATATGCTAATTGAAAACATTTGTTAAATATATCAACTAAAAATGATAAGCTACTTTCTGGAAGTTTCTTGATGAGGATGTAGAAAATTCCATCATCGCCAGGAGCTTTCATATTTTTGAATTTTTTAATAATAGTTCTCACTTCTTCCAAATCAGTCTCCCAGGCATTTTTGAAAACGTTCTCTTGATTGAGAATATTTTCGAACTCCTGAGTAACTTGATTTTCAATTGGACTAGTAATTCCTAAATTAAAATTGTGGGCACTTTCAAACTGCATAGCAAGTTTTTGAGCTTTTTCGCAATTAGTTAGTAATAATTTGTTTTCCTCTTACAATGCCGGTATTGGCTTCTGAGGTTTTTTCAAGATTTTCGATAATTTCCAAAAGGGCTTAGAGCCAGGGTCCAATTGAGAAATTTTATTTTCAAAATTTTTGTTTCTTAATTGAGTAAAACGTTTCTTGATTTCTTTCTGCAAATCCTGCCATATAATTTTCATAGCAGGATCGCGAGTGCGTTGAAATTGCCTTCTCCTCACGTTTTTAAGACGGATCAAGAGTTTAAGATCATCGTCTATAATCACGGATTCAAATTTAACTTCACATTTTGGAATTGCAATGCTCCTGGCTTCAACAATGGAATTTGTTAAAGTTTCAAGAGCATTGTCAATATCAAGTTTAGTTTCTAAAGAAATGTTAACATCAAGATTAGAGTCAACATACGTTTCATATGTATTCCAGTCAGCTCGAAAATAATTGAAAATTTGAAATGTAACAGGGACATGATCAGAATCAAAATCAGCATGAGTAACTAATTGGCTACAAAGATGACTAGAGTCGGCTAAGACCAAGTCAATCGTAGATGGATTTCTAGAAGAGGAAAAACATGTAGGGCTATCAGGGTATTGAATTGAGAAATATCCTGAAGAGCACTCATCAAATAAAATTCTGCCGTTGTAATTACTTTGAGAATTATTCCATGACCGATGTTTGGCATTAAAGTCACCAATGACACAAAATTTTGACTTATTTCGATTCAATTTTCGCAAATTGACTTGCTGTCCAGAGCATTGAAAAGGCAAATAGGCAGCTATGAAAGTATATTCACCAAACTGTGTGTCAACTGAAACACCTAAAGTTTCAAAAACTTTAGTTTCAAATGACGAAAACAGTTCATGTTTTATACGCCTATGAATGATGATTACAACTCCTCCACATGCCCCATCAAGTCGATCATTACGATAAACAAAAAAGTTAGGATCTCTTTTGAGTTTAGATCCAGGTTTCAAATACGTTTCAGTAATAACTGCTATATGCACGACATTATCTGTAGAAAATTAAACAGCACGTCCTATTTATCATTCAGAGAACGAGCTTTCCGATTTAAAATATTTAAATTATGATTTGGATCCATTAGAAAAACGTAATCCAATAACAATTTGATTTGTAAATTTTACACCTACTTGGACTGCTTTAGTCATATTGGTGGCTTTGAACATTGTATCAATCATTAGATTCAATTGTTCAGTTAGAAAATTAAAATCAGAGGCAGACATGTCACTTGAAGTGGGTACATTATCTGATGACTTCCCATTAGAATTTTCGGTAGACGAAGAGGCGGAATATATGTTACCAGTGGCGGTAGGGTTTTTTACATTTAATTTCAAACAAGTAGAATGGGTACTCATAGTACGAATAGGGGAGGAGTTCAAATTACCTGGTACGATATCTGCAAAGGATTTACCGTGGGTAGATAAATAAAAGATTCGAACGGCTACCCGACGGATTAAAATTAGTTTGTGAATGAGCATGATTATGATCTTCCTTGTGGGTATGATTCATATTCAAGCGATCGTTAACTGAAAAATGAGTATTGTTCGATACTCTACCTGGCAAATTACGGAAACGACCGTTATCGTAACGGATATTATCTTTCATCTGCCTGGTATGAGCCTCAACGACTCTCTTGCGCGAAGGCAAGCCCAAAAATTTGACTTATGATTGGCCTCGCAATTAGAGTATATAAACTTGGTGGTATCTTCCTTCACTGGACAGGCGTCCTTGGCGTGAGAAGTACCTCCGCAAATCATGCATTTAGCATCCATGCGACATTTTTTTGTACCATGAGCCCTCTTTTGGCACCGACGGCACTGAGTGGGGTTCTGATAATTTCCTCCAGGTTTCTGGAAATGTTCCCACGGACATCGAACAAAAGTTTTGTTTTTTGACGTTAACTACGTCTTACGGCAATATACTGGGTGTCAATTGAAAATCTAAAATGTTACGACCGTCACGAAATTATGTAAGAATTTGAATGGTAATAACTCAGCCATTTATCGGTTGATTTTCAATATTTGCCCACCAATCGGTCGGAAATTCATACAACATTTTACTCAAATGGAGAAAACTTTTGATTTTTGACGATAGACTGTCGAAAATTGGGAAAATGTCGACCCCTTTCTTACGCAACCAAACTCGTTCATATTGTCTTCCACGATTCTTTTGGGTTGGGAAGCGCACTATAAAAGCAGACCATTTTCAGCTTATTCGCTCATTCTTCTTTTGATGTTAACTACATCTTACGGCAATATACTGGGTGTCAATTAAAAATCTAAAATGTTGGGACCGTCACGATATTATGTTAGAGTTTGAACTAAAGGAAGGCTGCAACTATGAAAATCGACTAAAATTCAAATGCAAAGATCACTTGGCGTAGTTAACGTCATGCGGTCGTGTCTTGCTCACAACCCCCTCTGATTTTTCTAAAGCTTTAATATTATTTAGTTCTTTTTTTGTTTAAGTGAACTAAATAATATTCATGAGAAAGCCCTTTCCGAACAATGTCAGAATGGGTTCTCTTTTTCATAATGATTACTAGGACTGGGGAAAATCCAAGTAAATCATTTATTCCATTTTTGATCTCTTCAGGTGACTTATAGTCACTAGAGAAACCTTTCAAGACAACTTTGAACAAACGTTCAGTTTTGTCGTCATAAGTAAAAAATTTGTGCTTCTCCTCTTCAACATGTCTGAGAAGAAGTTCACGATCTTTAAGAGTTGCCGGCAAAACGCGACAGTCTCCTTTCTTTGCGATTTGGAAGGAAACCTTGATTCCCCTAATGGAGTTCAAGATCTCCTGCCTAAATCCCCCAAATTCGGAACAACTGACCACGATAGGCGGCACTCTTTGCTTCCTCACTTGAATCAAAGAGCCTGGGCTAGAGGCTGCTTCGATTTGGTGTTCGGAAAATTTGTCTAGAGCATCGAACTGATTGCTCATTTCGATACAATTATTCATTTTACCCTTGGAAGGAAGTTCGCATTCCGGGGAAACGTCCTTTCTTCCATTCTTGCCACGTTTAGTGACAGTTTTAATCCCACTTTTTTGGAAGGAATTCAGAGATTCACCCTTCCTTGTGTTTGTAGTTGCAACCATAATTAGTGAATTAGAATTAGAAGACGTGACCTTCGAGAGGTTTTTTTTTCCAAGACGGTATCCAAGAAGGATTACCACAGCTAGCTTTCGCCAACGGGTCCAACGAAAAATCGAAGGCACGGGTCCAAACAAGGATCGTGAAGGGATCAATAGTAAAAAAAATAGTACTGAAAAGTACTGCTTTAGTAGCACTGAAAAGTACCGTTTTTAATTTTAGCACTGAAAAGTACTGTTTTATTGCTTTAAGTAGTTTTTAAGAAAACTTGCAAGAGATGAGAGAATTCGTGTACGCACAGCACGAAGGTACGATGCGCACTTGTATTTTTCTTATTTTATATTACTTCGGCTCAATGAGGCACCAACTTCGCTCACACTATGCACTTGTCCCATACCCACCAAATATACATGTGCATCAGCTTGAGTTCATTCCACAGCTATGACAATCCGCAAGCAAACTGAATCGAGCTGAGCTGAGGACGTCTTTCGCTCGCTACCTACTGACAGTACACTGAGCCTGATACATTTTTTCCCGCGAAGCAAAATCCCTGACACTGAGACTGCCGTTGGTTGGGCCATCATCGTCACTCACACTCAAGGTTTCTGAGACCCAGATCCGATAACTGGCACGAGGCCATATCGTCATTGGGGGACGTTTCAATGACTTTGTTTCGCGGCCAAGGCGATCGCGAATTGTGACGCAGCACGCTGCTGCTCTACTGAGACTCTGGCAGTGGGTTAGGTAGTAGCAGCAGCACATGGTGAGGATGACGGACCGAGAGGATTGCCTACTTGCAGGGTAACGGTACCGATTTCGCAGAAAGGACACCGTTGGTGAACCACTAGTTGACACAATTTCTGAGACTGATCCAACGGGATGGACCTGATCCCGGTACTGGCGGCTACTACAGGACTGGCGTCGAATGACATTTGGTAGTAAAAGAAAAGAAACATTTAACCGGGTCGCATAACGTTACTGTAGGCTAGTCGGTCTGAAACGCGACTTTGTACTTTTTTCATTTGCTGCACTACCCACATTGATGAAGCACTTCTAGTCACGGTACTCATAACGGGTATTGTAATAAAGTAAAGCCAGCTGGTAGCCGCCAAATGGCCAAGTGTGTGCAACGACCGGTACACAAATACACGATTGTCACGCTTGGCTGATAAAGAGCGATCAAGCTGAATGATGACTTTTTCAAAATAATCATACTGTCCATCTGTTGTTAATAACATGATGTCGAATGTTCAAAAATGGAAACGACTAGCCCATATTGGAACGGACTATAACATGACTGTTCTCAATTTTAGTTAAAGATCAAAAGCCTGTTCTCAAGACAAAGTTAAGATTTTCTGTTAATGAGTATTACAGACAACTCATAAATTTGTTTCTTATGGCATTCATCCTTAATGTGATTTTAGGAAGTTACATTTTCATCCACAATGAGTCCTCTGACCAATTTATTGCAACCCCTCTCATCGTGACAACATGTCTACTTGAAGAAATAAAGAACATTTGGTTTATGTGGGAGCATTTTTAATTGAGTTTTAGAAGCATTCGGCGAAATTTTCCATTAGTGAAAAAAAAAACATATTTTTGCAATCTACTGCAGATGACATGTGGGCTTCGTCCTTTAGCGGAGAGGCATGTGCCATCCGCAAACAAATATTTTTAACATCCCTGTAGGCGAATTCCGGCGCGTATTTTCTTCGAAGATAAGAAAATTTTCTTGTTGGTGGATTATGGAAGAAAATTTCTTCTCTTCGAAGAAAATGTGCGCCGGAATTCACCTACTGATGTAGCTCAGGTAAGGTAGATGTGAACATATTATATGATATTGGTCCCAAAATGCTGCCTTGAGCAACACCAAATCTTACAGGAAGTCTAATTTTTACATGTTCACTCTTTTATTCGTAGAGGCAATCAAATTCAGTGAATATTCGGACGAAACGTCTGATGCATCGAAGTCGCAATTTGTTGGATGTGTTGAAAATTTCAGTAAGTAAAAAGTTACGAAAGATTAGTAACATGTACAGCTATGAAGAGTTTGGCAAAGTTGTAGCATCTTGCAAATAGATCAAAAAAGTTTGTGTTCACAAAAATGCTTTGGCATTTCCATCGGAATTTACATAGGAATTTTCTTCGGCATTTCCTTCGAAATTTGCCTCGGAGGTTTTAGAATATTCTTCGGAATTTCCTTTGTATTTTCCTTTGGAATTTTCTTCAGAATTTCTTTGGAACTTCCTTCAGAATTAACGTTAAAATTTCTTTCCTTTCAAATTTCTCTTTACTTTTGATCATCCTGTGGAATTTATTTTGTAATTTTCTTCGTTATTTCCTTCGGCATTTCCATTGAAATTTCCTATTGCAACTTTCATGAGAACATCTCCTTCGGATTTTTCTTTGAATTTCCCTTTGGAATATCCATTAGATTTTTTCGGAATTCCTCTAGTTTTTCGGAGGATCTTCCATCGGAAATTTTCTTGGAAATTTTTCCAAGAAAATGGTCTAGGGTTTCATCCAGGAGTTTCCTTCTGGTCAAATTCCAAAGAACGGTTAAAAAAACACTGCGAAATTTTAGGAGAAGTTCTTGAAGGAATTCCCTGTTTAAATCCTGAAGGAGTATTTACGGAGCAAATATGAAGTATTTTTGGAATAATTTCTGGCATAATTCCTGTAGAAATTTCTTGAAGAATGGCAGAGGGATTTCTTAAGGAAAGTTGACGGGAATCCCTAGAGTAATTCATGAAAAAAATTATGGATAAACCCAAGAAGAAATATCTGAAGGAAATCCTAAGCATTTTCCTGGAACATCCAGACAAATTTGTGGAGGAACTTCAAGTAGAAAGCAATGAGTGGATATTCAGAATAAATTCTAAAGGAGTTCCAGAAAAATTACTGAAGTTGAAGGTACTTCCTTGATGGACTCTCTGGATGAACTTCCGAAAGAAATATCAAATGAGGAAATTTTGAAAAAAAATTTGAAGGCGAATTACAAAAGGAAACTTCGAAGGAAATTCCAAAGGATATTCCGAAGGTTTTTTCGAAGGTAGTTCCAAGAAATTTTTAAGGGAATTCTAGAATAAATCGCCAGAGGAAATTCTAACGAAAACTCCGAACGAAATTCCAAACGAATTTCCGAACGAAATTTCATAGGAAATTCCTGTGTTAATTTCAAAGGAAATTTCGAAGGTAATTCCAGAGCAAATTCTGAAGGAAATTCCAAAGAAAATCCAAAATCCAAAGGAAAATTAAAAAAAAAAGTAAGAGGTTGTTTCCGAGATACGACCGCCAAGTTGACGTTGGATAACGTTAGCTTCTTCTATTTGCTGGCTTGAGACAGTCACAAACTTATGAAACATTTCTTTTGCTAAAAATCCAATTAATTTTCACACTATTTGTTGCATGTCAATTCTGATTTATTATAGACATTGTGTGTTATTATTTTGTGTTAATACAAAATAATCACTTTACATGTATTCAGAAGCTTGGGAGATTATATTGAAGAATTGTTTTTCAAATGTATTAATTCAAAATAACTCTTTTCATTGATTTTGTGGCCCTGAAAAGGGGAAATTAGGGAATATTACACAATCAACTCTTTAAAACACATTTGTTGGCTCTCAAAAGGGCCGATTGATGAATTGTTGAATTTGCGTAACACGGACACATTTTGACGGCGCACTGGTTTCAATCCTCGCCCGATGAGATTTGCGGTGCGGATGACGATGTGCGCTTCAACAAGCGGCTTTGGTCGATTTTCTTCAGCCATCTCGTACAACAGCTTGCCTCTGGTGGCGAGGAGCTGAGCAGGTTTGGAGGAGCTCTTACCAGCTCGAAAGCGAAAACAGAATGAAACCAGATTCAACGAAGGAGGAATGCTTTATACCCTTAGAATAGCAGATGATGCTCCTCCTTTCATATTCTTCGTTTTCTTATCTGGGAAATAGGCTATATGAAACTGATGTCTGGGTAAGGGATGTACAGATTAGCATTATGCTGTTATTGCAACCCGACGGCACTGCAGCAGCATCCTCGGAAACAGCTTCAAATTGCCGTATTGTCAATTATTCGTAATAAATCAATTATTGTATGATGCTATGAGATGAATTAAGAGATTATAGCAAGTATGTGGTAAACACATTAGGGAATATTATACAAATAACTCTTTAAAACACATTTGTTGGCTCTTAAAAGGGCCGATTGAGTTGTTGAATTTGCGTAACACGGACATATTTTGACGGTGCACTGGTTTCAATCCTTCTCGCCCGATGAGATTAGCGGTGCGGATGACGATGTGCGCTTCAACAAGCGGCTTTGGTCGATTTTCTTCAGCCATCTCGAACGAATTAGGGAATATTACACAATCAACTCTTTAAAACACATTTGTTGGCTCTCAAAAGGGCCGATTGAATTGTTGAATTTGCGTAACACGGACACATTTTGACGGCGCACTGGTTTCAATCCTCCTCGCCCGATGAGATTTGCGGTGCGGATGACGATGTGCGCTTCAACAAGCGGCTTTGGTCGATTTTCTTCAGCCATCTCGTACAACAGCTTGCCTCTGGTGGCGAGGAGCTGAGCAGGTTTGGAGGAGCTCTTACCAGCTCGAAAGCGAAAACAGAATGAAACCAGATTCAACGAAGGAGGAATGCTTTATACCCTTAGAATAGCAGATGATGCTCCTCCTTTCATATTCTTCGTTTTCTTATCTGGGAAATAGGCTATATGAAACTGATGTCTGGGTAAGGGATGTACAGATTAGCATTATGCTGTTATTGCAACCCGACGGCACTGCAGCAGCATCCTCGGAAACAGCTCCAAATTGCCGTATTGTCAATTATTCGTAATAAATCAATTATTGTATGATGCTATGAGATGAATTAAGAGATTATAGCAAGTATGTGGTAAACACATTAGGGAATATTATACAAATAACTCTTTAAAACACATTTGTTGGCTCTCAAAAGGGCCGATTGAGTTGTTGAATTTGCGTAACACGGACATATTTTGACGGTGCACTGGTTTCAATCCTCCTCGCCCGATGAGATTAGCGGTGCGGATGACGATGTGCGCTTCAACAAGCGGCTTTGGTCGATTTTCTTCAGCCATCTCGAACAAATTAGGGAATATTACACGGACGGTGACGGCTGTGCCGCTCGATCTAATGAACCAGAATGACCGCGCTAGCCTCCCGCATGGCAATGACAGCGGAGCACTGGCTGGTAGCGACGATTTCTGGCCGAAAACGATTATGCTGGCTGGTGCACTCAAATGAGCGGCTTCAGTTGCTGCGGCTCCGAAATGCGTGGTTCTTCGGTTCTAATGCGTGTTGTATTCGCGTCCTATTGAAAACTGAACTGAGGACGCGAATGACTCTCGAAATTTGCTCGCCGACCGTGTTCACAGTCTGACGGCAAAAAGAAGAATGAGGGAAGAAGCAGGGTGCGGTGCGCTTTTATAGTGGGAAGCGGAACCGAAAAATGTGCTTGAACGTGATTGGTTAGATAAGAAAGGGGTCAACGTTTTACGATATTTCAATAGTTTGTTGCTAATAATCAATAGTGTCCTCCATTTGGATCGACGCGTAGATAAATTTCCAATCGATTCATGGATAAATATTGAAAATCTATCGATAAATGACTGAGTTATTAGCGGTCAAAACCTGACCATTTTTCGTTACATGCTCAATTTTTCGTTTTTCTGAATTGTACCCCCATATGTTGCCGTAAGACGTTATCCAACGTCAAAAAAAGAAGATAACTTTTGCGTCTGCTAAGAAGAAATTGCATCTGGCGGTACTGAGGAAAATTTTATCTTGGCTTTGGCAATGACGGCGCATCACAACGGAGATTGGAAAACATGCGAACGCAGTGACGACATCAGGCCTTATCGTTCAAATATATCGTTACGTCACAGGGGGAGGGAGAGGGTCTTCCATAGTGTTACAGCCCTTATACACAATTTAAATCTTCCATACAAAAGTTGTTACGTGGGGAAGGAGGGGGTCTAGAACTGGCACATTTTGGGTTATGTAATATTTGAATCATTCCTTAACAATAGAAAATATATTTATTGCATTCCGACAGCACGACTCGGAAACATTCTCGATTTGTCGTTTTGTCAATTATTCATAACTAATCAGATATTGTATGATGCTACGAGATGAATAAATGTAAGAATATGGTAAACACATTAGCAAATATTACACAAATAACTCTTTAGGACACATTTGTTGGCACTGAAAAGGGCCGATTGAACTGTGAGAATCGAGTAACGCGGACACATTTTGCCAGCGAACAGGTTGAAATCCTCCTCGCCCGATAAGATTTGCGGTGGCGATGATGATGGGCGCTTGAACAAGCGGCTTGAGCTGATTTTCTTCAGCCATCTCGTAGCCAGCGATTTCACAAACCGGACACTGGATTTGCAGCAGCTTAAGGTGAAGATGAATCGAAGCCAAACCTCAAATTTTCAATACATACGTTTAAGCTGAAAACATAATCGATTGGTCACTCGCTGGTGGTGACCAATCGATTAAGTTTTCAGCTCAAACGGGTTTTCGGTTCTCCAGATCCGTGCTCTTGAAAATTTGAGGTTTGGCTTCGATTCTTCTTCACCTTAATGATTGTAAATTATTGATGCTGGTTTTCTTGTCCACACACTAAGGGTGAGTCACGAATTTCGATAATAACTCAGCAGCGGAACGTTCGGTAAACAAAATTTGTAGATATTGTTGGAATTTTACTGATTTTGGTAAAATGTTTACCGCAAATCACTAAAAATTTCACCAAAACTATTATTTTTGATTCACCGACAGTTCTGTTGCTGTGACTATTGCCAATAATGTTGCGTGAAATATTTTCGAAACTCTTTCCAAATTAAATTGTCGTCCTGAAAAGGACGGTTGGGTGAGGATATCGTCGATCGCCATTTCATGCTCAGGTTTTGTGAATTCAGTGGTAGTTTTGCTGTCGGTGATGGGGACGATTTAGCTTCCAAATCTGTACAGCGTATGGCCCTGCCACTTCAGAGCGTAGCCGACAGAATTCTGGATGACTTCAGCTCAGCACACCGCGGGTTTCCTCGTAGATGAGACCGGAGGTACGATTGACGTCGCCACGGCGAGCCAGACGGCGGATGGCGGGCTTGGTGATGATGCACTGGATGTTGTCACGCTTGGCGCTTCCTTTTCCGAGGCCGGTCTAACTTCGGCAACGATTGTAACAAAACTGATGCTCGGCCGCCGGCTCGGCTGCTTTTATGCGGTACGCGATGGATGAATTCTTCTTGCTCGCTCGCTGTTCACTGTTCGTCTCGCTCGCTCGCAAGAGAAGGTCATAAAAGGGACCGGCAGCCGCGCAAATTCAATCATTCGTTTGTTTCAATCCGTCCAGAGAACACTACTACGACGATGGCTGGAAAGTAGCCCCTCGCAAGCAGCCGGTCACGAAAGTCGCTCGCAAGAGCGCCCCAGCCACCGGAGGAGTCAAGAAGCCGTATCGCTATCGGCCAGGAACGGTCGCTCTGCGTGAGATCCGTCGCTACCAGAATTCTACGGAGCTGCTGATCGACAAGTTGTATTTCCAGCGCCTGGTCCGTGAAATCGCTCAGGACTTCAAGACCGATTTGCGATTACACAGCTTGGCGTCATGGCCCAGCAGGAAGCGAGCGAGGCCTATCTTTGAGGGTACTAACATGTGCGCGATCCACGCCAAGCGTGTCACCATCATGCCGAAGGCCTTCTAGCTGGCTCGTCGTATCCGTGGCGAACGAGTTTAAATTGAATTAGGACGCAATTTCAAGCAAAACGGCCCTTTTCAGAGCCACAACAATGTATTCCACGTAAAAGAGTTACGGCTTAAGATATTTCACCTATTATTAATTAATTAATTTATTTAATTACCAATTTAAATTTCGGATGATTAGTTTTTCAACGGCAAACAAAGTTTTAGCTAGGTTCCCGTCGGGCGGCGGTAGCATTTTTGCAGTTTTCTCTATGCGCTTATTTGGTTTCGATCGACAATTTCTTACCAAATCAAATCATCAACAAAGCTGTTGCTGATAAGTTTTAGCTTTCAATTCGACAAGTTTATACTGATTGCTTTGGCATGCATGTGGCAAATGACTGATCGAAATATGAATCCATCACATCCATTCACCAGTAATGTCGCTCTTCACGGTGTAAAATTCTCATAACTCTCTTTCAAAATTAAATTGTCGTCCTGATAAGGACGGTTGGTGGTAGTCACAATCCATCGAACTGGGTTTTCATTCCATTCTTAGACAGAAACACACCAAAAGATTACCGAAGACGATTGAATTAAAATGCGGTCGTGCGCGTGCGCGTGAAGTGGAATTTGATTGGCTTCGACTGAACACGAGATAATAAAGAGAAGTAAGAAGAAGACCGAAAGGGGCGTTTCCCTTCGAAAGACGAAAGTGGCTAAGATATCTCTCAATGATGTCTGTGTCAGGAATACACAGGAAAAATGTGCTTTTCTTCGAAAAATAAGACATGCTTCGATATTTCTCAATTTTTCAATAGTTTAGCCATGAGAATCAATAGTTTTCATTGTTGGAGTAGATTCGTAGAAAGATTTCCAATCGATTGGTGCAAGAATCTAGAAAATCTATCCGGGCATTAGTAAGTTATTAACAGTCAAAATCTAACCACTTTTCGTGACGCGAGCGATTTTTCGTTTTTCGAAATTGTACCCCAGTATGTTGCCGTAAGACGTTATCCAACGTCAAAAAATCCGAAAAAAAACGCTAAAAGAAAATTTTGAAGAAAATTTCAATGGGAATTCCAAAAGAAATTCTGAAGAGAATTCCAAAGGAAGTAACTGTCAAAAACGTTTTCGAAGGAAATTGGAAAGAAAATCCGAAGAAAGTTCATGAATAAATTACAAATAAATTCCGAAGGAATTTTTGAAGGTAGTTCCATGAAATTCCGAAGAAAAATCTTAAAGAAGCCCTTAAAAGAAATGCCAAAGAAAAATGCGAAGGAAATTCCAAAGAAAATTCCAAATTAATTCCCAAACGAATTTTCAAAGGCAGTCCCCATGTTTTTTCAAAGAAAATTCCAGAAGAAAACTCCAAAGGAAATTTCAAGGGAAATCCGGAATATATTAAGAAAATTCCGAAGAAAATTTATGAGGAAATTTCGATGGAAATTCCAAAGGAAATTTCATTGGAAATTCCGAAGAAAATTTCTTAGGAAATTTAAATGGAAATTCCGAAGAAATTACAGAAAGGAATACTGAGAAAATTCTGAAGGGCAAATTTCGAAGGAAATTTCAAAGGAAACGTGGAAGGAATTCCAAAGGGAATTCTGAAAGGAATTTCGAAGGAATTTTCGGAGATAATTTTAAAAGAAATCCCCAAAAAAAAAAAAATCAGTACGAAACTTCGAAGCAATTCAATAGTAAATTTCGAAGAAAATTGTAGACGAAATTCCAGAAGGAAATTCCAAAGAAAATTTCAAGGGAAATTATGAAAGGAATTCCAAAGGAAACTCCGAAAAATTATAGGAGATTCATGAGAAAATTGCAATGACAATTTCGAGCAGTTTTGTATAATGATATTAGAAATATCATCTTCAAAAGGTGATATTGGAACTGTCAAAAATGTATGGAAATATCACGTTCCAGAAACATGATATTGGCCCAATATCACGAAAACTGCTTGTATCATAATACAACTCGGTAGTCTGAACATAGCATTACCTACGTGAACCATAAATATACAGTTGTGTTCAGAATAATAGTAGTGAAAGCCGATTTTCATACAAAATGCTCAACTTTGGCATGCTGTAACTTTGTTTCCATATGAGCAATCGGCATGAAATTTTGGCAGTGAACTACAAATATGCTCAAATTCATTATCACAAAATTTGAAAATTTTCACACTACTCGCTAAAAAGTTAAGCACCAGGTGAAATCGCTCAAAATAATATTAGTTTTTCTTTTGTAAATTTTTGTTCAGCAACAATTTGATAAAAATTTGTATTGTCTATACATTTGAAGCTTGGGTGGAAATGGTTGAAACGATGTGTAAAGAAAAATTCTAAAACTCAAAATACAGCAGATATTTAAATTATTAAAACTACTATTATTTTGAGCGATTTCACCTGGTGCTTAACTTTTTAGCCGGTAGTGTGAAAAATTTCAAATTTTGTGATAATGAAATTGAGCATATTTGTAGTTCACTGCCAAAATTTCATGCCGATTGCTCATATGGAATCAAAGTTACAGCATGCCAAAGTTGAGCATTTTGTATGAAAATCGGCTTTCACTACTATTATTCTGAACACAACTGTATACGGCATTGCAATCAATTACAAAAAGCATATTTTTGCCGTTCATAGGAAATAAATTGTCAACCATATTCCTTGAAGCATAGATTCGTAACTGTGGGACATTGAAAACCTGTTATGAATCAAAGATAAAACGGTTACGAAAGAACCGCCAAACGTATGCTTTCACTAATACACCATTCGTTTACTTCGCAAATAAATTGCTGTTATAGTGTTCTGATCCATAATATGAATCGATTTGATCCATAGTACAGTCACCCAAGGGATGCCAAGTCAATTTTTCAAAAATCTGGGAGATTTTAAAAATTTGTCTGGAAAAGTCTGCATTGCTTATATCGTTTATGGAGAACCTTACAAATTATTTACAAAACCTTACAAATTCATTTCAAATTTTATCTGGATCTTCCAGATTTTTGTAAAATGGGGCCTCGAAAATCTGGAATATTCCAGACAAATCTGGAAGGTTGGCAACGCTGGTCACCCCACAGTTATGGATAGCACACAGATATGGATCAGAGTTGGATTAAAATGGGAATGTCTCATCATATACAGGTGCAATTTTGCCGAACACATTTTACCTACGTTAATCATAAATCTGTATAGCATCGCATTCAATCATAATATGCTGAAATATTTTTTTCCGTCCGTAGTAAATAAAATGTCAACCGTATTCCCAGAAGCGTTGATTCATAACTGTGGGGTATTGAAACCCATACCACAGTTATGAATCAATGATAAGACGATTCCAAAATAAACGCCATAACGTATGCTATCACTAACACACAATTCGTTTACTCTGCAGTTAAATTGCTTTTATAGTGTTCTGATCCATAATATGAGTCGATTTGATCCATAATAGGGATCTGCCTCTTCCACTGATCCACATCTGTGGGTGGACATCGTTTGGAATTTCTATTGAAATCGACACTCTTTGGTAAAT
Organism: Aedes aegypti; assembly: GCF_002204515.2. Taxonomy (NCBI): domain Eukaryota; kingdom Metazoa; phylum Arthropoda; class Insecta; order Diptera; family Culicidae; genus Aedes; species Aedes aegypti. The sequence goes on from NC_035108.1 coordinate 297,755,065, forward strand.
AACCGCGAATTTTGAGCTGTATTCACAAAAACAACTATATTCTGCAGTGTCAGGAAGGTAATTTCAATTTGTACAGCGTCACCATGTTTTTTAATCATATATTTTTCTGAAAAATGGCCCTTAGTTGATCCATAACTGTGGGGTGACTGTACGGATCCTCCTCTCTCCCTGATCCATATCTGAGGGATGGACTGCGATATTGATATTGATATTCTTATTCCCGAAGTTTTAAACAGCTATATTTTGCAGTATCAGGGAGGTAATTGTGTTAGATGTTCTCTAGTTTAAGATGTGTAATGAAGATTTTGGATTATTTTATTCTTTTTTAAGGTCAGGTTGTATTCACAGTTTTTGAAGGTTTAAACAATACTGTTGGAAATGTCGATACCTAAACAATCCGCTGGTGCTAAGCTTTAATGCAAACCTTAAGTGTTAAAATGTTGTGTAGCTTTAAGTTGTAACAAAATGTATATACCTACACGCTACACCATTGATTTAGGTGTAAAAATCTGACCAAAAGCAAACTCTTACAGACCACTGAAGCTTTCGCGAATTTGAATTTTATGAGTGCCTCCACTCAAGATCTCATTTTGGTTAAATTCCATGTCGCAAGTTCAAGAATGCGTAGTACAAGCCGTATGCAAATTAAATACACAAATAAAACAACATTGTGTGGACGCTTTAAGGATGCACGATTGGAAGAATCACAGAAGGAAATTGTGTTCCCAACAACACAGATAGCCTATTTAGTTCCTGCAATTATTGGTTGAACAAGTTCAGTGCGACTCGTCGACAAGGACAAACGTTCACCCACATTAGGCAAAGTTAATATCAGTGCCAAGTCAGTTAAAATCTAATAGGAAGTAAATCATTAAGTCACGTTGTAAGGTGCTTGGTAAGTTACAGAGTTTAGTTTGTGAGAACCACATTTAAAAATTGGCTTTTCTCCTAGTTCTTCTTCTTCTTCTTGGCATTACCGTCTTCACTGGGACAAAACCTGCTTTCTCAGCTTAGTGTTCTTATGAGCACTTCCACAGTTATTAACTGAGAGCATTCTTTGCCACAGTTGCCATTTTCGAATTCCTATATCGTGTGGCAAGTACGATGATACTCTATTCCCAGGGAAGTCAAGCCTTTGCTTTGTAGCCGCGGACTCTAACCACTCGGCGAAGGAAGTTCTCCTTGTTAGCAGATCTAATAGTTACTGCGGATCGAAGAACTTTATTTGAGACTGTCCGGTAATTGTTTCTCGGACAAGAGACGGTAAGCCCAACGGAAGTAACTCAGATTTGAATTGCAAGAATTTTGACATAATTTCTAGATTCAAGAGACCCAAATTTAGCAGATATATTTTTTTTATTCTGAAACCTGCTTGGTTATATGGTGATTACGTTGGAGAGATGAGTTGCGGCCTTTTTTCCCGACAGATCCACTACTGATCATTTGTTTGTAACTCGAAGGATGTTACAAGAATAGAAGAACCAGTTATCGCCAATTGCATCGATGCAGAGAAGGCGTTTGATCGCATCGATTTGGGAAGCCTAACGACAGTTCTAACAGTACAACATACAACAAGTTAATACGATGATTAATTTCAGATAAGAAAGCCCCAGATTTAATTATCCACCGGGTAACATCGTGTTTGCGCGACGATGTAGAACAATTGTTATAGCAAGGCGAAAAATCTCATCCAACAGTTAGGAAGATAGACGTTTAACAGGGATGCCGCTGAGCCCGTTTATCTTCAATATAATGAAGGATGCCGTGCTAACGAACGTTGAATCCGAAGTCGGAATATTTAAGCTAAACCAGGAGGGTCAAATTTCGTTACCCATAATATCAGTTTATGCAGACGACATTGTCATAATCATAGGACAGCTGAGCATTTAAAAAAAAATATTGGCTAGCCTGAAAAAGCATTTATCTTGCCATGTGGACCTAAAGAGAAATGATTCCAAGTGTCAGTTCCTTATAATATAGATGAAGTAGAGATCCTTGGAAAATCCACATAACAGGTCAATTAGGCCGTCCATTAACGGCGAGTGTCCGGTGCAGGAATATCATCCGGATCAAAATAGTAAATATATTTCTGGGAATTATGGGACATAGTTCCACGCATCCATGCCCGTATTGCTGTGCCAGGTAACTCAAGTTATCACAGGAGTGCATAAGTCCACAAACGCTTGGATCAATTATCGCAAATTGTGAAAAATGGTTCAATAATTGTGCCGACGACAAAAGAGCAGATTTTTTTACAAATGCGTTTTCAAAAACTTTTGTTATCTGGAAATTGGAATATTGGAACCTGATGGGCCTCTCAAGCTGTTTCGATCTGTAAGAATTCAATAAAACTAATTAGGGAAAATGTACCAGTTATGACCATAGTGGTTCCCTATTTGGCCATATATGAAATTTTGATAACTTTCACATTTTAAATCTTTTTGAATGTTTTAACATCAAGATATATCTTAAATCTAACTACTACAACACATAAAAATTTTCAAAATTTGAAGACATTCAAATAATCACGTATGGCGAAATAGGGAACCACTATGTCCATAACTGGTACACCTACCCTATATACAATTTTTGTGTGAGTGCTTTAAAAGGTACTCGGCAGTTTTTCTAATGTATTCAAGGTATGCCTTGAGCATGAGCATAGATGACCGTACAGTTTGTAGTTGCTACTCCGTGATTGACCAGAACAATCGAAGTTGCACAGAAATTTGATGAATGGAGCCTAGGATTAGCTTACCATTCTCAATGTGCACAAATCGAGAGCTCAAAACATAAAAGTCAATAACGGCGCCAGCCATGTCCTTACGGTATCGGGAAAAAGAAGGAATGTTAGACAACCGTTGTAAATAGAGACCGAGTATATCTCTGCATCTCCACAGTTGCCATGGAAAGGATATTGGGTTAGTGGGATAAGGTAGAGATCTGGGAGTCACCAATATTTGGTGATGCGATCGATAGATCAAACGTGCTTATTCTGCGCGGCGTGTGAGTCGAGACGAGTCGCTCTCACCGCGAGTGACGTGAGACGACTAATGTTAATCAAATGGGAGCAAGTCGACAATTGTCACCTCATTCGACTCGTGTCACCTCCCACGCCGCGCAGAATAGGCACGAAACACTGCTAACGACTCGCGGCGCTTTTTCATTCCACTACGCGAACGACGCACGACAAGTTTGATCTTGTCCTCATCGCCCACCCCCACATGAGCAAGCGACAAAGTAGAAGGATCAAACACTGCTCTTATGTATTTAAGGTATGCCTTCAATAAAAAGTGGAAGTTGGATACCGTAAAACGGGGTAACTTTGATAGTTTTTCGAAGAAAACTTGAATATTTATGCATGCTGTTTCAAAGAATAATAATTTATATTTTTAAAACAAGTACTGGCATCCTAGCTATCGATTGCAGTTGATAGATTTCCAAAAGATTTATTATGAATGGATATATAATTTTTCATATAATCGAAAGTAGGTTTTCTGTTTTGGGGTAACTTTGATAATGGAGTATGAATCGAACAAAATTGAATGAATAACGAACATTTGTAGGGCATTGCATACCTCTAGGCGTTTAACGTTATATGGAAATTTCTGACTTAGATTACAAAAATGGTCCCAGTTTGTGAAAATGCTGTTCGCTAAGAGATTTGAGACCGTATTCAAGTTCTATGATAACTAGGCTGTCAAAGATAAGTGGCCAACTATTCAAAACTACATCAAATAGTGATCGTAGAACAGATTGTTTGTATGCGTTTCGAAAATGCTAAAATTGTGTCAATTTTTAATATTCGTATAAAAAGCCTCAAATGCTCTTGATTCCAATGAAAACAGCTTTGACATGAAGTGTCATACTAATACTCTTTACTTTTGCATTTGTTTTGCTTAACTGATTTACAGAAACTTCGTTATTTCGTTTAATATGTTGTGGGTCTCGCACTATCAAAGTTACCCGCATTATCAAAGTTACCCCGTTTTACGGTACATTCAAGTGATTGAAGAATTTGCAAGAAACTGGATTAAGGCGAAACTTACAAATTCCATATACATACTTCGCTACCATGTTCCAGAATTCTGTAGTTCCTTAGGATCAGGCTTAGGGAAATACCTATGGTAAACAGGCTAGTGAAACCGTCCATTTTGATTTAGCTTGGGACAAATTGAATGTCCCAGAGTCATCGGAACACTACAACGACCGCTTGTTCTAGACCTCCGACCGATTATCTTCATTTCATTACAAGCAATGAATGCTAAAACGATTCCAAGAGAAACGCCAAAACGCATGCGTGTTAGCGATTCGTTTACCCCGGTGATAAATTGCTGTTACAGTGTTCTGATGCATAATATGAGTCGATTTGAGCAACTATAAGGATCCTCATCTCCTTTGAAATTTCTGTAGAAATCGACACATTCTCGTGAATAATCGCGAATTTTGATGTGTATTCCCGATATTCAGCAGTGCCAGGGAGGTAGTTTTGTTTTGTACAACGTCACCATGATTTCTGAAAAATGCCCCTTAGTTGATCCATAACTGTGGGGGGACTACATGTGTATTTTGACGTTGGATAACGTCTTACGGCAACATACTGGGGTACAATTTCGAAAATCGCTCGCGTCACGAAAAGTGGTTAGATTTTGACTGTTAATAACTTACTAACGCCCGGATAAATTTTCATGATTATAGCACCAATTAATTGGAAATTTTTCTACAAATCGACTCCAATAATGGAAACTATTGATTTACATGACTAAACTATTGAAAAATGGGTAACTATCGAGGCATGTCTTATTTTCCACAGAAAAGCACATTTTTCTTGCTGTTATAAGGTTTTGAAGTTTTCATGTACACGGCGAAACACGTGTTAAATATACACACGCTTGTTCAGATCAACTCAAAATTGAGTAGAATTCGACTAACTTAGGAACAAAGTAGAACTGCTCAAGAGTGAGTAACCCCATTGTTACTCACTTTAAAGTAACATTGTCAAATTTCAATATTAGAGTAACACATACTCACTTCGTTTGATCTGAAATTTGCGAAAGTGAGTAGAAGTTACTCACTTCAAAAATAATATTTTTGAAATAAATTTACAGTTTTATTTATAGAATCAGAAAACTATATACAAAAGCATAACATTTATTTTCTTATCTCATACACACATATATGAATTGTACATGACACTACAAGTAATGAAATTGTTATATTTGTGTCCAAATTGTCGCTGCTCTGGAATGGATCCCCGTTGGTTATAAATATGAGTCCTTAGCCGAGTGGTTAGAGTTCGCGGCTACAAAGGCAAAATCATGCTGAAGATGTCTGGGTTCGATTCCCGGTCGGTCCATCGTCGACCTTTTCGTAATGGAAATTTCCAAGACTTCCCTGGGCACTTTCGTCGTACCTTCCAGCTTTCGAAAGAATGCTTTCAGTTAATAACTGTGCACTTCCATAAGAACACTAAGCTGAGAAGCAAGCTTTGTCCCAGTGTTGACGTCATGCCAATAAGAAGAAAGTTATAAATATCTGGGGGATTGAGGGAAGGCAAGGAGGTAGTAGTTTGAAAATATGTTTGACCGAGTCAGTAGCATTTCCGGTTAGACTTGATAATTAGTTCAATAAAAAGTACGACGGTAAAACTTGTATCAAAACCAGTAATTAGTCATTTTTACAAACTCCGACCTCGCTCCACTTGACATCAGGATAAATGATACCAGTAACAATTAACCATCTATATTCACAACTTGCATGCACATTTTTAAGCACTTCTTAATGGGCTCATTCACAAATTTCATAACGCTGTAGGGGGTGGGTGGGTGTCCTCGTGATATTACGGCTCATATTAAATTTGTGAAATAGTCATACAAAAAGCGTTACGAGGGGTGGGTGGGTGTCGAAAATGGCCATTTTTGGCATTATGAAATTTGTGAATGAAAGCTAACTACTAATCAATTTTCTTTGAGCGATGTTTACTCCTAAACTTGTAAGCCAAAATTTTCACAAGTATTTGACGTTTACAAATTTAGTCAAATATGTTCGTGTTTACTCAAAAGGGAGTAAGGTCGTTTTCTTTCATAATTGAGTAGAGATAATAAAATGAAGTTACTCACTTTTGACAGCTAGTACGAAAGTTCAAAAGTGAGTCAAAGTTAGTCTCTTTTGAGAAGATTTGAATGAGCGTGCAAATTGAAATTGAAACTGCGAAAAGAAACCACATGCTCCGGTGGGGGTCGAACCCATGACTCCCTATTCGCTAGATGGGCACACACATCATAGAGCGATATCTTATACACTTTCGTCATTCAAATTCACGCGCGCATCAGTCAATCGTCGACCAGCATCAGGAGATGGACTCCTATCGGAATGAATTCGATCGACGGTGAGTACCGTAAAACGGGGTAACTTTGATAGTTTTTTCGAAGAAAATTTCAATATTTATGCACGCTGTTTCAAAGAATTACAATTTATATTTTTAAAACAAGTACTGGCATCCTAGCTATCGATTGCGGTTGATGGATTGCCAAAAGATCTATTTTGAATAGATATATAATTTTTTATATAATCGAAAGTCGGTTTTCTGTTTTGGAGGTACAGTCACCCCACAGTTATGGATCAGCTAAGGGTCATTTTCCTAAACAAAATAGGATTAAAAAACATTCTGACGCTGTACAAAACAAAATTACATACTTAGCACTGCAAAATATATTTGTTTTTGAGAATACACCTCAAAATACCCGATTATTTACGAAAAAGTGTCGATTTCGATAGAAAATCCAAACGATGTTTACCCCACAGATGTGGATCAGTGGATAAGGATCCTTATTATGGATCAAATCGACTCATATTATGGATCAGAACACTATAACAGCAATTTATCTGCGTGGCAAACGAATGGTGTGCTAGTGAAAGCATACGTTTTGGCGTTTGTTTCGGAATCATCTTATCATTGATTCATTACTGTGGTATGGTTTTCATTGCCCCACAGTTGTGAATCAACACTTCCGGGAATACGGTTGACATCTTATTTCCTACGCACGGCAAAACTATGCATAAGCACATTATAATTGATTGCGATGCTGTACCGATTCATGGTTCACATATAGAAAATGTTTTCTACGTAATTACAAATCCATTTGATGATGATATTCCCGTTTTAATTCAACTCTGATCCATATCTGTGTGCTATCCATAACTGTGGGGTGACTGTATCTTTGATAATGGAGTATAAATCGAACAAGATTGAATGAATTACGGAACATTTATAGGGCGTTGCATACCTTTAGGCGTTTAACGCTATATGGAAATTTCTGACTTAGATTACAAAAATGGTCCCGGTTTGTAAAAATGGTTTTCGCTAAGAGATTTGAGACCGAATTCATGTTCTAATATAACTCGGCTGTCATGGGTAAGTGACGAACTCATTATGACTTTATCAAATAGTGGTCGTAGAACAGATTGTTTGTAAGCGTTGCAAAAATGCTAAAATCTTGTATATTTTTAATATTTGCATAAAAATCCTCAAATGCACTTGATTCTAACGAAAATAGCTTTGACATGAAGTGTCATACTAAAACTCTTTACTTTTGCATTCGTTTTTCTTAACTGATTGACAGAAAATTCATTATTTCGTTTAATATGTTGGGGGTCTCTCACTATCAAAGTTACCCGCATTATCAAAGCTACCCCGTTTTACGGTACCCCCAACCGTCCTTTTAAGGATGACAATTTCATTTAGAAAGAGTTTAAGAATTATCAGCGCGACGGGAACCTAGAACCAGTAGAACTTTGTTTGCCATTTCTCTCTGTTGAAAACTTATCGATCGAAACTATAATTGATAAAAAAAATTATTTAATCAATTGATAGTAATAGATGAAATGTCTCTGATTGTAACTCTTTTACGTCGAATGAATTGTTATGACCCTGAAATAGGCCGTTTTGTTTGAAATTGTGCTGCAATTTAATTTAAGCGCGTTCTCCACGGATACGACGAGCCAGCTGGATGTCCTTCAGCATGATGCTGACACGTTGGCGTGGATCGCGCACAGGTTGGTATCCTTAAACAAACCGACCAGTTAGGCCACTCGCTTCCTGCAGTACCATGACGGCCGAGCTCTGGGATCGCAGATTTGCCTCTACATTTTCCCGAATACCACGATGAAGCAGAAGAAGATCTTCATGGTGCGGAACTTCTTCGAGTATCAAAAGGAGATCATGCCAATCATCGTGACTGACAACTTCAACATTGATTTGAGCAAAGAGGAGAACATCGAGTTCGCGGACCTCATGGAGAAGTACCTCAACCTCAAACTGGCTTCGGAACCCACTAAAGCAACCAATCTTAGTGTATCATGCGTGGACCTAATGTTCGACCGGAATATTGGTTTGTGAAGCAAGAGTTACCGCTCATGCTTCTTCTTCCATCGACCGATTCTAAATATCGGTGTTGAAGTGTTAACCGAACCAACCAAATAATAACACACAGTGTCCAGAATAGGTCAGAATTGACATACAACAAATAGTATGAAAATTGATAAGATTTTTATCAGTAGAAATTTTTCATAAGTTCGTGACGGTCTCAAGCCAGGAAATAGAAGAAGCTAACGTTATCCAACGTCAACTTGGCGGTTGTATCTCGGAAACAACCTCTTACTTTTTTAATGTCGCTTCTAGGAATATGATTGAAACTTGATTTCCTAAGGATGGAGAAAATATGCTTGTGCATTTTATAATTTATTGTGATGCTTTATAGAGATGTAAGGTTCACGGAAGTAAAATATATTCTGCATAATTACAACTCTTATTTATCTCATCTCCGTTTAAATCAACCCTGATCTATAAATTTGTGCTATCCGTAACTGTGGGGCGACAGTAGATTGGGATCAATATACTATTATGGCCTCAATCCACACAAGCAAGACATTTGTTGTGTTTCTTTTTTTCAAATTGCAATACTTCCAGCGTCAAATTTTCACTATCTACTTTAATCAACAAACGAGTCACTTTACATTTTACAGTAAACAGCTCCATCACAAGTATGAGGCCCCAGTGTTCAGATTTGAGTTGGATCTCGTGTTACCGAGCTGAACGATATCTACCATCGTATGCGACTGACTACTCGTTTGACTGACTGGCTGAGTTCGTGGGGAACCGAGCAGTATTCCATCTGAAGTCTGACACCTAGAGTCTACTACTTGGAAGATATCGAGTGTGTGGCAAGTAAAAAGCCGGTCGGCTTATGTCGCCTCCGCTTCGCCACGATTCGAACGAACATCTTTCATACTGCTCATACTGACTCTCGAGCTCGACCGAAGCAACACAGTTCATTGACTTGGCCCCAGTAAACGCACTGAATTGCCTACTGCTCGCTCATGGTGTCCCGTTGAATGTACATGAATAAGGTTGTGGACTTGTCATTATCGACGGTTAACAGTTTGTTCACCCTGAAAAAGTTCATGGAACCCGGCAGTACTGGGCGGTGTGGGCTGATCCCAGATGAGGCTACGAAAACTTCGACAGATGTTTAGTCTGCAAGAGATGATCCCAATTAGCGATGTAACAACTCGGTGCACAAAATCTTAACTAAATGTGATTTTTTGGCACGTGTCACTTTCCACGGACACCCCCTTTTACACAAATATGACGACACGGCCGCCTAGTGGTGACGACAACCGACCCACACCGATTACGGAACTGTTTCTGTGAACAGTGTCGTCGTGTACCGTTGAACGGGGGGAGTGGTCTGTCGACGTCATTCGTCTCCGTCACTCGGTGAGAGCGACTGGGGGCTATGCTGATGGAGCAAAACTGGCTTTATTACTAACGAGGGTCAGGTTCAGGCCGTGATATTGTAATAGGGGAACATACCGAGCCCCCAGTCTCCACTGGGTTTGGGGGCCGATTGCAGCGAACGATTCCGACTTTGGTTGGAGTCAAGTGAGTTTAAAATGTAAAAAAAAACAGTAAGTGGTAGTGCAGTATGTCGATGCTGATGCAGCAGAAAACAGCAAACGTTTGCATGAATTGCATTGAATCTGGGCGGAAGCTCTCATGCCAGAAATATAAGTTTTTCATTTTAATGTGTTAGTTTTGAAATACAAACCTTTAGGTAAATTTGGGTGTCCTGATTTAGGAAATTACGTCAAGATTCTTAAAACTCTTATATTTGACCATTTATTTTGTTGAGTTTAACTTTGGAAACAAGCATAATGAACATAGACAATTTTCCGTAAAATAAGAATGGTTTCAAAATAAACACTTCTATGATAGAAAAATTATGTGTGTTATTCTGCATGATTTCGAAAGTAAATTAAACAGTTCACACTTAAGCTGACGCAATAGTTCATACACCTCGAGTTATCATAAGGGATTCAGCGGATTTGTTAGTACTGACTTATCCAACAGTATTGCTTACGGCTCAAAAAACTGTAAATACATCTGTATTAATTAATGTTATAAAAAATAAATTGTTTAAAATCTATGATCAATTTGACGCTGGATCACGGTACCTTCTTGAATTTGAGCTTAATGACAAGTAGGTCGTCATTGTTACAGTGACTCAATTTCATTTTCGTACGGGGCACTGTTTTCATATCAAGTTGGTGTAAAACTATTAAATGGTGCATGGACTTCGATATACCGTAATTTCGGGTGAAATTGATCACTTTTCACGGTTTTTCTTGTCTGATTTCTATAATGTTGACAATGTCAAACAACTGAATGCAGGAAAACAAGTATGAAGGTGAGCCTCATTGACTCAAGTACAGAAATTTCCTAACAAATGCAACAAAAGCGCTAAAAAATATCTCTAAAATAAAAAATCGAGAGATCTCATTTCGGGGTGAAATTGATCACTTATCAATGCGATTGTTGTTAGTTTTCAAAACAACTCTACATTATAAAGTTTAGCTTCCTGAATCCGAATATGCTTGCCTAATTTCTTAACAATACAATATTTATAGAAATAATGAATATTTTAATTTCAAGAATAACACAGGAAGCGCCTACAAGTATGCAATTTCCTAAGGAATTTCCTGATATCTAACAAAAATTCATTTATATCAACCAAATCAGCGAATTGGTACGAGTTTTGTTATACAATCTAGTTTGGGAATATTTCTTAAGCATACTCACAAACTTTCAGGATTATACCATGTCCAAATCCTTGTCTAGAATCAGAATTTTTTTGACGCTTGTCAATACTACACCGTACATGGTTTTTGAAATTTTACATTATTTTCATAGAAATGAACATTTTTGAACGCAAAAAACTTCACAACGCACAGTTTGGATATACTTACGACAAACAACGTTCATTCACTGCAGGTTACATTGATATTTGTGCTCCATTAGGAAGAAATAAAATCGAGTGACACAGTGATCAATTTCACCCTACTGATCAATTTCACCCGAATTTACGGTACTTTATCAATAATGAAGGTTATAGGTGTCATCTATTGTTTGGCAATGACAAACTGTATTCATTTGCTTAAATCTTTGGATAATGGAAAAGTATTGAGATTGTGTCTATAATTGACCCCAATTCCATATTCGTACACCTAACAAAAAAGAAATATACAGCATTCAAAACTAATTTTAATGGACTAGATGATTACTTAAGCTCTTCGTTGTGTTGTTCAGATGCAGTAGAATACATTTGGAAAATTTATAGGCGGACATATTTAAAACTTAAGTAAATTTAAGAAAAATACCAGTTTTCCCATGTTTTTTGTTAAAAGTTATTTTGTATTTTTCTTATAAAATCAATAAATTGCAAAATAGGGCGCTATTTTAAATATAATTTGAATATTATTTCAAAGATAATTGAATATTATGATGACATCAATTATGTGGAGGTATGTACAGCGTAGTTTAGGATACTTTATTGTAAAACGGAAGTTCCGTAGTTCAAATTATTTTTACAGGACAAATTCAAAATTAACATTTACCTGTTGTTTAGAATGAAAATTTGGTTTACATTGATTAAAAAATATCATTTTAGAAGAGTTTTGAACTTATGCACAACAATTTTCTGAACTCAAAAGGGATAAAAACTGTTTATGATTTCTGTAAACTGTATATATTTCAACTAAATTTCTATCAGAGCTTACGAGTATAATCTATAGATTGGATCAATGACAAAATAAAAAATAAACGGTATTGTTCGAATTATTGGATTTTATAGCAAAAATCATTGGAAAACTGGCATTTCTCATAATTTTACTTGAATTTCATATACCGTAAATCGGGTGTAATTGATCAGAAGGGTGAAATTGATCATCGTATCACACGATTTTATTTACTTGTAATGGAGCACAAATATTGATGTAAGCTGTAGTAAATGAACGTTGCTTATTCGTAACTATTGTCGAATTGTGTGTTGTGAAGTTTTTTGCGTTAAAGAATGTTTATTACTAAGAAAATAACGTAAAATTTCAAAATCATGCACGGTGCAGTATTGACAAACACCTATGAACTTATATTTATAAGCAAGGATTCAAACATGGTATAAACCTGAAAGTTTGTGATGATGCTTGAGATATATCCCCAAACCATATTTCATCACCAAAACTCGTACCAATTGGCTCATATAGTTGAAATAATTGAATTTATGTTAGATAGCAATGAATTCCTTAGGAAATTGCATACATTTAGGCGTTTTCTACGTAATTCTTGAAATTTAACTATTCGTTATTTATATAAATATTGCATTGTTAAGAATTTTACAAGCATATTCGGATTCAGGGTGCTCAAATTTATCATATAGAGTTGTTTTGGAATCTAACAATAATGGCATTGACAAGTGATCAATTTCACCCCGAAATGAGATCCTCTGATTTTTTATTTTAGAGGTATTTGTTAACACTAAAATGACATTTGTTAGAAAATTTCGGTACATAAGTCGATGAGGCTCACCTTCGTACTTGTTTTCCTGCATTTAGTTGTTTGGGATTGCTAACATTATAGAAAACAGACTAGAAAAACCGTGAAAAATGATCAATTTCACCCGAAATGTATGTCCACTAATAAATTGTCCAAATGTATTTCACTACATCTGAACTTCATAATAAAACACTTCAGTAATCAAATAGAGCTTCTAAATTTAGTTTTGATCGTTGTGCGTTTGAATTTTGGTAGGTGTACGAATATGGAATTGGGTGAGTTTTAGGACATCAATTCAATACTTTTCTATTAATCCAAAGATGAATGTAAATGGGAAAGATTTTGTGATTGGCAAACAATAGATGACACCTATTACCTTCAATGTGGATAATGGATATTTGTAGCTCAATACTTCATTTAATAGTTTTTTTTCTAACTTGATGTGGAAACAGTATCCTGTAACGAATATGAAATTGGGCCTCTGTATTTATACGCATTGATGATTGCAGCGTATCGCAGTTAATGCAACTCACGATTACTAATTAATGAAAATCTGTTGGTATTGCACTGCAATCAAAGACAAATTAAAGACCCTCCATGTCCCTTGCAGTTGCCAACATTTTATGGCTCATAAGGTAATCTAGAATGCCGTGAAAGTTACTGCGATCTGTCAAACTTGGGTACTTTTGCACTACCGAGGACCAAATGCAGTACTAGAAGTGGTACCCAATCTGAGCCCGAGTGTGACGGACCTGCTGCAATGGCACGAAGTTATCATTCAAGCACCAGCAAAAAAAAACAGTTTTTTCGTTCAAATTTAGAAATATTTTATTGGAATGCAACACAAAAAGTGGTTTGAAAGTATGCATTCATACTAGCAACACTCTATTTGGGTTTTGAATGATTATTTTGAAATTTGGAGATTACGCCCCTTTTTTAATTGCTCAGCTTCTTTTTTCCTTAATGGACCAATAGGCCTTTTCACAAGACGTTTCCAATCAGCTGATTTTGAAGCACTTTTAATAGTTTCTTCTATGGACCTGTCACATGAAAAGGCTCATGCACGAGTTCACGAGTTTGACATTTGAGCGGTGCCAAATTCATTCGTTCCCATGGTCACCATCAATGGCGCGGGAAGTGGGTAGGACAGGTAGGACATGTACTGCCCACAGAAAACTTGGGTAGGCAGCCAAAGGGGCAAAAACAAAATCAGTAAAAAGCTTGAAAAATAAATTAAACTATTTATTATTGGTTCAATATACATACAAACTCAACGCCGTACGTATTTTTATGGATAATGGAAGACACGATAAGATTTTTCATGCGTTTCTCATGTGGGGTCATGCACAAATTATGTCACACTCCAAGGGGGGAGGGGGTCAAAGAAGCGTGACAAGCCTACAAAATTTTCAGTAGAACTTATACAAAAAGTGTGACAAAGGGGTGGAGGGGGTCGAAAAAGTTGAAATTTAGCGTGATATAATTGTGTACCATCCCTGTCTAGTGAAGCGTGACATAGTTTGTACATAGTTTGGCATTTCTGAATGAATCAATAGATGGTTTCTTAAAACTATCAACGACTGACCATGTATATGTTCTGTAGACTATACCGGATTTGAGGAAAAGCTACGGAATTTATCGTAAAGATTTTATTTAAAACTTTCAGGGGCCACTAGAGGGATCTTTCCTTAAATTGTTCTAGAGATTTCTATGCCAATTCTCTCAGAAATTCTTCCAACAATTCCATTTTGCTACAGATATTTTTTCACTTTTCACTTGTGGATTCCTGCAAGAATTAATCCGTGTTTCCTCCCAGGAACCCAGGAATCTGTCGAAGAGTTCTTCGAACAAACCTTTTTATCTAGGAATTTCTCCAGCATTTCATCTAAGTATACTCCAGCATTCAATCCAAATATTACCCCTGCAGTTTTATCAAATAATTCTTAAAATATTTTTCAAAACAATTCCATGCAATCCAGGGCCGGATTTACAAATGTGGGGGCCCTGGGGCCAGAGTTTTTGGGGGCCTTTTTCAGAAAACAGTTTTGATGGGTATAGTAATATCTTTGGTAATTTTTCTTATAACTTTAAAACTTAATGTTCTGGATAAGGTTTAAATTAATTAAAGTTTGTGTTTGGACTTCTGACAACCCTCAGAGGCGCATGTTGGGATCAATGGATGTGAGTGACAAAAAAATTGCTTTACAGATGAAGGTTTTTGCAGTTTCTCAGCAATATTTCACTTCGTGCCAATTGTATGAAGAACGAAAAAAAAGTCAATCTTCAAACCTTTTACGAGATTTAATTTATCATGAGATGGAAATATCGTTCAAAAATAGTGTTGGAAAGCTTGAAAACAGTAATGTACCCGGGGCAAGTGGGACCTAAAAATAGCAGTTGTTCAATACATATATATTTTTCAAATAGTTCAGTCACCTTACGGCAGCACGCTGGGCTTGCTGAAATGGAAAGTTATGGCTATGAAATATTGAAACTGTTAGAAGAAAGTTTGAAGACTCAGTTACCCCGCTTCTCGAGACAAGTGGCACCAAATTCGATTCTATTTATTAATTCACCTCAAATATTCATGGTTACTAATGATCTGAATAATAAATCTTAACATTCCATATTGGACACATATTTGATGTCAGCAATATATCAATCATAAATATGTAACGTTTTTTGGAAAAAAAAATCATTAGATGAAATGCCACATTATACTTAAGATTGCCTATGTTTTACGCAAGTTAAAATGACGCTGAAAATTACAATTGTTACAAAATACACGTACTAGTAAATTTTGGTTTTATTCCTTGTAATTATGGCTTCAACTTTCACGAAGATACACCCTTCGAGATCTTCAAAATAAATTTGCATATTGATGTAAAAGAGTTCTAAACAAAAGTATTAGAAACAAGCAACAACTGAAACTCTTAGATCCAAAACAAAAGGGTTAATATACTGCCACCACTACAGATAAGCCTAAAAATTATATAGATTGCAAGCCAAAGGATTGCACTCTAATTTAAATTAGAAATCCTTAATTTTCAAATCTTTTGTTGTGAGTTCAAAAGTTGGCACCATTCATCACTTTTTATAGCGGTTCTTTAAACGATAAAAAATGATCAGTTTTGTCGTATTTTGTGGGGGCCCGGGGGCCATGGCCCCCTTGGACCCCCCGTAAATACGGCCCTGATGCAATCCAATGCAAAGTCTATTAAAGATTGACACTGGTTAGTACCACAGCAATTTGCCCAATAATTCCTCCAATCATTTTCAACAACTTCTTTCTAGATTCTGTCCAATGTTTTTCAAGAAATTCTTAAAGAAAATTCGGTGAAATACTATCCCGAGATTGAACTGGACTTTTTTACGAATATCTCAGCAAATTATCTATGAAATTTTCTCAAGTCCAGGAGTTCTTGTTCATTAAGGAAGAATTTAAGATTAACATAGATTTTAGGATTTTGGTACGGTAGTACCGATAATGAAAGTATCGGTTTTACCGCCCAATTTTGGTACCGAAATACCGGTACTGGAAAGCATTAAGTACCGGTATGTTGGTACTGATGAAAGTTCGATAATCGATTGAATCAATAAATTTCTTCACAATAAATGGTACGTAATCATCATCTTTCTAGCGCTGTTTTTTTTTTAACTGAAGGTGAAGTTTTCGAACGATATGATTCAGCAGATCCTATAGTTACTAACAGGATTATCGATCATGAATCGTACAAAAATCCTCACTTCTTCATCGTTTTGACCATGTAAAATCTTACTTTTGCTATAAAAAGGAAATTTCTATCGGAGCGGTGAGATACATTGATATATGAATATATCATTCCTATCAAAATGAGGGTGAAATGACTTTTAATTGGCTAAAGCGTACAAAAAATTCAAATTCCAGGAGTACTCACTTAACTTTTGTGTTGCTTGTTTAAAAAAGATTTCTGTTGGAATTGAAAGATCTTACAGCAGAAAACAGAAATATCGATTTATGAATATATTATTTCAATTGAACATATGATAAAATGATCTTTAGTGGCCAAAATTCGTACGAAAATATAAAGTGCGTGAACTCACTATGGTTTTTCCCCATGAAAATATTTTTCTTTAGCGTCGATTCTATCTCAGCGGAATCCAGAGGTATCGATTTATGAATAATAATAGCAAACACCCACCTTACTACCGTTTGTTCATGAAAATATCTTTCTTTAGTGGTAAAAAGATCTAGTCTATCTTTGCGGAATATCGATATACCAATTTAAATTTAAGAACTTTTCTTTGGCATAAAAGTCCACTGCACAAAGTCACAAAAGCATTTTTTATTTAAATTTAAAAAAAAAGTAGTGAAACAAGCATCTTTTCACTCTTTTTCAATAAAAAAATGAAAATCAATACATAACAGAGTTGGAAAAAAGTTCTGAGATTCATCATACAGTAGGCAAGTGCAGCAAATCGCAGTCAGCGAAGGCCTTGTGGAGTAATGTAATCTGCTTCAAATTATTTCGGTTAAAGTTGTTTTGCATAGAGCAAAAATATGAAATTTTTCCCTTGTTCCTATTAGTTACTATCAATGATTTAGAACTATCTTCGAAACGAGATACAAAAATGCAGTTTAAATTTGCTGATCTTTTGGATTCTATGATTTTCTCTATGGCCTTGGGAATCGAGAAAAATTTCCTTTACAAAAAGATCCTCGACTAGCGGGAGTCGAACCAACGACCCTCAGCATTGTCATGCTGAATAGCTGCGCGTTTACCGCTACAGCTATCTGAGCCTTGGCTCTGTTTTATAGTGATCAATTTCGCCCCAGTGTTTCATTTTCTATTTTTGATACCAAAACTTTATAAAATGTTAAAAGTCTAATGGGAAGTATGCACATCAACAGAAAAGTCTTGAACAGAAATGTTCAAGAAAAGCATTTTCTTTGATCGCAGTATGCAATTAAAAAGAAATGTCAATTTAAATGGAGCTCACTGTAGAAAATTTCTTGACCATTTATTGCGCAGAAATTTTTACTTTCTTGAGCGGAACAGCATACTTAGCTTAATGGATAACTTAACAATAAGTTTGTAAAAAAGTTATCCTTTTGTCCCCGGATTACGGTACTATTTTTACTCTCATTAAATTATCGTTAACGTTGATGGTAAAACATAGTAGCTAAACAGAAACAACACTTGTCACCTTAATCCACAAACAACCTACCACAAAAGAAAACGACTCATATAAAGTGATTCAAATTGCGTCACGTCTGCTTCATATCTGATGAGTGAGTGATATCAACCGTCATCGAGCGAACAAAAGCGATAACATATAATGGAAAGTGAAAATGTGTCCCCAAAGATAACAGGGGAGGAGACCGTGGAGCACGTACAACCGCGAGAGCACTAAATTGTCAAAGTTGTCGCGAGACGATGCTGTCTCCCGTCACCACAACGATGAGAAGCCATATAAACTGTTCAAATTCACGAAAAATACACAATGTCTTTCATTGACGTTTTCCTCTAAAATCATACAATGGAATAATCGTATCCATGCAATGTGAAGGAATGGTGCCATAAATAACGGCACTTGATTTCCCCCTTGTCGAGTGTATCAATCTTGATAAGCGGTTCAAAACCCGAGTGAACCCTTCAGAATATCCAAAGCGTGGCACGGTCGTCATCATCCCATGTTGAAACCAAACCTCAGCGAGACGAGCAGTATGTATGAGCAACAAAGCAACTCAAGTGAGTGGAACGACCGGTCCGAAGCGAGTGGGATTCGTGGGATTCCAAAACTGAATAATTTGGATTGCATTTCAAATAGGGCTGCAGCAAGTTTCGGAAGCAATCGTTTCCAAAAATTCAGTACGGTATGTAAATTGAGGAAGGCAACCGGAACTCAACTCTTTAGTGACGACGTTCGTTGGTGTGCACCTTAAGATCGGGGCAATTTAGTTGCTGGCGGTATTTGCATGGTTGTCTTATTTGCACGTCGGTTTTCTTCAGCCATTTCACAGTACAATTGTAATAGCGTAACAAATATTATACTTACGTGAACTATTAATCTCGAAAGCTTTTCAATCAATTATACCGTAATTCGGGTAACATTGATCAGTTTTTCAATATTTATTAATATAGCTGACCCAACAAAGAAAATGGAAATTTTGCAAATTTTTATATTTTAAAAACAAGTACTGACATTCAGTGCTCGTGATTTATTACTACTGAATTTTATCCATGACAGCCTGCAATAGTCATGGCAAGAGATGCATTGGAACAGGTCCACGACTACGCTTTTTCCAATATTCGAGAGTTAGTTTCCAGGCTTTTTTCAGTGGCCTGAAAAATCGCCACATCTAGCGGTTTGGCACAGATGGGTTTGCAAACGTCTGATGACTTTATACGACACATGTGATGACACATTGTTTCTAATAACAACCTTCAGAACATCTTTTTTCAAAATTCTAAGTATGTTAAAGCGAGTGTAAAAACCTGTCCTTAAAAATTGCAGTATCAAACGAACCTATAACACAAGGACGACATGTTTATTAGAAACGATTCGGTTGTATCAGGATCCTCTGGTTCTACCCTTAGTCAATGTCCCGTCGGGTACCAATGTACGGTTTGTAAAAGATCCATCGACAGCTCCCCTAAACATTTCCATAAAATGTGGTCATGGAATGGTTAAGTCATGTTCATGTCTCTACCTTACTATGACTGTCTTGGATTCCGGATCGTCAGTAAAGTTGGTCTTATTGTAATCATACATACACTACCCGTCATAAATACGGACTCACTAAAATCAGTATTGCAACACTCAGCTGAATATTGAATCACCCTGAAAAGTTTAGCGTCATCTCAAAACAGGTAAATTCACATTGCTATATCTCGAGATCCTTACGACTTGCAAAGAAGCGATCTTCAGCAAAGTTGTTCAGGGGTTCAAGGACAACCGGAAAGCAAATAGTTTAGTTCGCGATATTGCCGATAGGTAGCTTTAGTGAGCATATAAAATTGAGCATTTCAAACTAGTTCTAGCATGTGATCCACAAGAGATAGAAAGTTCGAGTCTTCAGCAAGTTGTTCAGAAGGTCAAGGACATCCGGAAGACAAACAGTTTGGTTCGAGATTTTTCCGCTAGGTGGCGCTAGTTCATACTTAAAATTTCGCATCCGATTTCGCATCGGGCCAAATAGTAAATACTCGCTTATGTTCCAGCATATGATAATACTTGAGCATAAAGTGAATCAAATATAAATCACTGGAATATAAAATGAAACAGACCTGAACCCTATGATTTAAAGGAAAAACAATAGAAATATTATATTTAGAACGCTAGGGGCGCTGTTACCTCCATACATTGGCTGTGATGGGGATGAATCAACCACAGTAGCCTTGATTTCTCCAGACACGATCCACTGGTACTCAAAGTGTCAACCTGATTGTTTTGTTCCCTCTCGTGTTTATCATATGAGATGACTGATTCAAGTAAAACCTTATCGAATTTGCCATAACTGGTCATTCGAGGCCAGAACCTTCGCCGAAGATCTGGTTGCAGGATTCCTTCCCGGAGCTGGTCTCTTAAATTGCTTCTTGACACCGGTACCTTCCAATACCAGCAGAGTGGAGACCGGAGTCCCCAAGATGACGAAGTGTCCGTTCATTACAAACCGATGATTGCCTAGTTGGACGCTTGAGTAAAGAACCGTCCGAGTGGCCTACAACTCCTAATTAAACAACTGTGTAACTATCAAATCCAAGAACTTCAAATGAACATTAACTTCCTGATTGATCTGGCCAACATATGGTTACTTCCAAGCGGAGGATGTCTATACCGGCTTCATCAATCAGCACATGGAAACCTTGTTCCCGGTGAAAACAGTCCCGATGAGAAGATCGCTCAAGTGACAGTGGCTTACGTCTTGAACGAAAATGCCATGCCAGCACACAAAAATCCCTGATTCGAATGAATCCATTCGAGAGTCATTGCCCTAATACCAGTAGTGTTGGACAAGGTGTTCGTTAAGCCGAGAGACTCGGTAAATGCCTGCACTCCGCTCGCCGTGCCGATTAAGGTTTACCCAATTGTTGTGCGAAACACAACGTGTGTGCGATGGTACTGTGGCAAAGTTATTTGTTGATTTCCAAAGTAGGTTACTATGGTTAAATTGAAGAAATTTGACACTTTGAGTATCACCTCCAAATCTCGCATACTAGATGTTGGTCACAAGGTTTGCAGCGACAATAGCGGTCTAATGTTTATATGTCTATTGGAAAAACAGACCTGAGTCACTTGAATATGAAGTTATTCCGAGCTAAGTCACTTAATTATGAAGTGAATTCGTCATGAATTTCTTAAACATTAAGTGAATCAGACCTGAATCACTTGAATATGAAATGAATCAGACATGAATTACTATAATATGAGTAAATACGCCCTGAAGTACTGAGACGTGAATAACTGAATAACGAGATGAAACAAACCTGAATAACTGTAGTCTGGGCGTATGACACCTGAATCAATTGAATTTGAAGTAACTCAGTGAATCGGACTTGAATCACTTGAGTATACAATGAATCAGTACTGTATACAGTACAGTAATCAGAATGAAGTGTCACATGACATGAATCATTTGAATATAAAGCGAATCGTATTTGAATAAATTGAACAAGAAGTTGTCGGTCCTGAATTACTTGTATATGAAGTGAATCTCACATGAAACACTTGACTATGAAGTAAATTGGACATGAGTCACTTAGATATGCAGCTAGGGTAGATGTACCAATATTGGAGGTACTAAGCACTATTAAACTTCATTTAACCGCCTAAATTCAAGAAGCGCAATTAATGTACATGTTAGTGTTGTAACGGGAAGTAACGACCATTGGCTTAATGAGAATAAATATTTGATCGCAGTAATCCACGGCATGTCAGTGAAAAATAATACCTCCACTATTGGTTCACTGTTCCTTTAGTTGCGGTATATTTTTAATTTGTGTTCCTATAGTTTGCGGTATTCGTGGGTTTCATTATAGGAACACTACCGCAACTATTGGTACAAACAATAACAGTTTTAGCAATTTTAGTGATATTTCATCAGTTTTAAAGCAATTTGAACGCTCTTTTCAACTACTTCGTGTATCAACAAGCCAATATGTCGATTGGCAGTGTCGGTTATGTGGCTAATTTAATGAAATCAGTGGAAACGGCACTACCGCATTTATAGGAACACCCACAACTAAGGGAACACTTACCCTAATTAAATCTGAAACATTTGAATATAAAGTGAATGAGACCTGAATGCCATAAATTTACTGCATAAAATCAAACATCAATCACTTGGATATTAAACTAATCAAACCTGAAACACGTACATAAATTTATTCAAGCATGAATCACTTGAAAATGAAGTGAATCAGCCCTAACCTACTTAAACATGAAATCATACCTGAAAAAATGCAAAATACACCTACATTCTAGATGAATCAAACCTGAACCACTAGAATATCAAGTACCGTAAACGGGGTAACTTTGATAGTTTTTTCGAAGAAAACTTCAATATTTATGCATTCTGTTTCAAAGAATTACAATTTATATTTTTAAAAACAAGTACTGACATCCCAGCTATCGATTGCACTTGACAGATTGCCAAAAGATTTATTCTGAATGTATATATTAATTTTCATGTAATCGAAAGTCGGTTTTCTGTTTTGGGGTAACTTTGATAATGGAGTATAAATCGAACAAAATTGAATGAATTACGGAACATTTATAGGGCGTTGCATACCTCTAGGCATTTAACGCTATATGAAAATTTCTGACTTAGATTACAAAAATGGTCCCAGTTTGTAAAAATGGGTTTCGCTAAGAGATTTGAGGCCGAATTCATGTTCTACTATAACTAGGCTGTCAAGGATAAGTGACGAACTGATTATGACTTCATCAAATAGTGATCGTAGAACAGATTGTTTGAAAGCATTTCAAAATTGCTAAAATCTTATAAATTTTCCATATTTGCATATAAATCCTCAAATGTACTTGATTCCAACGGAAATAGCTTTAACATGAAATGTCATACTAATACTCTTTACTTTTTGCATTCGTTTTGCTTAACAGATTAACAGGAATTTTGTTATTTTGTTAAGTATGTTGAGAGTCTCACACTATCAAAGTTACCCGCATTATCAAAGTTACCCCGTTTTACGGTACTTGAAATAGGTGAATATGAAATGATTCAGACCTGCAGCACATGAATATATAGCGAATCAAACCTTAATCACTTGAGTATGAAGCGAATCCGACATGAATCACTTAGATATGAAGTGAATCAATCATAAATCACTGGAAATAAATCCTAAATCTCTTGAATATGAAATCAATCAGACCTGAATCACTTGTACATAAAATATATCAAACTTGAAACATTTGAAAATGAAGTGAATCAAGCATGAATTACTTGAAATCATTTGAACATTAAGTGAATCAAACCTGAAACAGTCGAATATGAGTGAATCAGATAAGAATCACTTGGATATGAAGCAAACTGAATCACTTGAATATGTAGTAGGCTGTAATTGAATACAGGTTAATTGTGACATAATAAAGTATTACTTGCTCTTGACAACACGTATTTTCCTATAATTCAGAAGTGGGATAAAGATCTTACGCGATTTTCAAGAATGACGAGCTAATTTCCAACGAGAAACGAAAACGACGAGGATGAAGATGAAACGCGAGCCGGAACCAATTCCATGATTGTTGGCGAACGCGGAGATGTTACGGTTGATGTTAAAGTTTATGAGAATCGAAATGGGCGTAGAAGAATTCAGGAATGATGATTGACAAGACTATGCAACAAAGCCTCTGGATACGGTACTGAAATTTTGGATCGAAGAAGTGGAAGATGCTGTTGGCGGATGAAACCATCGAAACTTTTTAAATATATGGTCTAAATTTCAAGTCATCAGAGCTATCGATACGGGAACATTGTGAAGTCGAAAATTAAAAGGATTATCTAAAGCGGAATCAAGACGGCGCATTAATCTCGAACTTAACAGTATACGAGAGGAGCTTGGAGAGAAACAAACTGTGAAGACTGAGTCAATATGTTGGAGCATTATGAGAAATGTCGTTACAGTTGCCGTTCACATCGAGGACGATGTGTTCTGTCAAGATGGCCGAACTGTAGTAGGCTGTAATTAAATACAAGTTAATTGTGACATAATAAAGTATTACTTGCTCTGGACAACACGTCTTTTCCTATAAATATCAAGTGAATCAATTCTGAATCCCTTAATAATAAAGTGAATCTGACGTGAAACGCTTGCGGGTATGAGGCGAACAAATCTTGATATTTTTTACTCTATATTCAGGTCAAACCTGAATTACTTGATATAGAATGAATCAAACCCGAAAGACATGAATATAAAAAGAATCAGACTTTCACTTGGATATGAAGTCAATCAAACTTGAACCACTTGTATATGAATAGATTCTGACTTGAATAATTTGAATATGATGAATATGAGTCCTGACTGAATCACTCGCACATGGAGTAGGGTCATACCAGAATCACTAGAATATGAATCAGATCTGATACACTTGAATATACAACTAATCAGACCTGAATCACTTTAATTTAATGTGATTCCGTCCCTAATCACTTCAATTTACAAATGCCAAAGGCTTTCTGAACAGCATTCTGGAGATTCCATCTTATCAAACTCATAAGGTTTATGTACGGATGACTGTACAGAACCGGAGTAAAAGTTGGTTTTCATGGCTAATTTGGACCGTAGTTAAATCAAGAAATAGAGCTAGTATAAAGTACTCTCTAAAACATGATCAACAGCGCCACAGGATGGAAAAATTATAATTCAAACTGTTTACCCGGCTGCCCTTGACTTTCCGAACAACTTTGCCCAAGACTTATTCTTCTTCTTCTTGGCATTATGTCCTCACTGGGACAGAGCTTGCTTCTCATCTTAGTGTTCTTACGAGCACTTCCAAAGTTATTAACTGAGAGCTTTCTTTGCCGAAGTTGCCATATGGCAGGTACGATGATACTCTATGCCCAGGGAGTCAAGCAAATTTCCATTACGAAAGGATACTGGACTGACCGGGAATCGAACCCAGACACCTTCAGCATGGCATTGCTTTGTAGCGGCGAACTCTAACCACTCGGCTAAGGAAGGCCGAAGACTTAAACTTTCTATCTCATCTGGCTCAAAAGATAGAGTTTGTTTCATATATTTAAATAAATATGCGTGCTAGTGCTACCTAGTGGCAAAATCTCGAACCAAACTGTTTGTCTTCCGGATGCCCTTGACCTTCTGAACAACTTTGCCGAAGACTTGAACTTTCTATCTCTTGTGGATCACATGCTAGAACTAGTTTGAAATGCTCACTGGCGCTACCTATCGGCAAAATCGCGAATTAAACTATTTCCTTTCCGGATGTCCTTGATCCCCTGAACAACCTTTGCTGAAAATCGCTTCTTTGCAAGTCGTAAGGATCTCGAGATATAGCAATGTGAATTTACCCGTTTTGATGTGACGCTAAACATTTCAGGGTAATTCAATATTCAGCTGAGTGTTGCAATACTTATTTTAGTGAGTCCGTATTTATGACGGGTAGTGTATAATATCCCAGAGTTGTCGTCAATACCGTTTTGAAATATATCATTGAGCACTACGCCATAGATTTTGAAGCACTTCAATAGTTTATTAAAATGTTAGAGAACTACAACAGCTTTTCAGTAGAATTTGTGGGAGATTCGAGAAATTAAGGTAGGTAACATTCATTCGCATAATGTTCTGAAACTTTAGAAATGTTTCGCATCCGAAGAAACACTACAAAAGCATTAAACGTTGTAATAATTTCAGATTAGAATCTCACAATAGCATTGCGGCAACGTGCTCCAAGGATTATGGTAGAAGCATAAATTTAGAAGATTCTGCAGTCATTCATACCAATTGCATGAAGACGTCGGGAAATGGCAAAACATTATAACGATTATCTTAAACATCTTGACATAGCATCTCTATTTATGTTCTGTGTTCTCAAAGCACTCTCACAATCAACAATAAAGAAATGTCTGTGCTGATGTTGCAATTTTGCATTCTAACATATACGTATGAATCTTAGAAAGGCCATACAGTCACCCCACAGTTATGGATAGCACACAGATATGGATTAGATTTGGATATAAACGGGAATATCTCATCAAATAGAGTTGCAATTACGCAGAACACATTTTACCTACGTGAACCATAAATCTGTACAGCATCACAATCAATTGTAGTATGCATATTCATATTTTTTTCCGTCCGTAGGAAATAAAATGTCAAGCGTATTCCCAGATGCGTTGATTCATAACTGTGGGGAATTGGAACCCATACCACAGTTATGAATCAAAGATAAGACGATTCCGAAACAAACGCCAAAACGTCCATTCGTTTTTCTCGCAGATAAACTGCTGTTATAGTGTTTTGATCCATAATATGAGTCGATTTGATCCATAATACGGATCCTCCTCTCCCACTGATCCACATCTGTGGGATGGACATCGTTTGCAATTTCTATCTAAATCGATACTTTTTCGTAAATAACCGGGTATTTTGAGGTGTATTCTCAAAAACAACTATATTCCGCAGTGCCAGGGAGGTAATTTTGTACAGCTTCACCATGATTTTTGATCGTATTTTATTCTGAAAAATGACCCTTAGTTGATCCATAACTGTGGGGTGACTGTACATATGCATAAACAATTTGTACTGGGTGATCGTTCAGTCTGTGCAGCCTTTGACTGAAGAGGGTATAAATTGTCTTTTCTTCTAATCAAATCGCAGACGAAGTTGCAATGAGACCATTGCACATTGGTCCCAAAGCCATATCTAGGAAGACAAAAATGATTGCGCCTAAACCGTCAATTTTAGATATATGATGGCTTCGGCAAAGTTTCTCCATATTTTCCATACATTTTTTTAGTAATGTGAAATTAGGGTGGCCTACATGGTTTACGAGATCAGCACATAAACTTTTTTGCTAACGTATTTAGGACTACACAATGTTCTACAATGTTTTAGAACAACCAATTTGAAGAAACTTTGCCGAAGAACCCAAATTTCTATCTCTTATGGTTCGCGAGTTATGATTTTTTTAACAAAAAAGTTAGGGTGGTACTGAAATATCAGTTTTTTCTTGATAACTTTTTATACGATAATTTCTCGCAAAAGCTTTGTTCCGAGCACTTTTAGAACTTTAAATTGCGCAACTTTTTGCCGAAGAAACTACTGTTCTATCTCTTATGGTTACAGAGTTATCAGAAATTTTCATCGAAAAAATGGTTGTCTTAAAATATCGATATCTCCGAAAGGCGCAAACGGATTTTCAATCTTTTGTCGCCACTAGAAAGATTATTTCTTTCTATGTTTATGGTGAAAAAACTGTGAGGACGTTTTTTGTTTGAAAAGATTGACAAAATTTTGAAAATAATATGTTTTTCAAACCAAAAATTTTCCATAGCTTGAAAAATAATCGAGATAGCTCTCTGGTGCCTTCAGCAAAAATGTGCAAAATTGAAAGTTCCGAAAGTGTTTCATACAAAGTTTTTATAAAAAATCAATGCTTTAACCCTTTGGGGCCTGATTTTTTCCAAGAACCATTATACAGTTTTTTGAACGCCTTTCAATAGTTTTGGTGCTCAAAATGCTAAACATAACAAGAAATGATGACAAATATTTTTTTGGGAGGTGCTAGGTCTTCCAAACTGCTCTTGAGTTCATAACTTGAAGTCTATGCTTGTAATAACAACCTTGTTCATCATACAAGGTGATGAACTGTAATCTACCGTATATTCTGAACCTTCTGAGTGTTCAGCAAATATTATCAGATCATTTCGAATGTTCTAGATCATCTAACTTGTCCGGATGTTCAGTACATAAGATCTACAACGCGATGAGAGTCAGGATTTAGTGGTAGTAAATTAATAACCCCGAAACGAAGCACTTCCGAAACATGGTGTATTCGACAAAGTATCCAGTCATAATTAGCGACATCTATTGGGAAGCATCCATAAATTATGTCACGTAAAAATATACTATTTTCAACCCCCAGCTTTTCACCTTTTGTTTGAGAACAATTTGTGAAAACGTCAGTAGATTCTAAATGCGTAAACGAGTAGAAACACGTTTTGAATATACAGTTGTGTTCAGAATAATAGTAGTGAAAGCCAATTTTCATACAAAATGCTCAACTTTGGCATGCTGTAACTTTGTTTCCATGTTATCAATCGGTATGAACTTTTGGCAGTGAACTACAAATATACTCAACTTCATTATTACAAGATTTGAGAATTTTCACACTACCGGCTAAAAAGTTAAGCACCAGGTGAAATCGCTCAAAATAATAGTAGTTTTAATAATTTAAATATCTGCTGTATTTTGAGTTTTTGAATTTTTTTTTATTCATCGTTTCAAGCATTTCCACCCAAGCTATAAATGTATAAACAAGCCAATTTTTTACAAAATTGTTGCTGAACAAAAATTTACAAAAGAAAAACTACTATTAAATTGAGCGATTTCACCTGGTGCTTAACTTTTTAGCCGGTAGTGTGAAATTTTTCAAATTTTGTGATAATAAAATTGAGTATATTTGTAGTTCACTTTCAAAATTTCATGCCGATTGTTCATAAGGAAACAAAGTTACAGCATGCCAAAGTTGAGCATTTTGTATGAAAATCGGCTTTCACTACTATTATTCTGAACACAACTGTATGTGTTTGTCGACGAATCTTCTTCTTTTTTCTTGGCATATCGTTCCCACTGGGAGGAAGCTGGCTTCTCAGCTTAGTGTTAGTTTAGCACTTCCACATTTATTACCTGAGATCTTTCTCAGCTAATGACCTTTTTGCATGGATATATCGTGTGGCAGGCATGCGCCCATACTCTGTGCCCAAGGAAGTCAAGACTCTTTCCTTTACGAAAAGATCCGGTAATCGTCATACTAATCTCGAGCTCTACTTCTTTTTTGCAATCGTACAACACGACTATCCGTGTAGAGGCATCATTACTGTACTGTTACAGACAAACAGACGTAACACTCTTGAGAAGCTCATGGTACATGCGTTTTACGATGAATTTGAATTTCATTTGACCGACGCGATCGTTCCACCAGAGGCGCTAGTGTTCGACCGCTTTGACTTTTGATAGTGTACACGTTGCTGAATGATGTGAACAAAACTTACAGTCAATTCGTGTAGTAGTGTGCGTGTTAGGCAAACGTCAACTAAAAATCCATCATGGCAGACAGTGCTTCGCGAGGTTCTTGCAACAGATGGCAGTGTGGACTATAAGACTATCCATGAGGACACTTCGCGATTGGGTTGACAGCTCAAAGTGCAAGCACAGTGAACACTAAACTTACCGAAATTTCGTTAAGCGTCATCAATGCTTACCAATCTCCTTTGTTCCCCAAGCGATGATTGTCAAAAATTCATGGTAAACAAAAAAATTTAGCTGATCACAGCTGTCTCATGGATTGCCTTATTGTCAGTTTAGCACTTGGTAAACTCTTTGCCATGACATGAAAAGGCATGTGAAGCAGCGTTTTTCTTGACATAATAGGTATGTATTACCAAGTACGAACATCAATTCTATTTACAAAAGGCATTTTATGCTACTTTTATACTAATTATTCTATTTGTCAGACTTCTGCATGTTCAGGATGTTCTAGGTTGCCAAGTAGGACATTAAGGCATACACCTAAATTTTTTCCCTGACAGGGAAGTATATTTGCAAGGACTTTTCCGAAGACAGTAAATTTTATTCATTGGTTCTTTTTATACAGCCATTTTCCGACTACGGTCATAAATGACCGTGCCGGCCCCAAAGGGAAAACTTTGATCATTTTAGCGAGAAAAGTTACTGGAACAAGGGTAGACCTGAAGTTCTGAACTCCAGGGTAAATTGGAGGGCCTGGAATATCACCAACGTTCCTTGAAATAGCCAATTGGTCTGTGAGAAGGTTCAGTGAACATGGTAGATTATATAATTTCACTCAGTTTAGAAGGAAATATTACTGGAAAAATAGTAAACCTGAAGTTCTGAAGTCCTGGGGAAATTTTGAAGGATCTGCAATACCTCAATCGTTCCTTGAAACAGCATATTGATCCATGAGAAGGTTCAGTCAACATAGTAGATTATATAACTTCACTCAGTTTAGAAAGAAAAATTACTGGAACAAGGGAAGACCTGTAGTTCTGAACTCCAGGGTAATTTGGAGGGCCTGGAATACTCCAAACGTTCCTTGAAATATCTTTTTGATTCGTGAGAAAGCTCAGTGAACATTAAATAACTTCATCGTTTAGTAAGAAGAATTACTAGAACAATTGTAGATCTGAATTTCTGAACTCCGGGGTAATTTGGGTGGCTCGGAATACCTCAAACGTTCCTTGAAATAGCTAATTGATCCGTGAGAAAATTCAGTGAACATGTTTGATTTTATAACTTCACTCAGTTTAGCGAGATAAATTACTTGAACAAGTGCAGACCTGAAGTTCTGAACCCCAGGGTAATTTGGAGGGCCTAGAATACCCCAAAGGTTCCTTGAATTAGCCTATTGATCCGTGACAAGGTTCAGTAAACTTGGTAAGTTATATATCTTTACTCAGTTTAGTAAGAAAAAATGCTGGAATAAGTGTAGACCTGAAGTTCTGAACTCCAGGGTAATTTGGAGCACCTTTAATATCCCAAACGTTCCTTGAAACAGCCTATTGATGCATGAGAAGGTTTAGTGAACAGGAAAGATTTTATAAATTCACTCAGTTTAGCGAGATAAATTTCTGGAATAAGTGTAGCCCTGAAGTTCTGAACTCCAGGGTAATTTGGAGGGCCCGGAATACTCCAAACGTTCTTTAAAACATCCTATTGATACGTGCGAAATTCAGTGAACATGGTAGATTATATAACTTCACCCAGTTTAGCAAGAAATACTACTGGAATAAATGTAAATGTAGGCATGAAATTCAGATTTGCAGGGTAATTTGGAGGGCCTGGAACACCTCAAACGTTTCTTGAAGTAGCCTTTTGATCCGTGACAAGGTTCAGTAAACATTGTAGATTATATAACTTCACTCAGTTTAGCGAGAATAACTACTGGAACAAGTGTAGGCCTGAAGTTCTGAACTCCAGGGTAATTTGGAGGGCCTGGAATATCCCAAACGTTCCTTGAAATAGCTCTTGAGATTCTCAGAGGTTGGTAGATTCTATTTGAATTTGTAATGTTATTGTGTTTAACCCAAACAATTACTGTTACGGTTGTAGATTTCAAAGAGTGTGCTTCAGGACAGTTTGGACGTCCTAGAACATCCCAGGACATAGCAAAGCAAGTGAAATAGTGTTTTAGTTAAAAGAGTAATTCTGTATTATCTAGCCTGAACATCATTTATGTTCACAAACAGCACGCTTCGTATGTACTTATAGTTCAATTTTCCAAACTTCAGGATGTTCAGGATGTTCTAGGTTGTCAATTAGGTCTTAAAGGCATATACTTCATATTTTTCTCTGATAAAAGAGTATATTTGGGACAACTTTGCCGAAGACAGTATATACATTTGTTCATTGGTTCTTTTTTTACAGCCTTTTTTGTACTGCGGTCATATATGACCGCGCCGGCCCCAAAGGGTTAAGGTATATTCACCATAAACCGAATTTTATATGGTAGAGATTGCGAAAAAAGGGATATTTGCTGGAACAACCGAAATAACTGAATGTTAAGTCATTTAAAAGTGAATATACAAAATTGTGTCAGGTAATATACTTGTTTAATCAATATTTCGAGATATGACACTATGTTATACCTTTTTACGTCTTTCACTATACAGGGTGTTTTTTCCGGGTTACGTTTATTGGATAGAGCTCCAAAAGTTTTGAAAAATTGCCCATGAAGCATAGGGTCGGAAATCACTTCTATGTGAATTATTCACCATTCTATGTTTTTTGCATACCCACCTTTGATAAGCTTTAACTTTTCATCCACGTTGACTACGATACATTAAATTTCGAGAGTCCGCAAACAAAGATTTATGTCTAACTAGCTTACCCGACGTCACAATCGCGCATAAAATGGCAAACAACCAAGCTAGAGTTGAAAACGCGAACCCGACACGCCGAGGCCGAGAGGATGGCTTCCGGGTCGAAAACTATAATTTGGAAGACGGTCAATAAGTTACGTATTTTTTTTCTGTTCGGAACATAAACTACTGCGACCAATAGTTGATCTATTGTAGTATATCCCGTGTCCTTTGTGTAGTGCATGTCGTTTTACTTTGTCACTATCGAGAAGTGATAAAGCATTCGGTTTTATTACAGTTGTAATTCCTAACTTGATCACAGGAAAGGATTCTAACTGAAAGGTTCCTACCCTTCGAAGAGTGTGGAGCATGCACTCTCCACAGGCGCGCCCCTTTATCAGGCAAAATCGGATCCCTCGATAAAGCCAAGAAATTACACCGATATTGTCCATGCATCAGAATCCTAGTCCTTACTTCTTCAAACTAGAGAACGAAATAAATAAAAGATTAGAAAACAAATTGTTGAATTCGACTCATTTTCTTTCCTTGTCTCAAGATCATTCTCGGCAACTGGGAAAACCGAGACTTGTCACTTTCAACAAGGTTTAAAATGTAACAAGGACTGAAAGTGTTCCTTTGATTACTATAACATCCTGTTCTCTTCGTTTGAAGCAGTCAGGACTAGGGTTCACTGGTAGATCTTTACCCCATAACGCACCACGAAAAGGTGATCTACCCGCGTTATGGGTTTATAAGTTACGTATACCAGGGCCTACTTTGCGCGAAACCCCTGTACCGGACCGACTGTTCGAGTTTCTCGCAGCGGACCCGGGGAAACGATTGAAACGCTAATCGGCACGATCCTCGGCGCAGGCCAAAATGTAATAGACATAGGTGTCGCCCTCCGATACCTATGGCTGTGCTTTGAACGAATCACCGGAAGACTAGACGAGCGATGGGAATCCCATGGTGTACTGATCGGAGCGGCAGGAACGGAAATTACCCCGAGGAACCTCTTAACCCTGGTAGAGGAAGGCGAAGGCGAAGTATATGCTGGAGGAAACCCCGGAAACATCAACCAATGGCTGCGTGCGCTTGCCCTAGTGTTGAGCCCCATTCGCCTCAATACCCAGTTAAGGAGAGAGTATCTAGACGCGCTTACGCTACGCTACAAAGCCACCCTGGAAGAATTCGCCGGAGTAAGGGTGAACGACTCTCCCGGGACGTTCGCCCTCCAGAACTTCGCGTGGACCCAGAACGTGAACTACCTCCGTCTCGCTGCGGCTCTCGACATGTTTCTTTTTCGTTTCAAAGAACATGAATTCTCTAAACTGCGATTCTGCACGGTTACATGTAGGTTTCGGGACTGTGCTGGTGTCAGTGACTTACGGTTTATCCTAAAGATTCTGGGGCTGAGTCTCGTCGAATTCTCCCAGTGGGTATGGACTGCTTCTATTGCCGACGATCTCGAGCGGATCCTACGCCCACGGGAGGAGATAGACTCCAGCTCCTCATACACGCCTTATGTCGCTAGCATGAGGTTGTGTTCTAAAAGCCCGTACTCTGCATCAGCAAATCCGAACCTACATGTTTTTGTCCATTCAATCGGGTGCGCCAACTTGAGGATTCGCTCTATCAACTCAAGGATGGTTGGTGACGTGAACCTAGCGGACATTGTTGCCAATGCGGCGATACTTAATTACGTCCGCGGTTCACGTTACCACCTCCAACCGGAGTTTTACACGCAAGGAAGTGGAATGGCCCCCGAGGGTGACAGACCGGCGCAGGAAGATCCGTCCGTGGCTGGATCAATAGATCTAGAGGTGATGAGCGAAGCAGGTGCCGTCGAGGGATTGCAGAGAGCTGTCGAACCTACGGATACCAATCCGGCGAGCTGGTGGCAGTTCACCCTTGCCAATAGATCTACCGTTCCGCCTTACATCGTCAACCCTATGTATTCTGCATGGACGCAAATTGGCACGATGCGTAGTGGCACAATTGGCGAACATCTGAAAGCATTCAGAGCATTGAAGCTAGGAGGACAACCATGAACCAATGGTTTGAATCAAGATTGACATGAAAAAAAAGTAAGAGGTTGTTTCCGAGATACATCCGCCAAGTTGTCGTTGGATAACGTTAGCTTCTTCTATTTCCTGGCTTGAGACCGTCACGAACTTATAAAAGATTTCTACTGAAAAAAATCCAATCAATTTAGATACTTTTTGTTGCATGTCAATTCTGACCTATTATGGACATTGTGTGTTATTATTTGGTTGGTTCGGTTAACACTTCAAAAGCGATAGAATCGGTCGATGGAAGAAGAACCATGAGCGGTAACTCTTGTTTCCCAAACAAATATTCCGGTCGAACGTTAGGTCCACGCATGATCCACTAAGATTGCTAAAGTATCGTAAATTCGGGTGAAATTGATCACCGTGTCACTCCGTGGGCACAAATATCAATATAACCTGCAGTGAATGAACGTTCTTTGTCGTAACTATTGTTGAACTGTGTGTTGTGGAGTTTTGACGTAGAAGTACGTCTTTCTTCTCTATACAGGAGTGAAATTGGAATTTCAAAATCAAGAGCGTTACGTTGGCATGAAATATTTTAAACGTTTATAACTTTGCGCTGGCTTAACGAAATTTCTTGATTAGCACCTCAATCGAAAGCCAAGACATCAAAGCTTCATGTCGTTTACTTACTGAATCCCACATACCTGTCCAAATAGTTTAATAACTGTTTTAAAAGAGAACGTTGATTTCAAGTAAATCTATAAATAGGGGTGGCTAGAGAAAATTTGACGTCATTTGCTTTTCACTCTCCGATTGGCTCGCATCTCAACAGGCGACAGATCGGCTTGCTCTGACTGGACGTGCTTTTCAGGCACAGACATCGATAGCGAAGGACGCCCCCGTTTGTCTTGCTTCGCTCAAATCAAACTGTCGAGCGAGCGAGAGAAGATGCCGTCCGAAGCTAAAACCATCACCGTTGCCGCCGCCTAGAAGAAGAAGAGGAAGCAGTCCACAGGAGAAATTGCGGTCGAACTGTGAACACGGTCGGGCGAGTCATTCTCGCTTTGTAGTTCACCGCTTGTTTGCGTTCACCCAGCCATCGTCATCGCCGTCGCAAATTTCATCGGCCGAGAAGCTGTTGACCCGCGCTTCAAAATTTCGACTCGTGATGAAATCATCATTGGTGGTCAAGAAGCAATCCCGTTAGGAGCAAATACCAGAAGCCCCCTGAGTTTTGCTGGTCCGAGCAGTGTTAGTTATCCGTAACAACATCGAAGCTAACAAAGCCATCGGTTCTTTTCAGAGCCATCAAATTTGTGGAAAAGAGTGAAAAGAGAAATATTTCCGATTTTATTTATAACTTCTAATATTCCTAAATCAATTTCACAGCTTCATACAAAATTTCATTTGTCACGAATAATTTATGACTCAACCATTTGAGATTGTACTCGCGGACGCTGCTGCAGTGCGGTCGGGGTGAGTGCTCAACATTTCACAACGATTGCAAAATAGAGTGGCTTTTCCAACAGCGCCTTTTATGTTCCATATTTTAGGAAAATTATCCCATGTGACAAAATTGCGACATATTTAGAATGCTTTTGAAAAGACATTCTCATTGAACAATTGTAATAATTTTGGCACCCATGGATCAGAAATTTACCGTCATAATAAAGAAAACTATTAATTATCAATAGCTCGTATTGAATATTTAGGGAATGCCAATCATTCTAACAATTCATGTTCGACCAATTTCTCACGTAATAGTATTCTCCGCAATTTTCAAGTAATTCCAAGCCCAACACATTATTGGCACATACCCATTTCTCAGATTGGTCGTTCAGAAAGCGAAGAGCACAAAAGGGAGGAGCATCATCTGCTATTCCAAGGTTATAAAACATGCTGGCTTCGTTGGATTCAGTTTTATTCCATTTCCGCTTTCGAGCTGGTAAGAGCTCCTCCGAACTTGCTTAGCGAGAAGTACCTCGCTGCTAGAAGCTTGCTGAGCTGTTAATCCAGAATCTGGTTTGTAAAATCGCTCAAGATTTCAAGATTGAGCTACGTTTCCAGATTTCAACTAAATCCCTGTGATCCGCTACCCTATTTCTGTTGTGCACCCATGAATTATTCAGCTGGTTTGTTGAATAAACAGAGAACTTATTCACATCTTCTTCTTCTTGGCATAACGTCCTCACTGGAACAGAGCCTGCTTCTCAGCTTAGTGTTCTTATGACACTTCCACAGTTATTAACTGAGAGCTTTCTTTGCCAAAGTTTCCATTTTTGCATTCGTATATCGTGTGACAGGTACGATTATACTCTATGCCAAGGGAAGTCAAGAAAATTTCCATTCCGAAAAGATCCTGAACCGACCGGGAATCGAACCAAGACACCTTCAGCATGGCTTTGCTTTGTAGCCGCGGACACTAACCACTCGGCTAAGGAAGGCCCCAACTTATTCGCATGGATTTGCAACTTTTTCGATTTTCCATACAAAATGACCAACTTTGGTAAGTTAGATCTCAGTTATTATGGAAATATTTTCGAATGAAACTTTCACAGAACATCAGATGTAACTTGAATTTTAACATATATTTTTGAATAATTTTTCCAATCACAAGTTTATAAGTAATAACGGTTTGACTAAACTGTAATTTTCGACGAAAAATTCAAAACTTTTTATCTTAAAATTTCATAGCCTTACACAAAAACTGTCTTCAGCAAACTTATTCATCTCGTCAAAGTCTACAACTTTGCTGAAGATACCATGAAGCTATTCCTTCAATATGTTTAGTTATGTCAATCATAAAAAATCGTCAAAATATTCACTTTAGTCAAACCGTAACTGCTTTTCAACATGTGATTGGAAAAATTACTCAAAAACATATGTAAAAATTTAAGTTATGTCTGATATTCTGTGAAAATTTCATTCAAATCGGTCCATAAATAACTGAGATATAGTTTATCAAAGTTGGTCATTTTGCATGAAAAATCAATAGAGTTGCCTTTTGACGTAGAAGTACCGTTAAGTCACCAGTCACCGTGCGGGCTCCATTCACCGTGCACATATACAAATTCCTATAAAATATTCATACAATTTTCACAAATTATTCTTTTGTCAGCAAAATAAGATAAAACTAATAAAATGAAGTAGTTTTTGTCACAAAACATTTTGAAAAACCTAGTTTATGTAGTCAAAATCATGTGAATTCTGTTCGATAATGAGATTTTTCAACACTCTTAGTAGAAATGCCAAAAATTACCATTTTTCATTTTAACGTTAGAGTATGAAATTTTTCAAAATTTCAACAAGTTTACACTGTGGATACTACTAGTTAGATGTATTTCATCGTATGAGCAATGAAATTTTATGCAATTTTTAATTTTTCATTGTGTTTCAGTCAAAACCCAAATGCACGGTAAATGGACCCTTTTTAATATGTATGGTTCCCATTACCGTGCATTACTGTAAAAAGCTTGAAATTATTCGGTAATATTAGATTTATTGTTATGTCGTGATTAAAAAACTTCATATTGAGTGTTTGAGTGAATATGAAATGGTTTGGACAATACAGTCAAACCTCCTATAACGATTTCAATGAAAAATTATTTATTTAGTAAATTTTTAAACGTTTTATGGTTTTTATTATAAATGAAGATTTTAATATTCTTAAAAATAAGTGCGCACACTACTAGCAACATAGCTGCTCCATTACCAACGTTTCTTCAAGATACAAAATTAAATCATGACGAAAACTATATGCACGGTGAATGGTGCACTAGTGTGCACGGTAAATGGTGACATAGCACGGTACAAGGCGACTTTAACATTACATTTTCAAACATATTTTTATAGTATTTTTTGTTATCCAACACTAGTTTTATATTTTTTTCCTGAATTATTATATAATTGCACGCTACGTAGTGGTATTCTAGTACGCATCAAATTCTTTGGCAAAGTTATACAATTTGTTGCAGTGCCAATTTTTCTTAAATGCACGGTGAATGGTAGCTTGACGGTACGTCTCTCTTCTCTATACAGGAGTGAAATTGGAATTTCAAAACCAAGAGCGTTACGTTGGCATGAAATATTTTAAACGTTTATAACTTTTCGCTGGCTTAACGAAATTTCTTGATTAGCATCTCAATCGAAAGCCAAGACATCAAAGCTTCATGTCGTTTACTTACTGAATCCCACATACCTGTCCAAATAGTTTAATAACTGTTTTAAAAGAGAACGTTGATTTCAAGCAAATCTATAAATAGGGGTGACTAGAGAAAATTTGACGTCATTTGCTTTTCACTCTCCGATTGGCTCGCATCTCAGCAGGCGACAGATCGGCTTGTTCTGACCGGGCGTGCTTCTCAGGCGCAGACATCGATAGTGAAGGACGCCCCCGTTTGTTTTGCTTCGCTCAAATCAAACTGTCGAGCGAGCGAGAGAAGATGCCGTCCGATGCTAAAGCCATCACCGCTGCCACCGCCTAGAAGAAGAAGAGAAGCAGTCCACAGGAGAAATTGCGGTCGAACTGTGAACACGGTCGGGCGAGTCTTTCTCGCTTTGTGGTTCACCGCTTGTTTGCGTTCACCCAGCCATCGTCATCGCCGCCGCAAATTTCATCGGCCTGTTGACCCGCGCTTCAAAATTTCGACTCGTGATGAAATCATCATTGGTGGTCAAGAAGCAATCCCGTTAGGAGCAAATACCAGAAGCCCCCTGAGTTTTGCTGGTCCGAGCAGTGTTATTTATCCGTAACAACATTGAAGCTAACAAAGCCATCGGTTCTTTTCAGAGCCATCAAATTTGTGGAAAAGAGTTAAAAGAGAAATATTTCCGACTTTATTTATAACTTCTAGTATTCCTAAATCAATTTCACGGCCTCATACAAAATTTCATTTGTCGTGAATAATTTATGACTCAACCATTTGGGATTGTACTCGCGGACGCTGCTGCAGTGCCGTCGGGTGAGTGCTCATCATTTCACAACGATTGCAAAATAGAGTGGCTTTTCCAACAGCGCCTTTTATGTTCCATATTTTAGGAAAATTATCCCATGTGACAAAATTGCGACATATTTAGAATGCTTTTGAAGAGACATTCTCATTGAACAATTGTAATAATTTTGGCACCCATGGATCAGGAATTTACCGTCATAATAATGAAAACTATTAATTATCAATAGCTCGTATTGAATATTTAGGGAATGCCAATCATTCCAACAATTCATGTTCGACCAATTTCTCACGTATTAGTATTCTCCGCAATTTTCAAGTAATTCCAAGCAAAACACATTATTGGCACATACCCATTTCCCAGATTGGTCGATCAGAAAGAGCACAAAAGGGAGGAGCATCATCTGCTATTCCAATGTTATAAAACATGCTGCCTTCGTTGGATTCAGTTTCATTCCATTTCCGCTTTCGAGCTGGTAAGAGCTTCTCCGAACTTGCTTAGCGAGAAGTACCTCGCTGCTAGGAGCCTGCTGAGCTGTTAATCCAGAATCTGGTTTGTGAAATCGCTCAAGATTTCAAGATTGAGCTACGTTTCCAGATTTCAACTAAATCCCTGTGTACGCTACTCTGTTGCTGTTGTGTACCCATGAAATATTAAGCTTGTTTGTCGAATAAACAGAGAACTTATTCACATCTTCTTATTCTTCTTTTTCTTGGCATTAACGTCCTCACTGGGACAGAGCCTGCTTCTCAGCTTAGTGTTCTTATGACACTTTCACAGTTATTAACTGAGAGCTTTTGTTGCCAAAGTTTCCATTTTTGCATTCGTATATCGTGTGGCAGGTACGATTATACTCTATGCCCAGGGAAGTCAAGAAAATTTCCATTACGAAAAGATCCTGGACCGACCGGGAATCGAACCCAGACACCTTCAGCATGGCTTTGCTTTGTAGCCGCGGACTCTAACCACTCGGCTAAGGAAGGCCCCAACTTATTCGCATGCATTTGCAACTTTTTCGATTTTCCATACAAAATGACCAACTTTGGTAAGTTAGATCTCAGTTATTTATGGAAATGTTTTCGAATGAAACATTCACAGAACATCAGATGTAACTCGAATTTTAACATATATTTTTGAAAATTTTTCCAATCACAAGTTTATAAGTAATAACGGTTTACTAAACTGTAATTTTCGACGAAAAATTCAAAACTTTTTATCTTAAAATCTGATAGCCTTACACAAAAACTGTCTTCAACAAACTTATTTATCTCGTCAAAATCTACAACTTTTCTGAAGATACAATGAAACTATTCCTTCAATATGTTTAGTTATGTCAATCATAAAAAATCGTCAAAAAAATCACTTTAGTCAAACCGTTACTGCTTTTCAACGTGTGATTGGAAAAATCACTCAAAAACATATGTTAAAATTTAAGTTATGTCTGATATTCTGTTAAAATTTCATTCAAATCTGTACATAAATAACTGAGATATAGTTTATCAAAGTTG
Source organism: Aedes aegypti (assembly GCF_002204515.2). NCBI lineage: Eukaryota > Metazoa > Arthropoda > Insecta > Diptera > Culicidae > Aedes > Aedes aegypti. The sequence goes on from NC_035108.1 coordinate 297,795,484, forward strand.
GTCATTTTGCATGAAAAATCAAAAGAGTTTCAGTTTTTATTTCTCAGCGAAGAATCACACCATCAACGAAAATAGCGCGAAAGCAATAACCAATCGCGTGCGAGTAGCGAACGGTGTGACGAAACAACCAAGCGAGAACCCCACCACTCGCCATCGGTGAACGGAGCTCGAGCAAATAAAACCACTGGTTGTTCTGCTCCCAGCTCATTCACAAATCGAACGGCATAACGAACGGATCAAGCAGCGGAGCAGCAAAGAAGAGTGCGTGAAAGCCACAGCAGTGTGCGAGTAGCGAACGGAACCAGAGAGCGAAAGCAACAACTGAAAATCATTCAGTGGACGGATTAGTAGTCAGCGCCAACCGGCGACCTGTTGGAAAGTAACGCCAGCAAAATATACACCATCTGCCTCTCCTTACCATTCATATTCTTGTACTTGATGAATTCAATGAAATGATTTGGTTTGGCGATGGAGCAAAGAGTTATTAAGGATGATTTTACTTAACAAAGAGTTGTTGATAAATATTCCAATCAATAAGAGTTGTTTTGAAAAAGTTCACTTTTATCAGAAATTTCTGCTTTACCAAAGAGTTGTTAATGAAATTCCTACAGCAAAGGGTCGAGTTTCTCCCCACGAATATTTCCAGCCAGGACCAGTCATGGAGGACAATCCATCCCGAGCATCACGGCCCCCGCTTCCAAAATTCTCGAGTACGGAAATTGGAAAATTAATACATAATGCTCATCTTGTACATCCCTTGCCAAGACATCAATTTCATATAGCCTATTTCTCAGATTAACGCAATAGACTAACATGTAGAAAAATTTCAGATCAATAGTTGCTTATTACAATTGGTCAGAAAACAGTTTATTGAACAGTATTTAAAATCTGTCGCAATTTTAATACATTTTCCAATTTAATACTCGAGAATTTAGGAAGTGTTCCCCCATTATATGATAAATCAACGATGCTGTTAGAAATACCATACAATGCTGAATAGCATGATGTTATTACGTTCCGACGGCGCTACAGTGGTAAATTCTCAAATTCATGTAATTATGTGGGGTAAATTATGTGAACCAAATTGTAGTATACCGCGATATTTAGATCATTATAGATGAATCAGTAAATATCATCCAATAAACCCTTTTATGAACGTATGTTGGCCCTGAAAAGAGCCGATTGAGCTTGGATGCTGTGACCACGAGTTTACCACGAGGCGAAATCTAGAAGCGCGGATCGGTCAACCTAGAAATCTTGAGCGATTTCACAGACCAGATGCTGGATTGGCAGCTTGAAGAATAACAGCTCAGCAGATTTCTAGCAGCGAGGTACTTCTCGCTGAGCAAGTTCAGAGGAGCTCTTACCAGCTCGAAAGCGGAATTAGAATGAAACTGAATCCGACGAAGAAAGCATGTTTTATAACCTCAGAATAGCAGATGATGCTCCTCCCTTTTGTGCTCTTCGCTGATCAACCAATCTGGGAAATGGGTATGTGCCAATAATGTGTTGGGCTTAGAATTACTTGAAAATTGCGGAGAATGCTAATGCGTGAGAAATTGGTCGAACATGAATTGCTGGAAGGGTTGACATTAACTAAATATTCAATACGAGATAATGATAATCAATAGTTTTCTTTATTATGACGGTAATTTTCTGATCCATGGGTGCCAAAATTATTATAATTGTTCAATGAGAATGTCTTTTCAAAAGCATTCTTAATATGTCGCAATTTTGTCACATGGGATAATTTTCCTAATCAAAGTGTTCCCACAAAATATGGAACATCAAAGACGCTGTTGGAAATGCCACTCTATTTTACAATTGTTGTGAAATGTTGAGCACTCACCCGACGGCACTGCAGCAGCGCCCGCGAATACAGTCAAATTGTTGAGTCATAAATTATTTATGACAAATGAAATTTTGTATGAAGCCGTAAAATTGATTTAGGAATATTAGAAGTTATGAATAAAGTCGGATATATTTCTCTTTTAACTCTTTTCTACTAATTTGATGGCCTTGAAAAGGGCCGATGGCTTTGATAGCTTTGATGCTCTTACAGATAAATAACACTGCGGGATGTTATCAGTTGATTACTATGGTCAAACGGGGAATCCTCAACTCAAATGTATAAATTTGAGCAAGTTATTTGCTTAAACGACGAACCGAAAGTTTCGTGACGTGGATGACGCACAACAGTAACAGGTAGTGGATCACCGGGCTTATGTCAAAATCTGATGATGGCGGCGATGACGATGGCTGGGTGAACGCAAACAAGCGGTGAACCACAAAGCGAGAATGACTTGCCCGACCGTGTTTACAGTTCGACCGCAAATTCTCCTGTGGACTGCTTCCTCTTCTTCTTCTTCTTCTTCTTCTTCTTCTTGGCGGCGGCAGCGGTGATGACTTTGGTTTCGGACGGCATCTTCTCTCGCTCGCTCGACAGTTTGATTTGAGCGAAGCAAGACAAACGGGGAGGTCCCTCGCTATCGATGTCTGTGCCTGAGAAGCAAGCCCGGTCAGAGCAAGACGATCTGTTGCCTGCTGAGGTGCGATCGAAGCGGAGAATTGAAAGCAACAAAAGTCTGGATGACTATGACAAAAGTCTGGATCAGCAATTGGTATATGTTGGTTTGTCGCGGGTTACTTCACTGCAAGGACTATTTTTGACAAACTCTACCAATTCTTCCCAGTTCCATCACGCCAAAGGCAGCAATTCCAAGGGTTGACTTGAGGAATGAGCTGCAGCGCTTAGGCAATCATCGATTAGTGACGCTTTGAGACGTGAAATACTGGATCATAGTGGCCCAACCTGCATATTGATGAGTATCAATGTACAGAGCCTAAATGCTGATGCAATGGATATTGCTACAGACCATAGCACTGGACCGATTCAATCGATTATCACGATCGAAGCACCCGAGCCATCAAACATCTAATCTACTGGAGGAGTTTGGCGAACTACAGCTGGAGCCAGAAACCGATCACCCAACCAAGCAAGCAAGGAAGCAACGACCAAACAAACAAATTCAAACATCTGGCATTATTCCTGGAACACCATACACTGGTTCTCGAAACCACAGAACAACAAATGGTTCTTTTCAGGACTACCAAAATGAGTCCAAAAAGAGTTAACTTCTGAAAACTTCATCCGATCAATAACAACACAAAAATAGTACACTTACAAATTCATACACATGACAAATCAAATTATTAATCATCGTAGTTCTACACACCATGAATATCTCCAGAGATACCACACAACATTCCTCCAAGTATGTTCCAGGGATTAATTGGTCGATGTTCAGACCGACTGGACCAAGTGTTTTTTATTGGTTTCAGGAAAAGTTTATTCCAAACATTCGGAACATGAAAATATTCGCATTATTTGCTGTAGTAATGGTAAACTTATCTATTTGAGGATGCATCTGAATAAAAATGGCATCGGGAAAATAAAAAAGGATTGAGTCCTTAAAGCAAATGTAGTACAACAAAGTATCACCTAGTATGGTCTGTCTGAAACCCGACCAGTTTTCTAAAGAAATTTCTGAAGTAGCCCCTGGGAAAATTCTAAGAGAAATCTCTGAAAAAAATTCTCGAGGAACTGCTGGAAAAAACGATATGAGAAGGCCCGGAGGAATCTCTGAAAAAATCACTGGAGGAAGGCCTGAAGACATCTCTGGGGAAACACCTGAGGGAATTCATGAACAAATCCCTAAAAGAGTTCTTGGAAGAATTCTTGAAATAAGTCCTAGTGAAATTTCTGGTGGAATCCTTATAGGGATTTTTAAGGAAACCTAGAGGAATCCCTGTACCAGTGGCGTATCCAGAAAATCGATCAGGGGGGGGGGGGGGTGTCAGGTTGATTCATAGTACCGTAAAAAGGAATATCTTTGAGATTGTGGGTAACTTTCCACAACATAATGAACGAAATAACATGATTTCCGTTAATATGATAATAAATATGATAATAAATCCTCGAGCATTTAGAGGACGGGTCTGGTGTAGTGGTTAGAACACACGCCTCTCACGCCGAGGACCTGGGATCGAACCCCATCCCCGAGATAGTCACAAAAAATTTCAGTGACGACTTCCTTCGGAAGGGAAGTAAAGCCGTTGGTCCCGAGATAAACTAGCCCAGGGCTAAAAATCTCGTTAATAAAGATAAAAAAAAAATCTTCGAGCTGTTTAGTAGAATACCTATAATTAGATGAAAAAAACGAATTCAGTACTATACCATTTAATTCCACTAGAGTTTGTATCCTTTGACAGATACGCGTATTTCGCCCTCAACTGTAAGGCCGTCTTCAGTGTCGTGTACTAAATTCGGTTTTTTCATCTACTTTAAGGGAATATGAGTAAAAAAAAACTTTGGGCGTAAAACAAATCATTTCAGATTAAATAATTAGTTACACAGGTAGTTTACTTGACTTTGTTTGTAGAAGTTTAGATAACAAGGTTGGAATCCACCTGAATCCTTTACTGAAACGTCAAATCAGAATGAAGATTTAATTCGACAGACAATACTTAAATGGAAATATCATACAAATGACATGACAAAACAAAATTTTGGTATAGCAACGACGTTGAACAAAACTTTAATACACGTAGTTCAGATGAATAGTTACGAAATAACAGATTACTTGCTTTACTGCTTGTTTAGCTACATAAGTAGATCGTTTTCATAACAGTGTAATAGCCGAGAAAACGATGAGTATAACGTTTCTATAATCCTTCTATCATAAAATGAAAGGTAAATCAGATTAACTAAATCCGACAAATCCGGTTTGCGTGTTGATTCACTCGGTGTTGATTTCGTTTCTTTCAATTTGCTAAATTTCTAAAAATTGCTAAGCGCTGTTCTTTCTTGTCCTAAATACTCGGAGTATTACATGCTGAACGTTTTCAACTGATTGACTGGGTGTGCTGTTGGAATTTAGGTGACGATATTTTGTGCTAAAATCATCTCATCGGTTCAAGAACAATGGATCGTGTGTGTGAAAAATGTTCTATCGATATCGATTGCGTACAGAATTGTTCACTGTATGCGAAGGAATTTGCGGTAAATCGTTTCACGCCGAATGTGTTGGTGTACGAGAATCCGATTTGTGTGCTCTTTCATGCAACATCATTTGGATGTGCGATCCTTGCATGAAGATATTTTGCAGAATGAGGGAACGGAATTTCATCGATGCAGCAACCAACACCGATATGCCAGAATCTCTAGTGGATGACGTCAACGTTCTAAAGAGCACGGTAGCAGCGATCGCTCAAACGCTTTCGAAGGTCGTAGAAAAGCAATATACGTTTGTCCCGTACCATCGCTCCACGCCTATCTCCTCACCAAAGATTTTGAACGGAACTAACGAGATCGCCTGCAGTACAAAACAGCAGAATGTATCAAACATACCGATTTACCATTTGAATCGCCCGAACCTG